>NC_143012.1:200354246-200954246 GCF_055824585.1 Amblyomma mixtum | reverse complement strand
GCGAGGGCCTCGGTTCTGGCAGCCTTGATGCCATAGGAAGCATAAGAGGGTTCTCACGCAGCTTCCACCCTCTCCGTTCGATGACGTTCTACGTCACACCTGCGGTAACTCAGGACGTTCTACGTCCGCCGCTTATGAACGTGGGGGGCGCTGATGAACACTCTCAAGGTTAGGTTACTTGTAAACATAAATTCCCCTGAAAGCAGAAGGTTTGACAGCCGTCGCCGTAGCTCAGAGGTAGAGCACCGGACGCGTAATTCGGAGGTCGTGGGTTCGGATCCCACCGGCGGCATGTGGTTGTTTTTTCTTCTGCTTTTCTAATCAATTAGCTTTAAGCGATAACATATTCAGTAATATTCTAAATTGATCAACACCACAAAATAAATAAATTAACAAAAAAAATCCCCTGTGCCCCTTGGTTTCTGTGGCTGTTGGCTTCTCTCATCTTTCTTGTAATAGTAATATTAGTAGTAGTGGGAACACTCCTGGTCTAGAGTGTTACCTGCCGACTGTAGCGCTCAAATATATATATATATATATATATATATATATATATATAGCGAAGTATACGCTTCGTTAAAGGAAACATATTTATTCAACTCGACGTTTCGATCGGATGACCGATCTTCTTCAGGAGTGATTTTACATTGTGAATGCATCCCCTTTTATAGGGGCGGGCACAGAACAGGTAAGTGGGAAACACAAAGCACATAGCAGAAAAATACGCATAAAAATTATTAGAGGCAGTGCGACCCACACACACATACACAAAAAAAAAGAGTGCGAGGAACAGGTACTCAGTCAGAAAATACGATGTCCAGTTGCGGCTTCTGCTTTGTTAAGCACCACAGGCTTGCTTATTGACAGTCGTGTCCAGCTGGGAGGTGCTCGACAGGTGCGTGGCCGTGCAACAACTTTCGTAGAAAAATGCGAAAACTTGTTCCTTCTCCTGGCCGCGAGAGCAAAAAAATAAAATATGACCCTCCAACAGAGAGAGCAGACAACAGAAAAAAAAGAAGAAAAAAAAAGGAAAATGAACAGAGCAAGGAAGAAACCTCGAAAAAAAAAATGAAATAGGCAAAAGAAAACCTTTAAAGTAGTGCTTTTTCTTCGCACCCAGCTATAGTGCACCCACCCCTGGTTGAGGGGAAGTATTGGAAGGAATGTAAAAAAAGAAAAAAATATAAGAAAAAGATATATAAAAAAATGTGCGCTTACGTAGTAAAATTAAAAAGGAAAAACAAAAAAAAAAATAAAAAAAGAAATTGTGCGGCATTCGCGTGACCACAAGGTGAGCACACCCGGGGGGGAAACGGCACAGGTGTGGCACAGGTGTGGCATGCAGAAAGGGGTATGACCTCAGACGACTTAGTCAGTGTTGCTTTGTTTAATTTCGTAGGCCCCTGACCTCGGAAGAGAGGTGAGGGTGCCGTAAGTTTCATTAATGCCATTTTGCACTGTGTTAAATTTAAAAATAAAATATGATTCTCGTTGCTCGCGCTCACGAGTGTTTTTGAAGCCACTCTGTATTATTGTTACTTTAAGTTTGTCAAACTCGTGACTTTTCTCGCGGAGGTGTTTCGAAAGAGGGAGGTTGGGGAGGATTGGGTATGTGAGCGGTGGTTATTAAATCTGAAACGGAAGGAATTGTCTGTTTGGCCTATGTATTGCATTCGACAGTCGCCACACTCGAACATGTAAACCACGTTGCTGGAATCGCAATTCAGGTCTTCCCGGATAGAATGCTTGAAATTTGAATGGGTGCTTTTAGCCAGTGCCGTGGTTTCCATGTGTTTGCAGACTTGACATCGGCTTTTTCTGCATGGTGTGCAACCTACAGCTCTCGGTTTATTGACTGTCGAATGGACAACATGGTTTTGCAGATTTTTTGGTCTCCTATATGTTACTTGGGGGACCGTTGTGAAAATATTTGAAAGACGGTCACTCTGTTCTATGGTATTAAAGTGTTTTTTTTAGGATGTTGTTAATATTCGGGAGATTATTTGTGAAGGTTAGTATAAGATTACAGCGCTGTGATGATGGCTGAGATTCCTTAATGACATGATTAATATTAGTTGCTTCTGCCTTTTTAATGGCATCGTTGATTATAGAAGACGGGTAATGTTGTTTTTTAGAGTGTCCCGCATGCGATTAGCATTTTCGTGAAAATCTTCCGATCGTGAGCAAATTCGTTTGAATCTGATGGAATGTGAGTATGGGATTGAAGTTTTGCAGTGGCGTGGGTGGCAGCTGTTGAAATGAAGATACTGTTGTCTGTCTGTGGGTTTTTTATAGACACTAGTGATTAATGTACTTCCTTCTACTCGAACCAGAACATCCAGGAAGTTAATTTTATTGGTTGAGTGGGTGTGTGTGAAAGAGATATTGGGATGGATTTTGTTGAATGAGGCGATAAAATGGATGAGTTCGTCCTCGGTTTCTGTCCAAACTATGAATATGTCATCCAGAAAGCGTTTGTAAAAAGCTGGTTTTGTTGGATATGAGGACAGAAAGTCAGATTCAATTTTGTTCGTAAATATGTTGGCGTAATTTGGAGCCATTTTTGTGCCCATAGCTGTACCGCTAGTTTGAAGATAATATGAGTTGTTGAACTCAAAGGTGTTAAGTTTAAGGACCAAATTTGCAAGTGTCTCGACGGCACTTGGACTAGGGGTGTCTAGAATTTTGTATTCTTTATATGATCCAACCATTGCCTGAATTCCGTCGTCATGTGGGATGTTAGTGTAAAGTGATACCACATCCAGGGTAACTAGGAAAGCGCCTTGAGGGAAGGTGACATTCGATAATTCTTTCAGGAAGTGATTAGTGTCGCGTATGTAAGATGGATGTTTCGGAGGTATATGTTTGATGAGCGAGTCGATATACTCTGAGATCGGTTCTGTTATTGTGCCAATACCAGAAACAATCGGTCTCCCTGGGTGATTCTGTTTGTGTATTTTCGGAAGCATGTAGAAGCGCCCCGCAGAGGAATTTCTTGGCGTGAGCGCCTTAAATACTCGCGGTGGTAATTCACCTTCATCTGTTAGTTTTTTTATAGTTTGCTCTACGATGTTCTTTTGCTTAGCGGAAAAGCAGAAAAAACAACCACATGCCGCCGGTCGGATCCCACCGGCGGCATGTGGTTGTTTTTTCTTCTGCTTTTCTAATCAATTAACTTTATGCGATAACATATTCAGTAATATTCTAAATTGATCAACACCACAAAATAAATAAATAAATTAAAAATCCCCTGTGCCCCTTGTTTTCTATGGCTGTTGGCTTCTTTCATATTTATAACGAGCCCCTCATTTCCTTCCCTTGTTTGCTTAATTTATATATATATATATATATATATATATATATATATATATATATTATCAATTGATATTACATCTATAATAATAAAATTAGAACAAATACAGCTAGACACCTTAGTCAACGCTCAACGGATGCCGGTCCAACCTTATGAACTATGGTTGGTAAAGAACAAGGTATAGAGAAGTGGGCAATTGTCAATTTGTGTTTACCCTTGAGATGAATCGACATCGCGCAAGAGACGTGAAATTGCTACCGAGAGGGCTAGCACAGCAGGGTGTCGGAATGTGTTCACCTCCCGAGAAAATATTCGTCGTACAGGCGGCGGCATCTTGCAACCGACCAACTTGGAAAGAATTTTGCTAAGGTTCACAAAAATGCAGTATAGGCGCATACCATTCACGAGGCGGACTCAGACTAAGCATTGTACGAAGAAAGGGGGGGGGGGGGGGGCAGGCGGTGGGCAGGAACGCTGCCAAAAAAAGGGTCGGCTACAAAGGGATAGTTCTGCAGGCACTTAGGGCGTCCTCCTCCCCTCTCCCGTTTAGACCCTGAACTGCGTGCTCTTATTTATGTTGGACAGCCGTCTTTCTTGCATCCAGTTTACATCATTAGGTTGCTTATTGCCTCCAGAATTTTCCATCGCGTGCTGAAATGTATATCTTACTCGCTTTGCGTCGATTTGTCCCGATTTGGTTGGATCAAAGATGGAAAAAGCGCGCGTGTGTGTGCATGTGCGTGCGTGCGTGTGTGTGTGCGTGTGCGTGTGCGTGCGTGCGTGCGCGTGTGTGCGTGCGTGCGTGTGTGCGTGCGTGCGTGCGTGCGCGTGTGTGCGTGCGTGCGTGTGTGTGTGTGTGTGTGTGTGTGTGTGTGCGTGTGTGTGTGTGTGTTCGCGCGCGCGTACCTGCAAACTGAAGGAGCAGCTGTTATTTTCACACCGTCTATTGTCAGGCAACTATAGCCTCGTTGACATGAACCCGACAGCGGCGGGTCGAATCAGCAGATGGAGATGAGGTCAGGCCAGCTCGACGACAGCGTGTTTACGTGAACTCGATTTTAACGAGCGAGACCGGTTCAACAGCAGCGGCACCAAGCGTCGAGCGACGCAGCGGGAAAGGGCTGTGGAAGCCTGGAAGATTGAGGCGAGCACGGCTGTCTCAGAGGCGCTACGGCGCAAGCGAAGAAGAGGTTCGCATTTATCACCTCCCCTTCCACTAACCCGACTTTTCGACTCGATTCGGTTTACATGCCATCTGCCGTTGGCTTCGAGCGAGTATCCCCTGAAGCGGAGTTGACTGGACTCGCTCCCTCGACTTCCGGACCCGACTCTGAGGTTTACATGATCCCAGCAACCGGTTTTCAGCTCAACTCCTCAACTCAACCACGTCATGTAAACACCACTTATAAGATGCTTGTAATAATTTTCTGAGAATTCCTTTTCCTGCGGCGCTACCAGTCTACCCCGCCTGCAGGAGGGGCGCGCAGCTCTTGGCTAAGCTGGAAAGGGAAGGAGGTTGTTCTTTGTGCCAGTTCGGGACGAGGGGTCTTCTCAGCACTACAGTCGGTTACAACTAAAGAACGAAGCGGCACATGCAACTCAGGGGGAGCCCTCCAGCCAATCATGTCGATTTCCGTGCCTGTGCATGCAGCCATGCAGCCAAGTCTGCGAAGGAGACTTGGCTGCTCGTGACATGTGACATGTCTGTCGTGACATGTTCCTCGCGGGCACGACACCGCGAGGAACATGGTCAAACACTCGTCATTGTTTTTCCAGGTAGCCCTGCTGTGGACCATAGCCGAACCCTCGCGCGACGCCCATCCAAAAGAGCCACTGCTGCTTCAGCCTCACGAGCCGGTACAAACGCCGCCTTCAGCCAGCAAAAACAGACCCACAGACGGCAATCTTCCGCCGTCACTAGCCGGAACGAACTCCTTCGTCTGGCAACCTGGTGCTACCTCCTGTGCGGCCAACCCGCTGCGACTACTTCAGGCGCCACCGTTCTACGGCCAGTTTGGGCATGACACCGCAAGGAACATGGTCAAACACTCGTCATTGTTTTTCCAGGTTAGTTACATGGCAAACGCCACTTGTGCACGCACAAACGATCCTTTTTTGCTCGCGGTGGCGTGCCCCATCGAGCTGCGCAACTGTGTACGTAAACATATGTACCACCTACTTTGTTCCCTCTGCCAATCATACTTTGACCTTTCGTTCCTACTCATCATGTCGGGTGACGTGGAACTAAACCCCGGACCTGCAAACAGCGATTCATCTACTTCTCTTGAACAAATATCGCAAACTCTGTCGCGCCTTGAGTCAACCCAGGGCACAATACTCAATGAAATAGCATTAATCCGTGCCGCACAGAATGACATAGAAAGTCTCGTCAATGGCCTTTCCTCCCGCGTTGACACCCTCGAAAAAACAGTAGAAAAGATTCAGGCCGCAGAGCCGAATACATCCCTTAGCTCACATGGCGACGTTGCCAAGCTGACATCTGAAATCAGAACACTTACGGAAAAGTGTGAAGATGCGGAAAGTCATCTGCGGCGATCAAATTTGCTATTCTTTGGGATTCAAGATTCCAACAATGAAACATGGGCTCAGTCTGAAACACATATTGTTACTTTTTTATCGGAGAAACTAAACATCGCCATCACAGCTGACGACATCGAGAGAGCACACAGGTTGGGCCGCTTTGAGGCATCCAAGAATCGTCCCATTATCGTAAAATTTCTGCGCTTCAAAGATAAATCCAAAATTCTTGCCGCATCATCAGAATTGAAGGACACGTCTTTTTCCATTAGAGAAGACTTATCAGCACGAGTGCGTCTAGCTAGGAAAAAACTTTACTTATACGCATCCCAGTATGAATCGAAGTTTAAGATCCGTTATGATAAACTGGTCATGGATAACAAACAGTTGATCTACAAAGCTGAGTCCGATTCAGTCGTCGAACTGTCATAGCCATCCAAATGCGCACTTGTTTCAACTGTTTCACACGCACCTCATCACAGCCGTAACCCTCAAAAAGCACCAACTGTTAACACAGTATGTATCATGCTCACAAACGTTCGCAGTTACATATGCAAAAAGGAAGCATTGGAAACCTTTCTTGAAGATATCGATACTGACATCGCAATAATGACTGAATCATGGCTGAGCCCAGATATTAAGGACCACGAGCTTCTCTGCAATATCGTCACCTACACCATCCATAGGCTTGACCGTGTAGGGCGTCGAGGAGGAGGCGTTTTGGTATTTATGAATCCCAGACTCGTCTGTCAGCGCATAGCAACGAACTGTCATCACGAAATCCTTTGCGTTCATGTTTCACTTCTGGCTAACGCGCTAATACTTATTTCTTGCTACCGCGCACCCGACTGCGATAATTCTTTTGTTGATGAACTTCACTCTGTCATTTTAAACTTGCATTCCCGCTTTCCTCGTGCGATCTACTTATTGTCCGGCGACTTCAATTTCCCTGATATAGACTGGAAAAATTTCATTGCTAAATCCACCCTATCAAAAAACTTTGTCGACCTTGCTCTCACGTTCAACTTCACTCAGATGGTCACTGTGCCAACTCTTGGTTCTAACATTTTGGATTTTATTCTCGTCTCTAATCCCGAGTCAATTAAGTCTGTTCAAAGCATAAAGGGCGTAAGCGATCACAACATTCTCTTATTCGACCTCTCCATTACGTTACAACATCGCCAACCTGAAACGAAGTACATCAGGGACTACAACAAAGCCAATCTTAACAAGATAAATACAGAACTAGATGTCGATCTTCAATATTTTAGTCCCCTCGCTAATTATACAACAGTTGAAAAAAATTGGTCCTTATTCAAACACAAAATACTGCCTCTAATCGACAGGTTCGTTCCCCTGGTGCGCATTCGAGGGGATGCCAGCAAGCCTTGGTTTTCTAATTCTTTGCGAAAACTAGCCAGAAAAAAAAGCGTACTTTTCGGGAAGCTAAGCAAGCGGATTCTCCCCAGAAGTGGTCTTCCTACTTTAAAGCGCTACGTGAATACCCGGGCCAATTGAAGCGCTCCAAACGAAAGTTCTTCCACCAAGACCTTCTAACTATTTTACGCGACAAGCCGCAAAAATTTTGGAGCATATTAACCCCGAAACGCTGCCCACCACACATGTCATTGACCAATTCTGATGGCTCGCATTTACCAGGTAACCAGTGCGCTGAAGTCATGAATTCGTATTTCGCTTCTGCGTTCAGTCATAAACCCACTTCCGACGCTCCCTTCCAACCGTGTTTTAACTACTCCGAAATGCAGCCGATCACAATCACATCTGAAGGCATAGCGGAACTAATAGATAACCTTAAGATCCGTAGCAGTCCAGGCTCTGACAACATATCGTCTAAAATTCTAAAAGGCACCAAACTGGTTGCCAGTTTGATTTTACAGATAATTTTCAATCAGTCTATCGCCCCAACATCAATTCCAAGTGACTGTAAAAATAACACCCTAACCCCTGTACACAAATCTGGTAGCCGCTCTGACACTTCGAATTACCGCCCCATTTCTATGACGTGCATTTCTTGCAAACTGCTAGAGCATGTACTGTATTCAGCCATTGCATCACACCTTGACGCTTGTAAGGTATCGGTAGCGTTCGCGGGGGTCATTGGAACGGGCTGGGGGCACTGAAAACGGAGCGTCTCCTTTCTTGGAACGCGGCCGCTCGCGAACGCGCCGGGAAGTACGGGTGTCCACCCGCCCCGCGGAACCGATTAGAGCACGTTCTGGCACGAATGTATATTTGTGTTTTGTTTTATTTTGTGGTGGAGAGAGCGCTCTACCTTACGGAAGCTGGAGGGCTGGCCATGCCCTGGATGAACCAACCATGTTAAGAGTGCAACATGATTGGAAGTTACCGAATGTGGGCCGGGCCTTTAGGGCTTTAAAACCGGGCCCCGGAGCTAGAAGCGGGGTTCTGCGCTAAGGTGAGATGCAACGCATCTTCGGCCACGCCGAGTAGGGGCCTCCCCTAGTATTAGCCAGATCCACCTTTTTGTTGTTTGTCTTTTGCCGTTTAATTTGTCTCGAGTGCCTTAACTTGTATCTATTGTAAATACTGTACATAAAATTTGAAGTGTTCGCCTTACCCCTGCGTCTCAACTGAACACAAGACCCTCTCTGACGGGCACCCCTGGTGCGAAGAGCTTCAGTCTTCGAGTTGAAACCAACCCGTCACTGGCGGGGCACCGCTGGTGCAAAGAAGAAGAAGAACCTGATCTTTACTAATTCTTTTTTCTTTCCGAATCAGCATAGTTTCCGTCGAGGCCTTTCATGCGAAACACAGCTATTCGAATTCACAACAGACCTTCACCTTAATCTCGACTCCGGCTTTCAAACTGACGTCATTTATCTGGACTTTTCTAAAGCATTTGACTGCGTACCCCATCGGCGCCTCATGGCCAAACTTTCGAGCCTTCATCTTGACCCGCTGGTTTTATCGTGGATCTGTTTCCTTCTCTCTTTACTCTTTAATTCCCCTCATTCCCTTCTCCTGTGTAGGGTAGCCAACCGGAATCCTTTCTGGTTAACATCCCTGCCTTTCCCTCTCTCTCTCTCTCACTGTTTCCTTTCTAACCGTTCGCAACGCACTGTAATAGACAACCATGCGCACCATTCTTCAGCTACAAACGTCATTTCGGGTGTTCCTCAGGGCTATGTGCTCGGCCCTCTTCTTTTTTTTTGGTATTTATTAACGACTTTCCTTGCAACATATCATCGTCAATTCACCTATTCGCAGACGACTGCATTCTGTATCGACGCATATCATCAAACAATGATCAAGTCCTCCTCCAAAATGACCTCAACGAAATAACCAACTGGTGCACTCGGTGGCTGATGACATTAAACGTTTCAAAATGCAAGTACATGACAGTATCACGTAAACGCAATAGCTTAGATTACCAGTATTCTTTAAGGTCAATCCCCCTAACACAAGTCGAGTCGTACCGGTACTTAGGAATAACAATCACTAGCAAACTTTCATGGTCCGAGCACATCTTAAACATAGTAGCTGAAAGTTCAAAATCGCTCAAGAGACTGAGAAGGTACTTAGCCGTGTCCTCTCCATTCATCCGCAAACTCGCTTATGAAACATTCATTCGTACTAAACTAGAATATGCCTCACCCATTTGGAATCCGCACCAGTCATACCTAATTGAAGCATTAGAATCAGTACAAAGTCGTGCAGCCCGGTTTATTACTTCATGTTACGACCGCAGAACCAGTGTTTCTGGCATAAAATCATCGTTTGACATACCGCCACTGTCTTTTCGAAGTAAAATTTCCCAACTCTGCCTTTTCCACAAGTTATACTACAGTTTTCCTCAATTGCAGTGCACACTTCTGCTTCCTCCCAATAGAACATCTCGTCGTCTTTTTAGCAGCCTGAGCCTACAGCGTTTACATGGTTCCACCAATGCCTTTCAAAAATCCTACCTGCCATCCGCCATTGAACCGTGGAATGAGCTGCCTGAGGCAGTTGTAACTGAGCGCGATGCAAATAAATTCAAAACCTTGCTTTTATCTCATCTTTTCCGTTAGCGCACTTACAGTGTAATGCCCGACAATTTTCAGTACCACCTCTGCACATGTTACATTTTTTAACCCTTGTCTGCTAATCAGTGTTCCCGTTTTCTTCCTGTATATATAGCGTGATGGCCACAGTGTACCTGTGATTATTCCCTTTTTCAATGCTCTTTTAACAATTGTTTTGCCTTCTTCACTGTTATATTTCAAATGTTCCTATTGTTTGTGATTTCGTATTTTTGCTCCCCCCTTATGTAATGCCCCACCTAGGGGTCCTCAAGGGAAAATAAATGATGAATGATGATGATGAGGAGAGGACGCTTTGTCCCCGTGTGCCCGAGAGTGGAATGCACTTTGTTCGGGATAAGGCTGCGCGTAAAGGAAAAGATTTTGCTGCCCTGGCATCTGCCATCGTCTCTAAGAGCACCTGAGCTGGGGCAGCAGAAAGGAAAGGGATAACGAGCTGACAGGTAGGAGAGAAATAAAAATGTGAAAAGACAGGGAGAAAGGAGAGGGTAGTAGTAGGTGTGGCGCCCCCGTCTATTGTCTCAGCTGCACTGCCCACTAAAGGCGGGAAGAGGGCTGGGGCGCTCACCGTTCGCATAAGTCCGCGCGAGAGCGTCTTTTGCGTAAAAGCGCAGTATGTTCTCGGTGGGGTCACGTTCGTCATCAGACGGTCGTGGCGGCTTCAGTCTCCACCCGGTGCTGTCGCGGCGCACTGGTGGAGACTGAAAAGAAAACTGTTCGGTCGACGCGCTTGGCTGGGCGGACTCCTTTGATGGGCACGTGCTGCTTCGTTCTTGAGTTGTACCCGACTTATGTGCCACATGGATTCACTTCAGCAGTGGAACATGGCGCCCTCTGAACCACAGCATTCGTTTGAAAGAAGTGCGAGTCTAGTTCAGGAAAACTGCACCTTCTCGGTGGTTAGTGCCGAAATAGTGCAGCTGCAGCCACCACGGAGGCAGATGATGGTTTGCGGGTTGTGATAAACGGCGGAGATGCAAGTAACTTTCACTTCTCGACAAGCTACAACGCTGCTCGAGTTCTCCAAAGAAACGGCTCAAAGGTGGTTGATTGCAACATGATGTTATTATGAACTGTTTGAACATTTCTTCATGGGATACGAGATGTTGGCAGCCGCTGATGTAGGCTGTAAACAGATGGGTGCAATTCATTGGCGTCGCCAAGGCTAGCAGACGACCTGGCCTGCACTCGACCATCCGTTTTGGAAGCAGAGACTCAGTGCCAAATTGCGCTCAGATTGCCGGGACTAGCGCTACACACTCGCAGCAGCGTCGCAGAACTTTGCCGAACTGGTGCAGCGAGTGGAGGCGAAACGAGCGCTCTCCAACTACCCCTCCACACCGCTAGCCGGAACAACGAACAGTAGACGGCACGAAGGAAAAGCCTTTCTCCTTACCTTTGCTGTCTCTTTAGCAATGCCATAGCTGTCCTCGAAAAATAAGACGACGCCCAGAATGCGTTTCGTAGCGTCAGGTGAAAAAACGTTGGCACTGGCTCAGCTCCGCTATGCCAGGATATACGTCGCGTGAGCAGTGACGTCACGTGGCTCTGCGCCGGCGGCTGCAGCGGCGAGCGTGCGCGGCGCGCCAGCTGTGCGCAATGACGTCACTCGCTCCTCGCGCATGCGCAGTATAGTCGAGGAGAGAGCACGCGAAACGGCGAAACTGTGGCCAATGTAGCTCACGCTACAAAAGCAATCCAGCAAAGCAATATGGCAGAAATCTGCTTGGAAGTTCAACACACCCTACAGAGGGCAAAATGGAGGGAAACGTGCTCACATCGTAGAGACATCGTTCCCTCTCGTGAACTCCTCCTGATTTCAGCTGTTTGGCATCGCCGCGCTCGTCCTTTTTCTGAACTGTGATTATTTAGTACATGTGCACTAATGTAGATGGCGCTACTTACTACATTTTTCGCTTGTCGCTGCGTTATAGTTATTATTGTTTGTATTTATGGACTTTGTTGTTGGCAATTGTTACAAGTTGATTAATATAATGAGAGCCCGACATTTTAAGAGTATATTTATTGTTGTTGTTGTAGCCTTTGACAGAATGGCACATACCCACTCTGGGGGATCGGCCAAGAATCGGGATGTAAAGGTTGGTATTCACCTGTACATAGTAAAGGCAAAAGAAAAGCACACGGGAAAGCAACACCGGGTGAGTCAACCACAAGAAGGGCAGGGAGAGAAAAAAAAGAATAATCATAATATATATATATATATATATATATATATATAGGTTGCGAAAGCGTGAAGTACTAGACTGCTTATGAGAATATATAGCGAAGTATATGCTTCGTTAAAGGAAACATATTTATTCAACTCGACGTTTCGATCGGAAGACCGATCTTCTTCAGGAGTGGTTGATCGGAAGAAGATCGGTCTTCCGATCGAAACGTCGAGTTGAATAAATATGTTTCCTTTAACGAAGCGTATACTTCGCTATATATATATCTATATATATATATATATATATATATATATATATATATATATATATATAGAGGATTTCGGATTGGAGAGATAGAAAAAAAAAGAAATTAATTGATTAATTCGAAAAATAATGAAGCATAAAAAGGAAAATACTGAAAGCTTTAGCAAGCCAGTCGATGAGATTCCAGCAAGAAATTTTGAACTGCGTCACAAACGTACCTGTGGCTGAACTCAAGCGTGGTGGCGCCAAATGATAGCAAGAGTGGTCTGCTCAAACTAAGGCCAAGATGCTGTAAGGGCAACTCCAGCAGTCTTCTTTTCAAAGAGATGAAACGACGACAATGGAGCCAAAAATGGTCGATAGATTCAGGCTCACGGCAAAATGCACAAAGGGGAGATAACACCAAACCAGATCTGTGCAGATAGAAATTTAGAGGGGGGATACGGCAGCGCAACCTCGTCAGAGATACTTCTAGCTGCCGACATTGACAAATTTTTCTGCTCTAGGAATATTTCAGGTGCTGATATTCCGCCGCTGTTAAAAGTGCTGCGCCTTGAGCGCTTACTAACGCTCGTCGCCGGAACCTAGATGCTGTGATATACGCAGTAGCCGGGATGATGGGCAACACGGGTCCGCCTAGGGAAGCCTTTGCGAGGTTATCCGCGATCTCATTTACAGTCACGCTGCTGTGGCCGGGTACCCATATCAAGTGAACAAGGTTCAAATGCGAAGGAAGGAGCGATAAAAAAGTGCTTAAAGTGGGACAGTCAACATGCGATGCAAGGGACGAACACAAAGATAAAGAATCGGTAATGACTGCCACTGCAGAAATAGAAGGATCAAGCTTGCGCAGAGCAAGAACTACTGCCAGAAACTCAGCTTGGAAAATAGGGGTGAAATCCTGAAGGCGTAGCGGAAAGGACCAGTCTAAACTCGGACAGAAAATTCCCACCCCTGCCTTTTCGTTGCACTGAGAGGCGCCGGTTGCTGTTGCAATTTTTGTAGGTAGAGACCTTAAATTATCTTCTAATAGTCCATTTAAAATATGGGGTGGTAAAAGTGTCGCTTTTAGAGGAAAAATGGTGTCGAAAGCAATGTGGACAGGGGACCCACTGCTTAGTGTTGAAGGGATGCTGTAAATCTGCTCGTTTAAAGGCTCAAGTAGCCTTTGCATGAACACAACCTGTGGGGTATGAAAACGAGGCCAGTGGACACCAAAAAAGGAGGTCGGCTGTCAACAGAAAATGCTTTGCGAACGGTGAAAATGGGATTCAAAGATTTTGAGGGAAGTTTGCACAGAAAGTGAAATCGGGATAAGAGAGGGGGAATGCGGGCTTCAAGGTACAGCACATAGGTAGCCACGAATTTGTTGATGCCAAGGCACATCCGAAGCACCTCCCTCTCCAAAAAAATGAGAGGACGAAGTTTGTATGAAGCCGAGCCTGAAAACAACACAGAGCCAAATTCTAAATTGGCCTGACATACAATATGTAAGTCATTAGGAGCGTATCCCTGCGCATACCGTACCTGTAACTGCATAACCTCCGTAACATGCTTGCGGCACCAGCCCCTTTCACAGCAACATGTTCAATGTGAGACCGCCAGGTGAGTTGGTCGTCATAAATGACTCCTAGGTATTTTAGGGATTGAACTTGAGGTATTGGTTGAACTTTGCATGAAAGAGAGACCACAACAGGATCCTGTAGAGGAAAAACAAGGACGGCACACTTGTTAACATTGTATGGGAGGTGTAAACTGCTCAACCAGTGCTCAAGAGAACTCAAATATGATTGCAATCGATCATAGAGGGAATGTATATCAGGCTCAGCCAGAAAAAATGCTATGTCGTCCGCACAGACGTAAGTGCGAACATGGAAGTGGACTATATTGTCACGTTTTAGTGACGGCAGTCCAGCGGTCAGGAAGACACCAGAATTACTTGCAAAAGAAGCTCTTTATTAGGGCTGACTTGCGCCCGCAAAAAGCTAAATCACTCGATGGCGGCGTAGAAAGAGAAGTGTATTTTTTCTAATGTGAACAAAAATACAATGAAAATCTTAACGGCTGCGTAAGCAACAAGCGTGCTCGTCAATGGTCGATCTACGAATGCCCGCTGCTCGCGGCATCGTTCAATTTAAAGCCGGCGAGGAAACTTCGAGATAACAGGTCGAGGTCATCTAGAGTAATCTAGAAACACGTAGATGCAGCGGTTCATGGCTGTGAACAATCGAGATTAGTCCGGTCGCTTCTCGCGTCACGAACAAAAATGATAGCACCCCTTTTCTGCGGCCCTGCGCGAAAGAACGGACGCTACAATTATACGTGGCATTACCCCCCTTCCAAAGAAGCATCGTCTCGAAGCTTTAAAATGAAAATAAACACGGAGAATGAATCTTCGAGTCCTTTAGCGTTCATAATATGACTTCAGACGTACGACATGTACGACTTCCGGGCGTGGGCGGCGTCGCTGAGATACTGTCGTGCCGTCGGGGATGACTTCATAGTCGAGGTCACCGATGCGACGGAGAACCCTGTACGGGCCAAAGTAGCGTCGCAGCAACTTTTCGCTTAATCCACGGCGGCGAACTGGCGTCCATATCCAAACCCGATCACCTGGCTTGTAATCCGTGTCTTTTCGGCGCAGATTGTAGCGTCGGGCGTCGGTGTGCTGCTGGTCTTGAATGCGAAGCCGCGCAAGTCTTCGGGCTTCCTCTGCGCGATGAAGGTAGGCGGCGACGTCGAGGTTGTCTTCGTCGGAAACGTGCGGGAGCATTGCGTCGAGTGTTGTCGTGGGCTTCCTGCCGTATACCAGCTGGAATGGAGTAAACCTGGTTGTCTCCTGGGCGGCAGTATTATAGGCGAAGATCACGTAGGGCAGAATAGAGTCCCACGTCTTGTGTTCGGCGTCGATGTACATGGAGAGCATGTCTGCGATGGTCTTGTTCAGACGCTCTGTGAGTCCGTTGGTTTGCGGATGATAGGCAGTTGTCCTCTGATGGCTTGTCTGGCTGTACTTTAAAATGGCTTGCGTCAGCTCCGCTGTAAATGCTGTTCCTCTGTCTGTGATGAGCACTTCGGGTGCGCCGTGTCGGAGGAGAATTTGTTGGACAAAAAATTTTGCAACTTCTGTTGCGGTACCACTAGGCAACGCTTTTGCTTCGACGTAGCGGGTCATGTAGTCGGTGGCCACGATGATCCACTTGTTACCTGATGATGAAGCCGGAAAGGGGCCGAGGAGGTCCATCCCGATTTGCTGAAAGAGCTTAGTTGGCGGTGGTATGGGGTTCAGGAGTCCGGCTGGTCTAGTCGGAGGCGTTTTGCGTCGCTGACACTCACGGCACGTTTTCACGTAATGGGAAACATCGGTAGCTAGCCGCGGCCAATAGTACTTCTCCTGGATGCGGTGCAACGTGCGTGCAATCCCGAGATGCCCTGCAGTCGGCTCATCATGACATGCCTGCATAATGTCTTGCCTGAGAGTTTTGGGCAGGACAAGAAGATGCACTGTCCTGTTGGGCGCGAAGTTCTTCAGAAGGACATTATTGTGAAGGACGAAGGACAACAGTTGGCGCTTGAACTCCCGGGGAGGCGATGCGGTCTTGCTTTTCAAATAATCAACTAGGCTTTGCAACTCAGGATCCGAGCGCTGCTGCTGCGCGAAACTGCTGGCGCTTACCGGTCCTAAGAAAGCGTCGTCGTCTTCCTCTTCCGGTGCTGCGTCTACGGGGGCTCGCGATAGGCAGTCTGCATCGGAATGCTTGCGGCCAGATTTGTAGACTATAGTTATGTCGAATTCTTGAAGACGCAGGCTCGAACGAGCAAGGCGGCCGGAGGGATCTTTCAAATTGGCCAACCAGGACAGAGCATGGTGATCGCTCACAACCTTGAATGGTCGTCCGTATAGGTAGGGGCGAAATTTGGACGTGGCCCAAATAATGGCGAGACATTCTTTCTCTGTCGTCGAATAGTGGGCTTTGGCTTTCGACAATGAACGGCTAGCGTACACGATAACTTTCTCCTGTCTGCCATTTTTCTGAACAAGGACCGCTCTTAAGCCCACCCTGCTTGCATCGGTATGAACTTCGGTTTCGGCGTTTTCATCAAAGTGCCCGAGCAGAGGAGGGGACTGTAAGCGGCGCTTCAGCTCGTTGAAAGCTTCCTGTTGCGGCCTTTCCCATTTAAAAGGCACGTCAGCCTTGGTATTTTGGGTCAAAGGTTCAGCGATGCGCGAAAAGTTCTTGACAAATCGCCGGTAATATGCGCATAATCCAAGGAATCTGCGTATAGCCTTCTTGTCATTAGGCTGTGGAAACTGTGCGTTCGCAGCCGTCTTCTTGGGGTCTGGGCGAACTCCATCCTTGCTTACGACGTGACCAAGGAACAGCAGCTCCTCGTAGGCGAAGTGGCACTTCTCTGGTTTCAGTGTCAGGCCTGAAGACTTGATCGTTTCCAGCACTATCCGAAGCCTTCTGAGGTGGTCTTCAAACCTTGAGGAGAAGACAACAACGTCATCTAAGTAGACTAGGCAAATCTGCCACTTCAAGCCTGCGAGCACAGTATCCATTACTCGCTGGAACGTCGCTGGGGCAGAGCAGAGGCCGAATGGCATCACCTTGAACTCGAAGAGTCCGTCTGGCGTGATGAACGCAGTCTTCTCGCGATCTCTTTCGTCGACTTCAATTTGCCAGTAGCCGCTCTTCAGGTCCATCGATGAGAAGTACTTAGCGTTGCACAGCCGGTCCAGTGTATCGTCGATGCGGGGGAGGAGTAGATATCCTTCTTCGTAATGTTGTTCAGGCGTCGGTAATCGACTCAAAAGCGAAGGGTGCCGTCTTTCTTTTTCACTAGGACGACCGGTGCTGCCCAGGGGCTCCTCGATGGCTGGATGACGTCGTCACGAAGCATTTCCTCAACTTGCTTGCGGATAGCTTGGCGTTCTAGCGGCGATACGCGGTAAGGGCTCTGTCGCAGTGGTCGTGCGTGTTCATCTGTGACAATGCGGTGCTTGGCAAGCCGGGTTCGTCGCACATTCGATGCTGATGAGAAGCAATCGGTGTACCTTTGAAGAAGACTGCGTATTTGGTCTTGTCTGCTCCGAGGTAATTCCGGGTTGATGTCGAACGTGGGTTGATGGCCTTGGTCATATAGTGCTGCGGGTTGGTCGGGTAGGGCAATGACCACTCATGACAGAGTAGTCAGCTCCCGTGTCCACCAAGGCAGTAACCGCGTGACCGTCGACAGTAACTTCAAGGTCACTTGTTCGCGTTCTGGTATTGTACGTTGTCTTCGGTGTCCGATCTCGGCTTCGTCGAGTAGTGAGGCTGCGGTGGGCGTACTGCGACGTTACTTCACTGGGCAGTGGTAAAAGCTTCAAGTCTGGCCGCGTCGTCGTCGGTGTCGTCGTCGTGTCGTCGTCGTCGGTGTCGTCGTCGTCGTCGTCGGGGTCGTCGTCGTCGGTGTCGTCGTCGTCGGTGTCGTCGTCGTCGGTGTCGTCGTCGTCGGTGTCGTCGTCGTCGGTGTCGTCGTCGTCGGTGTTTTTGTCGTAGTTGAGGCATGGTCTTGAGTACTCGTCGATGGAGGATCTTTGTCATTGCGCTTAGAAGCAACCTCACCTTGCAGAGGCTGCTTTATTTAGTTTAACCTTCGGGGGCTGGGGGAGCGTCCACGCACGGCGTAACCTCGGCTAGGAGAAACAAAGCGCGGGGACGATGGCGACGGGGAACGTGATAGGCGGCTCGGCGATGAGTATTCTTCCCGACGTAAAAACTCCTCGATTTCGGCTGGTCGCTGGCCGGCTCGGGGTCGTGGAGCGTCGTAAGAGAACCCTCGGATGCCCAGTCTTCTGTATGGGCAGTGCCGGAGGACGTGACCGGCTTCGCCACAGTGGAAGCATAATGGGCGGCGCTGGTCGGTAGTTCTCCACTCGTCGCATTTCCTCGGCTGCGCGCGTCGCTAGTAGGACGGGCGGGTTGGGGCGAGTGGGCGGCGGTCCAACGCAGCTGGCTGAGGGCGATAGGGGCTTCGGTACCGTCGTCGAGGTGCAGGACGGCGCACAGCTGCGGCGTTAGTCATGGCTGGGGGCTGCAGAGGCTGCGTGGGTGTCGGCGTCACACCCAAGGCCTGTTGAACCTAGTCCCGGATGACGTCAGTGAGAGATAAAAGTTGCGGCTGCGTTCCCGTTGGCAGCAACCGTCGGAGCTCCTCTCGCACAACTTCACGTATAACCTCCCGCAGGTTATCGTTGTTAGCGGTGTCCATGCAGCTTGCTGACAAAAAGTGCTGCTGGCGGTCATACTGGCGGGCTCGGGCGTCAAGAGTTTGCTCCATTGTGGATGCCTCTTCTACGAATTCTGCGACGGTTTTCGGTGGGTTGCGAACGAGGCCGGCAAATAGTTGCTCTTTAACTCCTCGCATAAGAAACTTCACCTTCTCTTCTTCCTTCATGCTCGCGTCGGCACGCCGGAAGAGACGCTTCATTTCATCAGTGTACACAGCAACGGTCTCGTTTGGGTGTTGTATGCGAGACTGTAGCAGCTGCTGGGCTCTCTCCTTTCGCACGACGTTCGTGAAGGTCTTTAGAAGCTGCTCCTTGAAGGTTTCCCAGTTCGTGAGGTTAGCTTCCTCATTCTCAAACCACACTTTTGCTGGTCCCGCCAAGGCGAAGAAGACGTACCTAAGTTTCGTGGCATCGTCCCAGTTGTTGAAGATAGCCACACGGTCGAACTGCTCCAGCCATTCTTCGGGGTCGGCGCCAGGCGAAGCGTCGAAGGTTGGTGGCACCCGGGGCTGGTGAAGAATGATTGGAGTCGTCGTCTGGGGCAAGCTCATGGTAGACGTTGCGGCTGGCTTCCGCTTCCGGGTAGGGTCCGGCAGATTCCCGAACTCTGGTGCGTCCCCTTGCAGGCGTCGGCTAGCGCGGTGGACTGGACTCAGGTCCTGCGGTTGATGACTCAGATGGCTGGCGTCACGGCTTGTAGGGGGTGTCCGGAACATGGAAGGCTACCCAGCACCTGCACCAGGTGTCACGTTTTAGTGACGGCAGTCCAGCGGTCAGGAAGACACCAGAAATACTTGCAAACGAAGCTCTTTATTAGGGCTGACTTGCGCCCGCAAAAAGCTAAATCACTCGGTGGCGGCGTAAGCAACAAGCGTGCTCGTCAATTGTCGACCTACGAATGCCCGCTGCTCGCGGCATCGTTTAATTTAAAGCCGGCAAGGAAACTTCGAGATAACAGGTCGAGGTCATCTAGAGTAATCTAGAAACACGTAGATGCAGCTGTTCATGGCTGTGAACAATCGAGATTAGTCCGGTCGCATCTCGCGTCACGAACAAAAACGATAACACTCCTTTTCTGCGGCCTTGCGCGAAAGAACGGACGCTACAATGATACGTGGCAATATTTACCAGAAAAAAAGAAGCCGCGGAACGTTTCAATAGCTTGTTCCCTTCGTAAGCAGAACGAAAAAGGTAGCTAAAATCAAATAGACAGTGCACAATCCCCAAAAGCCCTAGATTAAAGGCGATGCTTAGGCATGTAGAGCGAAGTATTAAGTTTCATCACGCAAAATCTGAGAACTGCCACATGCTGTATATCTGAAAAGTTGAGCATTCTCTTTTCAACTATTTCGAAAAAAACGCTAACTTTGATCAGGAATAACTTTTAAACTAAACTAGGCAGATGAATGACATTTTCAAAAAAGAACAATTACGCGATCTCAAACTGTGCAAAAAGTCGCCTTACTAAAATGCATATCCCAAAAGTTATTGCAGATTTATTTATTTATTTATTTTTATTTATTTATTTATACATACTGCAGCGCAATTATATGCGCTACGGCAGGAGTAGGAAAAACACAAAATGCAAGTAACAAAATGCAGCAAAATGTACAAAGTGAGCACTACAAAAAGTTAAAATCACAAACGAAATATCAAACAAGAAAGGAACTGTTAACGACAGGGTAAGAATACACAGCTGTTATGCGTCTTCAACGGCAGTTACAAAGTTTTGAAATGGACAAGAACGAATGGACCCAGGTAGAGAATTCCAGGCTTCTATTGAACGGGGAAAAGGAACTGAATTTGAACAAGTTAGCATGCGCAAAATACGGTATCAAATTAAGCTCGTGATGACTTCTTGTAGATGATAATGGTGTAAAGTTAATGTACGTAGTGGTTAGCTGAGAGTCTTACTGAGGAATTGACGATACATTGTAAGAATTTTAGTGATTCTGTGTGGCGACGGGCAGACAGCGTGGTTAAACTCAATGAGAGAAGTGTAGAAGAGGGTGAGAAATCGTGATCATAACGATGACATATAAAACGCAGAGCTTTCTTCTGGACTGCTTCTAACATGTTAATTTCGAATTGCTTGTACGGGTTCCACACTACAGCTGCGTAATCAAGAACAGGGCGGATTAGAGATTTATACAACAGTAGCTTTGTGTCTTTTGGTGAATTGGATAGCGTGCGCCGTAGATAACCTAGTTTTTTTAGTGCTTTATTACATACGTAATCAATGTGTTTAAACCAAGACATTTTATGCGTGAATATGACACCATGATATTTGTACTGAGAGACCCTATCTACCACACGGCCATTGAAAAAGTAACTAAAATGGGAAACGGAAGATTTGTTACAAAAAGACATGAGGACGGTATTGTAGAAATTAATTCTCATTTGCCAGGTACTACACCAACTACAAAACATAGCAAATGACTCTTGGAGTTGACGATGATCATTAGGGCCATTAATTACTTCGTATAAAGCGCAGTCATCAGCGTAAAGAAGAATGTTCGAAGAAACGTTATGTGGCAAGTCGTTTATGTATATTAAAAAGAGTAGTGGTCCAAGGACGGAGCCTTGAGGCACTCCTGACGTTACATCAACAGCAGCAGAATGAGAAGAATTATAGGATACGAACTGGGAACGAGATGAGAGAAAGCTAGAAATGCAATCAACAAAGTGAGGATTGTTTAGTATAGCATTTAGTTTAGCAAGAAGCTTGGAATGAAGGACAGTATCGAATGCTTTCGAGAAGTCTATAAAAATGGCATCAACTTGGTTACCGACATCGAGGTTATGTAATATATCATGAGCGAATTCTGTTAATTGTGTTACCGTACTAAAACCGCGCCTAAACCCATGCTGAATGTTAGATAGCAAATTATTGGATTCAAGAAAAAGCATGATGTGTTATGAATGACGCGTTCCAACATTTTGCATGACTGTGATGTCAATGAAATCGGTCTGTAGTTCGACAGGCACTGTCTATCACCGGATTTAAGAAGAGGGAGCACTTTGGCTAATTTCCAAGAAGAAGGAACGGTAGCAGATGATAGGGACTTGTTGAATATGATGGTCAGATATTTCGAAGACCACATGGAGTAACGAACCAGGAACGCATTGTGTATTCCATCTGGGCCGGTGCATTTCTTAACGTCGAGGTTTAATACAAGATTGAGGATGCCATCAGTGCTTACGACAACATCACTGATTGCTGGAGAAGAAATTTTATTAGTGAGTGGCGGAATGACGTTATCCTGAACGAACACCGGGTGAAAATATTTGTTTAAAGCATCCGATATAACAGCCGGCTCACTGATGTCGTCATTATTTAATCTGAACGAAGTGGATGAAGTATCACGAGGTAAGATGGATGACCAAAATTTTCGGGGGTTAGTTTCTAACAGATCGCGCAGGTGGACACGAAAAAAGAAATCCTTGGCCATGCGCAACTTAAGATTAAGTTCTTTTTTTGCCTTGTGAAATCTGTCTATGGTTATGGGATCGTTGCTTCTTCTAGAACGCCTTATCCTACGAACGCGACGAGATAAATGCAAAATGTCTCGAGTCATCCAAGGAACATTAGTATTTCTTTTCCTAGTTTTAATAGGAACAAATCGTTAGACGCAATCCTTGACAAGACATTCAAAGTAATTAGGAAGGAAATTTACGTCGTGGCTTGCTGAGAAATCAGAGAATGTATCGAAACGATCAGCTAAAACATCAATAATGGAATTGTCGTCAGCACGAGTGAAGTCAGGAAAAGTAAACAAATAGGGTGATTTGAGGACTGGACAAGAGCGTGAAACTAACACGGCTTTATGGTCTGAGAGCCCATCAATTACTTCACAAGAGAAGCCATTTTGGGCCAAAGTAGAGCTTAGAAACACTAAGTCGAGGACAGAATTCAGCCTAGTAGCACTAGAAACAACCGGAGTTAGTCCAAGCAATAATGAAATGTTTATTAGTTCTTTACAAATTGTAATGTCACGACCTAATGCAGACAATGATGGCCAGTGGATGCCAGGAGTATTGAAGTCTCCCATACAGATAAATCTTGATGAAGTAATGTTGATTTTGGTCATGAAATTTGCGACAGCGTGAAGGACATCAATGGAAGAACCAGGTGGACGATAAATAACACTGATTAGAATACTATAATTGTTTAGATAAACTTTGCACCACAAGGATTCTGTATCAGGGGGAGAAGGCAAAACTGAGAATTGTAAATCCGATCTGATAAGCAATGCCACACAGCCACCAGTACTGCAACTTCTGTCTAAGCGCACGGTAACAAAACCTGGTGGAGTGAATTCGGAGTCGTAAATTCCACTACGCAGACAAGTCTCCGTTATGCCAATAATATGGGCGGAATGAACAGAAATAAGGGACAGTAAGTCAGGAAATTTTTTAACAATGCTGCGAGCGTTAATATTTAGAACAACTAAACAACAGATTACATGGGTCTGTTTTCTACGTTATATAAACATGCGTGGCTAATAAACTAATCTACACACGTATTTATAAATGCTTAAACACGCTCAATAGCATCAGATCTCAAAGTGTCTCGAAAGTTTTTTTTCTAGGTGTAAGAGGGTTTTCACAATTTTGCATTTCCTGAGACAAGTTGAACTCAACTGCCAGTTTTCATCTTTGCGTTTTCTTTCACAGTTGAAACAGAAATTACAGCTATCGTCAAACCAAATATTTCTTTTGAAAGCAGAGAAAAGTAGCTTTTATGAGATATCTGAACTATATTTATGAAGTGAACGAGCGAGGTACAGTCGACGTACAAATATCACTAAAAATGGTTCCCGCTCACCGCCAGAGTGGGAAGTGGCAGGCTGCATGGGAAGAACAGATAAACAACAAACTGAATTCTGTAAAGCTCAATTTAGGAGAACGGAAATCATTTATTGAAAAGAAACGTATTCGAGTAGTTCTTTTTTCTCGACTACGCATTGAACACACACATTTTACACACTTCTTACTGACAAAAGAAAAAAAAACCTGTCTGCGAAAATTGCGGTGACAATTTCACTGTAATCAACATTTCGATTTCCTATAAAAATGTTGAGAGACTAAGAAAAATACTTGATATAATTTTACAATGAATGCATTCCTTTTTCAGCCCTTGTTACCTTTAGGGGATTAAGCATTAGTTGATTTTTCAAGGATATTCAAGGTATTCCAGGATATTCAATTGCGTCGAATTAGTGCGGACATTGATATAACCACGGAAATGGTGTGACGTCACCTCGAACGTCGCTTTGGGACGTTAAACCCCATAAACCAAACCAAACCATTTATGCGAGAAAATTAGACAAAGAATTAGCAACAGCTCATGTTTTTCTCTTGACCTTAAAAAATGGCAGTCTCGCTAGGAAATAAAGGCGTGCAATTCAGGAGCTTCGGGCATGTAGTGCCCACACTCGTGGCGACGTTTCTAAACCAAGCTCTTAGTTTGGGAACGTTCCGTCAGTAGATTCCTATCACTAACCTTCTTTTAGTTTAGCAACATCCTACTAACTCAAGATACATTATGTTGTTCGTGGTGGTGAGTTTAATTTACATAGTGTAGAATAGCACTCGCTAAATCCAAAAATAAACATTGCATTATTCTTTGCACTGCTTTGTCAGAAACAACTAGCGCTCATTGCCTATTTTGGTTTCTAGGATGACCAACTAGGACCGCCTGTAAAGTTGCAAATGTACTTAGTTGTTTTCTCCAGTCTGCCAGAGCCCCTATGGTGGCACTAAAAATGAAATAGACTTGATACTATACTCCGTTTCATACATCATGTGCAACTCTGTGGAGGCTACGGAAGTAGTCCGCAAAATAAAAATAAATAAAGAGATGTGTATCACTTCGCGCCGTTCTGTGGCCGTGTGGTCTAACGCGTCGTACCGGAGAGTCGACAGCATGGTCGGCAGGCAATCGGAGTGCCTGGGTTCGAATCCCGCCTGGTGAAACATTTTTTTCGCACAGTTTTTTTCATCGCAAGTTGAATTTCGCGTGACTTGAATGAGAAAAATCGTTTTGTTCAGAATCGCTTGAATATTATGCCGTGTTCTGAAATGAACTTCTTGCATCTGTTCATTTGATGCATACCGCGTTAATGTCAGCTTTCCGAAATTCGTTGTCACTGAGCTCGCACCGGCTTTTAGTCAGCAGTGGCAGTTTTCTTCCCGATTTGCAGCATTGTGACAATACTTTTTAGATGCAAGCGAGAGGCTTGTGCGAAAGATGACATTCATTCGCCGGGTTTAATTAATTAGCACAGTGGTGAGTGCTCCGCAGTGGCCCGATTAACAAGTGGCCGTCTGCAACTTTCGATTTCGTCGTTGCTGAGGAGACCAGTTTTTGTGGGCCTCTCTTAAAGTACCTGGCATGTTATGAATTGTTCTGTGCAACCGGTTAGTGGCTGATCCAGTCTTCGCCAAAAGAGTCTGGGACAGACTTTCGCACTGTGCTGTAGAGTACTCAAAGGACTTGGCGAGAGCAATTATTTTTTACTGATCGCAAAGTTCAGAAGCAAGATCTCTGTTAATTTAGAATGCTGGTTTCTTATGCAGGAGCGCAGTAAAATATTATAGACTTCTTAATCGCCTATTTTCTGGCTGTATATGCGTCACATTCTTGTGCATATCTGCAATTCTTTTGTTTTTTGTTAAGATATCTTTCGTTCTTAAGAAAAGCGCGTTTTCCTTTGTCATTGAAAAGAGCTCTATAACTTGGCTATTATATGCGGGAAAAGAGCAGTATATTTAAACTGATGGGTCAAAATATTTTTACACACACCACCTCGATATGGCCTGTTTTCCCGTGTGAAGTGTTAAATTTAAAACATAGTGTTGATTCACACAGTGACAGAAAATAGTACTGCCCCAAGAGTTGCAGATTTGATGTCGTGCACAAATGTATATGAAGGCAATACGGAGGCAAGTCAGCTTGTCTCGATTTCCCTGCTCTCCTAGAAGAGCAGAAGCTGCTCAGGCAGGATTTTCATGCAGCCAGATAAAAAGAGTTCCAAGCTGTGGGAGCGTCAAGTAAGAATGCAGAAAAAGTTGCACAATGCTAGCAAAATATATTTCGAAAGAGCAAACAATAAATGAGATAGGACAATAAAGAAGGATGACCCCTCAGTGTTTGCGAGAAATGGTTTATTCTAGAAACAGCCAGTGGCATGGATCACAGTGCATACAAATTAAAGGACACGTGCAGTGGATGTACACCAACACACAATCAGTCAAGTGTCCAAAATTGGTTTCCCTTTTTTGCTCTGAAGAAGTCAGCAGCAACTTCCACGAATCCTGTTGCACTGCTCCCAGCATGTACAAGGATCAAACGGGCCCCCTTACCCGAAGGCACAGCCAATCCCGTTGTTAAACCTTTCAAGAAGCCATCCTGACATGACTTCACAGTCTTGTCCTGCCAGACGTATTCTTTTGTGGGCACTGCGTTGACTCAGGTTTCATCTAGGTAGATGATGCACCTGTAAATGCAAAAGAACCGAGTGCACGAGTTAACGCTTGTCAGTAAACAAACACACTGCAGCATGTAAGCAGGCAGCGCACTGCAAGAAACACACTGCGGACCACTGTCTCACAAACAGCCGCTCAAAGATAATGGAGAAAAAAATTATCGCGGCTTCATTGCTCCCTTGTTCGGGCTTATATTTCACGCCCAGGCAGCATTTGGTAGCCACTTTATATTCACTCCATGCTTGCACGAGGTACTTGACTAATTTGGCAACATTTGAAAACTCTTCACTTGTGGCGACTGCGAACAAAAATTCCCACCGTTCGCAGCAGTAACGCCAGTAACTCGCACCACTGGAGCAACGGGCAGTGTACGGTGGGTGTTTATTCGTTCCTACGGTGACGACGAGCTGTCACTACCCATTGCGGTGCTACGACATTTTTGGCAGTTGTTGTTTTTGCTTGCCGGGATTTAGCGATTAAATCTGACCCATGCAGACTGGGGCCCCACCCAAATGTAAGCGCTAAACTGGCCGTGAAACGACACCTCTACGCAAAAGGTCCGCAACATCAACGTTGTTAAGACGATTTCTTTTAAATGTGTCATTCAGAAGCAGCTCTCATTGTTACGACGACGAGGTTGCAACGCTAATGTAAGCTCCACATGAAGCCAGTCTAAACGTGCTGCGTAAGAAAACAAGCAAGGAAGGACTCGTACCTGCCCTGTTCACGGAATCCCTTGATCGCCCGCAGGTACCTGCGACACCAGGTAGTGATGTCACTTCAATCGATCAGCGCAAGGCTCCGTTCTCTTTTGTCAAATGTGAATCCGATGTCCTTTCTCAACCTCCACAACGTCGTTTTCTTGAAGTTCGGCAGGTCGTCGTCCTCTTTGACCGCCTTCAGCACACTGTCCAGTGTTGGGACTTCCCTCTTCGCGTATAACTGTAACTGTGCACTTTCAGATGGATGGCATGGACTGCGAAGCTGTTATTTACTGTTCGCGAGCTTGAAATCTTCATGTCGCGAGCTCTTTTCTTCGGAGACGCCAAAGGCCCACACAGACGCTCCGCCTTGATTTTGGCAACGGTACGGGGAGATACTCCGGTGTCCTCGCTCACAGCACTCAGTACTTCCCGAACAGACTTCTCCGGAAAACGGATCCTGGTACGGGCGTACACATTTGCAATTACTTGCTTGGCCTGTCTTCACAACTTGAGTGTAAGAACCTTCGAGAAAAATGCGTACAGGAGAGGTGGCCGGGGCCGCTGAGCAGGACGCCATTTTCCCAAAAGTGAAAGGGAGCCGCACGGAAAGAGTAAACACGGCCAGGGTTGCGGAGACCGCGAAAACGTGAAATGGAAAAATACGACAAACGCGAAATACAAAATCACAACTCTCGATCGATTCGCTCGCAATAGCAGCGTTTTTTGTCACCGTGATGACAAAAATATTATCCATGAAGCCCGCCGGCAAAGCATTTGTTATTTGTCGCTCACCACAAGTAACGCAATATTTTGTGTCACGGATGCAGGTTGCGCAAACAGGAGCGCTAGCTTTGGCAGCGTTGCGCCTGATGTATGAAACGGAGCATAGAGCACTGCACCGGCCTCAATCTGAGGCCCGAGCCCGGCCCGGGCCGGAGACTTGAAGCCCGAGCCCGGCCCAGGCCCGCTAAATTATCGCCCTAGCGAGCCCTGCCCGGCCCGTGAATCCCAGAGTGAAGCCAGCCCAGGCCCGGCCCGGACCGTTTCACCGTAACGCTTGAGATTGACTGCTCACTCTGAGCAAGTACAGTGCTACTAAGCCGATAAGAAACTGGCCGACAAAGGTTCTGAAACCACAGTTTGGCTTGCAGAAACTAGGTTCTTTTTAACCCAGAAGGAAGTGATTAAGAGTAGCGCTCGCGAGGCGCGTCTTTTGGACAGTGATTTCGTGTAGGTCGCAAAAATAAACTCGGAAGTCCTGAGAGCCAAATAAAAGGGGCTGCAAACGCGCGTACTTTGCATTCCCCCCTGATTTTAATCAGTTATATTTCGCCGCCTGGAAGCATAAACATTAAAGCTGCCTAGCAAACAGTGGGATTACAATTTTTTAGTGAACGCGGTCTCACAGGTTGAAGTCATAGCTGAACTGTTCGCCTTTCAACGGAAACGAAAAGCTACAAGGCTTGAGTATTTCACGGTGTGTGTTTTGAACACTATAAGCGTCCTAAACTAATATGTTCTTCTCGAATGCATTTCGAATAGTGCATAGGTATGTTTTGAGATGACGAACGATCAATGGCCAATTAAGGCCGGTTGAATTTTACTCTTACTGGTGGAGCACAAGATAACGCGCGAACCACGTGATAACTTCCAGGGCAAAACACTTGTCATTACAACCAGGCTGAAGAAGCGAGGAGGGATAGATGCGGTTATGAGGTGAGATTTACAAATTCTCGCGAGCTTTTGTGGCTATTTCATTTACGAGACGTTGCGGTCAGCTGATCAAAAAGAAAACCAAACTCGCTTTAGTTTGTGAATTCTGTCACATGCGAAAAGTATAGCTATAAAATATAAGCTACGTTTTTGGGGCGCAAGGGCCCAAGGGGAGTCAGGGTGTGAGAGACACCGAAGCAGAGGGCTCCGGATCATTTCGAAAACCTGGGTTTCTTCAACGAGCAATGAGACTGCAAAGTACATGGCTGTCATGCTTGCCTCCTAAAGGGGAATGCAGCCGCCGAGGCATGGAGCAAACCCTGGTTCCCCGGCTCAGTAATCAAGCGCCTTTACCACTAAGCCACCGCGGTGTGGAAATAAGGAAATAAATAAGTCAATGAATAAAGCTCAGTTTTTTTCTCAGCCAGTACTAAAACCCATAGCTCATCCGTGTCGCTGCTCCAACGCCGCAGTTGTGTACTTCACTCTGCAATAGTAAATGAATAGTCGGACACCAGCCATTTCTGTACGGACCCAAGCCCTACCCGGGCCCACAGCTTTAAGCCCGAGCCCGGCCCGGGCCCGCAACTTTAGGCCCGGGCCGGCCCAGGTCCGGCAAAATAGATAATGTCCCGGCCTGGGCCGGGCCCGGGCTTGCGGGCCGGCCCGAGCCCGTGCAGTGCACTAGATACTATGCGCTCAACCGGGGATCATGCAGAATGTAGATGTGCTGGGAAAGGTGCATGGTAGCGACCTTAGGAATCCAAGCTTTCGAATTACCATGACCTTAGAGTGGGGTCAGAAGACACCAGTGAAACGGAATCCTATCATGCAGTTAGTGGTTAGAGTGAAAATAGAGGAATTCAGGATATCATTGCAGAACAGACATAACTGACGACGACGACCTGAACGTTCAAAAAACGGATGGTAATCAAACAGCTATCATTACAGAATGCGCAGTAGATGTAGGCGTTAGCCTTGTTCGACAGGATAGAGGCAAGCTGTCTTAGTAGATGAAAGGTGTGATTATGAAACGACAAGGTGTGAAGGCGCCTAATTCAATATACACAATAGAGCTGCCAGAATGTCAAAGCCAATCAATAAGCGCGAGGTACCTAAAAAGGGTTGCTTAACATGAAGAGAATCGAGCATGCTTTAACGGAGGTAGCCTAAAAGCGGAGATGAGGAAACTTAGCCTAGGCAAAAAACAGAAGTATTGTTTAAAAGACAAAGATAGGAATGTCATAAGTCATGTGGATAAGATAGCTAAGGCAGCCTAAATGTTGTAGACTACACTATAGAGTAGCCAAAAGTATTAACGACGTTAATGAGAGAGGCTGCAGCGCACAGCGCTAAGACATCCCGCCACTAACGAAGGAGGAAGTAAAGAAAGCCTCTTGGCAAGTGACGTCACCAAACGCCAGAACCAACACCTCTCTTTCGAGTTGCGCGTTATTCCGCTCAGCCGGTCACAGAGTTCGTGATCTGAACTCGATTGCTAGATCTTGCCCATTTGCTCTGTGATATAGTACTGCGATATAGGGCAGTGATGGCGTAGAGGTACAGCATCCGCCTCGAATGGGCTTGGACGGGCACGGCACGGCATGCAATGCGAAGGCAAGATAACCGCTGGTCCTTAAGGGTAACGGAGTGGATTCCAAGAGATGGCAAGCACAGCAGGGGGTAGAAGAAAGCTGGGTGGAAGGACGGGATTAAGAAGTTTGCGGCGATACAGTGGCCGCAACTGGTAAAGGACAGGGTTAATTAGACAGGCATGGGAGAGGTCTTCGCCTTGCAGTGGGCGTAGTCAGGCTGATGATGATGACAGTAGTTGCGCCAATGCCACTCGAGGATGCATCAGTTTCCAAGGTAAAGAGCTTACTTGGATCCTAGAGAATCAACAACTTTGCAATCCTGTAGCAGCCGCTTGGTTGTTCGGAAAGCATTATCTTGTCTCACTGCCCACTTCGAGCGTGCGTTCTTTCTTAGCAGTTCATGCAACGGCGCCGGAACAGTAGCCGCGTTTCCCAGAAATGCTTGGTAATAGGTTACGAAGACCAAGAATTCACGCAGTTCCGCAACACAGTTTGGCCTGGGCATCGTTGCAATTGCGGCCATGTTGTCTGTCTTAGGTATCAAACCGGCCGCACTTTTACGGTGTACCAGAAATTCAACTTCTGCTTGCCTAAGTTACATTTCTGTGGATGCAACTTTACACCGCACTGCCGGAAACGTTCGCAAGCGACGCAGTGTCTCCTAGTTCCTTCGTTTCTCCGCGATTACCACATCGTCCATGTAAATCTCAACGCCCGGAATGCCTTCCAGGATGCCTTCATATGTCTCTAAAAAATATGAAGGGCAGACGCTACAACAAAAGGAAGTTGATTAAAGGACAACAGGCCTTTCTGAGTGTTTACATCTAAGAGCTTCCTAGTTTCCTCGTTGAGCGGCAACTGACTGTAAGCATCTTTCAAGTCGATGGAGGTGAAGACGACCTCCGTTCAGGTTATCAAAAATATCCCGTATTATTGACAACGGGTACCCGTCCGTGACACATGCAGCATTCGCGGTCACGTTGAAATCGCCACACAATAGAATGGAGACATTGTACTTGATAACGGCAACCAGAGGCGTGGCCGAGCCCGTTCTGTCGATAGGCAGTAACAAGGATGCGTTTAAGAAGTCGGTTTATTTATTGAGACACTTGCTCTCACGTTGCATATGGCACCAAACAAGCTTTGCAGAATCACGGCTGCGCATTTTCATGCAACCGCAAATGAACTGCGAGGCCACCTTTGCGCCCTAGACCTGGTGTAAACAGATAGCTAAACTCTTCTAATAGTGCGCTAATCGAAGGTTGGTGTAAAAATAAATTTTCTCACCCTTAGTTTCCTCGCCGGCAATGCTCAGGACAGGCCCTCCCTTATGTTGAAATGCGCTGATAACGCCGCGTCCGCATAAGGTCGGACCGGCACACTGCAGCACGGTTAGCATCGCTTCCAGAGTTTTGCCTGCTTACGAGACTTGAAGCCTGAGCTCCCACTTTCACGGGAAGCTTGCCCAGAAAGCAGGACAACTGCAAAGGTGTCTCGCAGAAGGCAGGCCAGACATGTCGATGCCTGCAGTATGTCTCCCACGTAATTATAGAGACCGCAGAGCTGATGACTACTTGCATCTTGAGCGGAATTCCGTTTCAGCAGAAATTTCCAACAACGGGCTTGATCAGGTTAACAGACGAAATGCACACATTTAGTAGACAAAACTCGTTGTCGCTCTCGGCAGAATGCTCTTCTCAATGCGCCACTCCTTGTTGTTCCAATGAACACATTTTAGCTAGATGCCCTTTGCGTCGGCGGCGAAAACACTCCGCCCGGCGAAACTTTCACTTCGCTGCATTGTGCCCAGTGCTACCACAACACGGACAACCGATATCTTCGCTTAGTCTAGATCAAGTATGCGGATGCGTCTTGCGGTAATGCGGTGGACCCTGAATCTACTCTTCAAAGAGTGAACGTTGCTATGATTTTTTTGTTTTATCCATATGATTCACGTTGAGGGCTGCTATTTCTGTTGCTAAAGCTATCTCCTCTGCTTCTTAGAGCGTCGGCGATGATTTTGTGAAGAGTGCTCGCTGAACTTCAGCGTCACGCAGGCCGCAAACTATTCTTTCTCGTAGCATCCTGTCCATTGAGTCGCCAAAGTTGCAACTGCAGGCCATCTTCCGAATGGCCTTCGTTGTTTCGTCAGGACACTGATCCCTGGTAAAGAACTTGTATGGCCCCGCTATTTGATTGCCGTGCGGCGAAAAATGCTCTGTTAGTAGCTGGACCAGCTTCTCTTAGGTGGGCTTCTGAATCTTGGGCGGCGGGCAACGCCCCGTTATTATGCCGACTGCTGCTGTGCTTAAAGCTGCCGTTAGAAGCGCCGGTCGTTTCTTCGATTCAACAATACGCAAGCTTCAAAATATGACTCCAGACATAGTTGGCAGGCTTCACAACCGTATTACACTTCGTCGAAACCCGGCGGTTCAGCATGGGTCGCTCATGGAGCAGGCACTTGCCCGGCTGTGGGCCGATCGCCTCCACTGAGGTGAATTGACAAGTGGTTGGTGAAGAACGAACGAGCTTTATTAAGGGCTAGTAGTTTTTATAGCCTCTTGGCTAGTGAAGTCACCGAGACCACTGCCAAAAACAGATGGCTGGGTCTTTTAACCTCGTACAAGGTAAGCACGGCAAGTGTCAGTAGAGCCTGCGGGTTCGAAAAGATATGCCGTGGGAAAATAAGAAAGCTGTCCCCTTCCCACCTTCCCAAAAGAGAATGCGGCCATGTGCATCCCACCCCGGCCTCTTTTGCAGTATGCCCGATCCACACCAGCGATTAATTATACTCCTGGACAGCTTTCTGTGATTCTGCATCCAATGCTAGGCAAGAAAAAAAAGAAGTCAGGCCAAATTTCTGATTCCATGTGTTTTCAGGCCTGTACAATGAAAGACTTTTCGCTGTATCTCTAGACATTTTCCCGAGAAAACACATTCGGAGCTGCAGTTTTCAGTGACACCGATAATTTCCTACATTTTCAATCGATTAGAAATAAATTTCCCTTTATCCCTTTGACCGCCGCTGTGCCTCAGTGGTTGTGGCACTCGGCTGGTGACCCGAAAATTTTGGGTTCGATTTCGACCGCGGTGGTCGAATTCCAGTGGGGGCGAAATTCTAGAGGCCCGTGTACTGTGCGATGTCAGTGCCCGTTAAAGAACACCAGGTGGTTGAAATTTCCGGAGCCCTTCATAACGGCGTCCCTTAGCCTGAGTCGCTTCAGGATGTTGCATCAGCATAAACCAAAGCATAAACCAAACCTTTTTCCCTTTGTAGCTTGATTTTCACGCGATTTGGCAGCACAGCGAGGCGTATGCCAGTAATTACTTTTGAATGAAGGAGAACTGTGGGGACGGGTCTGCGGATTCTTTCTCTATATTTCGTGGGGGCGGTGAACCAAAAATACTTCCATCGCATAGACCTAGCTAAGGTGGCTTCCTTCAACATCGGAACGAGAATAGCAAGCCCATACTCAATCGTACGCGTCCACCATCGACCTAATAGAAGAGCTACACCATCGATTCGATTGCTATAACGGCGTGCTACAAACGGACTACGAAAGTACATACATGTAAAACGCGCAGCGACCTTGGAATGGCTTCGCGGTCACATCGAATTGCTTCGGGTTCCGACATCTACTTTCCGAGCTGCATGCTTTTACAATCACGTTGATCTGGAATTTTGTACGTTAGAAGGCCAATCGATCATTTAACACTTCACGCCAATGTTGCGTCGAGGCCGCCCAAGCTGGACCTTGATCGCTTTTATGGGAACGTACTTCAGTGGTAATCCTTCGGGGACACGGGACAGTATGCCGTGCACAAAAGTGCCAATCTGAATGACATCAGTTGCTTGCTCTACCTGTAGACTACTCAAAGGGCCGTTCTTGGACTGAAATTCAGTTACTCAAGAATCGCAATCTTCTCTGAAATTCGTGTGAGATTTAAAGAACAGCATTAGAAAAAGCGTGGACAAAGTTCGAAAATAAAATAAAATTGGCGTAACGATCTCATGCGATGAACTTTCGTATAGGCAGTGGTGATTTTATTCTCTTGATGCTTTCACTATTGAAGATTTTTCAAATGATAGTTTTGCGCTGGGCGCTTTTCCATTTTGTCGCACCTAAAGGCCACAACTTCGCATAGTTTCGTTTTCTATTTTGATCGCTGAAGCAACAAGCTGCTGTATTGCTTTTGATGGCTGAATTAATTGAATGGTTACCGTAGTTTTTTCTGCGAGATCATTATTGTTCGCCTCCATCCAAGGAAGCTGCTGTCACTGCTTACCCGCATCAATCATTGATTGAGTATTTATTTATTTATCATTTGCTTGCCTTTTGACGCACCCCGTTGTTTTAGACGGATCCATCAATTGGTCTTGAAATCCCCGGTAGGACGATAGGCTTATGATCGGTAGAATGCAAGCTTAAAGGGGTAGAGATACCCAATTCCAAGGCAGTCCAAAGTCTGTGGTATACTTCCTGTTCTATGTGAGGATCATCGCAGGCATGTGCTGAATGCAAGTGAGGAAAGAAATATATTTTATTCCAATCTTGATGCTTACGCAAATGCTGGTTTTTATAAACAGAACCCCTCGCCAGCGCAGGAAAAACGTGACGCAGGAAGCTGGCGAGAAAAAATGAAGATTAGTAACGTCATTGCGCCGAATTCTGAAGTGCGAAGCGATCTGTACACAAAAGTGCTCGGCGGCTTGGCGCGGTGGCTTGGCGCTCCTCCGTTCGGGTCCAGCGTTGTCTACCATCACCAAGGGTCAACAGCTTGCCTCTACGGTAACCCGTTTTTCATTTTAGTTTAGTACGAGTCGGTGAACGAATGGCGCAGAACACTGCAGGCACCATGTAGGACACTCACCCACTAGTGGCACAGTGCAGTGGCACGCCTGCTAGTAGCGCAGCGCTGTTTTCATTTCGCGCTTTTCGTCGAGAGACGCCAACTGCCGAAAGTGCAGAGTTCACCGCGCAACGCGTTAGGAGGTTTCAATGGCTTCGGGAGACGGTAATCGCCCACCCTCGGTGTCCTGTACATTTTCTTCAGCAAGGCAGGTAGCGAAGGGGCTTTGCACAAGTTTTGTCCGGATGCCGCGCAGAGAAAATCATGTGGAGAATTTATACTTGGCACTGGGCGCCACGGCTGGAAACTGGGCAAGTTGAGTTTCATGTGCTCGCTCTACTTCGACTTCGGCTGCTACCATGCAGCTCAATCCTGCATACCTCCCAGCTTCGGCATCGAAAAGAAGCGCCACCTCAGGCCTGTCTGGTGTCGTGCCACATTGTAGCCCGCAGCTGCACTGCGTGCTCTCACTGCAGAGGTTGGAGCAGCAGAGCCATAGCGTATGGTTAGTACCGCTTCCAATCTTGGCCTTTGGTGTCGTGCTAATCCAGTTCAAGCCTGTATACTTCTACGCATTGCGTTGCTGACGGTTTAAGTGGCCTTGACAGCCCCATTGACACTGCTGTACGGTCTGCCCGACGTTGGACTACTTGTTTTCGTGCACAGTTGTGCAGTTTGCGCGAAAATATATGTTTCTTGGGTTCTTTCGTGTTGCGCCAGATCTAATTCTCGGGCTGGCTGCTTACCTTCGACATCATTAGGTATGCAAGGTCCTTAGGTAAGGACCTCCCTAGGCTTACCTCCTAAACGCAAGTCGCGCATGCACCAGTCTCATCTCAAAATTATCAAAACGAAATGACGATGACGTTAGGATGAAGCACAGCACAGGAGGTTTGTGTCGGAGGGTGTGGGAATCCTGGCTTTCCGCCGTCGCCTTTGCGCGGCTGTGCCGGCCTCCCGCGTTGTTTCTCCTCTTTCCCTTGCTCCCGCCTCAGGCGGTGGAGAGGCGGCTGGGTGACTAATCACTGTCATTTAGCCACAACTCCGCTCCGACTCCCCAAGGGCCTTTGCAATTGGCGCTTTTTGGCGGGAATTCGGGACCCGCTTTCGGCGGCCGCGCGCCGCGCGACCGTCCGAGCGGGGCCCAGAGAGAGAGAGATCCCTCCGAGACAGCGTAAGGTGCGTACGCTACTGTTTGTCCGTGCCGGCCTTTGCCGTTCGGACCTGTACTTACTCGAGCTCGCCCGCACGTGTCCTCTGACCTGCAGCGGCTCGAGCCTGTCCAGCGGCTCGAGCCTGTCCAGCGGGGTCCAGCGACCTCCGACAGGCGTACCTTGCGTTGATTGCCCACTCTCTCTCGCAACCGGCCGAACGGTCGACACACACGAGAGAGAGATCACAGCACTGCCGCGGGGACATTCTCCTGCAGCGGCGTGCTAGCGGCGCGCATTGCTCGAGTCGCTTCGTGCGCGCAGCGGAGCCTTGCTCCTCGCGCGCCCCGGGACGGGGTGACGATTTAGTGTGTGTGTACTGCTGGAGGACGACGTGAATAAACGTCTCCTTGGTGAAATTGGAGGCCTATTTCTTTGCGGCGAATCGCTCTCCTCCCAGCGGAGGTTGAGTGCACTGCATCGGTGTCCCAGTGTGTGTGTGGTGACGGCTGATCGGGGCCCTTGGCTCGCGCGAAGCTCGAACCCGCGGTGGGTGGTGGCCTGTGTCCACTTAGAAACCCACAACTGGCGCCCAACGTGCTGAGTCATTGGCGCTTAAGCCTTTGATGACACATTAGCCGAGCAGGTCGCCTTGCCGATCACGCTTGCGCACCATGTCTACCCCCAGCGGGGCACTCGGCAGCTACATGTCGGAGTTGTAGCGTCGTTTGATCCACTGGCTGCTGTTCCTTCGAATAGCCAGACACCGTGGTTGGCCGCGGCCCCCGTTGGGGTTTACGGCGACACAACCCAAAATGTCGACCACGCGGCTCCCGTTGGAGCTGTATCGGAAGCACCCTGCGGTGCATCCGCTGGTCACATGCCTCAGCTGTGCACGCTTTCCGCCCAGTGCGAAAGCAGTTCGTGTCACGCTGCCGCAACCGGCAGTTTCGAACAGCAGCAGCCGTGCCCCGCGAGCAGTCAATTCTGCTCTGGGAACGGCGAGGCGCTGGCCCGGTTCCCTGTGGAAACCACGCCGCTCATCGAACTAGGAGCCTTGCCTCCTTCGTTCGTGCAGCCCGCCCAAACCTCCACTGAGGCCGTGGCGCAGGCGCTGCTAACCAGTGCTGCCCAGATGATCCAGTCGCTGTCAGGGGCTGTTGGGACACTTTTGGCCACGCCGAAGTTGTCTCACCCCGCGGTTAAGTTGCCCATGCCAACATACCGCGGGTATGATGACCTACTCAGTGCCCGGGATTTCCTTGAGTCCCTCACCCATTATCAGAGAACTATGGGTCTCACTGAGCAGGTGGTGCTTGCACACATCATCCCCGCAGCGCTGACTGACACGGCAGCTCGGTGGCATCGGCTTTCCGGCCACCGGGCAGCGACTCTCGAGGAGTTCCGTGCAGCATTCCTGCGCGAATTTCTGCCCGCTGACTACGAGCGTAGGATGCGGCGAGAGCTGGAGCTCCGTACTCAGGCTCCGGATGAGTCGCTGCAAGAGTATGTTCGGGCGATGGAAAACCTTTTCTCAATCGCCGAGCCCAGAGCCTCGAACGAGGAGCGTGTCGAAAGGACGATCAGGCAGGCACATCCGACCTTTTCGGCTTACCTGCGCGGCGGCCGATTCCGAGATTTGGAGGAGCTGGCCGCCAAGGCAAAGCGCATTCAAGGCGACATTCTCGCCGCGCGCGCCTATCGTCCGCCACCGCCGGCAAGCGAGGCCCTTGAGCCACGCTGTGCATGGAGAGGGGCCTTGCCCTTACCCAACCGGCGACCACCCGCACAACCTGCCTTTGCAGCTGTTAGCGGGCAAAACGAGCCATGGGAGTTGAGCGACAGAGCTCTTGATCCTTACTCGTACGGGAGACGGGCAGCCTGCGCTGCACCGTTTTCTGAAGCGTGTGCTGAGGGGCGCCAAGCGCTTCAACAAACAGCGGAGGGGGAAACCCGACTCGGCCGACCCTTTGGTCGTGCAGCGGGCGGACCCAGGCAGGGAGAGTCGCCATTGTCCCGCGACGAAGCTCGCGGCGGTGTGCGCTGTTTCCGCTGCCAAGAGAGGGGCCACTTAGCAAGAGAATGCACCGTAGCCAGGCCTCCTGCGAGGCAGGGAAACGGCGGCGGGGGTCGGTCGTAAAGGGACCACCGGCCCAATCTCTGCTAATTCCCTCTGCGTACAGAGCAAGCTGCCTTGCTAATGCGCACGCGCCGTTTATTCCGGTCACCATTGCTGGCCGCGAATTTTCGGCGTTACTGGATACGGGAGCCAGCGCTTCCTTGTTCGGTGAAGAGGTGTTGTCCCACTGGCAAAAGCACTCTGTGCGCTTGCGGGACTGCCGTACGGCATTCAACCTTGCGAAAGGCGTAGCCCATTCGGCTGGCGCCGCGAGGCTGACTGTCAGACTCCCAGGGCTCAGTGTGTGTGACACAACAGCGCTTGTTGTGTCTCCCCTCTTTTCTGTGTTTTCTGTCTAAGTTTGCGCTGTTTTTTCCACCATGAATTCACACAAACTAGCCCAAATGTCTGCTTTGCCCATGATTCTCGGACAGGACTTTCTCCTGAAAACCGGGATCGTGGTGGACATTGCGAATGGCGGCTATCGCGACGGACCATTTTCCCAGCTTAAGCCGTTCATTAGCCCACCGGCGTCAGTATCTTCCTGCGCAGTGAAGGCGTTCGGAGAGTGCCACGCTCAGCGGACAGGGCCACGCCCTTGTGTCGAGCGTTCCGTCGTTCAGCCTCCCCTTTGGGACCGAGCGGCGCGGCACGAACAGGCACCACATCCGCTGGCCGCCTGTGCGGTAACATTGGATGACACACAGAAGGCTCGTTTGACAGCGCTATTGCGTCAGTACGATGAGCCTTTCACGGATCAACCTGGCTGTACCACTTTAGTGAGCCACAAGATCCACACTGGAGACGCGCTTCCTTTGAAGTGCAACCCTAGGCCCGTCAGCCTTGCGAAAAGGCAGGTGATTGATGGGTTGCTGGATGAGATGCTGTCGGCGGACATTATCCGCCGCTCGTCCAGCGCCTGGGCGTCTCCGGTGGTGTTGGTGCCTAAGAAAGATGGCAGCCACCGTTTGTGTGTGGATTATCGCCGTCTAAATGCGCTGACTCGCAAGGATGCCTATCCGCTCCCGACGATCAGCTCAATCGTAGGAAACCTGGGCAGCGCGCGGTACTTTTCCACGCTAGATGCCTCCAAAGGTTACCTACAGGTCCAGATGGCTGATACTGACCGGTCTAAGACCGCGTTCACGTGTCACAGAGGGCTTTTTGAGTTCACTCGTATGCCCTTTGGTCTCTGCAATGGTCCTATGACTTTTCAGAGGCTCATGGACCGCGTCCTGGGGGAAGCGAAATGGTCCGACGCCATGTGCTACCTGGACGATATCGTGATTTATTCACGAACCTTCGATGAGCACTTAGGCCACATTGCCGACGTGCTCGAGAGGGTACGGGCTGCTGGGATGATTTTGAATCCTGCGAAAGCCCAAATAGCGCGGACCCGGGTTCAGTTACTAGGGTTCACGCTGGGCGAGGGCTCCATTGAGCCTGATGCGGAGAAACTTCGAGCCATACTCGAATTTCCCGCGCCCAAGGACGTACGCGGCCTCCGCCGTTTTCTGGGAATGGCCAATTTTTATCGGTCGTTCATCCCGTCCTGTGCCCGCGTGCAGGCTCCCTTGACCAAGCTCTTGGGAAAGACTGCAGCGTGGCGATGGGGGCCCGAGCAAGAGCGATCCTTTCGCCTCCTGTCTAGTGCCATTGCCGAGACAGCGCAGCTCAGGCTACCCGACCTGACCAGTCAGTTCGTAGTCCAGACTGACGCGAGCGATCTGGGTTTAGGAGCAGTTCTCCTACAGGAATTCGATGGCGTGCTGCAACCGCTGGCCTTTGCCAGCCGCTCCTTGCTGCCCTCGGAGAGGAATTATTCCGTGACCGAGAAGGAGTGCCTCGCCATCGTGTTTGCACTGCGCAAATTTGACGTCTACCTTGATGGAACGCAATTCGTGGTGCAGACAGACCACAGTGCGCTCAGTTGGCTGATGCGGCTCCGCGAGCCTGCGGGTCGGCTGGCTCGCTGGGCTCTCCTGATACAGCATTACTACTTTTCGGTGCAGTATCGAAAGGGGAGCACAAACGTGGTAGCTGACGCGCTATCCCGTGCCCCACTCGCCAGCGGCGCCTTGACGCCTGTAGGCGGAGGGGGCGAAACAGCGGACGAGCCGCCGGGCGGCAAGGAGGCGGAGCCCGCAAACGGGTTAACCCATTCCGCTAACCAGGCAAGCAGCGCTTCGCAAAGCGGACGACAGGCAAAGCTCTTCGTGAGCGCCTCGGAGTTGCCGACGCGAACGGAAATTTTGGCTGCAAACCTGAGTGGGGAAGAGACCAGTCTCCCCTCTGGGATGACTGGAATCGTTTTCAGCCGTAAAAAGCTACTGAAAGCCCAGCAAAATGACCCCTTTTGTCGCGAGGTGAGCGACGGTCTCAGGGAGACGGAGCGCCGTGACGCTACTGGTATTGTAGCGGGCGCAGGGGGGCAGAACCCAGCGTGTGTCGCGGCGAACCCCGGGGAGTCATATTTGCTGGACAATGACGGGCTTGTGCTGAAGTACATAGCCACCGATGACGAGTCCATCGACCCGTTTAAGGTTGTTATCCCCAAAAGTCTGAGAGGCGCACTGTTGAGATTCTCTCATGACGAACCACTGGCCGGTCATCTGAGTGGCTCCAAAGTTTTTGCAAAACTGAGTCAATCGGTGACGTGGCCCGGCATGAAGCGTGAAATTTTCCGCTATTGCCGTTCCTGCCATGTCTGTCAAGCGGTGAAGTCACGGGGCGGCAAGCCGCCTGGAATGATGAAACCAATTGACAGTGTGCGTCCGTGGCAGATGGCCACCTGCGATTTGATGGGGCCTTTCCCCAGGAGCAAGCAGGGATTCATTTACCTGATGGTAGTCGCTGATCATTTTTCCAAATGGGTCGAGTTGTACCCCCTTCGGAAAGTGTCAGCACGAGCGGTGCTGGATAAACTCCAGGAAGTGTTCTGTCGGTTCGGCTTTTCGGAAAGACTGATCACGGACAATGCGTCCTATTTCACTGCTCGGGTGTTCGGTAACACGTGCCGTTCCCTCGGAATCGAGCACTACAACACTTCACCCTACCATCCCCAGTCCAACTTGACCGAGCGAATCAACGAACGCTCAAGCCAATGCTGGCGGCCTTTGCCGAGTGTCAAAAGGATTGGGCAGACCATTTGAGCGAGTTTGCGTTCGCCATCCGAACAGCTGAGAATCGCTCAGCTGGTTTCTCTCCCGCCTTCCTCAATTTCGGGAGGGAGCTGGCGAATCCGATGTCAAACGTCGTGCAGAGCCAGCTCGGGGATGAGCAGACGCGGGCAGACTGCTCTGCTTATGCGTCGACGCTTCGGGACCGGCTTGGTCGGGCTCTCAACAGAGCAAGGCAGAGTTTGGCGGCAGCCAGAGCCCAACAGAAGGCTCAATATGACCGCAAGCACCAAAGCCTGACTTTTCAGGTGGGTGATCTTGTCCTGAAGCGCAACCACGTTCTTAGCGATGCGAGCAAGGGGTTCTCAGCCTCGCTCGCTCCTAAGTGGCTTGGTCCGTACCGAGTGGTCAGAGTCTGGTCGCCACTCGCGTACCTGCTGGAGGATTCCCTTACGGGGAAAACCAGCCGTGCCCACATCGCAGACCTGAAGGCCTACGCGTCACGGTCTGACGAGCTTGCGCCGGTACCCATTGGTATCAAAGGCAAGCGCAAAGGCACAACTGGTGCTGCGGAACGCAAGCGTACGGAGCACCGGTACAATCTGAGGCGACGACGGTCACCGGTGTGATTGATGCCGGACGGCGGACTTTTCCGCAACCGAAGGCACGCAGCCTCAGCAAGCTGGCGAGCTTTCTCGTCAGGCCAGACCCAGGCGAAGCACGGTGTGTTTTTTGTTTTGTTTTTGCAGCATGCTCAGTTCCAGCCTTGTGTGTTTATCTATTTATTTATTTGTTTTGCTTGAGTCAGTTTCTAGCCACTTTCATTTCCTGCTGGTTCGTCTGTTTTCGTTCTAACGTACTGAGATGTACATAGGCAACATGCGTTTGTGTTGGCGTTCAGTTTTTTTTTACCAGACTTGTATATACATAAGCAAACTTCAGCCCGCTCGTGCTTGCTCATCTTCTAGAAGGAATAGATTGGATTAGGTGTCGTTTGTACAGCGCGCCTTTTCTCATTTCCGGCCCGACTGTGGGTGGTTGGCTCGTTAAGGAGCCGTGTGTCGCGGTGCGCGAGTTTTGTGCGGCCCGTATGGAGGGGAAGTTGGCGGGGCGTTTGGGGCGATGGGGGGCGGAAAGTGCACCCTTTGACCCTCGCCGGGGCGCCTCTGGACGCTTCTGATGAGGGGATCGTTGTCGCCGACCAGCGTCCGCACACGTGCCGGTGTACGTGTGTTTGTGTTTTTGGCTGTGTGTGCACGTAACCATGAGCCAAGGCGACGCCTGTGAGTTGTGCCGCTGTGCTTCTGCGTGAGCGCGAGGATGAGAAGGAGCCCTTGCTGTGGCCAAGGTTACACATCAGGACGCCGCCGAACGTCCTCGCCCGTTTCAGCCGGCGTGAAGGGGTGCACTAACTGTTTTGTGCCGAACGTGATGTCGTGCCCAAGGGCGCGAGGTTAGTGCTCTGCCGCGGCCCCGTCGTCATCAACAGAAAGAAGACCACCATCAGTCGTCGGCCCTCCCAACCCGTTGAACTTGAAGTCTGCGAGCGGTGAGTCGCCGACCGGCCCACTGGGCCGCGCCATCGAACTTTGAGGCTGACATCCACCTGTCACATAGTTGTACAGTTGAATTCACATCGCCTTGCGTACCGTGTATATTATCTGCAAGCTGTTTTGATTTACTGAAGCGTACGCAAGTGTTTGTTTGTTTGCCTTGTTTTTCCTTTGTTTGTGTTGTTTTTTTCTTACGTTGTTCTGGCTGGAACTGAAGTGTAGCTAGTTTTTTTTGTGTATTCATTTCTTTATTTTGGAACTGAAGTGTAGCTAATTTTATTTGTGTATTAATTTCTTTATTTTGGCCGCGTGCTTTGCCGATGGGTAGGAGGGCATTTTAGGAGAGGGGAATGTGGGAATCCTGGATTTCCGCCGTCGCCATTGCGCGGCTGTGCCGGCCTCCCGCGTTGTTTCTCCTCTTTCCCTTGCTCCCGCCTCAGGCGGTGGAGAGGCGGCTGGGTGACTAATCACTGTCATTTAGCCACAACTCCGCTCCGACTCCCCAAGGGCCTTTGCCATTGGCGCCTTTTGGCGGGAATTCGGGACCCGCTTTGGGCGGCCGCGCGCCGCGCGACCGTCCGAGCGGGGCCCAGAGAGAGAGAGATCCCTCCGAGACAGCGTAAGGTGCGTACGCTACTGTTTCTCCGTGCCGGCCTTTGCCGTTCGGACCTGTGCTTACTCGAGCTCGCCCGCACGTGTCCTCTGACCTGCAGCGGCTCGAGCCTGTCCAGCGGGGTCCAGCGACCTCCGACAGGCGTACCTTGCGTTGATTGCCCACTCTCTCTCGCAACCGGCCCTACGGTCGACACGAGAGAGAGATCACAGCACTGCCGCGGGGACATTCTCCTGCAGCGGCGTGCTAGCGGCGCGCATTGCTCGAGTCGCTTCGAGCGCGCAGCGGAGCCTTGCTCCTCGCGCGCCCCGGGACGGGGTGACGATTGAGTGTGTGTGTACTGCTGGAGGACGACGTGAATAAACGTCTCCTTGGTGAAATTGGAGGCCTATTTCTTTGCGGCGAATCGCTCTCCTTCCAGCGGAGGTTGAGTGCACAGCATCGGTGTCCCAGTGTGTGTGTGGTGACGGCTGATCGGGGTCCTTGGCTCGCGCGAAGCTCGAACCCGCGGTGGGTGGTGGCCTGTGTCCACTTAGAAACCCACAACTGGCGCCCAACGTGCTGAGTCATTGGCGCTTAAGCCTTTGATGACACATTAGCCGAGCAGGTCGCCTTGCCGATCACGCTTGCGCACCATGTCTACCCCCAGCGGGGCACTCGGCAGCTACATGTCGGAGTTGTAGCGTCGTTTGATCCACTGGCTGCTGTTCCTTCGAATAGCCAGACACCGTGGTTGGCCGCGGCCCCCTTTGGGGTTTACGGCGACACAACCCAAAATGTCGACCACGCGGCTCCCGTTGGAGCTGTATCGGAAGCACCCTGCGGTGCATCCGCTGGTCACATGCCTCAGCTGTGCACGCTTTCCGCCCAGTGCGAAAGCAGTTCGTGTCACGCTGCCGCAACCGGCAGTTTCGAACAGCAGCAGCCGTGCTCCGCGAGCAGTCAATTCTGCTCTGGGAACGGCGAGGCGCTGGCCCGGTTCCCTGTGGAAACCACGCCGCTCATCGAACTAGGAACCTTGCCTCCTTCGTTCGTGCAGCCCGCCCAAACCTCCACTGAGGCCGGGGCGCAGGCGCTGCTATCCAGTGCTGCCCAGATGATCCAGTCGCTGTCAGGGGCTGTTGGGACACTTTTGGCCCCGCCGAAGTTGTCTCACCCCGCGGTTAAGTTGCCCATGCCAACATACCGCGGGTATGATGACCTACTCAGTGCCCGGGATTTCCTTGAGTCCCTCACCCATTATCAGAGAACTATGGGTCTCACTGAGCAGGTGGTGCTTGCACACATCATCCCCGCAGCGCTGACTGACACGGCAGCTCGGTGGCATCGGCTTTCCGGCCACCGGGCAGCGACTCTCGAGGAGTTCCGTGCAGCATTCCTGCGCGAATTTCTGCCCGCTGACTACGAGCGTAGGATGCGGCGAGAGCTGGAGCTCCGTACTCAGGCTCCGGATGAGTCGCTGCAAAGGTATGTTCGGGCGATGGAAAACCTTTTCTCAATCGCGGAGCCCAGAGCCTCGAACGAGGAGCGTGTCGAAAGGACGATCAGGCAGGCACATCTGACCTTTTCGGCTTACCTGCGCTGCGGTCGATTCCGAGATTTGGAGGAGCTGGCCGCCAAGGCAAAGCGCATTCAAGGCGACATTCTCGCCGCGCGCGCCTATCGTCCGCCACCGCCGGCAAGCGAGGCCCTTGAGCCACGCTGTGCATGGAGAGGGGCCTTGCCCTTACCCAACCGGCGACCACCCGCACAACCTGCCTTTGCAGTTGTTAGCGGGCAAAACGAGCCATGGGAGTTGAGCGACAGAGCTCTTGATCCTTACTCGTACGGGAGACGGGCAGCCTGCGCTGCACCGTTTTCTGAAGCGTGTGCTGAGGGTCGCCAAGCGCTCCAACGCACAGCGGAGGGGGAAACCCGACTCGGCCGACCCTTTGGTCGTGCAGCGGGCGGACCCTGGCAGGGAGAGTCGCCATTGTCCCGCGACCAAGCTCGCGGCGGTGTGCGCTGTTTCCGCTGCCAAGAGAGGGGCCACTTAGCAAGAGAATGCACCGTAGCCAGGCCTCCTGCGAGGCAGGGAAACGGCGGCGGGGGTCGGTCGTAAAGGGACCACCGGCCCAATCTCTGCTAATTCCCTCTGCGTGCAGAGCAAGCTGCCTTGCTAATGCGCACGCGCCGTTTATTCCGGTCACCATTGCTGGCCGCGAATTTTCGGCGTTACTGGATACGGGAGCCAGCGCTTCCTTGTTCGGTGAAGAGGTGTTGTCCCACTGGCAAAAGCACTCTGTGCGCTTGCGGGACTGCCGTACGGCATTCAACCTTGCGAAAGGCGTAGCCCATTCGGCTGGCGCCGCGAGGCTGACTGTCAGGTGGGGAGAGCGGACGAGACGCACGCGTTTCATCCATCTCCCAGGGCTCAGTGTGTGTGACACAACAGCGCTTGTTGTGTCTCCCCTCTTTTCTGTGTTTTCTGTCTAAGTTTGCGCTGTTTTTTCCACCATGAATTCACACAAACTAGCCCAAATGTCTGCTTTGCCCATGATTCTCGGACAGGACTTTCTCCTGAAAACCGGGATCGTGGTGGACATTGCGAATGGCGGCTATCGCGACGGACCATTTTCCCAGCTTAAGCCGTTCATTAGCCCACCGGCGTCAGTATCTGCCTGCGCAGTGAAGGCGTTCGGAGAGTGCCACGCTCAGCGGACAGGGCCACGCCCTTGTGTCGAGCGTTCCGTCGTTCAGCCTCCCCTTTGGGACCGAGCGGCGCGGCACGAACAGGCACCACATCCGCTGGCCGCCTGTGCGGTAACATTGGATGACACACAGAAGGCTCGTTTGACAGCGCTATTGCGTCAGTACGATGAGCCTTTCACGGATCAACCTGGCTGTACCACTTTAGTGAGCCACAAGATCCACACTGGAGACGCGCTTCCTTTGAAGTGCAACCCTAGGCCCGTCAGCCTTGCGAAAAGGCAGGTGATTGATGGGTTGCTGGATGAGATGCTGTCGGCGGACATTATCCGCCGCTCGTCCAGCGCCTGGGCGTCTCCGGTGGTGTTGGTGCCTAAGAAAGATGGCAGCCACCGTTTGTGTGTGGATTATCGCCGTCTAAATGCGCTGACTCGCAAGGATGCCTATCCGCTCCCGACGATCAGCTCAATCGTAGGAAACCTGGGCAGCGCGCGGTACTTTTCCACGCTAGATGCCTCCAAAGGTTACCTACAGGTCCAGATGGCTGATACTGACCGGTCTAAGACCGCGTTCACGTGTCACAGAGGGCTTTTTGAGTTCACTCGTATGCCCTTTGGTCTCTGCAATGGTCCTATGACTTTTCAGAGGCTCATGGACCGCGTCCTGGGGGAAGCGAAATGGTCCGACGCCATGTGCTACCTGGACGATATCGTGATTTATTCACGAACCTTCGATGAGCACTTAGGCCACATTGCCGACGTGCTCGAGAGGGTACGGGCTGCTGGGATGATTTTGAATCCTGCGAAAGCCCAAATAGCGCGGACCCGGGTTCAGTTACTAGGGTTCACGCTGGGCGAGGGCTCCATTGAGCCTGATGCGGAGAAACTTCGAGCCATACTCGAATTTCCCGCGCCCAAGGACGTACGCGGCCTCCGCCGTTTTCTGGGAATGGCCAATTTTTATCGGTCGTTCATCCCGTCCTGTGCCCGCGTGCAGGCTCCCTTGACCAAGCTCTTGGGAAAGACTGCAGCGTGGCGATGGGGGCCCGAGCAAGAGCGATCCTTTCGCCTCCTGTCTAGTGCCATTGCCGAGACAGCGCAGCTCAGGCTACCCGACCTGACCAGTCAGTTCGTAGTCCAGACTGACGCGAGCGATCTGGGTTTAGGAGCAGTTCTCCTACAGGAATTCGATGGCGTGCTGCAACCGCTGGCCTTTGCCAGCCGCTCCTTGCTGCCCTCGGAGAGGAATTATTCCGTGACCGAGAAGGAGTGCCTCGCCATCGTGTTTGCACTGCGCAAATTTGACGTCTACCTTGATGGAACGCAATTCGTGGTGCAGACAGACCACAGTGCGCTCAGTTGGCTGATGCGGCTCCGCGAGCCTGCGGGTCGGCTGGCTCGCTGGGCTCTCCTGATACAGCATTACTACTTTTCGGTGCAGTATCGAAAGGGGAGCACAAACGTGGTAGCTGACGCGCTATCCCGTGCCCCACTCGCCAGCGGCGCCTTGACGCCTGTAGGCGGAGGGGGCGAAACAGCGGACGAGCCGCCGGGCGGCAAGGAGGCGGAGCCCGCAAACGGGTTAACCCATTCCGCTAACCAGGCAAGCAGCGCTTCGCAAAGCGGACGACAGGCAAAGCTCTTCGTGAGCGCCTCGGAGTTGCCGACGCGAACGGAAATTTTGGCTGCAAACCTGAGTGGGGAAGAGACCAGGCTCCCCTCTGGGATGACTGGAATCGTTTTCAGCCGTAAAAAGCTACTGAAAGCCCAGCAAAATGACCCCTTTTGTCGCGAGGTGAGCGACGGTCTCAGGGAGACGGAGCGCCGTGACGCTACTGGTATTGTAGCGGGCGCAGGGGGGCAGAACCCAGCGTGTGTCGCGGCGAACCCCGGGGAGTCATATTTGCTGGACAATGACGGGCTCGTGCTGAAGTACATAGCCACCGATGACGAGTCCATCGACCCGTTTAAGGTTGTTATCCCCAAAAGTCTGAGAGGCGCACTGTTGAGATTCTCTCATGACGAACCACTGGCCGGTCATCTGAGTGGCTCCAAAGTTTTTGCAAAACTGAGTCAATCGGTGACGTGGCCCGGCATGAAGCGTGAAATTTTCCGCTATTGCCGTTCCTGCCATGTCTGTCAAGCGGTGAAGTCACGGGGCGGCAAGCCGCCTGGAATGATGAAACCAATTGACAGTGTGCGTCCGTGGCAGATGGCCACCTGCGATTTGATGGGGCCTTTCCCCAGGAGCAAGCAGGGATTCATTTACCTGATGGTAGTCGCTGATCATTTTTCCAAATGGGTCGAGTTGTACCCCCTTCGGAAAGTGTCAGCACGAGCGGTGCTGGATAAACTCCAGGAAGTGTTCTGTCGGTTCGGCTTTTCGGAAAGACTGATCACGGACAATGCGTCCTATTTCACTGCTCGGGTGTTCGGTAACACGTGCCGTTCCCTCGGAATCGAGCACTACAACACTTCACCCTACCATCCCCAGTCCAACTTGACCGAGCGAATCAACGAACGCTCAAGCCAATGCTGGCGGCCTTTGCCGAGTGTCAAAAGGATTGGGCAGACCATTTGAGCGAGTTTGCGTTCGCCATCCGAACAGCTGAGAATCGCTCAGCTGGTTTCTCTCCCGCCTTCCTCAATTTCGGGAGGGAGCTGGCGAATCCGATGTCAAACGTCGTGCAGAGCCAGCTCGGGGATGAGCAGACGCGGGCAGACTGCTCTGCTTATGCGTCGACGCTTCGGGACCGGCTTGGTCGGGCTCTCAACAGAGCAAGGCAGAGTTTGGCGGCAGCCAGAGCCCAACAGAAGGCTCAATATGACCGCAAGCACCAAAGCCTGACTTTTCAGGTGGGTGATCTTGTCCTGAAGCGCAACCACGTTCTTAGCGATGCGAGCAAGGGGTTCTCAGCCTCGCTCGCTCCTAAGTGGCTTGGTCCGTACCGAGTGGTCAGAGTCTGGTCGCCACTCGCGTACCTGCTGGAGGATTCCCTTACGGGGAAAACCAGCCGTGCCCACATCGCAGACCTGAAGGCCTACGCGTCACGGTCTGACGAGCTTGCGCCGGTACCCATTGGTATCAAAGGCAAGCGCAAAGGCACAACTGGTGCTGCGGAACGCAAGCGTACGGAGCACCGGTACAATCTGAGGCGACGACGGTCACCGGTGTGATTGATGCCGGACGGCGGACTTTTCCGCAACCGAAGGCACGCAGCCTCAGCAAGCTGGCGAGCTTTCTCGTCAGGCCAGACCCAGGCGAAGCACGGTGTGTTTTTTGTTTTGTTTTTGCAGCATGCTCAGTTCCAGCCTTGTGTGTTTATCTATTTATTTATTTGTTTTGCTTGAGTCAGTTTCTAGCCACTTTCATTTCCTGCTGGTTCGTCTGTTTTCGTTCTAACGTACTGAGATGTACATAGGCAACATGCGTTTGTGTTGGCGTTCAGTTTTTTTTTACCAGACTTGTATATACATAGGCAAACTTCAGCCCGCTCGTGCTTGCTCATCTTCTAGAAGGAATAGATTGGATTAGGTGTCGTTTGTACAGCGCGCCTTTTCTCATTTCCGGCCCGACTGTGGGTGGTTGGCTCGTTAAGGAGCCGTGTGTCGCGGTGCGCGAGTTTTGTGCGGCCCGTATGGAGGGGAAGTTGGCGGGGCGTTTGGGGCGATGGGGGGCGGAAAGTGCACCCTTTGACCCTCGCCGGGGCGCCTCTGGACGCTTCTGATGAGGGGATCGTTGTCGCCGACCAGCGTCCGCACACGTGCCGGTGTACGTGTGTTTGTGTTTTTGGCTGTGTGTGCACGTAACCATGAGCCAAGGCGACGCCTGTGAGTTGTGCCGCTGTGCTTCTGCGTGAGCGCGAGGATGAGAAGGACCCCTTGCTGTGGCCAAGGTTACACATCAGGACGCCGCCGAACGTCCTCGCCCGTTTCAGCCGGCGTGAAGGGGTGCACTAACTGTTTTGTGCCGAACGTGATGTCGTGCCCAAGGGCGCGAGGTTAGTGCTCTGCCGCGGCCCCGTCGTCATCAACAGAAAGAAGACCACCATCAGTCGTCGGCCCTCCCAACCCGTTCAACTTGAAGTCTGCGAGCGGTGAGTCGCCGACCGGCCCACTGGGCCGCGCCATCGAACTTTGAGGCTGACATCCACCTGTCACATAGTTGTACAGTTGAATTCACATCGCCTTGCGTACCGTGTATATTATCTGCAAGCTGTTTTGATTTACTGAAGCGTACGCAAGTGTTTGTTTGTTTGCCTTGTTTTTCCTTTGTTTGTGTTGTTTTTTTCTTACGTTGTTCTGGCTGGAACTGAAGTGTAGCTAGTTTTTTTTGTGTATTCATTTCTTTATTTTGGAACTGAAGTGTAGCTAATTTTATTTGTGTATTAATTTCTTTATTTTGGCCGCGTGCTTTGCCGATGGGTAGGAGGGCATTTTAGGAGAGGGGAATGTGGGAATCCTGGATTTCCGCCGTCGCCATTGCGCGGCTGTGCCGGCCTCCCGCGTTGTTTCTCCTCTTTCCCTTGCTCCCGCCTCAGGCGGTGGAGAGGCGGCTGGGTGACTAATCACTGTCATTTAGCCACAACTCCGCTCCGACTCCCCAAGGGCCTTTGCCATTGGCGCCTTTTGGCGGGAATTCGGGACCCGCTTTGGGCGGCCGCGCGCCGCGCGACCGTCCGAGCGGGGCCCAGAGAGAGAGAGATCCCTCCGAGACAGCGTAAGGTGCGTACGCTACTGTTTCTCCGTGCCGGCCTTTGCCGTTCGGACCTGTGCTTACTCGAGCTCGCCCGCACGTGTCCTCTGACCTGCAGCGGCTCGAGCCTGTCCAGCGGGGTCCAGCGACCTCCGACAGGCGTACCTTGCGTTGATTGCCCACTCTCTCTCGCAACCGGCCCTACGGTCGACACGAGAGAGAGATCACAGCACTGCCGCGGGGACATTCTCCTGCAGCGGCGTGCTAGCGGCGCGCATTGCTCGAGTCGCTTCGAGCGCGCAGCGGAGCCTTGCTCCTCGCGCGCCCCGGGACGGGGTGACGATTGAGTGTGTGTGTACTGCTGGAGGACGACGTGAATAAACGTCTCCTTGGTGAAATTGGAGGCCTATTTCTTTGCGGCGAATCGCTCTCCTTCCAGCGGAGGTTGAGTGCACAGCATCGGTGTCCCAGTGTGTGTGTGGTGACGGCTGATCGGGGTCCTTGGCTCGCGCGAAGCTCGAACCCGCGGTGGGTGGTGGCCTGTGTCCACTTAGAAACCCACAACTGGCGCCCAACGTGCTGAGTCATTGGCGCTTAAGCCTTTGATGACACATTAGCCGAGCAGGTCGCCTTGCCGATCACGCTTGCGCACCATGTCTACCCCCAGCGGGGCACTCGGCAGCTACATGTCGGAGTTGTAGCGTCGTTTGATCCACTGGCTGCTGTTCCTTCGAATAGCCAGACACCGTGGTTGGCCGCGGCCCCCTTTGGGGTTTACGGCGACACAACCCAAAATGTCGACCACGCGGCTCCCGTTGGAGCTGTATCGGAAGCACCCTGCGGTGCATCCGCTGGTCACATGCCTCAGCTGTGCACGCTTTCCGCCCAGTGCGAAAGCAGTTCGTGTCACGCTGCCGCAACCGGCAGTTTCGAACAGCAGCAGCCGTGCTCCGCGAGCAGTCAATTCTGCTCTGGGAACGGCGAGGCGCTGGCCCGGTTCCCTGTGGAAACCACGCCGCTCATCGAACTAGGAACCTTGCCTCCTTCGTTCGTGCAGCCCGCCCAAACCTCCACTGAGGCCGGGGCGCAGGCGCTGCTATCCAGTGCTGCCCAGATGATCCAGTCGCTGTCAGGGGCTGTTGGGACACTTTTGGCCCCGCCGAAGTTGTCTCACCCCGCGGTTAAGTTGCCCATGCCAACATACCGCGGGTATGATGACCTACTCAGTGCCCGGGATTTCCTTGAGTCCCTCACCCATTATCAGAGAACTATGGGTCTCACTGAGCAGGTGGTGCTTGCACACATCATCCCCGCAGCGCTGACTGACACGGCAGCTCGGTGGCATCGGCTTTCCGGCCACCGGGCAGCGACTCTCGAGGAGTTCCGTGCAGCATTCCTGCGCGAATTTCTGCCCGCTGACTACGAGCGTAGGATGCGGCGAGAGCTGGAGCTCCGTACTCAGGCTCCGGATGAGTCGCTGCAAAGGTATGTTCGGGCGATGGAAAACCTTTTCTCAATCGCGGAGCCCAGAGCCTCGAACGAGGAGCGTGTCGAAAGGACGATCAGGCAGGCACATCTGACCTTTTCGGCTTACCTGCGCTGCGGTCGATTCCGAGATTTGGAGGAGCTGGCCGCCAAGGCAAAGCGCATTCAAGGCGACATTCTCGCCGCGCGCGCCTATCGTCCGCCACCGCCGGCAAGCGAGGCCCTTGAGCCACGCTGTGCATGGAGAGGGGCCTTGCCCTTACCCAACCGGCGACCACCCGCACAACCTGCCTTTGCAGTTGTTAGCGGGCAAAACGAGCCATGGGAGTTGAGCGACAGAGCTCTTGATCCTTACTCGTACGGGAGACGGGCAGCCTGCGCTGCACCGTTTTCTGAAGCGTGTGCTGAGGGTCGCCAAGCGCTCCAACGCACAGCGGAGGGGGAAACCCGACTCGGCCGACCCTTTGGTCGTGCAGCGGGCGGACCCTGGCAGGCAGAGTCGCCATTGTCCCGCGACCAAGCTCGCGGCGGTGTGCGCTGTTTCCGCTGCCAAGAGAGGGGCCACTTAGCAAGAGAATGCACCGTAGCCAGGCCTCCTGCGAGGCAGGGAAACGGCGGCGGGGGTCGGTCGTAAAGGGACCACCGGCCCAATCTCTGCTAATTCCCTCTGCGTGCAGAGCAAGCTGCCTTGCTAATGCGCACGCGCCGTTTATTCCGGTCACCATTGCTGGCCGCGAATTTTCGGCGTTACTGGATACGGGAGCCAGCGCTTCCTTGTTCGGTGAAGAGGTGTTGTCCCACTGGCAAAAGCACTCTGTGCGCTTGCGGGACTGCCGTACGGCATTCAACCTTGCGAAAGGCGTAGCCCATTCGGCTGGCGCCGCGAGGCTGACTGTCAGGTGGGGAGAGCGGACGAGACGCACGCGTTTCATCCATCTCCCAGGGCTCAGTGTGTGTGACACAACAGCGCTTGTTGTGTCTCCCCTCTTTTCTGTGTTTTCTGTCTAAGTTTGCGCTGTTTTTTCCACCATGAATTCACACAAACTAGCCCAAATGTCTGCTTTGCCCATGATTCTCGGACAGGACTTTCTCCTGAAAACCGGGATCGTGGTGGACATTGCGAATGGCGGCTATCGCGACGGACCATTTTCCCAGCTTAAGCCGTTCATTAGCCCACCGGCGTCAGTATCTGCCTGCGCAGTGAAGGCGTTCGGAGAGTGCCACGCTCAGCGGACAGGGCCACGCCCTTGTGTCGAGCGTTCCGTCGTTCAGCCTCCCCTTTGGGACCGAGCGGCGCGGCACGAACAGGCACCACATCCGCTGGCCGCCTGTGCGGTAACATTGGATGACACACAGAAGGCTCGTTTGACAGCGCTATTGCGTCAGTACGATGAGCCTTTCACGGATCAACCTGGCTGTACCACTTTAGTGAGCCACAAGATCCACACTGGAGACGCGCTTCCTTTGAAGTGCAACCCTAGGCCCGTCAGCCTTGCGAAAAGGCAGGTGATTGATGGGTTGCTGGATGAGATGCTGTCGGCGAATATTATCCGCCGCTCGTCCAGCGCCTGGGCGTCTCCGGTGGTGTTGGTGCCTAAGAAAGATGGCAGCCACCGTTTGTGTGTGGATTATCGCCGTCTAAATGCGCTGACTCGCAAGGATGCTTATCCGCTCCCGACGATCAGCTCAATCGTAGGAAACCTGGGCAGCGCGCGGTACTTTTCCACGCTAGATGCCTCCAAAGGTTACCTACAGGTCCAGATGGCTGATACTGACCGGTCTAAGACCGCGTTCACGTGTCACAGAGGGCTTTTTGAGTTCACTCGTATGCCCTTTGGTCTCTGCAATGGTCCTATGACTTTTCAGAGGCTCATGGACCGCGTCCTGGGGGAAGCGAAATGGTCCGACGCCATGTGCTACCTGGACGATATCGTGATTTATTCACGAACCTTCGATGAGCACTTAGGCCACATTGCCGACGTGCTCGAGAGGGTACGGGCTGCTGGGATGATTTTGAATCCTGCGAAAGCCCAAATAGCGCGGACCCGGGTTCAGTTACTAGGGTTCACGCTGGGCGAGGGCTCCATTGAGCCTGATGCGGAGAAACTTCGAGCCATACTCGAATTTCCCGCGCCCAAGGACGTACGCGGCCTCCGCCGTTTTCTGGGAATGGCCAATTTTTATCGGTCGTTCATCCCGTCCTGTGCCCGCGTGCAGGCTCCCTTGACCAAGCTCTTGGGAAAGACTGCAGCGTGGCGATGGGGGCCCGAGCAAGAGCGATCCTTTCGCCTCCTGTCTAGTGCCATTGCCGAGACAGCGCAGCTCAGGCTACCCGACCTGACCAGACAGTTCCTAGTCCAGACTGACGCGAGCGATCTGGGTTTAGGAGCAGTTCTCCTACAGGAATTCGATGGCGTGCTCCAACCGCTGGCCTTTGCCAGCCGCTCCTTGCTGCCCTCGGAGAGGAATTATTCCGTGACCGAGAAGGAGTGCCTCGCCATCGTGTTTGCACTGCGCAAATTTGACGTCTACCTTGATGGAACGCAATTCGTGGTGCAGACAGACCACAGTGCGCTCAGTTGGCTGATGCGGCTCCGCGAGCCTGCGGGTCGGCTGGCTCGCTGGGCTCTCCTGATACAGCATTACGACTTTTCGGTGCAGTATTGAAAGGGGAGCACAAACGTGGTAGCTGACGCGCTATCCCGTGCCCCACTCGCCAGCGGCGCCTTGACGCCTGTAGGCGGAGGGGGCGAAACAGCGGACGAGCCGCCGGGCGGCAAGGAGGCGGAGCCCGCAAACGGGTTAACCCATTCCGCTAACCAGGCAAGCAGCGCTTCGCAAAGCGGACGACAGGCAAAGCTCTTCGTGAGCGCCTCGGAGTTGCCGACGCGAACGGAAATTTTGGCTGCAAACCTGAGTGGGGAAGAGACCAGGCTCCCCTCTGGGATCACTGGAATCGTTTTCAGCCGTAAAAAGCTACTGAAAGCCCAGCAAAATGACCCCTTTTGTCGCGAGGTGAGCGACGGTCTCAGGGAGACGGAGCGCCGTGACGCTACTGGTATTGTAGCGGGCGCAGGGGGGCAGAACCCAGCGTGTGTCGCGGCGAACCCCGGGGAGTCATATTTGCTGGACAATGACGGGCTCGTGCTGAAGTACATAGCCACCGATGACGAGTCCATCGACCCGTTTAAGGTTGTTATCCCCAAAAGTCTGAGAGGCGCACTGTTGAGATTCTCTCATGACGAACCACTGGCCGGTCATCTGAGTGGCTCCAAAGTTTTTGCAAAACTGAGTCAATCGGTGACGTGGCCCGGCATGAAGCGTGACATTTTCCGCTATTGCCGTTCCTGCCATGTCTGTCAAGCGGTGAAGTCACGGGGCGGCAAGCCGCCTGGAATGATGAAACCAATTGACAGTGTGCGTCCGTGGCAGATGGCCACCTGCGATTTGATGGGGCCTTTCCCCAGGAGCAAGCAGGGATTCATTTACCTGATGGTAGTCGCTGATCATTTTTCCAAATGGGTCGAGTTGTACCCCCTTCGGAAAGTGTCAGCACGAGCGGTGCTGGATAAACTCCAGGAAGTGTTCTGTCGGTTCGGCTTTTCGGAAAGACTGATCACGGACAATGCGTCCTATTTCACTGCTCGGGTGTTCGGTAACACGTGCCGTTCCCTCGGAATCGAGCACTACAACACTTCACCCTACCATCCCCAGTCCAACTTGACCGAGCGAATCAACGAACGCTCAAGCCAATGCTGGCGGCCTTTGCCGAGTGTCAAAAGGATTGGGCAGACCATTTGAGCGAGTTTGCGTTCGCCATCCGAACAGCTGAGAATCGCTCAGCTGGTTTCTCTCCCGCCTTCCTCAATTTCGGGAGGGAGCTGGCGAATCCGATGTCAAACGTCGTGCAGAGCCAGCTCGGGGATGAGCAGACGCGGGCAGACTGCTCTGCTTATGCGTCGACGCTTCGGGACCGGCTTGGTCGGGCTCTCAACAGAGCAAGGCAGAGTTTGGCGGCAGCCAGAGCCCAACAGAAGGCTCAATATGACCGCAAGCACCAAAGCCTGACTTTTCAGGTGGGTGATCTTGTCCTGAAGCGCAACCACGTTCTTAGCGATGCGAGCAAGGGGTTCTCAGCCTCGCTCGCTCCTAAGTGGCTTGGTCCGTACCGAGTGGTCAGAGTCTGGTCGCCACTCGCGTACCTGCTGGAGGATTCCCTTACGGGGAAAACCAGCCGTGCCCACATCGCAGACCTGAAGGCCTACGCGTCACGGTCTGACGAGCTTGCGCCGGTACCCATTGGTATCAAAGGCAAGCGCAAAGGCACAACTGGTGCTGCGGAACGCAAGCGTACGGAGCACCGGTACAATCTGAGGCGACGACGGTCACCGGTGTGATTGATGCCGGACGGCGGACTTTTCCGCAACCGAAGGCACGCAGCCTCAGCAAGCTGGCGAGCTTGCTCGTCAGGCCCTACCCAGGCGAAGCACGGTGTGTTTTTTGTTTTGTTTTTGCAGCATGCTCAGTTCCAGCCTTGTGTGTTTATCTATTTATTTATTTGTTTTGCTTGAGTCAGTTTCTAGCCACTTTCGTTTCCTGCTGGTTCGTCTGTTTTCGTTCTAACGTACTGAGATGTACATAGGCAACATGCGTTTGTGTTGGCGTTCAGTTTTTTTTTTACCAGACTTGTATATACATAGGCAAACTTCAGCCCGCTCGTGCTTGCTCATCTTCTAGAAGGAATAGATTGGATTAGGTGTCGTTTGTACAGCGCGCCTTTTCTCATTTCCGGCCCGACTGTGGGTGGTTGGCTCGTTAAGGAGCCGTGTGTCGCGATGCGCGAGTTTTGTGCGGCCCGTATGGAGGGGAAGTTGGCGGGGCGTTTGGGGCGATGGGGGGCGGAAAGTGCACCCTTTGACCCTCGCCGGGGCGCCTCTGGACGCTTCTGATGAGGGGATCGTTGTCGCCGACCAGCGTCCGCGCACGTGCCGGTGTACGTGTGTTTGTGTTTTTGGCTGTGTGTGCACGTAACCATGAGCCAAGGCGACGCCTGTGAGTTGTGCCGCTGTGCTTCTGCGTGAGCGCGAGGATGAGAAGGACCCCTTGCTGTGGCCAAGGTTACACATCAGGACGCCGCCGAACGTCCTCGCCCGTTTCAGCCGGCGTGAAGGGGTGCACTAACTGTTTTGTGCCGAACGTGATGTCGTGCCCAAGGGCGCGAGGTTAGTGCTCTGCCGCGGCCCCGTCGTCATCAACAGAAAGAAGACCACCATCAGTCGTCGGCCCTCCCAACCCGTTGAACTTGAAGTCTGCGAGCGGTGAGTCGCCGACCGGCCCACTGGGCCGCGCCATCGAACTTTGAGGCTGACATCCACCTGTCACATAGTTGTACAGTTGAATTCACATCGCCTTGCGTACCGTGTATATTATCTGCAAGCTGTTTTGATTTACTGAAGCGTACGCAAGTGTTTGTTTGTTTGCCTTGTTTTTCCTTTGTTTGTGTTGTTTTTTTCTTACGTTGTTCTGGCTGGAACTGAAGTGTAGCTAGTTTTTTTTGTGTATTCATTTCTTTATTTTGGAACTGAAGTGTAGCTAATTTTTTTTGTGTATTAATTTCTTTATTTTGGCCGCGTGCTTTGCCGATGGGTAGGAGGGCATTTTAGGAGAGGGGAATGTGCGAATCCTGGATTTCCGCCGTCGCCTTTGCGCGGCTGTGCCGGCCTCCCGCGTTGTTTCTCCTCTTTCCCTTGCTCCCGCCTCAGGCGGTGGAGAGGCGGCTGGGTGACTAATCACTGTCATTTAGCCACAACTCCGCTCCGACTCCCCAAGGGCCTTTGCCATTGGCGCCTTTTGGCGGGAATTCGGGACCCGCTTTGGGCGGCCGCGCGCCGCGCGACCGTTCGAGCGGGGCCCAGAGAGAGAGAGATCCCTCCGAGACAGCGTAAGGTGCGTACGCTACTGTTTCTCCGTGCCGGCCTTTGCCGTTCGGACCTGTGCTTACTCGAGCTCGCCCGCACGTGTCCTCTGACCTGCAGCGGCTCGAGCCTGTCCATCGGGGTCCAGCGACCTCCGACAGGCGTACCTTGCGTTGATTGCCCACTCTCTCTCGCAACCGGCCCTACGGTCGACACGAGAGAGAGATCACAGCACTGCCGCGGGGACATTCTCCTGCAGCGGCGTGCTAGCGGCGCGCATTGCTCGAGTCGCTTCGTGCGCGCAGCGGAGCCTTGCTCCTCGCGCGCCCCGGGACGGGGTGACGATTGAGTGTGTGTGTACTGCTGGAGGACGACGTGAATAAACGTCTCCTTGGTGAAATTGGAGGCCTATTTCTTTGCGGCGAATCGCTCTCCTCTCAGCGGAGGTTGAATGCACTGCATCGGTGTCCCAGTGTGTGTGTGGTGACGGCTGATCGGGGCCCTTGGCTCGCGCGAAGCTCGAACCCGCGGTGGGTGGTGGCCTGTGTCCACTTAGAAACCCACAAGGGTAGCGCAGGCCGCTAGCATCTCTATTGTAACGCTGCGTCGGAAGAGAAAGCTGTGCTGTGGAGGTGGAAGTTGCTCCGAAAAGCTGTCTCTCCTGTTTTCATAACTCATGAGCTTTGTATTTATTTTATCTGACTGTTTCTTCTACTGATTTCTTTGGTGGTATTCACTATACAGTTATTCTTTTTGCAAGAAAAAACTATTTTGTGAGACAAAACGAGAAGTATTGAGTTCAGAACTGGGAAAAACAAACTAACCAATGCCTACACTGACGCCTCGTGCAACGTTCTGCATTTTGCTCCAAATGAGCTGTTTCCTTCGCACCTATCTACACCCTTCCCCCTTTTCAAATGCAATAGTCACCTTTCTTCTCCTCCTGCGTTAATCTTTTTAGAGATTGTGGCCCAGCCACTGTAAGCATGCCGGTATTTTTAGAGGAGGAAGGTACCATACGAGAGATCGGTCTACTGCGAAAGATAATGCATAATGGCGCGTCATCCTCAGTCGGTACATTCACTGAGGGGGCCATTGTAAAAAATCGATGTCGAAATATCTTTTCATGCGTTTGCTCCGATTTTGTGAAATCATTCGGAAGCTGGTGTAACTTAAATGATATATTCAGTCGAAAAGAAAGGTGTATATTTAGGAACGGAATGATATTTTGTACTTTTATTTTCGGTCATTACAACACAGTCTAAAAACCGACAAGCTAAATTGAAAGCGCTCTCTCTTCATGGCACATGAATGGGAACCTCGCCTTACACTAAATTAATCGGAAAACTCTTGCACATACTCAAAATAGAGCACATCCGTGGTTCCTTTCAGTAGCTATTGTTGCAGAGAGTATTTACAACATTCCTCGCAATCCTGTTGCGTTTCATAAAATTTTCCAGGGCAGTGTCGTTCCGACGAATATGGTTCACATTTTCCTCTACCTTTGTTAGGGAAATATCGCGTTTTCCGTGTGTCAGGGCTTTCTTTCGGGATATCATAGCACGGTTGCTTTTTGCAGGATCTATCGCACTTTCCGCACGCATTTAGTGGCCATGCCAACGCTGCAAAAAAAGAAGAAAGAATAGCTTCAAATACCTAGTTTCGGAAGTTTTACACAAACCTATATCGTACGAAGCCTTCCTCTCTAGATTAGTGCATCTTTTGCTGCTTTTTAAAAGATCTCAACGCACATTGGAGGCCATGTTTAAGGCATGACATATATTTATTTCAACTTTGACAGTGCTCCAGCGCAGTTAGAGCCGGAAGTGCGACCGGAGCGCGTGGAGCAAGGCTGTGTGCATAAAAGGAAACGTTGTGCCGTGAATTTGATTGCGCCTCCAAAGAAATGACCTCTAAAAAATAGTGGCTTCACACAGAGCTAAATCTTGTGCATAATTTCGTCATTAATGATGAGCTAATCAAACAGAAGCAGTGCCAAGCTTATTTGCTTAGCATATAAATTTACACTGTGAGGCTGTGTACTGCGCACTTTGCTGTGCTGCAATTAACGCAGCGCAGAAGAGCTACGTTAACAACAGGCGCGCTAGGCTATGATAAGTACTTACCAAAACGAAGGCGATATTTGCAACTTTTTCTTTTCTTTATTGTTTTTAGACAGCATAAGTACGAGCTTGTAGTCAGTAAAGTGCGGATAAATCAGCTACATGCCTCCTACAGGACTGTGAGTGTGCAAAAATAAGACAAGAAACATCTTTCGCTTTGTAATTGTCTTTGCTGAGTCCTAGAAAAGTTGAAAGGGAAATCTCGCACCTCTTCTACGAATCTCTCATGCGTCGCTTCTATGTTATTGTCACCCACAAGCCCTAGGGAGTCGTTGATCTACGGCTCCAGAGCACCGGATGAGACGATAAACATCGCTGACGGGTGCAGCTGGCGAGGAATAAGCGCGAACCACCACCTGTACCTCAGGCAAACGCCCAGAACATATTTCACAAATATCAAATGCTTCATTGGCAAAGTGCATCTGACGACGATGCTCAGTTAGGCCCCGGCCCCAATCATCTTCCCGCTCGGCAGCGCACTCAACTCTTCCGGAGACTTTCACGCTGCTCTGTGTTCCAGTGATCGAGGGCTTCTTTGTCGGCTTTAGCACAAGGAGACATACAGCTGACGTGTGAGCAACCACGCGTCGAAACCAACGGCTCCTCGTTTCATAAGATCACAGCCTCCCCATTACACCATGGCACAGAGACAAAGCTTGGCGCAGGCTTGGCAAAAAGCTTGGCAAAAAAAGAAAGCATGCGCTTTCTCGTTTTGAGACAGCATTTGTTGGCGGCAGAGCACGAGGGTTTGCCTGCGGCTACGCTAACGCGGTTTGAACGCAACAAGTGACATCAGCTCTGAAGCTCGGCTATAGAATGTTCTCCCGGACCCGCTTCTTCTCATAAGCCGCGGTTTCAGTGCGTCACGAGCCACTTCTCCTACAAATACTGTTCCATACTCAAGAATTTTCAGCGGGCACGGCGAAAGCGTTTCGCGCAAGTCGTTCACACTGTCATTTGTCAGCTAAGGTTGGTCGCAAGTGTTGTCAACCAAACCAACCAACCAAACAACCAACCAAGTGTTGTTTGCGTAGAGATAATAGGTTTCTAGTCGTGCTGCGCACGCCGCGCACGCCGCGTCGGTGAGCGGTGGTGGAGGGGAGAGGGAGCCACGCGCTTAGCGGGCGCTTTGCCTCTCTCCCGTTGGGCTCGCGCCGGCGAGACGCCGTGCGCGCGGCGGTTTTACTTTGTTTGTTTCTAGAATGCGCCGAATTTTGTGACAGTTATAAGCGCTCTGTTTCCGAAAAAATTGGGCGTGATATACTTGTAAGTGGCTTGCATACATAGACTAGGGACGAGTTCACATGGCAAGTCGATTATTGTATATTTCAAAACTACAAAACAAATATTCAGTCATGACTTACGGAAGCTAAAGTAAACAGACAATGCGCTACAGGGTGATTAGTGCGTAGACAGAGGGCGCAAATGCAAAGCGCTTTGGAATATTTGAAGGCAAATAAAGATTGCAGAAAGAAGGCCAAGCTAATACGCAACAAGCTCCGAATTGATGATCAGTAGTTTAATGTGCTAGCACCTACACTGGCCATTCCTCGCATTTAACCGTGGTTCGTCCGTCCGTCCGTCCGTCCGTCCGTCCGTCCGTCCGTCCGTCCGTCCGTCTGTCTGTCTGTCTTTCCGGCTGAAGCCTGCTTTTTGGCAGGCAGCTCACATGCCTGCCAGCTCACCTGCCTGCCATGTGGGTGGTCGGCAACTTGCCCACGTACGTATAGATTATATTTACATACCTGTCAACCGCCCCACCTCGTCAGACGGCAGCTCAATTAATCGCAAGAGGCTGCTCAGGAAGAGCGACCTGGGTTGCCACCCAACCCAAATCCCATCGATGGAAAGAGTTTGCAGGGAAGGGCAGTGGCTATCGTCTGACCTCTGAACCGCTGTTCCAGGAGTTGGACTGCTACTCCCAGGGATCTATGATTGCTAATGACAGAATCGCAAATTACGCAGATATAAATATTAACCCATTGCCTCTATACGAGCAACTGCCATCTTTGAACACTGCATCGGAACTCCGGAACCGAACTGAAAACCGGAGATCTAGCGAACCTAATTCGCATTGGGTTTAACTACGTAAATTGACCGTCAAATTTTTTCCTGGCATAATGCCTCGATCTACCACAAACTAATTTCTGAAACGAGCGCCTCCCCGAGCATTACGAAAATTTCTGAAGCGAACAATCCAGCGATCTAATGCTAGCGCTTCCAGTCACATCAACTGCGGTTACTGTTATTCATACCGGAAGTATTTTAAATATCTTCTTTTATATATCTTCTATTTTATACCGTCCTCATGTTTATGTTATTTCGGAAACTTGCTTGCATTAGCCATTCGCAATGATGAAATATTTCCACCAAGATGTCACTTGTAGTGAAAAAGTAGGTGTTCTCGCCGTGACGGCATTGCAGTCATAATGAAATCTTGTGTTCATGCAATAGTCGGAGATCAAATTATGGGACATGAAAGTCTATTTTTGAAGCTGTCTAATTTGGATATCTCGCATTCTTGTGCACTATATATCAGGCAACAAGAGTCAATGACCCATTATAAATGCATCAGTTGTATTATCACGTCAGGAGACTCAGGGAAAAAAATTAATTGCTGAGGTGCAGTTAAGCCTCCGTACGTGCGGAAATGCGAAAGCTGTTCGCAGTGCGCCACCTGCGTCATCTGCTGGGCAAGGGAATGCGTTGCTAGCGGAGTTTTCAGTGGGTGCCGCCTGATGGCTCTGTGACTCAACACGAAGCACGGAAACCAAAGTTCTTTCCTTCCTCCATGACGGAAACGGAGGAAATTTGTTACTCGCTTTGTCGCAACGTCTGTAATTAACGTGCTCGTAATTACTCATGTAAGCGTTAGTATATATCTCGAAGATACGTTTTTAAAAACTGTGCATTCCCTTGACCCGCCTTTATTCAGCTTGAAACGCCGAAGTGGAGAACTGAGAACATTTATGATGAGCGGGACTTTTTACCGGACTGGTTTACCGAAACCGGACTGGTTTCGGCTGTTGATGCAGTGTGTACCTTTCTCGCGCTTTTAGCTGTGTTGTTTTCTGTCTAGCTAGTGCTGTACCGTCACTAGCTGCGCGCTTTGTAAGTAACATATATCGCCTTCCTCTTCCTACATAGCCTCGTTCAGTAACTACCATGTTTAAAAAAACAAAAGTGTCGTAACGGCGTGGCAGTGTCTCCGTCTCGCACGATAGCGGCCCTGTTTCGATTTCCTCCTAGACCACAATTTTTTTTACTTTTCTGAAGACTGACAGTTCCAGCGGACACTTCTGCGGACGGCCTTTGTCCACAACTTCTGTACACGCCACTCATGAGCCAAAAATGCTTTCATTTTCATATCTGGTGGTTGTAATATGCCATGCGTACACTGGAGTCTCAAGTTATCGGCTCCCTGTATGCGGGGACATAGCGATAGACAATTCTGTTAATTCTTAGCTGCTAGTAGGTTGTGAATAATTATGCCTAAAGAAATAGTATTCTGGAGCTGCTGTGCATCAACGCAATATTTTCATTCCAAAGGTCAGTGATCGAGCTTGGTATGTTGGAGCACAAGCTTTTATCTTTTTCCGGCTGGTGTCACTGGAGAAGCATCAAAATCATAGGTCAGTGACACGCTTAGAAACTTCACTGAGGCATTATGTGTCAGTCATGAATTATCTAGGTGCATATCATGAAATAGTTAGAAATAATTTAGAACTTTCATGGCACCGATTTTAGTATGCTCTGAAATAATGTATTGAACATTTGTGCCGTTAAAAGCCGTTCGAAAATGACAGGTAAGTACTTGGATAAATAGAGAAGTTATGGAAACGAAACGTAAAGCTGAGACTGAGAAAGCGGAACGAAACAACTACACTGCATATTGGGAGCGGAAACTGTTCTCTGATAACAGTGTACTCCACCAGGAATGAATTCTGTGGCATGAGTCTTGAATATGCTATTTCTAGTAGTCACTCCAAAAAGCACTAGCTACACCTAATTGAAAGAAACCAGGAGATAGGTAACACTAAAAATAATGCAGTTAAAGTTGAGGTTGCGCGCAGCATTTGACAAAACTGAAAATGGAAAAAGCACAAAGAAAAGAACAAACGGGTACCTAAGGAGGGTAAAGCATGATAAGGCATAACTAAGATACCTTTGTCATACCGATCATGAACTCTATCAAAGAGCTCCATAAAAGAGATCGCGACGTATTCTAGTATGAGATGAAGCATGTACAAACGGGAACAAACACAATTTCACTCGTAAAAAGCAAACTGCTTTCAGAAATTTAGCACCAAGAGAAGGAATAAAAAGAGAGAACGTTAGTAAAGGCTGCGACACAGATATTATTTTAACAAAAGCGAACGAGGGTCTGACCTCTTTTCATGACATTACCCGGTACTACCGCCACGGGAGGCTAAGCATGCAGTCACTGCACATCATCGTCATCATCAGCCTGACTGCACCCACTGCACGACAAAAGCCTCTCCCACACCTCTCCAGTTAACAATGTCCTATGCCAGTTGCGGCAACCCTAAGCGCGCAAACTTCTTAATCTCATCCACCCACTTAATTTTCTGCCGCCCCCTGCTACGCTTGCCTTCTCTTGGAATCCACTCCGCTACCCTTAAGGGCCAGCCGTTACCTTGCCTTCGCATTACATGCCCTGTCCAAACGCATTTTTTCCTCTTGATTTCGGCTAGGATGTCGTTGACCTGTGTTAGATTCCAGTCCAACTCTGCCCTCTTCTGTCTCTTAAATTTGGACCTAGCATTTTTAATGCGAAAGCATTTCTTGTCTCATGAGTGGCGTGTGCAGGACCTGTCGGCAAAGCGTTTCCGCACGAACTTTCAATCATGCATAGGGGTAATTGATAGCATAGTTCATTACATAAACATGTAATTGGCACAAATGAAAAACTAAGCCACCAAAATGATTAATAAAGTGGGTGAATCGTTATTTTGACGAAGTAATTCATCAGTTGATTTTAATGAATTAATTAATCGGCGACTCAATGGAATTCATGAACTAGTTAAATAGTAAAATAATACAGAAAAAAAATAAATGAATTGCAATCGTTTAGGTCACCGAAAAAGTTAATTAACATGGTGCATAATATTTTAATAATTATTTCGTTGGTAATTTGGTCGGACTGTTGTATTACTCCATTATTGAGTTAGGTTTTAATCAACTAGGTTAACGCTTTATTTATTTATTCATATATTTATTTATTTCTTTATTTATTGGCGTTGTGGTGTGCATACTACATGCTCTCTGGCAGGGGACCGAGATGTTCGGATGTTGTTCGGATGTTGGAACCTCCGTGTTTCTGCTCCATAGACAAGCGCAAGTCAGGTACAAATGTCACACACTTTTCACTTCCGGGATATCGGTAAACTGCCATTCATGATCTCAGAGAGCCTGACAAATGCGCTCCACCCCATTCTTATTCCTTTAATTATTTCACTGTCGTGATCCGGGTCTGCGGTCACTACCTGCCCTAAGCAAGCGTATTTCCGTGCCACGTTCAGCACCTCGCTTCCAATTGTAAACAGCAGTTCCCTTCCGAGACTGCTGAACATTAACTTGTTTTTTTTTTGCATTTTAAATTTATGAGAAGCATATTAACGTAGGTTTCGGGCCTTCGCGCGACGCCCGGCGGTGGCCACCATTGACCTTCTAGTGACCTTCAAGTAGGTCACGTGACATGACGTCACGTGATGACGTCACTCCGGCTGCAGATGGGGCCTCATATCGCGCCGTCGGTCGCCTCCCGGCGGTGGCCACCATTGACCTTGAAGTGAGATCACATGATGTGACGTCACGTGATGACGTCACACCGGCTGCAGATGGGGCCTCATATCGCGCCGTCGGACGTCGCCCGGCGGAGGCCTCCACGCTTCGGTTCGCGCCGTCGCGCGCGACGCGGCGGCGGCGCCACCATCGCTGCATCACGTGATATGTGACGTCACGCCTTGGACGCTGTGCCCGCAACAGCGCCAGCGTCTTTGCGCCGGGCATGTATGCGGTCAAGATGCCTCCAAACGCTAAGCACATGCTTCGCATCCACTGGGCTTAACCTTGATAAGCCTCCAATTTTTTTAGAATCACAGTACTGGTCTGACTTAACAGCTCACAGATCGCGTTTTGGAAGCCATCTCCTGCACACGACAATTTTATCAGCGAATCGCAGATTACTAAGGTATTCTTCAGTAACTGTAATCCCCAATTGTTCTCAAGCCCGGCCACTAAATACCTCATGTAAACAAGCGGTGAATAGCGTTGGCGAGATCATGTGTCCCTGTAGGGACATCCTTTTGTGCTGGGCCATTGTGGAGGACTATGGTAGCGGTGCACCCACTAGAGATAACTAGTATTTTTATTTAAGGCTCTTCTGCGACCTGATTCCGCACTACCTCCATGATAGCTGAAGTTTCGACTGACTGAAATGCTTTCTCGCAATCTATAACGGCAATATCCCGAGTGTGTCATCTAAAACTTTACGGAATTTTAAAAACCATGCTTTTTGAGTTAGAAGAGCGCTTTTTTAAGCAAAGCACTGCCAGCGGTGCAGTGCCTCATAATAAAGCAAAGAACCGCTAACGAGCAGGCTGTTTAACTAGTACTTAATTGGTAACATTTTAACTGTTACTGTTAGGATCCTTAATTATTAAAAGGCGTGCAGCCCATATATATTCATATCAGTGTTTATAATTTCGATGACGCGGTTACCCACGGCGCTGTGGCCCAAGAAATTTCGCCTATTTCAACTAGTTTTGTGTACCGGTGAGATTGCTTAGCCTTCAAGCTTCTCGAAAGCGCATCTATTTTGGCGCGATGTAGCCAAATATTTTGAGCCACTGCACCCAGGGTAACCGCATTCTGAAATTCTAAAAAGCGGTACGGATATTACTAACGGGGGGCTGCCCACCTCTCAATAATAACGAACCTAGCAGCAATAATTTAAAAGTTAACTAATAAATATTGCTGAACTAGCCTGCTAGTTACCATGTCTTAGGTGTATTCTGACGTGCTTGCCATGCAATGCCAAAAAAAAAAACGCTCTCCTAACTAAAGAAGCCTATTTTTCCAAATTGCGGAAAATCTGAGGTGAGACACCCTGTATGAAGCTATGCACAGCAAACTCTATCTGTGTTTTATTGGCAAGAAAACCTTCGTATGCATTCTGTGAACCTTTGCAGCTTTCTTCTGTCGAACAGAGGCCGACGCTGCTTCCTCCGAAATTGTGAACCTAAATCTGCTCTCATCATATAACGTGCAGCCATCAGTGTAAAATTGAGAGTAGGTACCATATTTTTCTTGCATCGTGAAGCATCTCTTTAGAATGTGCTCATGTGGTGCTTTCTTTTTGGGTTATTAATGTGTCATTGTGAACTCAGATTTATCGGGGAGGGTATACCAAGGTGGCAAATATTCACTTCTTTGTTCAATGTTCGGTAAGACATCTAGTGCTGCGAAATCTTCATATTTATCTTCAAAGCGCAGTTCTAAAAGCCTGATGAAATGTGGTTTGTTGTTAAATAATCTTTTGGTTGGGCACTTGGTGACAATGGGATGGTAGAGGTATTTCTGGAGAGAACGCATTTCGGGGACGTAAGTGTTTTTAAGTGCGACTCTTCGATACCCTAGAGTCGGCTCATTTGCTTCAACATAAAGGCTGGTTACCGGTGATGTTCTCTATGCTCCAGATAATCGGTAAAGCCCAAGATTTTGAACAGGGTTCAATCGCTTCAGGTAGGATCCTCTTGCTGGCACATATACTACGTAGTCTAGCTTAGAGCGCACCAGAAAGCAATAGACTTGCAAAAGACAGTCGCTATCAAACCTCTTACGTTTTCCGGGGAGCGCTTTTCTGACATTTATGGCTTTAGAAGTTTCTTTTTAAGGTGTTTTATATGTGGTAAAAATCTCGCTTTCTTGCCAAAAGTGACGCCTAAAATTTGTGATCTTCTTGGTATCGGCAATGCAGTTTGGTTGCGGCAAAGATTAGGGTCGGCCTGCGAACCCTGTCGCAATGAGAGCCAAACAAGTGCTGTTGATGAGAAAGCTTGAATCCATATCTGTTTGCCGAAGGAGCCAGTTAATTTAGTGTCATTTGTATTTGTCTCTCGCAAGTAGATATGCTGGAGAAAATTACATGCTAGTAGGTCATCTACATAAACCGAATACATTATGAACATGGAGATTATTTTAGCTAAGAAATTCATTTTTAGAATCATCAGTGTCATGCTTCGAATACACCCCGTGGGTAGGCCGTTTTTTTTGGGTGAAAGTTATGGAGAGTTGCTCGTAGGCAGACTAGGAATGTGCGGTTAGCCAGGAAGTCGTTCAAACAACTCATCAGCCTTGTCCCGCGGACATCAAGCTCAGAAAGGCTACGGAGGATGCTGAACTTCTAACTGGTATCATAGGCATTCTCTAGGTCGAAGAAGACCCCAGTGCAGTGCTCCTTCAGGATGAAAGCCCCCAGGATGGCGTTTTTAGGTGGACAAAGTAATCAGTAGTTAAATATGCTATTCTAAATCTACATTTATGTATGTATAAATCCGCCGGAATTCAAGCATGAAAGAGAGTCTAACGTTGCCAATGCTTTACAATGATTTTGAAACAGAGTTGGTGAGGGCTGTCGGTATGCAACACCTAGGCTTTTTGATTCGCCGGGTATGAAAACAGGTGCTATAACTGCCTTTTTCTACATCTCAGGTATTTTTCCAGTTACCCATATTTCATTGAATAATGTTAACAATGCCTCTGCGCCTGTTTCAGAGAAATGGGCAAGCATAGCACATAATGTCTGACCCCGTTGCGGTCCTTTTCCCGAACGGTAAGGGTAAGGCTCTATTTAATTCTTCAAGTGTGATCGGCTCAGTGTAGTCCTCATGTATGCCTGCTCTGTAGGCAAGTTTTTGTTTTTCTGCTACTGCTTTGTGCTTTTGGAGTGTTTTTGTGTATTTGAATGAACTTGAGAGTTCAGGAAAATGCTCGCCCATTAAACTGACCCGTTTTCCTAAAGATGTTTGCGTACAAGATGTTGCTAACAACGGAAATGTTCCTTCATTTTCTTTGAGATTGTTCAACTATTTATGGAGGACATACATTTCTTCCAGGCGTTTTTTTCTGCATTTTTTTTATATACCGCGCTCTAGCCTTCGCTTTATTAAAGATAAGTAAGTTGTCTGCAGTACGGCACCGATGGAGAGTTCTCCTGGATTCGTGCATTCGTGCACACAATACTTTGTGTTTCAATCCTGTTTGTGGTAAGCGAGTATTGCTGCCGATACTATACATGCACTGTAATCACCTAAAGTTTTATTTAAAGTTTGATTTCTTGAGCAGGGACGCCGCTTTAAACGGTAATTGAGACACCTACCGGGTATATTCGCCTGTTCCCGAAAGTGTCCAAAAGGTTTATAATGTTTCAGGATTTTCACATATTGGGGATCAAGATTGGTTTCCTGAAGACATAACGCTAAAGGCAACATTTGCCATAAAATATGTGTTATGGCAGTGTAATTCCTAAGAAGTCCTGTACAGGTCCACTGAACTAAAAGAAGTCATGGTAGGAATGTAAGGGGTTAGCTTCTGTTCTGGGCCCGTTATCAGGGTTTTGTCCTTTTTCCGCGGCAGAGAGCTGTTCCACTGCTGCGAGGCGTCCAGACTGAAAGTTACGTCCATCACCTCGCCAGATGTGATGGATGTAACTCCTAGTCCTGCTGCTGGCCATTTTGGATACCTTTTAGCCAGGGCCCAAGGCATTCGGTGAGCATTTCCACACAAGGAATGGCAGATAGGATTATAGCATGTTTCTCATCTTCTTCGCTGTGGATGACATAGATTTGGGCGAATATTGCTTTTTTTCTTGGGAAAAAAGTGTTTTGCTTCCTTCCATCCCTTCCACCCTCTTTGCAGAGGGCGATCACGTTTCGATAAAGAGGGAACCGTAAAGAGTACATGTTATTCGACCCCGTAGCCGAAAGTGAAAGGACGGTGTTAGGAAAGTGAAAGATAGAGCGGAGGTTAGGAAAAGGCGACTGGCGTTTTGCGCCGATCGGGTCAGGCTGGAGGTGCTGCCTATGGGAAGCTGGGACCATAGTGGCGGTTGCCTCCACCGGAGAGCCTTAAAGGTCCAAACGCTCGGCATCGGCTCAACCATCATGATTCCCACTTCCCCGGACACGGCTGAGACACACACTGTTCAGCGCGGGTACTCGGGTCCATGGTGGCGCACTGCTCACCATCATCCCCTTGCGGGAATGTCCCTGCGAACGCTCAAGAAAGTGTGGTGTCAAAATTCACCAACATCTCTACGTAGCAGACGCCCCTGCGGACATTTTACCAGCAGAGCAATACAGAAAAATTAGCCAATAAACAGCTCAATAGATTTTGCTTCATACCGAAATAGGACCTCCACTATGCTCTCGAAAACAAAGGAAATAATAGCAGAGGTACAAATCTATTAGCGCAATAAACCTTATTCAAGTACTTTCAAAAACTACATGAGATGCGAAGCAACAATTTCTGAATAGGAGTTATCTCAAAAGACCGGCTTTCTCCAGTAAGTACATTCAAACAAAAAGCTTGTCAAAATTAGTAAAATAAGTGCTATTCGGAATTGCGTTCCACCTTCCATAGAATATGTTGGTGACCCCATAATTTCCTCAAATATTCGCAGGTCTTTCTCGAGCAGCCTCCATTCCACTAATGGTATACTAGTTCTTCTTGAATTCCCTGCATGCTGATGTTATTTCGATAGTTAAGTGTCCACGCCTATTTGAAAAATGCAAAACCATTCTTTGCTTAACAATGAAAAACCTTGTTCACATTTCTGTACGCAGTCACTTAAGCTACGTTAAGTTTAAATCTCATATTGTCTTCGAGAAATTGACAGCGGTAGTGGCGCTGCATTATAAGCGCCGAAGCTCCAAATATATCAGATCACAAAAACTCGTTATCTATCTATTATCTATCGTTATCTATGGTTATCTGTTAATGTCGTCTATCTTACCTTCGCCAGATAGACGAACTTTATACGTTAAGATAAGGCTAGTCAGGGGCGCTACGAGAGTGTGCGGCAGTTTTTGGCGGTTAATTCCCTGTCACAGTACTGAATGGCTAGTACGTTTGGAACACAAGTCAACCTGATGTTCACATAGGTTACTTCAGAGGGTGTCTAGCGTCAAGTTGGATTTGCTAGGCAACCAAGTGGCCAGTAGCAGTACTTAGAAGCAAAAATACCGCCAGCAGGTTGTAGTATAGGGGACATGATAAGCAGCCCGACATTGGCAGTATGTCTTCTACTCATGTATACACTTCGTGTGCCTCAGTACTTCTCACGGAAGACCACTCATAGTTGACCAGCGACGATTCGTCTCGCTGTGAGCATGAGGTGTATATGAGACAAGGAAATAAATTTATGAGTCCACCTTGGAAACATGGCGTGAATGTTTAACATTCCTGCTGATCATACGGCTTTTTTGCTCCGCGGAAGTTGAATCAAGAACACATTAGGGTCGGTCTGCAGGAAAGAAAGATTGATCAGTTCGAGGTGATGTCAAAGACCTATTTTCCTACGAATCTCGGCCCACGGAAGCAAGCCCTGGGCCAGGAAACGCTTATAACCTTTGCAGAAACTGTGAGTTCTCGCAGGAACTCGGTATCGACTGCCCCACATTCCGCATAGAAAGTTAATCTTTAGAAATATTGCGCAAGATGTATCTGCCCGGGCGTTGTTTTGAGAAATGCAGGATTAAATAAAAATTCTAGAACTACTTCCTTCAAGAAAGAAAGACAAATGAACTCACAAAACAAGAGAAAAATCAGGCCTTTCAATACATACCAAGCAGAATGCAGGCGACCAATGTAATGCCAATGAGGTTCATTATGCGTGGAAGTACAGCTTTTTCCTCGAGGGCAACTTTGGTACTCTGAAATAAGATTGTGCATAAGTGTAAGGAAGTGAACAAATTGTTTTCACCAATGTTCTCAACGTGAAGCTCAGAAAACATCGGTTGATCTGAAATCTGCCCCGTCTCGCACAAACAGCCAAACTATAGTCATTATGCCCAAAGCAAGCTCAAGCGAATATGGAGAGTTCAAGAATAATTTTTGCAGCCAAAATTTCTTTAACGCATACTCAATTTTAAATAGACGTTATATTGCGCAGTCCAGATTTACCGAAATGGGGTTTTCACAGTTGGGCTAGAATGCCCGACGCCGTGCTAAGTCGCAAAATATGTCTCATATATGCAGTCATTTGAATGGAATACTCAACCAGATGCGGAAACTAATCGCGTGCTTTATTGATTGTTCCTACAATAATCGGCTTCAAGATGAAAGCAAGCTCTCTTTAATTATGCTTTCAAAGCAGTCATATGCACCACGCGTCAACTAATAGCGGCGAAATACTGCAAGCGGCTTTCTGCAAAACTATATTAATCGAAATCTCGCCAACTTTCCCTTTGTATAGGTCAAGTGACGTAACAAAAAACACACTCCTCTTATCGAAGAAGCCGAAAATTCGTGTCCATAAATATCGTGTCACGTCGCACCCTCAAGTGGAGATCTCTCTACACGGCATCGCTTCAGGAGTCTATCCGCACGGTCCTGGATTGCACTGCCTCAACATTGCTTTTCTTTGGAGAACTTCGGTGTAAATTTTAAAACCTACCTACTGAGCATGTAATTGTCAAGTATTTAAGCTTAGGGTATTTTTGACACAGGAGTTGGGCACTTGTCAATGATGCGTGGTTAGGTAACTCCTTTGCGGTAGTGGTTACGAAGTGCTGTTCTTTAGTTGCGTAAAATTTTAACGCGATAGCGGTAAAAAACTCCTGTCGGAAAAAAAGCTGGTGTCGGCGTCTTGGCCCGTTGGCGCTGTAACACGAAACACGAGCATCGTCGAATAAAAGAAAAATGGAGATGCGGAGAATGGAAGCCAGAACTATCAGATAGCGAAATGAGCACGCGGAGAACACGCTATTAAGGATTTTTTTATTGCATGTTTCGGTAGTTTACAATACGTAAAAGAAAGATTACGCTCTGCACTGCTCTCTCAAATGTCAGTACCGCACATGTGTTTCGCTCACATGAGACACTGAGAACTGCTTCAAGAAACACAACTGTCCCATGAAACTGGTAGCTTCATCTCGAAAAGATGGATCCTTGTACACTTCGCCATGCTTAAAAACGTTTTCTTTGAAGTAATCGCGCATCTTCATTGCAGTGTCGTACGGCCATTGTGCTTCGCCAAATACTGTGCAGAACAAGGAGGAAGAATACAACGCACTTATAAAGATCAGGCTCAACGGTCAAGAATCGCATCCCATACGGCGTCAAGTGTAAGTCATTCTTGATTGACCGCTGCAGCACGTCCCAAAAGTGCAGCCTACCCCGTTTTCTACTGACTTTGGCGTGTTACACAACATGGCGCCACCTCCCCGTGGTAAGAACAATCCTCTCGCCTCCATTCTTGCGTTAACCGGCAACATACCAGTTTGCGATTTGAAAAAAAGTGTCTTCACACCCGCTGTCACCACCATTTTTCTTACTGTTTTCAAAAGATTTCCTCCTTGGCCTCCACTGTACAAAGATCGGTACATTGGCTCGGGGAAGACAGAGTGAAGCAAATTTTCGGTTAGTTCCTTACGCTTGATATTTGAAAGGTATTCCAAACTGAAGCGAGCTTTCAGAAACCGGACAGCAAACACCACTTTCAAAAATTGACTTTCACTGTATCCCATCCCGTCGATAGTAGAAGTAACATAATATGCAAAGCCGAAGAAAGCCTCACTTGTAGAAAAGTCCCCAAGAAAATAGGCAACTTTTTTTTTCCATTCATCTCTTACTCCCTCATTTATCCCTCCCCTTACAGCGTGGTGCAGGTGTCCGCCGTGATTTGAGTCGGACACTGCGCCATTTCCTTTCCTAAAAAAAAAAACATTTTAGCTCCAAAGGGTCGCGCTAATCCCAAAGAAACATAAACCTTGACACCACTTGCCTTAGATACAAGTGTAGCAAGAAAAGACCCGCCTTTTCTCAACCGTGGAAATAATCATCACGCTTAGTCTTTTCCCGTGACGACTGCGAAACAAAAACTGCGAAAAGCCGATGGAACTTTTGAATGCTAATTCGGAAGCATGAAAGGCCCTGAAACAAATGCCACACTTTTGATACCAAGTATGCATTACATATGTTTGCACGTGAAAATATCGACAGGCTCCTGCCCGGCCATTTCTGTGTACTCGTGGACAGTTCTTGAATTTCCTTCTTCCAAGACTTATCCTTTTATCGATACCTCTCGAGAGGAACACCTAAGTATTGAGAAGGGACATGTGACCATTTTTAACTTGCATGAAACAAAGGCGCTGACGCCCAGCTCCCCTATCAAAGGCGCTCATATTTGTCTAGATCAACAGCGCTGTTTCTTACATGACAAAACCTGCGAACAATCACCATCGCACGTTTTATGCTGCTCTGGTCTCTACAGGAATGTGCCGCATCATCTGCATAAGACAATACTTTAATTTCACATGCTTCAAGTTCGAAACCGCGAATACGGTTGTTATTAAGTACATTTCGGCAAAGTTGCTCTAGGTATGGAGCGGAAAGTATCTGTGACAATGGGCAACCTTGCTCCACAGACGCGCTAACCGCAATTCTGTCTGTAAGGCTACTGTTAAGAACCAGATTCGTGGTACAGTTACTGTTGTCATTTCAACCCCTCAAAAATCACTTCTCCAAAACAGCCATGTTCAAGGACCTTAAACAGAGTGTCATGACATAAACAGTGAAAGGACTTCTCTTAATGACTTCGCAACATTTTGCCACGCCTGAAGTCGGCGTCATGGCATTCTAGTATACTCCAAGTGATATGCATATTCGGGAAAATGGTCCGCCCTAGAATTCCAGAATTTTGATGGGGGCTCACAAAATGTCCTTAACTGACTGCAAACGTTTGGTTCATACTTTCATTAAAATTTTGTAATCGACATTAGTAAGGGTTATCGGCTGATGGCCGGATACTTGCTTAAGTTTTTCCAGGATTATCTGCTTTCGGTAAAAGTATTGTGAGTGCACGGGGAAACAGCGTGGTAAAATGCCTCTTCTAAGTGACTCTTCTTAGAGTCACTGTAAAATGAGGGCAGTTTCGCCCTTGAACGCCTTTTAAAATGCCGCTTCTATCCCGTCCGGACCTGGCGAATTGAAAAGGGGGAGCTCATCAATAGCACATTCCAATTCAGCTGTTGATTAGTCCGTAGACAGGCTACCAGTGTCTTCACTAGTTAGTCGGGGTAACGTGCTTAAAAAGCCAGCTTCAAAGGTCTCTACGTCTGCCGATTTGAAAGTGAACAAATCACGATGACGTCGCCTGAAAGGCTCCCTTATCACCTTCGGAACGTACGTCAGAGTGCCATGGTTTTTAATTTCTGCGATATCCTTCTTTCTGGCGTATCTTTTTTTTCGTCTTCATATGTGGCCTACTCGGTGTATCATCTGCCAGCGAGCACTCTGTTCGTGCACGGATTGGAGCTCCCTGAAGCTTTTTCACATTAATAACCTCAAGCTTTACTTTATCTTCGCTTATAAGATCAGTATATAATCCCGGAGCTCTATTTTCCTCTAAATCTTTTGAGCATCTGTTTTGCATTCCTTTGTTCAGCTTGTTCAGCGCGTTTGATTTCTACGGACCTTTCTATAGCCCTCATTTTCACAACTTCCTTCCACTTTTCTGCCCAACTTTTCTTATAACTCAGCCAAACTTTTTCGAAAATATTCCTCGTTTTATAAGAAATTTATTATCCTATAATAACTTTGTATTGAGCTTGCACAAGTCCCAAGAAAATATTCCTTGAGGTGTCACGTTCTTTAACGTGGTGAATGACACAAGGATCGCTGAATATAATATATTCGATGGTGTAGTTATCGCAAATCACGTCTAGCTAAAGGGAAACTTAAGATCTATTAAGCCAAGGATGACTACGCCCTTGTAAATGTGTATAATGACGGCTCTTCCCTTGGTCTTTAAGTGAATACTTTTGTTTTCTTTCAAGAAAACAGCACATTCGCTTTTTTCTACAACAGCTGAGCATGCTGGGTCATCTGCACTGAGAACACAATTCCCCCCAAAATGACAAGTCTGATGCATTCGATTTACGCACATAATTCATAGAAAACAAAAAGACATTCGCGCGGTTCGGCTGGAACGTGACACATATTACCCTCACATTTTGCTCAGTACAACAAAAAAGAGCACTAACGTGCCCCTCGTGCAGTACACAACAGCTTGTCACTCGATGCCAAGACTGCTCTTAACAAACAAAACCCAGCATGTTGATGTCCATACTGAACGACTACAATGCACGTTATAATGCGACCTGAAGTGCGCAACGATAGCCTTTGTTGTGCTCTCACTGTCTACCTTGTACTGCAAGAATGTGAAGAATGCAACAGACCCTTTACCTGACAGTCACGCACGCTTAACGTGACGCATTTTAAATGTGACGGAAGCAACGCTATGCTGAAAATCCCGCGCATAAACGAAATAGAGCTGCCTAGCCCCATGAGAACGGGTGCTTAATCGGCGCGCCTTGCGCTGCATACGGTAGACGCGGGTGGAGATTGAGACTCAGGCACATACTTCTCCTTGTAATCGGTGGCTTTGAGCGCTCAAGGCGTTGCATCCTGACCTCAGTGGTAGGTTAAGGGGATGGCAACACCTTCTTGGCAGGCTTAGTCGGGCCGAAGGTGTCTTGCGATGTCAGCATGGACTGGCTCGGCTCCGGCGTTCATTGTAGACGCCTGATCGCTCATCAACGACGTTCCAATCACTTTGCTCCCAACACGTTCCTCGTTCGGCGTCTCACTCGTAGATACTTAGACGTTTCCAACATCGCAGATGTTTTCTTGCTCAGTCTTCCTTCGACCGTCCTCAGGGACCGTTGTCTCAGGTTCCTTGATGTCCATGATGTCCCCTTATAATTCACAGTCCCTGAGGCCGCCCCTATCACATTGGCGTACATACGTATGCAGTCCTCACGGACATGACCAAAGGCTCGGTAGTTCGAATTAAATAGAGATTGGCCCTATGGGATAAGTTTTGGTCTTTGACGTCGATAAGTGTCTGTGTATATGTGGCATGCACTGGCGCACAGCCGCGCAGCGGCGCTCCAGTGGAACGCAGCCGGCCGCCATAAATGAGGTGCACGAAGCAGACGAACTCCCAGTCCGCAAGTATATTTTGTTCGCGTGGCGCACTGCCGCTTGGAATTCACGTGCGCCGGAGATTCGGCTGGTAGTCGCCGGGCGTGACAGCAACGTCAAACTACGTCGTAACCGAATGTCACTGATTGAGCAGCTGCATTTGACAACGCTACTCGAGCTGGATTGTCACACTTGCCGTTCATAAGGAGGCAAACTGGGCTAAGTCGTTGTCCATTTTTCCACTGTGCGCGCAGTGTTAACAAAATAGGACACAATAGTATCTGCTGGCTGACACTTGGTAGTCCACGCTTTGTCAGTGTCGTACCTCTTTTTCGTGTCGGCATCTTACAAAACAGCGCACGGTGCAAAATTTAGTGAGCTGTTAAGGTCTGGATCGATAAGTTGCCGCGCTAGCTCGCGAGTTTGCTTTATCACCGTGACGCAAGCGCAGATTTCACATCGTTCACGACATAAGGGCACCATCTGGGTGGCCACGACTACACCAAAACAACGAAGCGCATGCCCTAGGAATTAAGTTTAAAGATCAAAGAAAGCACGAGGTCACATCCTTTCATTCAACATTTAGGCAAACCTTTGTGGTCGTCCAGCGCTTATTTAGGATGCACTTCATCCAAAAAATTTCGCAGTCCGAAAAAAGATTAAAATCAGAAACCATATGTCAATGCTAGATGTCTAGTAGAACTCGAAAATCAACAGCTCTGCGCAGATACGCAGCCTAAAAGGTGGTGGTGGTGGTGAAAACTTTTAGTTTCTGAAATAGAGTTTCGGAGCCACACGCCGCAGACACGCCGGAGTTGTCGAGTGGCGCCGGGTCACCGATCTCTTCGAGAATGTGCCTGGACCGCTTGCAGCTCTCCGGCTTCACAGAAGCGTTGAACTCATTGACATCTGTCCGAGCTACCACCCCACAATCGTGGGGAACCAAAACCGTGATCAAGGCGCTCGTCTACCGAGCCGGGGTACCCGGGTTCGGATCCGACTGTGGCGGCCGCGTTTCGATGGAGGCGGAATGCAAAAGGCGCCCGTATGCTGTGCGATGTCGGTGCACGTTAAAGATCCCCACGTGGTCGAAATTATTACGGAGTCCTCCACTTCGGCACCTCTTTCTCTCTTTCTTCCTTTACTCCCACCTTTGGTACTCTGAAATAAGATTGTGCATAAGTGTAAGGAAGTGAACAAATTGTTTTCACCAATGTTCTCAACGTGAAGCTCAGAAAACATCGGTTGATCTGAAATCTGCCCCGTCTCGCACAAACAGCCAAACTATAGTCATTATGCCCAAAGCAAGCTCAAGCGAATATGGAGAGTTCAAGAATAATTTTTGCAGCCAAAATTTCTTTAACGCATACTCAATTTTAAATAGACGTTATATTGCGCAGTCCAGATTTACCGAAATGGGGTTTTCACAGTTGGGCTAGAATGCCCGACGCCGTGCTAAGTCGCAAAATATGTCTCATATATGCAGTCATTTGAATGGAATACTCAACCAGATGCGGAAACTAATCGCGTGCTTTATTGATTGTTCCTACAATAATCGGCTTCAAGATGAAAGCAAGCTCTCTTTAATTATGCTTTCAAAGCAGTCCTATGCACCACGCGTCAACTAATAGCGGCGAAATACTGCAAGCGGCTTTCTGCAAAACTATATTAATCGAAATCTCGCCAACTTTCCCTTTGTATAGGTCAAGTGACGTAACAAAAAACACACTCCTCTTATCGAAGAAGCCGAAAATTCGTGTCCATAAATATCGTGTCACGTCGCACCCTCAAGTGGAGATCTCTCTACACGGCATCGCTTCAGGAGTCTATCCGCACGGTCCTGGATTGCACTGCCTCAACATTGCTTTTCTTTGGAGAACTTCGGTGTAAATTTTAAAACCTACCTACTGAGCATGTAATTGTCAAGTATTTAAGCTTAGGGTATTTTTGACACAGGAGTTGGGCACTTGTCAATGATGCGTGGTTAGGTAACTCCTTTGCGGTAGTGGTTACGAAGTGCTGTTCTTTAGTTGCGTAAAATTTTAACGCGATAGCGGTAAAAAACTCCTGTCGGAAAAAAAGCTGGTGTCGGCGTCTTGGCCCGTTGGCGCTGTAACACGAAACACGAGCATCGTCGAATAAAAGAAAAATGGAGATGCGGAGAATGGAAGCCAGAACTATCAGATAGCGAAATGAGCACGCGGAGAACACGCTATTAAGGATTTTTTTATTGCATGTTTCGGTAGTTTACAATACGTAAAAGAAAGATTACGCTCTGCACTGCTCTCTCAAATGTCAGTACCGCACATGTGTTTCGCTCACATGAGACACTGAGAACTGCTTCAAGAAACACAACTGTCCCATGAAACTGGTAGCTTCATCTCGAAAAGATGGATCCTTGTACACTTCGCCATGCTTAAAAACGTTTTCTTTGAAGTAATCGCGCATCTTCATTGCAGTGTCGTACGGCCATTGTGCTTCGCCAAATACTGTGCAGAACAAGGAGGAAGAATACAACGCACTTATAAAGATCAGGCTCAACGGTCAAGAATCGCATCCCATACGGCGTCAAGTGTAAGTCATTCTTGATTGACCGCTGCAGCACGTCCCAAAAGTGCAGCCTACCCCGTTTTCTACTGACTTTGGCGTGTTACACAACATGGCGCCACCTCCCCGTGGTAAGAACAATCCTCTCGCCTCCATTCTTGCGTTAACCGGCAACATACCAGTTTGCGATTTGAAAAAAAGTGTCTTCACACCCGCTGTCACCACCATTTTTCTTACTGTTTTCAAAAGATTTCCTCCTTGGCCTCCACTGTACAAAGATCGGTACATTGGCTCGGGGAAGACAGAGTGAAGCAAATTTTCGGTTAGTTCCTTACGCTTGATATTTGAAAGGTATTCCAAACTGAAGCGAGCTTTCAGAAACCGGACAGCAAACACCACTTTCAAAAATTGACTTTCACTGTATCCCATCCCGTCGATAGTAGAAGTAACATAATATGCAAAGCCGAAGAAAGCCTCACTTGTAGAAAAGTCCCCAAGAAAATAGGCAACTTTTTTTTTCCATTCATCTCTTACTCCCTCATTTATCCCTCCCCTTACAGCGTGGTGCAGGTGTCCGCCGCGATTTGAGTCGGACACTGCGCCATTTCCTTTCCTAAAAAAAAAACATTTTAGCTCCAAAGGGTCGCGCTAATCCCAAAGAAACATAAACCTTGACACCACTTGCCTTAGATACAAGTGTAGCAAGAAAAGACCCGCCTTTTCTCAACCGTGGAAATAATCATCACGCTTAGTCTTTTCCCGTGACGACTGCGAAACAAAAACTGCGAAAAGCCGATGGAACTTTTGAATGCTAATTCGGAAGCATGAAAGGCCCTGAAACAAATGCCACACTTTTGATACCAAGTATGCATTACATATGTTTGCACGTGAAAATATCGACAGGCTCCTGCCCGGCCATTTCTGTGTACTCGTGGACAGTTCTTGAATTTCCTTCTTCCAAGACTTATCCTTTTATCGATACCTCTCGAGAGGAACACCTAAGTATTGAGAAGGGACATGTGACCATTTTTAACTTGCATGAAACAAAGGCGCTGACGCCCAGCTCCCCTATCAAAGGCGCTCATATTTGTCTAGATCAACAGCGCTGTTTCTTACATGACAAAACCTGCGAACAATCACCATCGCACGTTTTATGCTGCTCTGGTCTCTACAGGAATGTGCCGCATCATCTGCATAAGACAATACTTTAATTTCACATGCTTCAAGTTCGAAACCGCGAATACGGTTGTTATTAAGTACATTTCGGCAAAGTTGCTCTAGGTATGGAGCGGAAAGTATCTGTGACAATGGGCAACCTTGCTCCACAGACGCGCTAACCGCAATTCTGTCTGTAAGGTTACTGTTAAGAACCAGATTCGTGGTACAGTTACTGTTGTCATTTCAACCCCTCAAAAATCACTTCTCCAAAACAGCCATGTTCAAGGACCTTAAACAGAGTGTCATGACATAAACAGTGAAAGGACTTCTCTTAATGACTTCGCAACATTTTGCCACGCCTGAAGTCGGCGTCATGGCATTCTAGTATACTCCAAGTGATATGCATATTCGGGAAAATGGTCCGCCCTAGAATTCCAGAATTTTGATGGGGGCTCACAAAATGTCCTTAACTGACTGCAAACGTTTGGTTCATACTTTCATTAAAATTTTGTAATCGACATTAGTAAGGGTTATCGGCTGATGGCCGGATACTTGCTTAAGTTTTTCCAGGATTATCTGCTTTCGGTAAAAGTATTGTGAGTGCACGGGGAAACAGCGTGGTAAAATGCCTCTTCTAAGTGACTCTTCTTAGAGTCACTGTAAAATGAGGGCAGTTTCGCCCTTGAACGCCTTTTAAAATGCCGCTTCTATCCCGTCCGGACCTGGCGAATTGAAAAGGGGGAGCTCATCAATAGCATATTCCAATTCAGCTGTTGATTAGTCCGTAGACAGGCTACCAGTGTCTTCACTAGTTAGTCGGGGTAACGTGCTTAAAAAGCCAGCTTCAAAGGTCTCTACGTCTGCCGATTTGAAAGTGAACAAATCACGATGACGTCGCCTGAAAGGCTCCCTTATCACCTTCGGAACGTCCGTCAGAGTGCCATGGTTTTTAATTTCTGCGATATCCTTCTTTCTGGCGTATCTTTTTTTTCGTCTTCATATGTGGCCTACTCGGTGTATCATCTGCCAGCGAGCACTCTGTTCGTGCACGGATTGGAGCTCCCTGAAGCTTTTTCACATTAATAACCTCAAGCTTTACTTTACCTTCGCTTATAAGATCAGTATATAATCCCGGAGCTCTATTTTCCTCTAAATCTTTTGAGCATCTGTTTTGCATTCCTTTGTTCAGCTTGTTCAGCGCGTTTGATTTCTACGGACCTTTCTATAGCCCTCATTTTCACAACTTCCTTCCACTTTTCTGCCCAACTTTTCTTATAACTCAGCCAAACTTTTTCGAAAATATTCCTCGTTTCTATAAGAAATTTATTATCCTATAATAACTTTGTATTGAGCTTGCACAAGTCCCAAGAAAATATTCCTTGAGGTGTCACGTTCTTTAACGTGGTGAATGACACAAGGATCGCTGAATATAATATATTCGATGGTGTAGTTATCGCAAATCACGTCTAGCTAAAGGGAAACTTAAGATCTATTAAGCCAAGGATGACTACGCCCTTGTAAATGTGTATAATGACGGCTCTTCCCTTGGTCTTTAAGTGAATACTTTTGTTTTCTTTCAAGAAAACAGCACATTCGCTTTTTTCTACAGCAGCTGAGCATGCTGGGTCATCTGCACTGAGAACACAATTCCCCCCAAAATGACAAGTCTGATGCATTCGATTTACGCACATAATTCATAGAAAACAAAAAGACATTCGCGCGGTTCGGCTGGAACGTGACACATATTACCCTCACATTTTGCTCAGTACAACAAAAAAGAGCACTAACGTGCCCCTCGTGCAGTACACAACAGCTTGTCACTCGATGCCAAGACTGCTCTTAACAAACAAAACCCAGCATGTTGATGTCCATACTGAACGACTACAATGCACGTTATAATGCGACCTGAAGTGCGCAACGATAGCCTTTGTTGTGCTCTCACTGTCTACCTTGTACTGCAAGAATGTGAAGAATGCAACAGACCCTTTACCTGACAGTCACGCACGCTTAACGTGACGCATTTTAAATGTGACGGAAGCAACGCTATGCTGAAAATCCCGCGCATAAACGAAATAGAGCTGCCTAGCCCCATGAGAACGGGTGCTTAATCGGCGCGCCTTGCGCTGCATACGGTAGACGCGGGTGGAGATTGAGACTCAGGCACATACTTCTCCTTGTAATCGGTGGCTTTGAGCGCTCAAGGCGTTGCATCCTGACCTCGGTGGTAGGTTAAGGGGATGGCAACACCTTCTTGGCAGGCTTAGTCGGGCCGAAGGTGTCTTGCGATGTCAGCATGGACTGGCTCGGCTCCGGCGTTCATTGTAGACGCCTGATCGCTCATCAACGACGTTCCAATCGCTTTGCTCCCAACACGTTCCTCGTTCGGCGTCTCACTCGTAGATACTTAGACGTTTCCAACATCGCAGATGTTTTCTTGCTCAGTCTTCCTTCGACCGTCCTCAGGGACCGTTGTCTCAGGTTCCTTGATGTCCATGATGTCCCCTTATAATTCACAGTCCCTGAGGCCGCCCCTATCACATTGGCGTACATACGTATGCAGTCCTCACGGACATGACCAAAGGCTCGGTAGTTCGAATTAAATAGAGATTGGCCCTATGGGATAAGTTTTGGTCTTTGACGTCGATAAGTGTCTGTGTATATGTGGCATGCATTGGCGCACAGCCGCGCAGCGGCGCTCCAGTGGAACGCAGCCGGCCGCCATAAATGAGGTGCACGAAGCAGACGAACTCCCAGTCCGCAAGTATATTTTGTTCGCGTGGCGCACTGCCGCTTGGAATTCACGTGCGCCGGAGATTCGGCTGGTAGTCGCCGGGCGTGACAGCAACGTCAAACTACGTCGTAACCGAATGTCACTGATTGAGCAGCTGCATTTGACAACGCTACTCGAGCTGGATTGTCACACTTGCCGTTCATAAGGAGGCAAACTGGGCTAAGTCGTTGTCCATTTTTCCACTGTGCGCGCAGTGTTAACAAAATAGGACACAATAGTATCTGCTGGCTGACACTTGGTAGTCCACGCTTTGTCAGTGTCGTACCTCTTTTTCGTGTCGGCATCTTACAAAACAGCGCACGGTGCAAAATTTAGTGAGCTGTTAAGGTCTGGATCGATAAGTTGCCGCGCTAGCTCGCGAGTTTGCTTTATCACCGTGACGCAAGCGCAGATTTCACATCGTTCACGACATAAGGGCACCATCTGGGTGGCCACGACTACACCAAAACAACGAAGCGCATGCCCTAGGAATTAAGTTTAAAGATCAAAGAAAGCACGAGGTCACATCCTTTCATTCAACATTTAGGCAAACCTTTGTGGTCGTCCAGCGCTTATTTAGGATGCACTTCATCCAAAAAATTTCGCAGTCCGAAAAAAGATTAAAATCAGAAACCATATGTCAATGCTAGATGTCTAGTAGAACTCGAAAATCAACAGCTCTGCGCAGATACGCAGCCTAAAAGGTGGTGGTGGTGGTGAAAACTTTTAGTTTCTGAAATAGAGTTTGGGAGCCACACGCCGCAGACACGCCGGAGTTGTCGAGTGGCGCCGGGTCACCGATCTCTTCGAGAATGTGCCTGGACCGCTTGCAGCTCTCCGGCTTCACAGAAGCGTTGAACTCATTGACATCTGTCCGAGCTACCACCCCACAATCGTGGGGAACCAAAACCGTGATCAAGGCGCTCGTCTACCGAGCCGGGGTACCCGGGTTCGGATCCGACTGTGGCGGCCGCGTTTCGATGGAGGCGGAATGCAAAAGGCGCCCGTATGCTGTGCGATGTCGGTGCACGTTAAAGATCCCCACGTGGTCGAAATTATTACGGAGTCCTCCACTTCGGCACCTCTTTCTCTCTTTCTTCCTTTACTCCCACCTTCCTCCATTCTCTCACGGCGCGGTTCAGGTGTCCACCGAGATATATGAGACAGATACTGCGCCATGGAGAAAGGTGGGAGTGAAAGGAGAAAAAAGGGAGCCTTAGTGGAGGCCTCCAGAATAATTCCGACCACCTGGGGGTCTTTAACGTGCACTGCCATCGCACACCACTCGGGCGTCTTCTGCGCTTCGCCTACATCGAAACCCGGACGCTGCGGTCGGTTTCAAACCCGTGTACTCCGGCTCAGTAGCCGAGCGCTCTAGCCACTCAGCAAACGCTGCGGGCCCGGAGAGTACAGAATACAGATTTCAGCATTGATGGGGACTTCTCCCGCCATGTTCAGAATATAAGAAAGCAATTTGTAGCTTCTGCAAAATTCTAGGATGTTATATTTCCTTTGCGGTACACAGCCCTCCATGTAGGCAACAAACGCTACTTATTCAATGAGACTGAGGAAACAGTGAAATAAGCTTCTACTATCAATGGTGACGTAAATCACCCCTCCACCATCCCGAAACATGTCCTGGTTCTAATCTTTGTTTTAGGCAATTTTTGCTGCTCTACGCAGCTTCATTCTAAAGCTGGCCCAACATTCTTGAAGCCAGCTTTGGAATGAAGCTTCGTGAAGAAGCAAATATTGCCCAAAACAAACATTAGAACGAGGACATGTTTGCGGATGGTGAAGGGGTGATTTACGTCATGTTCGGTTTCTGCCCTCATTTAGCGGCCACGAACATTATGCTTCTTCTCCATCATCAGGTAGTCATGAGACGAACACTAGAAACGAAAGTCACCGTCGGCCTCTATGTTGCCAAAGTATTTGACAACGTGTTCCATCAAGAGATTCTTCAACAACTTCACGCTCTCGGTGTCGGACATCGCACGCATGCGTACGCCCGATATTTCCTCTCCGACTGCACCGCACAGCTTAAAGCCGGCACGGGAGATGCTTCCATCATTTCTCCGGGAAACATGGCACGCCCCAGAGCTCCGTTCTTTCGCCGATGCCTTTTTACGTTGCACTAATAGGCCTCCCCAAGCTACTCGCCGACATCACTCACCTGCATCTTAGCATTTTTACTGCGACCTCACACTTTGGATCACGCACGGCAGTGACGGCCACATAGAAGAGACTCTCCAGACCGCAATCAAAGGGATCGGAGATTGCCTCATAACAGCTGGCCTCACCAGCTCGGCGAAAAAGTCAGATTATATCATCATCTCGTCCACGGGACGACGCCCTTCAAACATCCTGAGATCAACCTCCAGGTGTAAGGCAACCCGATCCCTCGTACAGATCACATCAGGATCTTGGGCTTACACCCACAGGCCAACGGTAGCAACAACACCACGCTCCAACGCATCGGACGCCTCCTTAAGCGAGTTTCCAACAAGCATCATGGTATGTGAGAGTCCAACCTCCTGTGCATCGTTCAAGCCTTCATCTGCCCCCGCATCACCTACTCTGCACCCTACCTACGTCTCACTCGTGCCGAAAACGAACGTCTAGAGGCGTCACTCCGAAAAGCGCACAAGACGGCCCTAGGTCTTCCAATGTTCACAGCTACCCATTAGCTCAATGGCTCCTGGAATCTCCAGTACTGTGAGCGAACGTATCGAGGCAACCCTCAGTGCGCAATACGAGCGGCACTCACTCACACATGCTGGCCCAGCGGTACTGCAGCAAGTTGGGATCTCCCCACCGAGAGCGGTCCCAAGTTATGCTGAACTTACCCCAAAATATCGCCTAAATCTCCGCATCCCTCCCATTCCCAAGCGGATGCACCCGGAACACCATGCCGAGAGACGGGCCAACCGTGCACGTCAATTCGAGAAACACTTCAGCGGACATCCGGACGTCACGTATACGGACGCCCCTTACCATCCCTGGAAGCCAGCGACGGTAGCGGTAGCCCTCACCGCGGCTGGTACCCAGCCTGAAACATTTGCAATGCAGAAACAGTCACCGCAGCAGAGGAGGTTGCCATTGCGCTAGCGCTAGCCGACCCTAATAACAAAATCGTTATTTGTGATTCTCAACAGGCTATCCGCAACTACGATGCTGGCGATATCTCTTACCAGGCGTTACACATTCTACTTTATACTGCACCCTCTTCAACCTCTCGCTTACTTCTTTGGGCTGCAGCCCACGAGTCGCACGGCGGAAACGCCAAGGCACATACTCTTGCCCGAGATCTCAGCTGCCGAGCCGAGTGTATGGTCAGCCTCCCTGCTTCCTCTGACACTAATATCTCACGCACTTCTCTACTCACCACTTACACGGACATCTCGAGCACTACCGGCTCGAAAGATGTCTCTATCCTTCCGCACACCGTGATTTAACAAGACGCGAGGCTGCCCAATGGCGCAAACTACAAATTCGCAGTTTTCCAAACCCCCTCTTATACAGCAGGATCTTCCCACAACAGATAGACCCCTTATGCAAACACTGTTCAACACCGGCCACTCTCATACACATGGCGTGAACTTGTACACACTACAACACAAACAACTCAAACACCCCAGAGATATGGGAATCTCTCTTGCGTGCTTCCGAGCCACCAGAATAACGCCGGCGTATCCAGCCCGCGCTGGAGGCCGCGACATCCCAAGGGAACCCCGCCGGCCTCCTCTAAGCCAGCCCAACTGGTCTTTGGACTGGTGCCCTGATTTTGGGCGTAATAGAGTTCATCATCATCATCATTTCAAAGCGAGAGCTCATATAAAGCCTGATGTTTGCTTCAGGCAGCATTTTGCTGATATTAACAAAAGCGTCGCTAACAAAGGTCATGAGTAAAGACGAAGTGCCTGAGGACCTACTTAATTCTAGTTTTCGTTCAGGTCGTAAAAACGCACGTGGTGATGTTCTGACTTCGGCGAGTATCATGAGCTGCTCTATGCATTTCATCCGACTTTGAATAAAATTGGCTCACCTTTTCCGGCGGTCTAATTTTGATGGAGGCGAAATTGTAAAGGCCCGTGTACTGTGCGATATCAGTGCGCTCTAAAAAATATCAAGTGGTCGAAATTTCCAAAGCCTTTCACTAAGGCGTCCCTCATAGCCTGAGTCGCTTTGGGACGTTATAACCCCATAAAAAATAAAACTTTGCTCTAGCAAAGCATGACCTACATATTGTTTTTTTTAATTTCCAGGAACATGCTGTAAGGGAATCTTTGTGCTTAGGGTCGAATAAAATGTAGAGGACGCTTCAGCTTCGCCTTTAATGCTGGAACGCGGCAGCGTCTTGCAATCGTCGGAACGCCATCGCCCGTTTGGCGCAGTGCCTTGCACGTTTGAGAAATGAAGATTGGCTTTGGTTTAACCCTGTCTGACCTAAAGGAATGCGAAAAAATTGCTGTGGTTTTGCTCTGGTTAAGTCTGGTTGGTTGCGAAGGCAATGTAATGTTATCCTTGGTCACACAGAGGTCGTGCTGATTGTTTGCTTGTTTAGAGTGGACATCGTTGGTTTTCATCCGCTTTTCAAGACGTTCAGCCCGATGTTCTTCTCTTTCCTCGGCACGTCTTCTTCTCCTAACTTCATTCCGTATAGCACAGCTGGACTCACATTCTGAACTTGAAGTGGCTTGCTTAGCTGATTCTGATTCTCGTTGTTTTCTCAAACGTTCTTCTCGTTGTTATTCTGTGTCCTGGGCACGTTGTAACCTCTTTCTTGCATTCTTCCTAGCTTGCTTGGCTGTCGCCTTAGAGTTAAACTGTTCAGAAGCAGTAGAGCAACTAGATTCAGATATAGACTCTTCGTCGGTGAGTTCCTTGGCGAAACACCTCAAGAAGCGCTGCACAACCGGCTGCTCCTGGATGCGGTGGAAAGAACAAGCTGACGTCACGCATCGCCATAGAAACAGAGAGGCTGACGTCACACCATCTGTTAGGCGCGGCGGCGGCTCCCCGAGCGGGGTCCACGGACCACGCGGCCAGTGGTTAGACCTGGCGTAGTATTGCTTTCGTAAAAGCCTCACCTCAAGACTGTTCACCCGAGCCAATGCGCGCCGGTATATACCCCGAGGCATCACATCCTCTCCTCAAGCGAGCGCTGGCGAGAGGGAGGAGCTGGCGCCCTCTATCGCGCTGCTAGGCGACGGCAAGGGGGCGGAGCGAGCGTGCGCTGTTGCTTTGCAAACAGCGTAGTGTGACGTAGTAGTAGTAGAAGCAGTACAAGACCTTTAATCAGCCATAATTTACAGGTCGAGCATGTCGACCGCCTGGGCAACCAGAAGTCTCTGTTCTTCCTCCCCTTCAGCTCCAAGCCAGTCGATCCAGGTGGTGATGGATAAAGAATGTGGGGGGTAGGAACCCGACTGCTGAGCAGCCGGGAAATAGAAGAGGGAATGGGCCAGGTCCGTATAGATACCGGGGCAGTTGGGACAGGAATGGTCCGATCGATGGCGATAGAGAAAGAGGCGAGACGGGGTGATGACTGCATTCATTTGAATGTGCCGAAGAAGGCGAGCCTCTGGCACCGTGAGTGAGGGATGAGGGGGAGTGTAAAGGAGTTTGTCGAGGCGGAGCTCGAGGTAGACCACTTTTATGGTGCGACGAAGGGTGAGTCTCCAACCGTCCTCCGAGGGCTTGGACCAGGGGATCAACGGTGCCCGGAAAAGTGTGTCGCTGGCGAGCTGATGGGCCAGCTCAATGCCGTCAATCCCTGAATGCCCAGGGACCCAGCGGAGGAAAAGGATGAAAGGTTGCAATGCGGAGACCGCTCGTTCGACCTCCTGTTGGAGAGGAGGGGTTATGGTGCGTTTCTGTATGTGGTGTACAGTGGTTTGTGAGTCTAAATATACTGTGTACTCTTGAAAAGAGGGAAGGAGAGGAAATTACTGGAGGGCATGATCAATGACGAGGACCTCGAAGGACAATGCAGCCGGAGGGCGTAGATACGGCTCTCTGGTGTGGGTTTCAGGAGCGGGGAGATGGGGATGGTACAGGGCGTAGCCGCAGGAACCTCGAGGGGCCACGAAGGAGGCATCCGTGTAGGCTACAACTTGGTATAAAAGAGAGGGCAATGGTGCTGCGCGGCCGCATGACGACGGCCGGCGTGCAGCACGGGGGACATGTTGGTCGGGAGGGGGAGGATACGAAGATTGGGAGCCAGGGTTCGAATAGGAGAGGTAAACGGGGCGACGGGAATGGGCGAGGTATCCGCTTGAGTCAGTAACCACTGACCCTGACGGGTAAGGGAAAGCCGGGCAAGCTGCGAGTCACGATGGAGAGAGTGAAGAGAATGGAGAGGATGAAGGAGGCCTGTGGCAAAGATCTTAGCGGTAGAGGTAGTGATGGGGAGGTTGAGAGCTGCCGAGTAGAGGCCCACAAGGGCAGTCTCGAGAGTGTTGAGTCTGATTGAAACAAATGTAGGGGGCAAAGTACAAGACCTTGTTGAGGGCCAGCGCTTGGGCAACTCGGCAGCATGAGCCTCGTAGAGACCTTACTGCCGAGTGACCACGCGCCGGAGGAGGTGAGTTACCGAGTGGCAGTTGCTGACAACGTGGTGTAGGGCTTGCACGTTCTTGGCCGCATGCAAAGGAAAGCCAAGAGCTTTGCACTGCGTGACGACAGGAATGGGATAGCCAGAAAGGTGGAGAGAGACGAAGTGGATTGTGTGAGCGCTGCTATGAGGAATGGTTGAGAAGGAGAAGTTCGGATTTTTCAGAAGCAGGAGAGAGGCCAGCGGTGGTGAGAAAGGTGTCAATGTGTGGTATATGTAACGGCGGTATATGGTATATGCGGTAGTGTGGTATATATGGTAGTGTAGTATATGTAATGGCATCCTCACCGGGAGCCGAGCGTGTAGCATTAGCAGCCAGAGCCGATTCGAGCTCTTGGAGAGTGAAGGAGTTGTCCAGATCGGGGTTAGGTCCGCCCGAGTACACCGGGTAGGACGTGCCAGAGGGAGCGGGAGGTAGAGAGAGGCGAGCTGATCAAAAACAACGTAGGGAGTCCCCTGAGTGAGGGCTTTAGCTAGAGTGCTAGCTAGGGCAGGCTTAGTGCCAAGGAAAGATTTGAAGAGAGACCATGTGGATCGCGAATGCAAAAGAGAGTCAAGACGGTCACAAAGAGCACTTCAAAGAGTGCTCGAGAGGGGGCGGGAGGTAGAGAGAGGCGAGCTGATCATAAACAACGGAGGGAGCCCCTGAGTGAGGGCTTTAACTAGAGTGGGAGCAAAGGCAGGCTTAGTGCCAAGGAGGGTTTTGAAGAGAGACCATGTGGATCGCGAATGCAAAGCAGAGTCAAGGCGGTCACAAAGAGCACTTCAACGAGAGTGTTCGAGTGAGGCGCAGTGGGCGACGATCTCGGCCCCAGAACAGTGATCCGGGAGGAAAGTTGGACATTGTGGGGTTGGGAGCCAAAGGAGCGTTGAAGACGTTTACGGTGACGCCATAAACGGAGAAGATGAGGATCTGGGTCTGGGACTGGGTGACGAGAGCAAGCGCGACGGCGCCTGGACGTGAGCGCTGCACTGATGCGCGATGTCAAGTCGTCGTAGGATTGAAAGGAGTCGGAGGCGAGATTAGCGCGGAAGGCGTGCCAGTCACTGTGAATGACCGGATGACATCGATGGATGTGGGAAAGAGATGTGGTAATATGGACGAGAAATTGGTCACTGAGAAGAGTTTCGGCTGTCACCTTCCAGTGAAAGGAAAGTGAATCCAGAGAGAAACTGAGGTCGGGTGTCGTGGGGCGCTGTGAGGCAGTGCCCGCTCGAGTAGGGGAGCCAGGAGTATTAAGAAGGGTGAGGTGGCGTTCCTGGGCCAGACAGTGGAGGAGGCGGCCGGGTTTGAGGGTAGTTGCAGATTGTATTAGTGGCATTAAAGTCATCACACAGGAGAAGATGGGAGTTAGAAGGAATAAAGTGAAGGAACTTGCCCGGGGCGGAGAATAAAGAGGAGGTGACAAGGGGGTTGTAGAAAGACAAAAGTGCGAGTGATACCACTAGTAAGCTTCTGTTCATGATGAAGATTTGTAAACATACAACTCATTCACAAATAAAACCCTGTCTACTGCAGCTTCTGAGTCCACAGGGCTATGTCGATGTCGCTATTGAATGTTTAGAAGCTGTCCGCATCTTGCTACTGTTGTCCGCAGACATAGAAACGAATCCGGGACATGTCACTAAAAAGGGAGTGCTTGCTGAATTGAGGAAACTGTCCTCGGGAGCGGCTACAATATGCAGTGGCGTCCAAGAGACCATAAACTAAGCAATAACTGCATAGAAGGCTACTGCTGATTCATTTCAAAGGATTGCCTATTTGTAGAGCCACTATCAACATTTGGTGAATTTGAAAACAAAGGAAATGTGCAATGTAACGAAGAAAAGACAACTATCTGGTGCAGGACCTGGACGTCCGAATTGATGAAATTCAGAACCACTCACGGAGATACAATTTAATTTTTGCAGCCTTTCAGATCCTACAGTATCCGAGACATTTGACAAATACGAAGGAGTTGTCATTCGCCACTACTTCAGTTAACTGGGTTTCACCTCCGACAGCAAATACATTGAACCTGCACGTGTCCTTGGGTGTCATAACGCAGAACGGCAGCGTCCCATAACTGTGAAGCTCGAATCCTTTAAGACAAAAGAAATAATTCTTTCAAATGTTGTGTCAAACCCGGTGTTTTCTTCTGGCAGCGATTTCCTGATATTAAAAGAAGCGGTGCTAACAAATGTCATTAGTAAAGGCGAAGTGCCTGAGCACCTACAGAATTCTTCTTTTCGTTCTGATTGTAAAAACGCACGTGCTGATTTTCTGACTTCGACGAGGAGCCACTTATCATGCACTATTCTAAGCATTTCATCAGACCTTGAAATAATTTGCCTCATATTTCGAGCAGCAGCACATTGACTGCTGCTGGGTGTCTGCGGCAGGCGCCACACAACGCCCGCTATTTTTGCCGCCAACCAAACGCCACCTCATCGAAATTCTCCTAGCGCCCTTATTACTATTTTCGGAGATGTTATTTGCCCTACCAATTAACTGGCATAGCTTGGTACACTCTATAGACAACAGAGCTTCCATAACGAAATTTTTTGATATCTGTTGGCGTTTTAATCTTACCCAACTAGTACTAGAACTTACGCGTCCAGTAAAAGATTGCGCAAATATTGTAGAATTGGTGTTACAGAACAATACCGAAAGTTTCTCTTCCATTAGATATTTTCATAGAATTAGTGACCACAAAGTCACCCACACAGTATTGGAAGCGATACCTTTACTCTGCTAGGTAAAGCCGGTTATCGTCGTGTGTGCAATATGACCTTCGCGGCAGCTGCCCACCGGAGAGTGAGCAAACTGCCCACCGTGGCAGGTGGCGGTTAAATTAATGATATGTCGCTCGGGAAGAGCAACCTGAGTTGAACAAGCCCTACTGGTTGCAGCACCTGCCATCGCAGAGCAGTGGTGCATCATTTAACCGCTGCACCACTGTGCCAGGAGTGGTATGAGGACTCCCACGGGTCTGTGAATGTAGAGTGGCCAGTTCTGCATATATGGGAATTAATACATTACGCTGTCGCGTAATATTCTTAAGGCGGAGCTTAAATGTGCCCTCCAATTTTTGATTTCAATGGGAAACTAGGCCACAGTCCGGGAAAGACAATCCAGTTATATGATGGAGGCAGCTATGAAGCAATGAAGAGTAAGCTCGACACCCTCTTTCCATGTTGTCTTTTAGGACAAGTTTGCAGGGCCGGTCTGTCCAGAAAAACAGGTTTGTATTAAAAAGAAATATTAACTCCCTGGCACATAAATTCATTCCGAAGAGTACTGTCCATGATAACTGAAACCAGGCGTGCATCACGAAGTCAATGAAAAATTCAAATATAAAAATAAAAGTCTATTCCTCACTGCCAAAAGGAATCCTACCGTGCCTGGAAAAAATAGTACGCCGCTAAAGGCTCATATCAGCTATAAAGAACGCGAAGAGAAGCTTTTATTACGACGGCTTGTTAAAAATGCTAAAAAGCAGCCAAAACATTCCTGAAATTATAATCCCTAATAACACTCGTCCAGTTACTTTAAATAAAGTTTATGGACAACTATTCAACGATACATAGTGTGCTAACATGTATTCAATTGTATTTTCCTCTGCTTTCTCCAGTGAGCCTAACAGGCCCTTAAATAACTGCCTAATACCATTGCGCACACCATGCCTGTCACCGAACTTTTTGGGAATGAAATGTTGTATTTAATATATAAAATTAAACCTTCAACTTCAGCATGCACTGAAGAAATAAATTCAAAACTTCTTAAGAATTGATATCATTACTGTTAGCTTCCACACGCTTTCCACACGCGCCATACCAGATGATTGAAGACGCGAAGGGCCCTTCCAGTCAACAAATCCGGTAAGAAAAATTTACTATTAGATTACCGTCCTCTCTCGCTCACAAGGGGACCCTACAAAATCACGGAGCATAACATCTACTGTAAAATCATGCAGTTCCTGGATGCTAACATGGCCTTGTACACTAATGATTTCGCACGACCTATTCCTGGAACACACTATTAGTACTCTTTCTTCACGGCCTGCACGCCAGCATGGACCTAAATAGTGACTTCCGCCATATCTTTCAACTTTGCAAAAAGGATCCCACAAAGGTTTTCGCCAAAGTTTAACACTTTCACAACTGAACTTGCACCCCAACATCTTAAAAATTGCTCACGTATTTCTTTCAGTCAGTTGTAATTAACAGCCATTCTTCTCATCCTGTCGCCAAAACTTCAGGCGTACCTTTCGGCTGTGTCTTAGGTCCTCTCCTCTTTCTATATACATAATCGAGTTCTAAAAACTTATTTCATGCAATATCCGTCTATTTGCCGACGACTGCGTGATCTACCGCTGAATAACTAATATTTTTGACTAAATAGGTAATGTTGATTTCTGCGCTCATTTTAGCAATGCACTTTTGAAAGGAAGCTAATGTTAGAAGATTTCAGCGTGCAGATATGAAAAAGAACTAAGAGTTTTGGATCCAATCGCGCACAATATCGATCTACAAACCACAATGCCGATCAGCCCCTCTTCACTGTTGAGTCGTAAAAATTGGTGGTCTTGTCACTGTACTTTCAGTTGTGGGATATCTTCTGCGTCAGAACTGCGCTTTGAAATGGCAGAGCCACTTTGGACCGGCTGGAGGCTTTTCACGTCTTTTATACCGCATGTTACAGGTTGAACAAAATGAAGGATTGGACTTGTGGATCTGTACAAAGCAAAATTGCATTAAAACCAAGTGTCAGAGATGTCAAGCGTGAGCTAGTATAAAATATTTTGTGCAGCTGTAAAAGACTGTCAGTAAAATATAACGAAAAATGGTCCTTTTTATGCCTATTTGTTTGCAATTTGTTCTCTCCCATTCCGCGAGCAGTACACCGTTTTTACGCTCAGTCTTCAAGAGAAAATATAACTAAAAGCACCGGTCAAAAGCTGTGGTCATATGTATAGCGCAGCTTTTTAAAGTTGCACAGGGATCACAAAATTCAATTTTCAATCAATTCAGTTTTGATGGTCTATCGTTCACTGCGAGAACAGCAATGATAAGGCATAGTTTTATGATTGTTGAACTATAAACCATTGAAAGACGATGACCGAAAGGCGGTAGCAGCTTCTGCAGCATACCATATTTCGTCAGGGACAGAAACATCGGCGGCAGAAATTGCTTCTGCTAGTGCAATAAAAAATACTAAAAGCAGATACCCTATCGCACAGCTGATCCAAAAACCCAGCGGCATGAAAAAACCATATTCATTTTAAAGTGATTTATATTTGTTCCTCCACTGAACCTAACGAAATGCAATTTCGTCCCAATTTGTAAAAGTATGACCCCACGAACATATTTCACTTGCTGCCTTTATAGCTTACTTCCAAATAGGCTTCAAGAATTTTCTGCACGGGCCAATCCCAGGGATGTTACTTCTGTCATCAAAAAAATTTTGTTTGTTTTAAAATTGCTTCAGCCCTAAACTTCGCCTTAAGGGTATGCCGTGATAGGCTTAATGGGATAATGCCCCTATAGGCGACATTGGCCATTCTTAAATTTACATTAATAGGTCTCTGGGAGTCATCATACCACTGCTTGCACAATGGTGCAGCGGTTAACGGATACGCCGCAGCACTGCGATTGCAGATGCTGCCACCGGTCGGGCTTGTTCGAGCTAAGTTGCTCTTGGCGAGCAACCTCTCGCGACAGTCACTAATTTAACTGCCAGCTACCACGTCGGTCAGTATGCGCACAATCTGTTGGGCAGGTTCAGGTGAGGCCTTAAGGTCACGTGACATAGGTCGATCACCTAGGTTGCTGCTCCGGGTCATTTTTCGACCATGACAAGTTGGACGAGGCAGAGGAGGGTCGTGTATCCTGAGGTGGCCACCCGGGTGGACAAGGTGGCTACCTGGGTCACCCAACACCGCCCTATTTTTCGCTCACAAAGCCGACGACGTCGCGTTTTCTGCACAAAGGGACACTGACCGGGGTCACGTTAATATAATTCTGCAAACGGCGGAAGGTGCCGTGAATCTTTGTACCCATCATTCTAAAAAACATAGGGCTTGTCGCCTTCGCATTCAAATTTCCAATGAAACCTTGGCAGGAGCAGAAGGGCAACCTATAAGAATTTCTAACAGTGCAGTATGATGTGATGAAATTTCTTTTATTGTCCAAATTATTCTAGTAGCATGGCACTTTCGTTTTCTGCTTATAGCGTCATAGAGCACTGAGCTGCTACAAAGAACAGCACGCCCTCAAGAAAAACTCGGTAAGTGAAACCAGGCGTACCGTCCCTAAAAGCACCACCACAAGCAAGAGCGGTGATTAAAACAAAGTCGAATCATGTCGGGACTTGCAATATAATTTATATTGCGAAAAATGTCTACACCATCAAGCAAAGCTACGTGAATTCATTACACGCTCAACATGGGCATTCTGTCTTAGCGCAAGAACTAAATCTTTGCTTATATAACATGCAGATTTTTATCCCGCTCGGGAAAACGTACCTGACATTATATCGGATATGTCATCTGGCGTTTGGTCACCAGGTACATCAACAACGACAAACCGAGTTGCGATATAGACCAAGATCGTATATACAAAGAAGGCGCTCGCGCTCTGCGGAGGCAGTCAGGCCTATCGTCTACGCCCTCGCCTGCTACAGTGCGCCTTTTTCTCTTGTTCTGTGCGGAGCTTCTGTGCGGAACTTCTTTCAGTGCGGTGGTGTCTACGCTGTTGCGCCCGTGTGAACATGTCGTTCTGCACAAAAAGTTCGTGCTATTCGGAGTAACTCCCAGCTGATAGAGCGCCAGTCGGTGCGAAATACACCTTCACAACACACATTTAACGTGGTGTTTTAAACGGTTAGCTTTTAAATCACGTTGATCACTTTGTGGACTCTCCGTGAACGAGATCTACAAATATTAACCAACGGTCACCTCCACCAGTACACTTCCCAGCTAGAAACATATTTCGGAGTGTTTTGTTTATTCGTATTTCTATGAGTAGCCCTACCCCACGGTACCACCTGGCAATGGTGACTTAGACGCGCATGTGTCACGGTGTTTTAAAAATACATCGGCTTTGAAATGATGTTCCATACTTTGAAACTCTGTCCAGAACCTTCTCAGCCTTCCTCCAGGGAAGGGACATCACCTGGTGCACTAATAATCAGAAAACTGCTTTGAAATCTTTTGTTGAATGTATTCGTTACGGAAAAACCTCAGATTTTACCGACAGCTAGCGACAGTAGCGCCACAACGTTTCACTTACGTTACAGGTCGGAGTTAGTAAATGCAAAACTATTCATCTAGATACAAGGCTACCAGCTCAGAGAGACCGAGCACCAAGAATGTTGTTGCTGCCATGGCTGACGATTAAAAAAATAAAAAAGCCTCAATGCTGTCCGCACCAACCCACATTTCTTGGCACAGTTCAACCCTTCCGCCCCTACAGAACTTCGCACATGCGCTAGCAGCGACGAGATTGCCGCCATCCTTGCTCGGCAGAAAAGCGGCCGCCACTGCGTGATTGCTAGTGCCAGCTGCCTCCTCGCTTCACTGGAGAATAATTATTCGATTACTGAGCTGGAGTGCCTGGCCGTCGTTTGAGCAATTGTGAAATTCCGCCCTTACTTGCTTGGCCGACCGTTCACGGTCGTTACAAACCTGTATGCTTCGTACTGGCTCTGTTCCCCCAAGTACCCTACTGGCCGCCTTGGGCACTAGGCGTTGCATTTGCAAGAGTATGTTGAGGATTTGCGGGGTCGCAGCGGAGCACCCGAGCGAGATGACCAGCGTGGCAAGCTTCTAGTTCCAAACTGCCCGTGCCGGGCGTGCGCTCCGAGCACGCGCTGTCCATCTTTATTTTCTTTTAGCGCGCGCTGTAACGCCGATCTCAGCGCCGGCGCTTTATAGCGTCGTCGGGCGCTATAGGGACCCCCGCCTAGACGGAACGGCAAAATGTACGCGCCGACGGGGCAGAGATGGAGTAGCCACGGCAGCAAGCAGGTCTGCAGGTGGGCCGGCAACATAGGAGGGGAGCTCCTGGGGACGTGTCTCGAGGTACGCGGGTTTGAGTCGATCGAGGGAGACGACCTCTTCACGACCATCGAGCAGGATTGTCGCTGACTTTGTAATCCTGTTGAGGACGCGGTACGGGCCGTCGTATGAGGGGGTAAAAGGCGCCTTTCCAGCGTCTCGCCTGAGAAAAACATGCGCCGAGGAAGCAAGGTCTGGGTGCACAAAGACTTGATGGGCAGTTGAGCGAGGCCGCACTGGGTGCAGATGCTGAAGACAGTCCTGTGGGCGTTGAAGGTATTGCAGGGGTTGGGACGAGGGAGCCGAAGGTACGAACAAGTCACCGGGAAGCCGCAGGGAGGTACCGAAGACGAGTTCGGCCGCCGAACAGCCAAGGTCACGACGCAGGACGGCACGTAGGCCTAGGGGCACCATAGGAAGGTGGTCTACCCACTGCTCGCGATCCAGGCGCGCAGTGAGGGCAGCCTTGAGCTGGCGATGGAGCCGCTCGACCATGCCTTTGGCACAGGGATTTTATGACGTGGTGCGGCAGTGTTTAGTGCCGAGTAGCCGGATGAGCGAAGTGAAAAGGGCGCATTCGAACTGGTGGCCGCGATCCGTGGTAACAATGCCGGGGCAGCCGAAGCGGGAAACCCACGTCGAAACGAAGGCTCTGGCAACTGTTTCCGCAGTAATGTCCGGAATGGGCACGGCTTCGGGCCAACGGGTGAAGCGGTCGACCATCGTCAGAATATACTTGTAGCCCTGAGAGGGGGGAAGCGGTCCAACCAGGTCAAGATGAAAATGGTCAAAGCGTGATCCAGGCGGCAGGAAAGACTGAGGGGGAGTCTTGTTATGGCGTGTCACTTTGGCGGACTGGCAAGCAAGGCACGAGCGGGCCCATTGGCGAACGTCAGTGTTAATGTTCGGCCAGACGTACCGCTGGGTAACGAGGCGCTGCGTGGCTCGAATGCTAGGATGGCAGATGTCGTGAAGGGAATGGAAAATGACACGACGGAAGGCCTCCGGGATGAACGGTCGCGGTAGAGCCGATGATATGTCGCACCAGAGCGATCCGGGCACAAACGGATGAGGCACGACCTGCAGACCGAGGGCTCGGGGGTGGTCACGCAGGGCGTGCAGCTCAGGGTCTTCAAGCTGTGCCCGGGCCAGGGACGGCCAGTCTACAGCAGGTGGAGAAACGTCGATGGTGGAAATGCGTGAAAGTGCATCAGCTGCCTCGTTGTCGGTGCCTTTGATATGTCTAATATCGGTTGTGAACTCCGATATGTAGGCCAGCTGAAGAAGTTCACGGGTGACGTACTTCGAACAGTTCGTACGGAACACATACACCAGAGGCTTATGGTCCGTGAGAACGTAAAAAGGCTGGCCCTCCAAGAAGTGGCGATAGTGCTGGATGGTGGAGTAGATAGCAAGCAGCTCACGACCAAATACGCTGTAGTGAGTCTCAGCAGGCTGGAGCTTCCGAGAGAAGAAACCCAGTGGGTACCACTCGGAGTCAATCTTCTGCTGGAGAACAGCACCAATGTCCACGCTGAAAGCATCCACCATGATTCGAGTGGGCGCGGAAGTCTTAGGGTGGATGAGGACGACTGAATCGGCGAGGGCTTGTTTTGCAGCCGTGAAAGCGGCCTGAGCTTTGGGAGACCAGGAAATCGCGGAGGATGAGGACTTGGTGGTGCGGAGAAGGTCAGTCAAGAGGTGAAGAAGCTCGGCGCAGTGTGGGATAAAGCGGCGTGATAAATTCACTAGGCCCAGGAACTCGCGCAGCTTGCTTAGGGTAGTTGGTGCTGGGAAGTCCTTAACAGCCTGGACGTCAGAAGGCAATGGATGAATTCCCAGCGCCGATATGTGGTGGCCCAAGACCTCGAGCTCAGAAGAGCCGAAAACAGATTTCTGGGCATTGACGACCAAGACAAACTCTTGAAGGCGTTTAAAGAGTTCCCGGAGGTGACGCTCGTGGTCCTCTGGAGTACGACTCGCGACGAGGATGTCGTCGATGTAGGCGAATACCACTGGGAGACCACGCGTCACTTCAGCAATGAATCTTTTGAAAGTTTGAGCTGAGTTGCGTAGCCCAAAATGAGTGCGCACGTACTCAAACAGTCCGAAGGGTGTAGTGATGGCCGTCTTCGGATTATCGGCCGGCTCAACAGGGATTTGGTGGTACGCCTTGACAAGGTCCACTTTACTAAATATCTTGCAGCCATCGAGATGTCCAGTGAAGTCTTGGATGTGTGGAAGGGGATACCTGTCGTGGACGGTGTGAGCGTTGAGAGCCTGGTAGTCGCCGTACGGACGCCAGTTACCCGGATCTTTCTTGGGCACCAGATGGAGTGGTGAGGCCCAACTACTGGATGAAGGGTGAATAATACCCAACTGGAGCGTGTGGTCGAATTCCCGTTTTGCAATAGCCAGACGCTCACCGAAGAGGAGGCGCGGGCAAGCTGCGACAGGTGGACCACGCGTGAAAATGTGGTGGGTTATACCGTGCTTGGGTGGCTGATGGAGATTACAAGGCTTCGTGACCTCGGGAAAGTCTGGGAGGACTTGAGCGTACGGGCATGACGGAAGCAGAGTTCGGATGCCAGTGGAAGCGACAGCTGATATAACGCCAGTGATGGAAAGGCGCGTCTTGCTGTCGAGGAGACGATGGTGACGCACGCTGACGACCAGATCAAAATGCGTCAGGAAGTCGGAACCGAGGATAGGTTGATGTACATCGGCGACGATGAAGACCCATCGAAACGTGCGCCGCAGGCCAATGTCCAGAGTGAAGGATCGGAGACCATACGTTGCGATGGAGGTTGAGTTGGCCACACGAAGAATAGGTCCATGTGACTTGGAAGCACGGTCTGCCTTGGAGGCCGGCAGTACGCTGACTTCGGCACCAGTGTCGACGAAGAAGCGCAGGCCAGAAATGCGATCCATGACGACGAAAAGGCGGCCAGGTTGAAGAGCGAGGTCGCACGCCGCCGTCAGTGATCTCGCTGCGCGTTTCCCGACCAGTTGCATGGTGGAGTGCAGTGGCGAGAGTTTTGCAGGAAAGTGCGGTGATACCAGCAGAGACGCGGACTGCTAGGACTGGACGTTGCGGACCGCTCGGCGAAGACGAACGGCGGCGAGGTGTTGAGGCATGAGAGGACGTCCGAAGGGCATCGATAGAAGCGGCCAGCTGATCGATCCGGGCCTCTAACCGTGAAATGACGGAGGTCTCCGGTGGAGAACAGAGGGCGGCGACTGAAGGAGAAGTCGCGTCGTGGACTCGACCAGCGAGCAGCCAAGACGAGGCGGGTGGACTGCGGCAAGCGTTGCAGGAAGGGCTGCCGCAACAGTGCGCCGCTCGAGTTTGCATTGCTTTCGCCCAGGAGCTGCCGCATGCTGTTGAGTAGCTGGGAGGGGCGGCGGTCTCCAAGCTCTTCGTAGGTGAGCTGCTGCTGGAGGCGCGCACTCTCTGACGCCGTGGTGAGGTCCAGGAGGCCCTGCGTTAGTCGCTGGTACTGGGTATCGCCGAAGGGTGCAGTGATGATGTCCGCTACCTCTTGAGCCACCTCAGGAGGCAGGTTGGAAAGTAAATGATGAAACCGAGATGCCTCCGAGGTGACGCAGTGCAGATCGAAGATGGCTTCCACTTGGGCGAACCAGATCTGCGGACACTTGGGCCAGAATGTTGGTAGGCAGAGCTGGAGAACTGCGACGTCCCGTGGGCGCAAGGTAGCGTCAGGCGGAAGGTCCCCTGAGGGCGGTAGGTTGTTGGGGTCGGTCATGTCTTAGGCCGGAGTCACCACTGTTGAGCATTTGCGGGGTCGCAGCGGAGCACCAGAGCAAGATGACCAGCGTGGCAGGCTTCTAGTTCCGAACTGCCCGTGTCGGGCGTGCGCCCTGAGCACGCGCTGTCCATCTTTATTTTCTTCTAGCGCGCGCTGTAACGCCGATCTCAGCGCCGGCGCTTTATAGCGTCGCCGGGCGCTATAAGTATATCTTTTCTGCCCTGGACAAATGCGGTCGGCTTCATCAAGATGCAGACTGCCTGTCCCGCCATCCTCTCGAACCTCCTTCCTTTACGAGCTGTGACTCACTCTTATGCCTGTGTCTTGTCTATCTCGGCCTTCTCACACATTGCCGATGAACAGATCCTGAATCCCAACTTACGCTCAATCATCTACCGTCAGAACGCCGATCGCCGTGACTCTACCCTTGCCATGTTCATCATCAAGAGCAGCACTCTCTACCGCCCCAATATGAGCCCTCATGTGCCTGGGCTCTTGCTTGTCGTTCCCCAACACTTGCGTTCTGTCATCCTCGAACAATTACGCGATGCTCCGACGGCTGGTCTTCTCGGTGTCGCTCGCACGTACATACGTGCGCGTTCGTCGCCATATCTTCTTGCCTCGCGTCTACCTCTCCGTCTAACGCTAGGCGGCCGCTTGCGAGCGCGTTCAATGCCCAAGGAAGCCCTCTGTTCTGCCTCCCAGACACTTGCAACCGATCACCATTCTGGCCGAGACGTATTCCCGTGATCGCCTTGACTTGCTTGGGCCCTTCCCGCTGTCCACCTTGGGGAAAGAATAGATTGCCGTCAACACCGAATGTGCCATGCAGTAGGCGGTAACGCTAGTGACATGGCTACCTTTCTTTTGCACGACGACCTAATCCACCGCGGCGCCCCTCGACATCTGCTCACCACCGAGTGGTTTGCGAAATACTTCGCTTGTGATCAGTTCGACACCAGTTCACCTCGGCTTATCAGCCCCAGGCGAATGACTTTACAAAGCACCTCAACCGCACGCTGACTGGCGCGCTCTCTATGTATTTTTCTTACTATCACCGCGACTGGAACGTTAGTTTATAATGTTTGACTTTCGCTTATAACTGTTCTCGTCATGCCACCGCTGTGCAATCGGCCTTCTGGCTGCTTTTTGGACGAGACCCAATACTGCCCTAGAATACGTTACTTCCCGCCGCCGCCTCCGTCACACCTTCTGCGCGTGATGCCATCGGCCGAGCCGACGCCGCCCGCCAGATTCCTCATCACGGACTGTCTGCTTCTCAAGCGTCACAAAAACGCCGTTCCGACAGTGCCCACCATGATATGCACTATCCTTTCGGCTCTCTCGTCCTACTATGGCTTCCGTGTGGCCTGGGCGAAAAACTTCTGGATCGTTACATGGCCCCTACCTTATTTTACGCCAAATGACCGACGTGACACACGAGATTGTGCCACTCCATCCAAAGACCCTATCCGCTACAACTCCTTCCGAAATAGCGCACGCTGCCGCCCTAAGCCTTACAATTCCTACTCTTTCTCGCCTACCTCGCATTCATCGGGACGATGACTTCAGCGAGGGTGTAGTCTTACCCGCTGACAACCAAGTGGGTTTCTCTGCTCTTGAAGACGACGACGCCGAGAGTGTGTGCCTGAGCGTCCTCAAAGCCTCAGGTAGTAGAGTAAATCCCTGCGGTGCACAGTTGTTTTTAGAGACCTCCCCGTAGCAGTATTCTCACGTGCCATTGCATTCTATGAAAACTTATGGTACCACTGTGACGGAGTTCCCCGAAAGCAAAACGGCTGCGATAGTATGGTTAAAATAACCTATCTGAAACTTCTTTACGGCCCAATGAAGTGTGCAATTGGTGCGCACAATACTGACCCCGCGGCTTCACCTACTATGTTGTTTTCAGTCGATTATAACGCTTGGCTTTATTAATGACAATGAATTGCGCCAAGGGGCATTTATGTCACTTATTGCCCATTAGAGAAACCATCGCAAAATTTAATAAAAATGTGCTTGCTAGCTTTCCTTCTGCCAAATGCACCACAAGCGATTAGGCGTTCAAGTATTCGGTCAAGTAAGCATGTATTTTTTTACAAAATATAGACCGAGAATAGCAGTTGAACTGGCGGCAGTAACATAGACGGGGACTGGATATGGGCTTCATTGTAATGTGAGCCACCGAATTAGTTTTCCAGGAGCGTTTCGTACGGGGAAGGCGGCGGCCAAAGCAGACCTGGGTTTGGTTTTTCGGCAGCGGATGTTTATTTATGAAGTTCTGCTTAGCGCACTTCCGCAAAAATGCCCCAGGGTCGATTAACCGCGAGAAAATATCTAAATTCTAGGAGCCTAATGAAGACAGACTAGGGCAGAGCGTGCGGTTCGGTCAGAAATGTATATCTTGAAGTGGAAAAGAATATTAGAACTTCGGAGGGCGCAATCTACCGTGAGAAAGTGGCGCTGTGATTTAAAAGGTAGGTTTGAAATGGTTCTTCTGCTTTTTTGGCCCGAAAGTTGTGTGTTTGTTTAATAGGGCAAGGTGTTTTGATTACATCAGAAAACTTTCAGTCGATAGAAGTCGTGGGCAGCGCTTTTAAGATGGGTACCCAACAAGTTGGTTGTGCCAAAGCCTTTAGAAAAAAGAGGGGCGAAAATGTCCAGAATCAGGGTGGATTGAAGCTGGAAAAGAGATTTCGATGTTTCTCGTAAATAAAAGCAGAAATACACTATCTCTTTCGAATTTACAAATGCAAGCAAGAAACAAGTATCCTGCCCTCCAAGGACTCGGAAAAACACTTTGTACACACGGGAAAGCTGTCAAAGGGGTGAAAAATAACTCAAGTAGGTTTTGAAGCCGCTAGCATTACAGACAATATATATCAAAAGGCCACGTACTATCATCACAAAAGTAGATTCCCCTCTGCAAGTTCTGACCCGCGCAACAGTGCGGGGAGCGCCCCCTGACATATCCCCTCTGTTGCCCGGACCGGCGGAATGGTTCCATCTTAACGCTTAGAAGTGCTTTGTGTGAGGTGGCCCCCCTCCCCTTTTCCCCGCAAACAGGCACGGGTCTTAACCAAGAGAAGGCTCTATTACGTTTGTGCACGACGGTTCGAAATATTATACAAACGTCGCTAATTTGTCGTTAATTTGTCAATTAACATTCATGCGGATATCTATGGCGAGCTGCTCCGCTAATGTGAGAGAAGATGGGCGACCAGATCTTAGAAATGTGAGGCCGGCTGCCTTTCCAAGCAGCTACTTATATTGCGCGAATTCTGCGCTCAGGAAGGGGAGTTCATATGTCCTGATGCGACTGGGTGGCAACGAACAAAAGTACATTTTCCACAATATTTCTTTCGCTTTCAAAACATATCACTCGTACAAAACTACCCACGCTCTCACACAGCGTGAAAATTCCTACTGTCATAGTTTTTCATTCGCTCTTAGTGAGATGTTCCGGCAGAAGACACCACAGACGTAACAAGTAAGGATGCATAAGACACAAATTCTTCGATCAAGGATACCACAGTGTCAGCGGACGACCCTTTCAGGTGACCAACATCTGAAAAATAGTGTTTATCCAATAACCAACAGCGAAACGCTGCGAAGCTAAATCGTCCCGTAGCCACAGTTCTAATGTTCCTCACACCGCCTATCCCTCGTCACTAGCCCATTGTTTACGCTGTGATGAAAAAATTGTTCTTGTTGAAGAGATGAAAGCAAGTAGCCGAGGTGCTGTATGCCCGATACGATCTGCAGATATATTCCCGAACATTTCATTTTCAGTGAAGCATACATGTGCATCAAAAAAAGCCACGCCGGCACGTACTCGTCACTTACTGAAAGCTGCTACTTCGTTCTCGCGTCCGACGGCGCAAGTGCAAAAATAGACACACTCTACCGCTCACAAGATCACGCACTCACAAGATCTACTGCTTTGTTTACGATTCTGCTTAAAAGATGTGGAAATTGTCAATTTTTGCTTCACCCCGACCGCCGTTATTGGTTAGGAAACCCAGCTTTCGCAAATGTTCGCGTGACATCTGGTACATAGGAAGGCGAAATGAGTGAAGATGAAAGATTTAGAGAACTGGTTGTGAGGAAAGCCACAGTACTGACTTTCTCTACGTGGACTTAACAGCGTCATGAGTGAAAGGATGAAGCAGGCAGTTATAACTTAGAGAAAGCAGCATCGTAGTGGAAGATTTCAAACATTTTCGTCACCTGACATTCATTTAACGAGAACAGACTGCCCAGAGCCAACGACGTCTTACATCAGCAATATGAGTTGTTAGGCAAGGTGGTTTATAGCAGCGTTAAGGTGGGTTGCGCAAAGGGAGCAATCGCGTGAAAGAAGTCCCGTCTTCTTTCATCTGATTGTCCTTTTTGCGCAACCCATCTTTAGGCGACGTCTTACATTTCGCCAACAATGAAACCTCGTAACCACAGCTGCGATTTAATTCATCTCCCGATGGTCAGGAGGCAAATGCCACGCAAGGCAGGAGGACGAAGCAGAAGGCCATACCACTAGCCATTTATTTACCTTGGAACGCAGATGAAAAGCGGTAACGTTCCTGGCACGGTTTGCATTACCAGAACCACAAAGTGCAACTATACCACTTGGCACATCTTAGCTTTAAGTATTTTCACAGACACTGACACAAGGCTGCAAAAATTGGTGTTTAGGATTTTACAAGTGTTATCCCACGCTACGCTGTCTTCAATCATCCTTGAAGTTTGGCATAATTCTGAGTAAAATTAGCCAGGCGTTTAGAAGGCACCTGAAGAAGAGAACACGCCTGTTTTTTGCAATAAGAAGGGTTAAAAGCAAAACCGCGTTTCCACATTATTTACAATGATTTTACTATTGTGCTATGTAAAACTCTGTCACATACACTAAACTCAAAGCCAAATTTGCGACGGTTACTCTTTTAATGAACAACATCCAGTTATAATAGCTCTATTTAGTATATGATCCGCCTTAAGCATTGATAGGTGAAGCTTATAGTAACACACTGCAGAGTTTATTGTTGGTTTACTTTTTGAGCAATCTTCAGAAAATCTGTTATTACAGTGTTTGCTTCTTATTTGTGATGATTTGATGTTCAGAATGTTTCGAAATTTTAAATTCGAGAATATGTTAACACTTAAATAAAACAGGAATTACCAACCCAGGAGTGCACGTTTTCCCTTACTCTAGTGCGAAGTATCGATGAGTAACGGGAAAAAAAACTAACGTTAAAAGCCTCACTCTTATATGCCCTACTAGCAGCCTGGAAAACGCCCTTCGTGGCACGCCTACGTTTTTGAACTCAGTTTGTGATTTTTGGTTTCCAGACCCCACAAAGGAGAAAAAAAATTGCACTGCTGCCGACTGATACATTGTACGAGGTCTGTTAGAAAAGTATCCGACTTTATTTTTTTTGCGAACACCTGATGGATATGAAACAAGCGCGCTTACAGCAGCCGACCTTGAACGCTCGTGCGCATGCACGAATTTTTTCCCGCCTGCCGACAGCGTCAGTCGCTGGGAAGCAGCGTTTGAGTGAGGGAGTGCGCAGTGCTCTCGTCGGTTTTTTCTTGCAAGGAAAATGGCGGAGCGAGAGGAGCAGCGCTACTACCTCAAATTTTGCCAGAAACTTGGCAATGGCCAAGTGGAAATTATTCGAAATGTTCAGACGGCTTTCGGTGATGATGCTATGAGCAGCACAGAGATTCAGCAGTGGTGCAACTGGTTTAAAGACGGCCGCACATCCGCGGAGAGAGAGCCACGCTCCGGCCGGCCATCAACATGCCGAAATGACCCGGTAATTGCCGAAGTGAACGCTGTGGTGATGCGGGACTGTTGTGTGACTATCCGAGAAATTGCGGAAGAGGTGGACATCAGCAATTTTTCTGCACATTCCATTATCACCGAAGATTTGTCCATGGAGAGAGTTGCGGCGAAATCCGTGCCGAAGCTGCTCACGGTGGAGAAAAAGCAGCTTCGTGTTGAAGTCTCACAGGAGATGCTGGATTCCACAAACAGTTACCCTGACTTCACCGACGCCGTAATCACTAGTGACGAGTCTTGGTTGCACGGGTACGACCCGGATACCAAATCCCAGTCGTCACAGAGGACGCATTCCACGTCACCAAGACCAAAGAAGGCCCACAAGTGCGCAGCAATGTCAAAGTGATGCTGACTGCTTTTTTGACTCCCTCTGTGTGGCACACCACGAGTACGCACCCCACAGGGTCAAAGAATGACTAAACAGTACTACATGGATGTCCTCCATCGCCTACTAGGTGGTGTGCGGCGTAAGAGACCAGAATTAAGGTCAACAAGAAATTGGCGCATCCCTCGCGGCATTGCTCATGCACATTCCTCGCATTTGATTCAGACTTTTCTGGCGAAAAACCAGACTCCTGTAGTTCAACAGGCTCCTTACTCTCCTGATATGTCCCCCTACGACTTTTGGCTGTTTCCTAAAATCAAGAGGTCATTGGAAGGAGCGCGATTTCAGAAAAGAAAGGACATTATGGCTGCAACGACAGCAGAGCTAAATTCCATTCCGAAAAGGGTCTTTTCGGAATACTTCCAACAACGGCAGCACCGCTGGGAGATGCATATGGAGCCCCAAGGAGACTACTTTGAAGGTTATTAGGTTTCTAACGCTCCAGTTATGCCAGTTTTTTTTATTCGGCCAAAGGTCGGATACTTTTCTAACAGACCTCGTATAAATTCACGTAGAAAAAAATGCGGGCTTCACAAACCTGTGCATTCCCTTCTGTGGAGATCGAAACGCGATTTTGCGAAATCACGATGCAACTCCTCTTATACATCATTGTTTTCTAAGAGATCTGAAGCATTTCTTGGAAGACTATGTTCTGTTCCTTTTTGTGGAAACATTTTTCCATCACGTATAAAGTTTTGATGAAGACCAACAAAACGCAATGGGGCCTCGTTGAAATGTTAGCAGTGGGGAACACACCGGACGTCTACTTTGCGAAGTCTTTATTCCTCGACACAAATCCAAGGTACCATCTTTACCAGAAGTAACCGGGCACTGGTGTTTGTTTCTTAGCAGCGTATCGAAGCACTTATGGCAGCCCTTAAGCTATTAATCTGTGTAGAGTAAGGTGATGCCTTTGTCCTCACTTGTTGACAGCTTTCGGTCTTTAGGGGTGTTGTAGATGTTCCGTTACGCGATTGAGAAGCAAAAACCTGTTGCTCGGTTACTTTTAGCAATGCGGGTACCCTTCTACTGCCCAGAGAGTGAGCAATGGCGTAGAGCTTGAAGCAAAGAATTCGTCTACGTTGTTCAGTTTAAAGCAGGCTGTACAGAAAAGGTCACGGTGGCAAAGGTTGTTGTCAGTTTTGTTTTCGAATAATTGATTGCTACGTGCCAAAGCACAATGAGAGGGTTCTGCTATCACAATGAACCGTTCTGGCTGCACCACAGCAGAGAGAAAAGCGACGTCAAAATATGAGCAAACAAGACTTGCTGCTGCATGCCAATGCCCTTGCGAACAACTTTGCGCAAGACAGAGAATGAATATTTGTAACTAGGCCTTGGTTGAGTGATAAGAAAATCATGACTTTTGAGACAGAATATATTTCGAGGCGTAAAAAAGGAATAAGAAAATTTGCCTCTCCCGCACCACTGATCTATCGCGGGTATAAGCCCAATAGTAATATAAAAGATTTGGCCCGAGGGCAATTGAGATTTTGCCACGCGTAGGTGGAAAGAAATCAATAGGGGAGCTCCACTGTAGCGACCCACAGCCGGGGGAGCGGGCCCGGGGAGACTCCCCAAGTCTCCCCTGGAAAGTAGAGGGCTGGGATGGGCTGTGGGAATGGGGAATTGGAAATTGGTTTGGTTGTGGGAATTAGGTGGGATTGGGGACAGCAGGGATTTTGACCAGATTTGATTTGATCCTGAGTTCCTTTTCAGGGCTCCTTGGAGGGCGAGCACTCAGTCACCAATAGTGGGCCCTCGGCGTCGAGCGTACTCCCACACCACAGAGAACGTTTTGCCGGTGATCTGCGACCGTCTGAGACAGGGAAAAAACCTACAGGGGCGGGACTAGGATCCCCTCCCCCAAGCCAGGTTCCGCCGTCCCGACCGTCCCACAGTACTAAGATGATCGCACAGTACTTTCGCTGGTGAAGTTATGTCTGATGTACACCAACTAGCCCACATGGGTACCTTGTTACAGTTCATTTTAGAGCGCAGCTCTGGCGCCGTTTTCTGGGTTTCGCGGCGTCGCCGTCGCCGTTGTCCGTTGTGACCAGCAGTGGACACCTTAGTCGCGCTTTAAGCTGCGAAACCGATGGAGCGGGGGCTTGGGAAGCAAAGGAAAGGCCCATAAATGCCCTCTTCCGAACAGTGGACACCCCAATCGTGCTTTAAGTTACGTGGCGGTAGTGACACATGTACACTGCATGCGTTGGCATTGAGAACGCTGTGCCATTTTAAGGAAAGACGGTTTTAAGGAAAGACGGAATGCGTCTTCAACAAGTTAATTGTGAGCTCATTAAAGAATTCTTTGAACTCTGTCTAGTCTCTTAACGTCGGCCAGAAGCTGGATTATAGAGAGATCTCATATTTGTCACGCCTCGAGTGAAAAGAGATCGTTGTACTATTAAAAATATAAAGCTTAGAAACACACGAAGCTATTTCCAAACCACGGATTGCAATAAATATTCTCACAAAAGGCCTTAGCACTCAACATTTTTCCATCGAGGGTGTCAAGATTTAACAATCGATCAGCAGTGCATGTACGCAGTTCTGCGAATATTGCGTTGTGGCGAAACAAACACGAAAACATCAGGTCGTGCACTTAGCAGTTAAAAATGAATTGACCTTTTATTTTCGATCCTTCCAGAAACGACAACCGGCGTGCAAACCCTTTTAGGATGGCTTATATTCGCAATGCAAGCACAGGTTGGGCTCCGGCGTTCCGGCAAGCAGCGAGGCCGCGGAGCGAAGCGAAATTGGCAGCCACAATACCAGCCCTCTCCCCTTGGCTTCAGGTGACGTCAGCAGTCCCACGAAAAGCGCAGGGTGGAGCGCTAATGTGAGACGCGCGCACTGCCTCTTACGGCGTGATATCACCAAGTAGGATTAATTTTTTCGCTCGTCGCCAGCGGTCAAAAATCGCAGATTGAATTCCTTTTTTTCCTTCAGTGGACTGTTTGGAGCGAGAGCTTCAATCCTGCACATGCAACAGGCTCACTAAAATAAAAATCAGAAAGTTTAATAAATATATTTAGTTAATTAATGAACATATAACGCATTATTTTGGCGCAGCAGTGACTACAGCCACAAGGTGAGGGCTGTATAAAGAGGAGCCCCAACGGTACTCCCGTTTCGGTGGGCTCGACGGCACCATTCTAGGCGCAATGTTCAAGCATGTGTTCTTCTTTATCCAGGTTCGTGACACATGGTCCTTTTTAAATGCGTAAGAACAAGCTGCGTAGTATTAGTGGCGCTGCCGAGACCTGGGTGTTTCTTCCGCTGCTGCTGTGAATCATTTCCTGTTATGCGTTTGACGTTACAATTGCATATCGATGCAGAAGAAAATTCAGAGCCCAAGTTCGACGAAGTTCTGGGGGTAGTTATTGCAATTCAGGCCTATAAAACTATTCTTCAGCCTGGATTACAAGATGTGGAAGCTACACTGACAGGTATAGAAGTAACACTCGCATAACTAAAACCATAGTCCTTCAATATAGGACTGTGCTGAAACGTTACCAGGAGAAGGTAGAAAAGTGTGAAGCAGCAATTACTGCCGTAGAGAAAGAAGAGGCACACATAACGAAACAAAGTGGCAGTGCCTTAGCTCAGCTATGCCAGGATGTACCGTCTTTGTCAAAAGTAACAAGGCTGCATGGTTTGGTTTAGGCTTGTTTACTGGAGCCCTTCTGACTTTCCTAAAGAACAAAAGTTATTGGAAGGCAAGAAGGTCCCCAGTTCTTACCTTCAACGACCATTTCAATTTCAGGAAAGCTGCAAGGGCTCCACTGTACAAGCTAGAAGCAAACCATGCAGCCTGGTTACTTTTGACAAAGACTGTACGTAGCGTGAGGTATTGGTACATCGTTGATAAGATTGTTTTTGTTAGCGTGGTTTCGCGACGTGTTAAACTATGAAATGCAGGTACGTGAAACTATGACTAAATTAAAGACGAGACAATGTGCAGTGTCAATTGGGAAGCGTTTATTTATATACTATGGTTTCTCTTGTTCTCCTCGTTGGTGAAGCCATAGGCCGTCGACGTCGCTGAAGCCATAGGCCGTCGGCGTTCGTTGTGTTCACCGGCATTTTCGTTGGCAACGTTTTACACTCCGATCATTTTAAGGAAAGGAAATGCGCATAATGGCTCCCTGTGGGTCAGTGGACGCCTGAATCATGCTTATAGGTACGTGGGGTGATGAGAGAGAGAGAGAGAGAGATGTGGTCTCCAGGCATTGACAACGTTGTTCGCGACCGCGGCGCTGAAGCCATAGACCGTCGGAGTTAATTGCGTTCACTGCCGTTGGCGTTCTTCCTCCATGGAACACGGCGCAGTAGCTATGTATCCCTCCACATTTATACACGCGGCGCAATCTCCTCGCGCATCCGCAGTAGCCCGCAGCGGCGAGCGCGTGGCGAAGCACGCCAGCTGTGTGTAGTGGCGCCACTTTCTCTTCGCGCATGCGCAGTATGGTCGAACAAGAGAGCACGCGAAACGGTGAGACTGTGGACAATATAAATTAAATAAATAAATATTGCCTCTCATCTGTTGCCATTGTATGAAGTAAAATAACTGCAGGACTAGAATGAATAAAAACGAGTTATCTTTATTTCGCAAATTTTTGGTCCTCCTAGAAATCATTGATAGGGGATTAAGCTACAGCTAAACCGAGTAGATATGCGAAAGTTGGTGTTCATTCTTCAAGTGCAGGGGGCATTTAAGCTCCGCCTTCAGTGTGGGACGTGATATCTTTAGTGCGTCAGTGCCCATATATGCAGAATTCGTGTTTTTCTACTTAACATTAACAGAGGACGGCGAGTCCTCGCATCACTACCAATGCAGTGTAGCAACGATTTAGAGGTGCGCCACTGTACTGGAAAGTGGCTGTTTCTATCACAGCTACCAGAAGGGATAGCGTGGCCCATTTGCTCTTCCCGGGCAACCCTGGCGCAGCTTGCGCGAGGGTCCGCCGAACTTACGCGAGTTTACCCGAGTAGGTCGGGTAACTAAAGTAATCCGAGCAAGTCGGGTAAGCTCCAGTGGTAACTCGGGTTGCTAGGAGATGGCACAAAATCGTACATACCCACGATGAGAAGATTCATGGCCGAGTTTGGTGAGCCTATAAGTGCTTTTGCACTAAAAAACTTCCGAGGCTTCTTTGTCGCGTTACCAATAATTAATTAATGTTAGTAGCCTCAGTAAACAAAAAACAATGCTACTGTTGTAGGAGGATCTTCAATCAGGCTGCCGAAGATATCACTGCTTGCAGCGGCATGAGAGCGCGCTTTTTGTTTTGTCCCGGGTGTCCTAGGGGTCCACACAGGCACTCAGCCAGAAAAGCCTTCGATAAATATATTCACTTCCTTATTTGATCGCTGGAATCTAGTTCGCAGGAGATCCTCCGAGCCTCGTCTCGGATGTTTGTTCGCGAATACCCTTCGGTTGTTCTGACAGGTATTGAGGAAGCAAAGGAACTGTCGTGGTTTTTTTTTTTGACAACTCACGGGCTTCCCCTCCAGGAAAAATACTAATTGCACGCGGACAATTTCCGACCATCCATGGTTTCGTAGTGCTCGATTCATTCGTCCATATACTGTGTGTTGTCGCCTTGGAACGCGACAGCCGCATGGGAATCAACGGATACTTAAAACCACGGCAGGATAGGGGAACGCTTTGGTGTGCTGATACTGGGTTATGGTAGGTCGTGATATGTACAGATTCTGCTCGAGCTTTTTGCAAGGGTAGTGCAAGACGCAGAATTCTGTGTCGTCTCCTTGAAGTCGGCGTCTGGCGCTTATTAATTGAATTCAATCCATTTATCTCTTTTTTTCAGAGGAGGAGGAGAAATAACAAAAATCTGTGAAAGTGGCTTGACGCGGGTCCGGCCTCCGTACAAATTAGCATTCCTCTAGATATATATATGGCTCAAGTGTTTCATAGCTAAAAAAACAGAACACGCAAGTATTACCAATATTTGAGGCAGTTATTCAGTATACAGTAAGTATCGAAAATTAATGTGAGTGGACATGAATGCGAGGTGTGTTAGAAAAGTATCCGACCTTCATTTTTTTTGCGAACACCTGATGGATATGAAACAAACGCGCTTGCATAAGCCGACCTTGAACATTAGTGCGCATGCGCGAATTTTTCCCGCCTGCCGATAGCGTCAGTCGCTCGGACGCAGCGTTTGCGTGAGGTAGTGCGCAGTGCTCTTGTCGGCTTTTTATTACAAGGAAAACGGCGGAGCGACTGGAGCAGCGCTACTGCATCAAATTTTGCGAGAAACTGGACCACAGCCAAGTGGAAACCGTTCGGATTATTCAGACGGCTTTCAGTGACGAACCTATGAGCAGTACACAGATTAAACAGGGGTACAACCGGTTTAAACACGGCCGCACATCGGTGGAGAGCGAGCCAAGCTCCGGTCGGCCATCAACATGCCGAAATGACCAGGTCATTGCCGAAGTGAACGCTGTGGTGATGCGGGACCGTCGTGTGACTATCCGAGAAATTGCGGAAGAGGTGGATATCAGTAGTTTTTCTGCACATTCCATTATCACCGAAGATTTGGCCATGAAGAGAGTTGCGGCGAAATTCGTGCGAAGCTGCTCACGGTAGAGCAAAAGCAGCTTCGCGTTGATGTCTCAAAGGACATGCTGGACTCCACAAACAGTGACCCCGACTTCATCAACACCATAACTACTGGTGACGAGTCATGGCTGTACGGGTACGACCCGGAAACCAAATCCCAGTCGTCACAGTGAAAGCATTCCACGTCACCAAGACCAAAGAAGGCCTGTCAAGTGCGCAGCGACGTCAAAGTGATGGTGACTGCTTTCTTTGACTACAGCTGTGAGGTACACCATGAGTACGCACCACAGGGTCAAATAATGACCAAAGAGTACTACAGCGATGTTCTCCGTCTCCTACGTGATGCTGTGCGGCGCAAGAAACCGAAGTTGAGGTCAACACGAAATTGGGGCATCCATCACGACAATGCTCCTGTACACTCCTTGCACTTGATTCGGACTTTTTTTTTGGCAAAAAAACAGACTCGTATAGTTCAACAGGCTCCTTACTCTCCTGATATGGCCCAATGCCACTTCTGGCTGTTTCCCAAAATCAAGAAACCATTGAAAGAACCGCGGTTTCAGACAAGAGATGACATTATGGCTGCAACGACAGCTGAGCTGAACTCCATTCCGAAAGAGGCCTTTTCGGACTGCTCCCAACAATGGCGGCAACGCTGGGAGAAGTGTGTGGAGTCGTAAGGAGACTATTTTTAGGGCGTCTAGGTTTCCTATGCTCCAGTTATGCCAGTTTTTTTTCTTCGACCCAAGGTCGGATACTTTTCTTACAGACGTCGTAAGCAGTTGTCATCGAAGACTAATTGTGCGTGAACGAATAAAACATACAGGGTCTGTTCTGAAAGTAGTAGGACTGGTTTTTTCCTGGGCAAACGGGCGGACCAGAGGAGGTCTGCGCGTGGAGGATCGTTTAAGGGGGATATTGGAAATGCTGGAGAAAATCGGCAGGGAGCTCTCGGCCTTTGAAGAGAGGAGGTCGCTTGCACTGTGAACCCCTGTCGAAACGTCTCGTCACGCAGAATCGTGGAGCGTTTACTGGATCAGCGATACGCGATCAAATTTTGAGTAAATCTTAGTAAAACGGGCAAAGAGACTAACAACATGATTAAGGAGGCCTGCGTTAACGCTTCCATGGGAAGATCAGGTATTTTTTGAGTGGCACAAGCTTTTCCGAGAAGGTAAGGAAAGAGTGGAGGAAGACGACCGCTCCAGACGCCCTTCGACCAGAAAGACCAACGAAAATGTGTAGCGAGTGAAACATTTACTTAACAGTGATCGTAGAATGAGTATCAGAATAATTGCTGATGACTTGAGCATTCCTCAAACCCAAGTTTTTGAGATCGTGACAGAAAACTTATTCATGAGGAAAGCGTGCGCGAAGTTGGTGCCGGGAGTGTTGTCAGAGCAGGAAAAGGCCAACCGGTAGGATCTCCTTGACCATGTGAATGACGACCCCGATGCTTTGCCCAGCGCAATGCGGCAACGCTGCCTCAGCCCCCCTACAGCCTCGACTTGGCCCCGGCAGACTTTTTTCTATTCCCGAGAATAAAATCGACGCTCGAGGTGAAACATCACGGATCGGTAGAGGTGGTTCAACAGGCCGTGACGAGGGAGCTAAACAGCATTCCGGTCCAGGCGTTCCTGGAAGCGTACGAAAACTGTAAAACTCATTGGCAGCAGCGTGTAGGTGCGGAAGGGTGCTACTTTGAAAAATTGTAGTCGTTGATACTATTCTCTTGAATAAATTTTGTTTAAAAAAATCAGTCCTACTACTTTCAGAACAGACCATGTACTGCACACTTCACATAGGTAAAGACGACAAAAATAACTGAATCTTGGAATTCCGATTACAAAAAGTATCAAACGACTTTTGCTCCAACCGATTTAACCATGAGGGGAGCATATATGATCATGATTCCTTGCAGTAGTTTCCTCGTGGCGTAGGCACAATCCACTTTTCACCATGAAGGTTGTGTTGTGTTGTGTTGGGTTTAATGGCGCATAAGCAGCTAAGGCTATCATGCGCCAAGCTCAAGGTATAGGATATTTCTTTTATGCAGCTTTGGGCTGTTTTGTTAAAAAATGGTGTACAGGGTATAAAGTTTCTTGTACCGAGTAATAAGAGAGAGAAGAAATTTTAGATCTACAAGCAAAAGCTTTTAAGGAGGCCGGATAACCTCATCAGCGGTCCTTGGCTGGGCAAGGAAATTGAGGTTCCCAGCCAATCAAATAAAGACCTCAGACTTCTTCTCGAGGATGAGAACAAGGCTGAAGTGTATTGTATAAAAAGGGAAACAGTCGATTAAAATTTACAGTTTCTCAAGAAGACCTGCTTCTTTTAAAAAGCTAAAAACACAAGACGGGCTAACAATGGCAGTTTCACCTAAGAGCAACGCAGGGTGTAAAGGAATGCATTCTTTATAAAACTTAATAAAGTGTTCTTCCTTAGTTTTCCGAGGTATGAACATGAGAGTAAAATACGATTTATTGTGAGCTCGCCTCCACATCTTTCACAGAGTGGTTTGTCTTTTTTCGTTAGTAAAAAATTATGTGTAATGTGTGTGTGACCAATGCGGAGACGACATAAAATTATTTCCATAAAGCGTTCCTGGTGCCTGCAGGTTTTCCATTCACCCAAGACGGGCTTTACCAAGTGCAGCTTGTTGTTAACCTCGTTGTCCCATGAAGCTTGCCATTTCCCTCTAAGTTTATTTTGAACCAACCTTATGCAGTCCCTATGCGGTCTGTTTACTTGTTTTATTTCACGATTGCGGGCAAGTGCGGCACATGCATCAGCTCTCTCGTTTCCGCTGATTCCGACGTGACTAGGAATCCAGCAGAGCTTTATTGTACGTTCTTGTGTGTGAGCTTTTATCGTATTGTGTATTATGTTTCTTATTATGGGTTTGACTGCATTCTTGGGGTTTATTGCTGTAATTACGCTGAGGGAGTCAGTGTAGATAACACTGTTCTTTATGTTTTTCTTGATTATGTGATCTACTGCTACAGCAATGGCGAAGCATTCTGCTGCTAAAATTGAAGCGCACTGGAGCAGCCTGACTACTTTCTCCCATTTACCTTGTACTATCGAACTCCCTACATATAGTGCTGTTTTAGAACCGTCCGTGTAGAAATCGGCATAATTCCTGTATTTTTCTTGTACTGCACAAAACTCTTGCGGTATGTATTCCTGTGGGGTATGCCTCTTGTGAATGTGTGTTAGTGTGAAATCGCATACATCAGGAAACGTGTACCAAGGTGGCAACGGCTCAGGTCTCCATGCAGGATCGGGAAGTGCGTCTAGTATGTTTATTTCTTGACATTTTTCCTCGAAGCGGAGCAGGAGTGGTCTGACAACTTGAGGTTTATTGGTAGAGAGTATTCTGGATGGGCATTTGGTAACTATGGGGTAACACAGATGCTTTGGCAATGACCTTATTTTAAGTACATAAGCACAGGTAAGCATTGTTCTCCTTATGTTGAGGGGTGGCTCATTTACTTCTACATGAAGACTATTTACAGGGGATGTTCTGTACGCCCCAGTTGCGAGGCACAAACCAAGGTTCTGTACTGGATCTAGCTTTTTAAGGTACGATGGCCTCGCAGACCCGCATACTATACATCCATAGTCTAAGGACGAGCGCACTACTGACCGATAGATGGGCAATAGGCACATCCTATCAGAACCCCAGCGTTTTCTTGACAGCACTTTAAGTATATTCAGGGATTGGGTTGCTTTCTTGTTTAGAGTGTTTATGTGCGGTAGGAACGTGAGCTTTTTGTCGAAAGTTAGGCCTAAAAATTTGTGTTCTTGTTTTACTGAAAGTACGGCGCCATTGAAGCGGAGGGTGGGATCAATCTGCAGTCCTCTTTGGAGTGAGAAAAGAACGGCAACTGTTTTTTGCGGGGAAAACCTAAAACCATTTCTGTCAGCCCAGATTGCTAATTTGTTTATGGTAAGCTGTATTTGTCTTTCACAAGTTGATAAACTGGATGATGTGCACGAAATCTGGAGGTCAGCGACGTGGACTGAGTACATAATGGACTGTGGAATTATTTTGGATAAAGAATTCATCTTTACTATGAACAATGTAGTACTTAAAATGCATCCCTGAGGCACACCATTCTCCTGGATGAAATTCTTCGAGAAGGTAGAACCGAGACGAACTTGGAATGAACGGTTCGACACAAAGTCGCTTAAACATTTTAGCATTCTCCCGCGGATGCCAAGCTCTGCCAAGTCACGAAGAATCCCGAACCTCCATGTTGTGTCATATGCCTTCTCCATATCGAAGAAGACAGCAAGGCAGTGTTGTCTGTGTATAAACGCCTCTCGGACCGTGTTTTCAAGGCGGACGATATGATCAACTGTGGAGCAAGCTTTTCTAAAACCGCACTGGTGGACATCAAGAAGCTCACGACATTCTAAAATAAACATTAACCCAATATTGAGAACACTTTCAAAAGGTTTGCCTAGAGAGCTTGTAAGAGTTATAGGCCTGTAGCTGCCAGGGGAGGTTGGTGGTTTTCCTGATTTTAGGAATGGAACAACAATTGCTTTTTTCCAAGCTGCTGGTATTTTTCCTTCCACCCATATTTTGTTAAAAAGTTGTAGCAGAACTTCTACAGAGGGTCCAGATAGATGAGGCAGCATTCCATAATGAATTTCATCGGGACCTGGTGCAGTTTGTTTACCTATAGACAGTACTCTCTGAATTTCCTAAAGTGTAATCATATTATTGTAGGGTTCCTTTGTGCTGCCTGCCGTAGGGAGCCTTTGTTTTTTGATTGCGTTTTTGTATGCTAAGAATGACTGTGTGTAATGTGACGAACTAGAAACTGTTGAAAAATGTTGACCCATAATGTCCGCTTGTTCTTCAATGCTCGTCTGTGCAGAGGGGTCTGTTAGAAGAGGAACTGTGAATGGGGAGTAGGTGCCATTTATTTTTCTAACCTGCTCCCACATTTTTTTAGATGTCATTGTGCTGTTTATGGAGGACACGTAACTTTGCCAAGAAGTTTTTTCAGCGTTACGACGTATGTATCGGGCTTTAGCTTTTGCCTTTTTGAAACTGACGAGATTCTCGTGACTTGGATACCTTCGAAAAACGCCCCAGGCTTTATTTTGATGTTTTTTCGCTATCCTACATTCTTGTGTCCACCAAGCCTTGTGGTTCTGGCGCACGATTCCTGTGGACTGGGGAATAGCTAGGCGTGCAGCATCGATGATACACTTCGTGAGAATTTCATTCAGTTCGTCTACGCTAAGTGTCTCTATGAAAATGTTTTGTAAACTGGCTTTTTCGCTGAATAATGCCCAGTCAGCTAAATGGAGCTTCCATCGTCGTGGTTTAGATGGGAGGATGGCAGGTGAGGATGATAGGCTAATAAAAACTGGTAGGTGATCACTCCCATACGGGTTGTCTAAAACATCCCATTTAAAATCGTTAAAAACAGATGGTGAACTAAAAGACAAGTCTAAACAGCTCATTGTTCCAGACGTTGGGGAATAGTACGTGGCCTTTTCTGTATTTTAAGAGACATATATTATTTGTGAGAATAAAATCTTCGATCATCTGACCCCTAGCGTCACAGCGTTCGCTGCCCCAAAAAGGGGAGTGAGCGTTAAAATCCCCGACTACAAGATATGTCTCTGGCAGTTCATTGATGAGTTCCTGTAGGTCACGGACTGTTAATGTTATATGTGGAGGAAGATATACAGAACAGATATTTATAGTTTTGTAGCTGACAATGCTGACCGCAACTGCCTCCAGTTTTGTTTGGAGTCTGATCTCTTGAGCAGGGACGCCGCGTTGAACGACAATTGCGACGCCTACTGAGAGTCTATTTGCCAGCTCGCGATCTCGTCTAAATGTTTTATAATGTTTCAGGATATTCATGTGTTGTGGACCAAGATTTGTTTCCTGTAGACATAACGCTGCCGGCAACATTGACGCTAAAATATCTGTTATATCATGGTAGAGAGAGGGTGCGGTAGTTGGTCCTTGGCGATCACAAAATGAACAAGGGAGGGGAAAACCTCAGGTTGCTAGAGCCAACGTTTCGACAAGGGGACTTGTCTTCGTCTGTAATTCTTCAACAGTCCTCTACAGTTCCATTGAACTAGAAAAGCCATGTTTATGTTTGGGGTTTACTTATTTTCTGGACCCGTTATACGGGCCCTGTCTTTTTTTCGCTCAAGAGAGCTGTTCCGCCGCATTAAAGCAGGCGGGCTGGCGGTTAGATCCATCACCTCGTCAGAGGCGCTGGACGACCGCGGTGAAGCCGCGGGTGTGTGGGTTTCAGGCCTCCCCGGACGGGGGGAAGCCTTGCGGGATGTCGAACCATGGACCGGCGCTCCCTGCTTTGAAGATGGCAGGGCAGCCTTCGCTGTCCCTGCCTGGGGCGTGGATGGCCCTGCCCTAGGCTCGGTGAAAGTGGCCTCGACAGTTGCCGGAGTGCTACGTGGTGCACCGCCCCTGCGCACCACATCAGCGAAGTTGGATTTTGCTGTGAAAGAGAAAGTGTTCGTGAGTGCGAATCGCTTTCTTGCTTATCGAAATGATATATTTTCCTTTGTCTTTATGGTGATTATTTCCTTTTCCTTCTTCCAGGACGGACACGCCCTGGAGTACGCAGCGTGGTCTCCTTCACAATTAGCGCAGCGTAGAGCTGCGTCGCATTCCTCAGAATGGTGGTCCTTTGACGCGCATTTCGCGCAAGTTTTGCGGCCGCGGCAACTCTGTGATCCGTGGCCAAACCGTTGACAATTAAAGCACCTTCGGGGGTTAGGGATGTAGTGTCTTACATTTACTTTGAGGTATCCAACGTCGATGATTTCGGGCAATGTGCATGTGTTAAAAGTCAGGACTAGGTGTTTGGTATCTATTTCTTTGTTGTCCTTGCGGATTTTGATGCGGTACACATCTATGACACTTTGATCAGAGAGTCCTTCCTGCATTTCTTTCTCTGTGAGATGTAGAAAATCATTTTCTGAGATGACGCCACGGTCAGTGTTGAGTATTCGGTGTGCAGTGATGGAGACAGGTGTGTCCCCAATAGACACTATGTTACAGAGTTTGGTGGTTTGGACATTGTCTCGGAGTTCGAGTAATGAATCGCCACTGGTCATTTCTGATACTTTGTAGCCGGGGCCCAAAGCTTCTGTTAAGCATTTCGATACCATGAATGGAGAAAGAATTCTGGCCTGTTTATCTTGAACTTCACTGTGGATGACATGGAATTTGGCAAATGTTGCTTTCTTTTTCGAAAACAAAGTTCTCTGCTTCGTTCCGCACTCTTTTTAGAGAGCGATCAGGTTTTGAAAGGGGGGGAGCCATAAAAAATTGAGGTTTTTCGGTCATGGTGCCAGCCACCCACCATGGAGCCCAACAAGGGGACGGGACAGGAACTTGCAAGCAAGTCCTGCCCACGCCAGCTGTACACCTTAACTATAACCAAATATGACTCAACTCAGGGTAGTTGGTCACACAAGGTTAACCCTAGCCGCCTATGAAAAGTAAAGAAAAACGAAGAAAAGAGGAGGAGACAGGAGAGTGGTAAGAAAGACATAGGAAAGTGAAAGATGGAGAGGAGAACAGGAAAAGGCGACTGCCGATTTCCCCCGGTCGGGTCAGGCCGGAGGTGCCGTCTACAGGAAGCTGGGGCCAAAGTGGTGTGTTGCCTCCGCCGAGGGGCCTTAAGGGTCCAAACGTTCGGCATTGGCTCAAACACCAGGGTCCCCTTTTCCCCGGACACGGCGATGCCACGCACGGCTAAGCGCGGGTGCTCGGGTCCGTGGTGGCACACTGCTCACCATCATCCCCCTGCGGGGATGTCCCTGCGGATGCTCAGGTACCCGTGGTGTCGCAACTCACCATCGTCTGCATGAATCAGACGCCCCTTCGGGGGACCATGAAGGGTACGGCAACAAAACTCGTTCTTTTGCAGCTTCTCGATTTCCGCTATGATGTTATCTCCGGTTTTGACAGAGGACTTGAAGCATACCAGCAACTGTAACGAACATTTTGAAAATGCTGATATTGCGTGCGATGACTACGGCCTGTGATGCGAAGCGTCTGCGGTCCGTGGTTATAATCGCCTTAGGTGTCGGGGGAGTCCGTGCGTTACGGTCCATCGGACAGAACCACCACCAAAATCTCAGGATACTTAGGAAACCGGGGCAGGGATACGGGTCGAGAGGATTTCCGAGAGCGAGAATCATACGAAGCGGTCAGAATGGGAACCTCGAGCGACACACCATATTTTCTGTGCCGACTCGCCCCGAACAGGAAGAAGGAAGTCGAGGTAGCACACATGACCATATAAGTAGCAATGATTTAGCGTCATTCCTGCTGTGAGAGTATGCTCTCCTTGTCGAAGGCTCCCAGTCATATGCTCATTATACTGAAATGATAAAATCCGATTTAGTGTCCCAACATGGCGATGGTTCACAAAGCACAGTTTACCCCACAGCTCTCTTCCTCGGGGTAATCTAGAATCAAAGTCCCGGTTTCACACGAAAATAATGATTTTCCATAATTTGTCAGTCCGGTGGCGACTCAGGTACTACTGCAGAGATAGCAGAGACATGTGGGCCGCGAATCTTGTGGTGAATCGTGGCGTGCTTTGTGAGAGCTCAGATATTCCCAAAACCTGGTACTTCGCAACGCTCTGCTCCCTGGTAGTTCAGACAAACCATGTTATCTCAGCAGCAATTTTTTAGCGCTGCCAACTTCACTCCGCGGGCGCAGTAGGAGAAACCGACTGCGAAGCGCTTCTGTGGACGGCCACAGTATGATGACGTCCAATTGCGTCGCCCCTCCCCCATCAATGACGAGCCTTGGCGGGGCACGGACTTCAAACACCCGCACTGAAAAATTCTGTTTCGATAGGTACAGCATCATGTGGGGCAGGTAATGATTAGTGCAGACTTCCCACTCTTTGTGTCCCTGCACCATAATATCAGTCTCGTTCAGTGATAAGAGGCTGTGTTCAAAGCAAAGACCGCTTCCGAAAGAGAGCTATTCCCTTAGCTGTGCGAAGAGTCCTCATAAGCGGCCATGATCTCCGCCGACATGCGGTTAGCCCGCTGAAGGCGATAGAAAGAGTTATCGGCAGGACCGCAGCCAGCATCACCCAGGACTGCTTAAAACGTCCTTTAGAGAAACGAAGTGACTCTCTCGATGAGCACCGTTTCAGGAGGAGCTTCATGCCAGAAACGGAGGTCCTCCTTCGAACCCTAACACCACCAGAGAGGACTGGGAGGCGGCCCTGCTCAGCTAGGAAGGCCTCAAGGACAAAAAGGCCTTGGTTCAACGGACGCGGGTGGCGTTGCTTGCCAATGGGGCCCCGGAATAAGGGCTCCACATAATATTGTGAGAAGTTAGTGGCCACTGGGGCCCTACCCCAATCACCTCTCTGTAAACATTTAATATATGATAAGTATTTTTGACCACCACCCACCTAGAAACATGGTCAGCTTTGGTTTCCCGGACTGCTTGCACCTCAAGCCATTCAGCGAGGTAGTCAATGGCGACGTTAATACAGTGGTTCCCCCTGCCTGACTTCCCAAGGGGATCTAGTTGATCTATCATCTATCCTTACAACCTCGAATGCGCTCGTAGGCGGCGTGATGTGCACAGGATGGCACGTCCGAACGAGCAATTCACTTTGCAATACTTCTTTGTGGTTTATGGGGGCTCGACGTCCCAAAGCGACTCAGGCTATGGAGACGCCGTGGTGAAGGGCCCCGGAAATTTCGACCACCTGGAGTTCTTTAAAGTGCACTGACATCACACAGTACATGGGCCTCTAGAATTTCTCCGCCGTCGAAATTCGACTGCCGCGGCCGGGATCAAACCCCGTGCTTTTCGAGTGCCATAACCACTGAGCCACCACTTGACAATACTGGCCGCGAGAAAAGGTAGCAAAACACTTCTACACGTCCTTGAACCCGAATGTTCAGCAGAATATATGGAAGGCTTTTGCGATAGCCTTACGCACCCCAGGCGGCCAGATGTGCAGTCTTTGTCAAAAGTAACCAGGCTCTATAGTTTGCTTCTCATTCGTATAACAGAACCATGAGGAATCTTCCCTAAAGATCGAAAAGCTCTTTGAAGGTGAGAAAAGGGGTTCTTCTTACCGTACAGAGATTTAGAGTTTGAGGGCTGGCATGATAGCTTTAATATACGAATGAGAAGAAAAACATGCAGCCTGGTTACTTTTGACAAAGGCTGTACCAGCCTAGAGGCACAGGTTCAAGACAGACGACCACAGGGTACTTGGGACGCGAGCAACCTGATCAATCTCGGCCGATGACTTGTGGCAGACGACCCCATCGCAGACAGAGTAACACTGGTGCATCCACAATTCGCATAAAGCTTATTATGCACCCTGTAGCGGGAAGCGACTGTCGAGCAGGGAACAATCGGTCGCTTGGTCATCCCAGATGTCCGCCACGGAACCTCCAGTGGGTCAGAGGATGAGATTTCGCGGGAAAGAAGTCGGCGCCGACATGTGCAGATCCGCTCTAATTGAGGACACTCAATTCGTACTGCTGATGGTAGATAGCCCAGCGTGCGAGTTTTTGAGTAAGCTACTGCTTTCTAAGCAGCCAGTGCAATGAAGAGGTGTGACAGACAGCACCAAAGCGGACACCGTAAAGTTAGCAGCAGAGTTTCTTCAGCGCCGGCAGGATGACTATGCACTTGGATGAGCATTTAAAAGAATGGCGCCGGGTTTCCGCCTTATTGAGCTTTCGCTGTGCATCAGCCCCGGCGCGCTTTGCGCCGTCAAGACCTGAACTGACCCAGTCCTAATCCTACATCGCTTCTTCTTCCACAGCCCGATGTGCTCATTAATAGGCAATGCGCGCTCGCCTGCGTCGATACCGTCAACAGCAGAGCAGCTGAACGCAACACTAGATATTTTTTAAACGTCTTTATTTCTTCATTTAGTAGGCCGATACCTTCCGGCAGAACTAAGGTGCTTCATGGAGGTTGGGGTGGGGGAGTGGTTAAGGGTGGGGTGAGGATGGGGGTGGGGGTGAAGGTCGGAGTGCAGGTGGGGGACCGGTGTCCGCTTCTTCCTCGAGGTAGTGTCGTCCCGAGGTCGGCTCCGCGAAGTGATGGCCTGGCCCTTCATCTTCCTTGAAGTAGGAAAGAAAAGTTCGCCAGAGCCGGAGTGCGTCTGATGGCCCGATGTGCGATGGCGGATCGACCCATTCCTGCAGGGTTCCAGGTCGAAGCCCGCCCAGGGACTTGAGTGCTCTCTCCCGTACTGCGTCAAAGGTAGGGCAGCTCCACAGGAGATGTTCGGCCGTGCCTCTGGCAGGGCACTTCGGGCACTGAGAAGTCGGGTATGAGCGCGGGTTTATGAGGTGCAACTTCGCTGGTGATAGAAGCTGGCCGGTCTGGGCTCAGCGAAGGAGCAGTGCCTCCACTCTCCGGAGTGCGCTATGTGGACGGCGATATAGTTGCTCAGGGTTAGCCAAATGCTGGAGTATGCTGCGACGATAGCGTTGTGCGCGATGCCATGTCTCCGCCCTATCCATATGGGGCGACGACGGGTGCGCAACGTCATCAGGTTGCCAAGAAGCGGAAACGAATGTGGATCCAGGCAGAGGTGCGGAAAGAGCTGCTGCGCGCGCCGCCTGGTGTGCCTTTTCGTTTCCAGTGATTCCTTCGTGTGCAGGAATCCATTTGATAATGACAGTGTAGCCCTTCTCTCGCAGGCGACGGGCTTCTGTTCGAATAGTGTTGAGAACGGCATAGTCAGCTCCCCCTGCGTGGCAGGCGCTGTACGCTGCTTGTGAATCTGTGTAAACATGGTAGGTGCAAGGAGCCGGATCTTGTCTTTCTACTATTCGAGTAATGGCAAGTCGTATGGCAATGAGTTCGAGATTGGTGACCGTGTGTTCCTCGGAAAGCCGTTGAACTACAGAGGTATCTGACACAGAATCGTGACAAGCTATAGCGGCGCAATGTTGAAACTGAGCGGCGTCTGTGTATAGTTGAATGGCTCCTTCCTGGGCTAACTTGTATGATATCTTCTCGTATCGTTTCGCGGCAGCTTTGCGCCTTTGAGGATTAGCCGAACTCATATTCTTTCGTAATGGCATACCATCTACTAAGTCGATCAGTTCCCATGGCGGGGCAGCGGACGAAAGTGGCTCTAAGTTGTCAACGTTGTAGCCTAATGCCCGCAGGATCTGTCGGCCAGCCGCCGTTGTGGAGAGACGGACTCGCTGGGCTAGCGATTGCTGCTCTGCCAGATCCTGCAGGGCATTGAATTTGCTGCATGCGTGTAGGTTCACTACTGGGGAGTACTGCGGCAGACCAGTAACCAGGCGCATCGCCTTGCGATTGATTCGCTCAAGCTGAAGGCGTTGGGTTGCGTTAAGCCGCATGTACGAATGTGCGTACAGGATTTTGATGTTATGAGTGCCAGGGTAATCTGACAGAGCCCCACCTCCTTGATTCCCCATCCACGTGCAGAGACGCGGCGCATAAGGTGTAAAGCCTTATGACAGCTATGCATCCTATTCTGAAGCCAGCTTTTGGCTCCTCCATCCTCGTCAATAAGCATGCCGAGTATACGGATTGTTTGTTTCCGGCAGATAACTGAGTGCCCTAAATGAAGAGAGATAAGTTTGCGTTCGGCCTCGGCTCGTACCCGCGAACCATTTAAGACAACCACATACTCGGTTTTTTCGGGAGAGGTTTCCATTCCACACTTCTTAATGTATTCATGGACGGCTTTAAGGGCTGTTTGTAGGGCTAGTTCTTGCTCTGCAGGGGGCCCTGAATTAGTCCACAACGTTATATCGTCCGCATACACGGCAAAATTAAGACCGGGTATTGACGACAGCATTGGCGGGAGACCTGAAATAGCAATGTTAAAAAGAGCCGGTGATATGACAGCGCCTTGGGGGACACCTGTTTGGTTATGTTGCCATTCACCCTGAGTATCTCCAACCATTACAGAGAAAGTTCTTTCTGCAAGAAAGGCTTTCACGAAGTGGTAGAGGTTGCCGCCTATCCCCACTTCCTGTAGCCTGCGAAGTATGGTCGAGTGGGGCACGGAATCAAACGCCTTTTTGACGTCTACCCCAACAACCACTCGGAGCTGTGCGCTGCTAGGGTATGCGAGAACTTCGTTATAAAGCCTTCTGAGAATGTCTTGGGCACAGAGCCCCCGACGAAAACCTACTTGCATAGGAGACAGGACGTTGTACTTGTCTAAGTACCATTCAAGTCTTCTTAGAGCCATACGTTCTATGACCTTACAAAGGTTGGATGTCAGCGATATTGGCCTGAGGTCTTGTAATGTTCGACTTGGCGTGCCAGGCTTTGGAATTGGTATTACTACTGACTTCTTCCAGGCAAGAGGAAGAACACCGTTGGCCCAATACTTGTTCATCTCTTTCAAGAGGGCAACTTTATGTGACTTGGGAAGGTTCAGAAGTGTTGAGTAGCGTATATCATCCGGCACTGGGGCGCTATTGTGATTGCAGTCATACAGAGCTGCCTCCAGTTCGTCTAATGTGAAGGGAACGTCGTAATCGTTTGATGCACCTGATACGGGGTCCGCAGGCAAGGCATCTGCATTTTTAGGTTGGGGAAAAATACCTTCCCTGCTTGTATAGCTAACTTCGCCGGGGAGACATTCAATTTCAAGGCCATGCATTGGGCAGGGGAAATTGGCTTCTTGCGTCCAAGGATAGCTCGAAATATGTACCAGGCCTTCGATAAGTTAGCTGCTCCATTGAGTGAGTGGCACAGCAGCTGCCAGTCTTGGAGAGCGAGCTGCAGAGTATACTTCTCAACTTCTTGACTGATGCGAGTGAGAGCACGCCTCCGATGGGGTGTCCGGCCTGATCGGTGATACGCCTTGAGAGCCCGAAGCCTACGATTCCACAGATTCAAAAGGTGGGAGTCCGGCTTTGGGGAATCAAACTTGACTAAAAGCTTCGTTGTAGCTTTCTTCTTGGCATCGCTAATCTGAGTAATGAGCTCGTCTAACCCTGTGGGAGCGTTCACCGTACCGAGCATTCTACGAAAATCGTCCCATGAGACGTGCTCCTCTATTCGACGGCGTTGTTGCCGCTGTAATGACTTTCGCCCTCGAGGAGCCCATGAGACCACCACGGGATAATGATCACTGCCCATGACATCATCAGCCCTCGACCATAGGATCTCACTGGGATGAGACGCTAGTGTCAAGTCTGGGGAAGTGTCTTGTTGACCTTTGTGCTGGCCAAGGCGAGGAGGTAGCGTGAGGTCGTTGGCTATGGTCAGTTTCGCTCTGACAATTTGCTGCCAAAGGTGCCTTCCCCTAGCATCTGAGTGATGATATCCCCAGCTGCTGTGCATGGCGTTAAAATCACCCCCAACTACAACGCGATCCTGGGGATATATCCTTAAGAAGTGTTCTACAAAAGACATATCTACTCAATATGTAGTAGTACCGAATGATCGCGCATAGATGGAAAAACTAAGGCTTGTTGGTCGCCATCTAAGCTAAGGCGTACTCCCGCTACCTCCTGCGTCTGCGTGCACCACGCGGAAGTATCTAGTTCAGTGTGGGCCGTGCGCGACAGAACAAGAACGCATGCCTGCCCATTGGCCATTGGAGGCGCAGATCGCGATCCTGGCCCGGGACGCCGGTGCTCTATGGAAGGGGTGCAGTAAGGTTTGTACCCTATTAGATTGGGCTTATTAATGCCAGTCTCCTGAAGCAGGACAGCTAGAGGAGGCGTTGGCGTGATGGACAGTCTCCTCTGAAGTTCCGCTTGTTTGCGACGGATTCCCCGGCAGTTCCATTGCAAGAAACATATAGGAGAGTCCGAAGCAAAAATGTCATGTGGTTTCGCGCTAATTCCTGCCATTATTAAACTGAAAGGTACGCGGAAGTGAAGATGATGTGTGCCCGATTTCGGGCTCCTGATTCGGAGAAACCTGTGACATTCCCAAGTGTGGGAGCATACGCTTGATCAACTCGGCCGTGACCAGTTCGATAATGCGCGTGAGCTGGTTTTCATCTAAGTGTAGCGTACGCGAACTATCTTTTGCAAGATTCGTTTGCGCGCCGCGTTGCGTATCACGGAGTGTTTCAGCGTAAACCCGATGAATGCGCGCTTGCTTTGGTGCCGCCGCGGTATGCTCAAAAACTGCGGTTTGAGATAAGGTGGCATTCCTTTCACTATTGCTCTCAGATTGTGTGGAGGGCTTGTGCGCTCCTCGCCGTTTAGTTTTATTTTCTCTGTCTCGTGTCTTCGGCAACGGCGTACTTTGTAGTGGAGGGAAGTCCTGATTAACAAGCACAATTGGATTCGAGGCTGATTGCTGTGTACTGACAGGGCCCTTGTGCGCCGTCGTCGTCACCGTTTGGTTACCACGTAGAATCTCGGCTTGTTGTTTGCGTTCTTTTCGTCGCGATACTCGGATACGATGGAAAATGCCATTCCTCAAGGTTTTTGTGGCCTGCCGCCGAGCAGGGCACTGTGGGTTCGTGGCTACATGGAGACCTCTGCAATTGCGGCATAGTGGTTCCGTCGGACAAACCTCCAGGTTTCCATGTGCAAGGCGATCGCAGTACGAGCATCGACGTTGGTCGACTAATGGACACGAAATTGCCCTGTGTCCGATTTTGTGACAGGTCTCACATATGATAGACTTCGGGTGATAAGGCGTCACTTGAAGGAGTATGCTGTACAGATGAAATTTTCGGGGAAGTCTGGAGCCCTCAAACGTGATTAGAGCTGCTCCGTTCTTGCCCATAGGCCTGGCGTTTATTATCCTGCACGAGTAGCACGTGAGGTTTGCCATGAGCTGTTCGCTTGTTAACCCGTTGGCACGATAAATTACCCCGCGGATCTGGCCGGGGCGTATGGTTTCATAAGCTTGGATAGGTGTCTCCTTTCCAGAAATTAGGAGAGACTGCAGTCCAATCAGATGGTCTCTGGCATGCATATGCGATATGTCGACAGCAAACTGATTGCTTCGTTCAAGAGGCCGTAATTGAAAGCCAGAGTGAAAATGAATTTTTCGAAGCTCATTAGCAACAGCTTCGTGCAGCCCCTGTGCGGAGAGTGTCCCTAGTTGTCCAGGTGCGGTTAGCTTAATTATCACAGTGTATTTAACACTGATTGGATCAGCGGCTGTGGCCTTGTTCTTTCGCCTAACAGGCTGCCATTCATCTTCTTCAGTATGTTCATTATCAGCCAAGTGATCGATTCTGCCCATTGGGGTGACTATGGGCGCTGAGGCACAGCCTAGCGATCGATAATGCGCATCCGTGAAGCGAGCATTTATAGCTATCTGCGAGTGGGCATGTTTTACGCCGTGTCGTTTGTTCTCAAAGCGAGTGCTTGACCCCATCCTAGGTTGCTTGGCAAATTTCGAAAACGGAAAAGTGCAAGATCCTACCTCGGAAGGGGCGTTTCCCGGCTTGTTTTCCGTGGAAAGAACAGAGAATGGGTTGGAAACAGGTATCGTCGCAACCACTTGAATGGCTTCGTCATCCGCCATGCTTTCGTCGGCGCCGAGCACGGCGTCAGGTTGGGCCGCGTTATCTGTGCCGCTGCAAAGCGATGTTACCGCGGCTTCGGCGGTAGGCGTATCCGATGCATCCGGATGGTTCCCTAGGGTAGTCGTTGACGCGGAAGCGTTGAAACGGTCGTCCACAGGTGGCGAGGAACACGATGGGGGTGGCCCATTCATTTTTGGGAGACTAGCCCAAAAACGTCCGGGCCAAAAATCTTCAAAAAGTCGGAGCGATGCGAACGTGCGTCTGTTCGAGACGGCTGCTTGCAGCGCCACCACTAGATATTTATCAAGCGCGACAAGCCTTTGCGCTTAAGGGAGGGCGAAGTTTGTCCTCACTCGGGGAACTCTGGCTAGAAGAGAGCGGCGCGAGATAACAGCGCCGCGGTGCGGCCGCGCAACCGCACCGCTGCCCTGAGCGGTGGTGAATTCACATTTCCGGACGATAGCATGCATAAGTTTCACGTACAATTCGACATGTTTTTTTTTTCCGCATCAGAATCGTCGGGCTCCTTTTATGCTTATCCTCGGGAATAACCCGGTGAGCTTTCGTGAAAAAACCTGAAAACCTGAAACATTGAAAAAACCGTACGAACGCCATGCCTGCTTGCCACTTTTTTTCATGCTGTGGGTGACTTTTTGCATATATGGCACAACCGTGCCCTTCTTTCTGAGCGTACGCTCATTGCTATTGCCGCTTTTTCTTTTTTTTAACTTCTGAACAGGGTTCTGAGCCACAGCTGAGATAACCTCGCAGGAGTAGCCGGCTGAAAGCCCGTTAATCTTATAAACAGAGGCTGGTGTGCATTGCATGCGACCATGACTTTGTAAGAGCAGGTCCTAGGCACGACCTTGGTGAAGCTATCTAAGCTGTCATCGAATGCGCAGAATCATGGACGAAACTTCTTTCTATGCTCATGGAGCATGCTTCCAGCAGATGTGGTGCAGGACAAACTGGAAAATTTAAAAGTTTCATCGAACCGTTACTTGGAAGCTCATGCGTCGACGCGAAACTCTTCCCCTATTGTCTGAAAAGGGCTAAAATTCAATCACTGCATTAGTGCGGATGAAGGTTCTGCTTCATATAAAGGAATTAAAAAATCCTCCACATACCTAGTAGCCTTAAGTACCCCTGATTAGTCCCCAGTAGCACAGCTACTCGGCCCAATATTGGAAATGTATTGGGAAAGGGCCGTCCGACAAAGAACCAGAGTGAAACCATCCATTTCCAATATTCGGACGATTACCTGTGCTGCTGCTGGGGACTCATGATTAAGGCTGTGGTCAATAGCAGCTAAGAATATATTACACGTGGCCGGGGAAACGCAGCAGCCAGTTCAAATGCCTAGTCGTTGAACATAAAAGTAGTCATTGAACGATATAAATGTGTGGTGCAAAATAAAATTCGTGCAAAAAATGAAGACTTCTCCTGGCACGCCGGTTGAGTTTTGAAACCTTATTTCGCCATCACGTTCTATGCGTTCGCTGAAGGATGCGAACAGTTTACCATGAGGGGCTGAATACATTAAATCCACCAAATCGACAGAAAAAGCTTAGCCAGTATTAGCATTGGAATCCAAGATACGTACGTCATCACCATAGTTTTTTTTTTTTTGTGGCCAACAAGTCATCGACCAGCAAAGCACTCAGATATTGCTGCAAACACTGCCTGATTAGGAAGTGCCACGAACACCACTCACTGAAAGCTATTCTAAACAGCAGTGAGAACTTGTGCGTTTTTGCTGTGAAGAAAATCGACAGTGCTTTCTTTCTACAATCAAGTATTTACTTCCCGTAGGGAAAACTAATACGTTTGGAATATGCAGTGGGCTATTTAAATTGTATTTTAAGCGTATTTTGTATTCATGAATGCACTAAAAATGTCTGCGACATACGTTTTTGAAATATCATCCTAGGCATTCGAAATACATTCTTAAAATACGCCAAAAATACCTACTTAAAAACCTGCCTAAAAAAGCAGACTTCAAGCACTTTTGAAATACGTGAAAAAATATGTATGCAGTTTTTGCATCATGTCATTGTATTAAAAGTGCACTTTCGTAAATATGAAATTAATTCATCTGAAGTATATTTCAATTCTAACAAACGGGTAGTTCTTTTATACGTATTTGCAGCATACTTCTAGCTGCCATTGAACAGTCCGAGTGCTTGAAATCGCGTTTCAGGAAATGGCGTCTGCGTGCTGCCAATGTATTTGAAGTGTACTTATGTGAGTACGCAATTAATTCTTCCAAATATTACCTTAATTGTACCAAATTGGCAGTCCGCATTAGCATATTAGCCGCACACTTTAAGCTGTCGTTGAAAATTCTAATGCTCGAAATCAATTTTCGTGAAATCGCATTTTGGTGTTGGCAATGTATTTAAAATGTCCTTTCGTAACAACGCAATTAATCCGTCCAAAGTATACTTAAATTCTAACAAATCGGCAGTCGACGTGAACATATTTTCATACACATTCAAGCTACCGTGGAAAAATTTAGGGCTCGATATGACGTTCCAGGGAACCTCTCCCTTTCTTGTCGTCCTTTCGTTTCTAGTAACTTCTAGAATGAAGGTAATCACCACTTATTTACATTACGTGCGGAGAACGTGGCAGCAATATACCGGCAAAGGTGCCTTGGGTATTTCCGGACCCGAATATACCAGCGACAAGGACCCCACTGGCAAGGCCGACCGGCTCCATTAGACGCCCGTGTATCTTTTGGTTGACAGTTCGACTCCTGAGCTGCGCCTGACGCAAGTTTCAACTAGCAGTTCGTTTCTAGATCGGCCCCAGATTCGAACGGGGCCAGTACGGCACTTCTGAGATAATTTAGGGGTCCACAGTCTTAGCGCAAAGAACGCCTCACCGGGCAAGATGGTGCGTCGTCTCTCGGTGGGTATATATAAGGCAAGCCAAGTATGGCACTTCTCGGAGCCCTTCTTGTTTTCTGCTTCACTTTCGTCATGATTTGCTGTGTGTTGGTATCTTTGCCGTTTCCATTGTGTGGCGTGACCTTATAATCTCACACAACTCTTGACTGATGATAGCTAATTTGTTCTGCAGTTGAACCACTAACAAGTGTCTATTTTGTGTTCCTTGCATCCACACATTTAAGTGTTTTTTGCTAGTAGTCCAATCAATTGTTTGTTATTGCCTCTTTCATGTAACATTATCTTCTTCACGCTGTTATTGTACTTGCTTTTGCTTCTCTGCTGCGCATGTTATTTTAATTGCAATTTTTTTTCTCCTAAGTCGCACTTTGAGCTTTTGGTTAGGCTGAGTTTTTATTAGTTTTATTCGCTTACTCGGACGTAATTACTGACACGTTTTATATTTCTTGCTGTTCTTTTGCCTTGCGCTGTTTTCCTTGTGACCTTCTTCTAGCAGGAAGGTAATCACAACTTATTTACACTACGTGGGAAGAACGTGATAGCAGTGTACCGGCAAAGGCGCCTTGGGTACTGCCGGACCCGAATATGCCAGCGAGAAGGACCCCACTAGCAAGGCCGACCGGGTCCCTTAGACGCCCGTCTATCTGTTGGTTGACAGATTGACTCCTGACCTGCGCCTGACGCAAGTTTAAACTAGCAATTCGGTTCTAGATCGCCCCCAGGTTCGAACGAGGTCAGTACGGCACTTCTGCTATAATTTAGGGGGTCTACAGTCTTTGCGGAAAAAACGCCTCACCGGGCAAGATAGTGCATCATCTCTTAGTGGGTATATATCAGGCAATCCAGTTTAAGCATAGGTACAAAAAACTGCGAAATGGATATGAAATTAATACAGTATGTTTGAGATGTACTTTTAGCACATCCCTTTTTTGCTAAGGGCTGCAAGACTAGACAATTCAAGATCCCTTAACAGTGCTGCAGCTCTGCTCTTGACAGTTGGGACACTAGGGTTTATACATACAAAGTTCTTAGCAATTGCCTGAAACGCCTTTTAGTTGAATTCTTCTTATCATAAGAAGATGAATCACCCTGTAGCAAGCGCATAATATTTTCCTTTATCAACGAAATGATATTTCTGGTCGCGTGTCCGGTGTGCTTGATGGACGCCGTGTTCAACGTTTTTCTAACGGCTTCTACACCTACCAGGAGGCGCCTTTCAGGAAACGCGCCGATTAAGCGGTAGTAGATCGTGAATAGGTAAAGAGAGGTTGCAACTGTACTTTGAACCATTTCTAAGTATGCATGAAACTAATTCATATTACGCAGCATCTCCTAGGACTACAAAGCCTCTTCATTCATTCGTGTGGCTCGTTGTTCTCGTAGAGGCAAGGGCATGAAGGCAATGAGCCCACCAAAATTCAATCATCTGGGAAGCAAATAATCTGGCGAAGCGTTGCTTGATTTCTGCAATCCAGGCCGTGGCGAAGGCATTGCAAAGCGTTCACTAAAGATCTTGGAACCTGCACACTTAGCGCCTGGAGTTCCTACCTTAATTACCTGCATATTCACGCAAAAAGGCTCACTTGCGGCCTGAGGACGGCGAACATTGCACTTACCTTTTCGAGTATGAGTGCCTTTGGCAGGCAGAAGGCGGGGTACCTGGCGCGACATGCTGAGCTGAAAATGAGGTTCACAGGGGCGTTGACTTCCAAAGGAGGAACATATGGCACAACTCACTCTTAACAGCAGCGTTAAGGGTCCAGTTCATAAGCGGCGTATATTTGACATCGTCTCCGTTGTGTGCGGAAAAGCTGGAATGTTCGAAAGGGTCGTGACGTCCCACGTTGAGCCGTGGACACAAAAGAATTTTAACCATTAGAAAACAGGTGATAAAAATATCGCAACTGGACTCAATGTTAGGTGTACGTACAACTATATAAAGTAAATGAATTACGGTGGAAAGAATATTGGGGCAATTAGCCGGGAATTGAACCTCTGACACTTGGGCTGCGATTCAGACACGCTGCTGCTCGGTCACTCAAGCCCCTTCACGCGGCCCGCTTACAGCGGGGCTTTATTAAACATCGTGTGGTCTTTCACTAAATGCGGAAACAGTCTGTCTGCGTGGGCAACAAGAGCCGCTCACGCACCCATTAACGCTCTCGCGTCATACCCTTAAAGACGGAGCTTAAGTGTCTACCAATTTTTTATCCTTCTTTTTATAGTCCGAAGAACAACACGTCTTACGGCATAATTTCATCCGAATTTCTGCTCGAGTCCACGGGCTCACTAGCCGAATGACATATAAGATGCTGCTATCGCGCTGGTGGCATTCCAGTCGAGGACAGTCTGACAGCGTTCAACTACGTGTTTTGCAATAACAAGGACATTCGTACTCTAACTTTACCCAGACATGTCAATTCACATAATCCTGTTCACTGCGGCAATCAATTTGACATACTGGTGGAATGCTTGTTTTTTCAAAGTCGCTATGCGTAACTCTCAGCGGAGAAGGGCTTTCACACTAGCGTGTAGCTCCTTGGCTGTCGCCGCTGTACTGTCTACAGCGCGGCAACGAATGCGGTCGTTTATTTACATAATTCGCAAGTCATTCCCAAATACTAATCATTACTTGTTATTCATCCACACCGGGTTAACAATTTATGTTTGAATTCCTGCTCTCAGGTGACTTAGGATTCCAGTTATGCTCTCCAGCGGTGGCTGCGAAATTCGGCGTACGGTTCATATCCAGAGAGGAGTATAAAAAAGCCATTACAATAGGTGTTTCTACAGTCACCGTCAATCTTGCTGTTGCGACTGTCTGGGGGGAAATCTGACTGTGCAGCCTGCTCGTGCCCCCCCCCCCCCCCCCGGCTACTAGGCTTTGTTCCGGTGCAATGCCACTAGTGGGGATGGGACGGCCGGGACCCATCCTCTGGGGATGCAAAACCCCATGGGAGTGGCAGCGACTCCCTGGCGACTGTGAGGGCCAGTCGCGCGGGTGAGGTCCGATGCCTGAGCGGAGGCAGGCCTGGGCTTATACTCAGGTTGGACCCACGAAATCCGTCCCGGAAGGCATGTCAAAACGCCAAAAGGTTTTCAAATACATGCTACCTTCCTCTGCACGCGGGGGCGTGCAAGTCTGGCTACCGACGCGTCGGTTTCTGGTTACGCAGAGGCCAGGTCCGCGCGGGGGTTTATAGTGGCCAGGCTCTGAGGACCGCCGCCCCGGGGAAGCGGCCTTACGGCCGCCCGCAGGCTTAACCGCCTGCGGGACGCCGGGGAATGGGGGCCTAGTACAGCCTCGTAAGAGTCTGGCGAAAACCGCCGATGTTTTGGAGTACCGGTGGAGTAGGCTCGGGTCATCTCACCCTAAGCCACGTTCTTGGTTAGTGGCTTGGTCGCCCAGCCTTGAACACTCTCTCCTCAGTAGGAGAAGAGCAAGCTAGGGGAGGAAATAAGTGCATGGATGGTTGGCAGGAAGCACAGATGGGTCCCCCCGGAGGGATCAGTTCTGAGGCCGCGAGGCCGTTGACGTTCTGGACCTCTACTGGCCGGGACTATCACACATTCTTCCGGAGTCTGAAAAACCGCGAAAAACACTCGACGGCTAGTAGCCGGCAGGTGGGAAAAGCCCCCTAGTGAGTGAAGAGGAGCCCCAGATAGCTACAAACCCCGTGTTAGGTTTTCCTCTCTCCGACGGTCGGAGCCCGCTGCGTATGCTGGGTGGTCGGGCATCCAGTGAGTGGGGGAGCACCATTGGGCAATCTCGACGCTCTCCCTGCCCTGGCCAGGCAGGCCAGTAATGGAGTCGAGATAATTCAAAGATCAGAGCAAAAAACTCGCTGTCCCCATTCCCTTCCCATGTCCCATTTCCCTTTCCGCTACTTCCCAGGGGAGGTCAGGGGAGCCTCCCCGGGCCCGCTCTCTCGGCTGTGGGTCGCTATAGTAGCTTTTCCCTTTTATTTTACTTTTCCACCCACCGGTGGTGAAATTATAACTTGCCTACGGGCCTATTCTTTTATTTTAGAATTGGATTAAGCCTGTTGTACATATGTGGTGCAGGCAGGATGCTTATTATTTTTATTTCCTTTTCGGTTGCCCCAACCTATTCATTGTTGCGACTGTATAGTGCAGGAGATCGCACAAAAAAAATTGAACGGCAACAATTACTTGCCGTTTGAGCGAACACATTCAAAAATAGCCTTTTTCGGGCAAAATACGGCTTTTGTGGCGAAGTGTTACCAGTGCCGGCGGACACCAAAAAACTTGTGAATCATCTAAGCTGGTCAACTAATTTTAAATAATTAACTTTTTAACTAGGAGAATTAAGCGCCTAGTTGCATTTAGAGATTTAGTTGATTTAGAGATTGCTGCATTTAGAGTAAATGCCATATCAGTTTTTTAGAATTTCGAAAACGCCGTTACTCTTAGCGCTGTGGCTCGACAGACTAGCTTTTTCGACTATTTACGTGCATTGGAGGGGTTGCTTTGCCTCCATGCTTTCGAAAGCGCATGTATTGTCGCACGATGTGGCCATGTTTTGTCGATCCACAGCTGCGAGGGTAATCGCGTTTTCGAAATACTAAAAACTGATGTGGCTGTTACCAACGAGCGGCTACAAATCTCTAATGAAATTAGGCGCCTAACTCTAATAGTTAGACATTTAATTGAAATTAGGCAACCAGCTTTTCTGCTTGAGATGATTTTCCAGTTTTCTGGTGTCCGCCAACAGTGGTCACATTATGCCACGAGGTCATATTTTTACCACAAAACCCTATTTTTCAAAATTTGTGAAACTGTTCGCTGAGACACGCGGTATATAGCGGCACTTTTTATACCGGGTGTTTTTTTTTAGAAGGTCCAAAATTTTGAAAGAAAGGTTAATTCCTTAAGATTTATTTTAACCATGGGGCTATACTGAGGGCTACGGCGGACACCAGGTAAGAGGCAAACTACTTTAATTAGTTAGCTGATTAACTGAATACGCTAATTAACTTTTATAATTTTTATTTTAGGGGATATGTTGTAGTAGCAGAATTGGAGATCGTCTTCCAAACAGTCCAGCCAAGAAAAAAGATTTTCATGAAAATATTTTTTGCGCGCGTAACGAAGCGAGAAAAAGTCACCGTGGTAGGCAGCTTCACACTGTAACACAGCGTCTGTGAGCGCCTGGGACGTAGCTCGCTCCACCCTGCACTTTGTGTCAATGCGTTTTTGTTCCAGCGCGGCATTCCGTGAGGCCGGGAGCGAAGCGAGATAAGCAGCGATAGCGCTGGCCGCCAGTCCGGGACGCGTGACGCAAAGCGCAGGCCGCAGTGAACTACGTCAGAGGCGCTCCCGCCGCTGCGTTACGGTGTGAAGATGCCTACCAGGGTGACTTTTTTGCGCCTCGTAACGTGCGTGAAAAATTTTAAATTGAAATTGTTTCTTCTCGGTTCGACTGTTTAGAGGACGACCTCCAATTCTGCGAATACAACATATCCCCTAAAACAATAATGAGAAAAGTTAATTAACATATTTAGTTAATCAGCGAACTAATTAAAGCAGTTTGCCTCTTACCTGGTGTCCGCCGTAGCCTCCAGTATAGCCCCAGTGCTAAAATAAATCTAAAGCAATTTACCTTTTTTTAAAAATTTTGGACCTTCTAAAAAAAAACACCCGGGATATCCTATTGCATAGGAAGCCCACGTGTAACGCAGAACCTCCTTCCGGCTGTCGAAACCAAAACCAGAACTTCATAGAAAAACAATTGATTGATAAGCTTTTCCTGCTCCGTTTCTTTATGGGGTTTAACCCTCCAAAGCGGCTGAGGCTTTGAGGAACGCCGCAGTGAAGGGCTCCGGATATTTCGACCACCTAGGGTTCTTTAACGTGCGCTGACATCGCACAGCACACGGGCCTGTAGAATTTCGCCTCCATCGAAATTCGACTGTCGCGGCCGAGATCGAACCGGCGTCTTTCGGGACAGCAGCCGAGTTTCATAAACACTGCGTCAACCGTTTGCAAACTGGCAGCGAGAAAAGGCAGCAACCCATTTCTACACGTTGTTGCGGCAGAATATCTAAGAATATCTCGAAGTATTTCGGTATAGCCTCACGCAACCCCTGTGGCCAGATGTACCAGCCTCGAGGCAGAGCTTCACGACAGACGACCACAGGATACTAAGTAAGAGGTTAACCTAATGAATCTCGGTCGATGATTTGCGGTAGACGACCCCATCGCAGATAGAGTAACACTGGCGCACCCACAATTCGCATAAAGCTAATTATGCACACTGAAGCGGGAAGCGTCTGTCGAGCAGGAAACAATCAGTCCCTTGGTCATCCCCGATGTTCACCACGGAGCCTCCAGTGGGTCAGATGATGAGATTTCGCGCGAAAAAGTCGGCGCCGACATGTGAATTTCCGCAGTGATTGAGGACACTCTCTTCGTACTGCTGATGCTGGACATCCCAGCGTGCGAGTTGTGGAGTAAGCTTCTGCTTCGTAAGCAGCCAGTGCATTCGAGAGGTGTGACAGACACCACCAAAACGGACACCGTAAAGTTAACAGCAGAGTTTCTTCAGCGCCGACAAGATGAATGCACACTCGTATAAGCATTTGAAGGAATGGTGCCTAGTTTCCGCCTCATTGAGCTTTCGCTGTGCATCAGCCACGGCGCGCTTTGCGCCGTCCAGATCTGAACAGATGCAGTCCGAATTCTGCATAGCTTGGTCTGCCACAGGCCGATGTGCTCGATCAGTTGGCAATGCGCGCTTCCCCCCTTCGTCGATATCGTCAACAGCAGAGCAACTGAACGCAACACTAGATATTTATCAAACGTGACAAGCCCTCGCGCGAGAGCTAGGGCGAAATTTATCGTCACTCGGGACCACCGTGCTCGGGGCACTCTGGCTGCAAGAGAGCGGCGAGTGATCACAGCGCCGCGACGCGCCGGCGCAGCCCCTCCGCTGCCCTGAGCGGTGGTCCGTTTACTCTTCCGGCCGATAGTACATATATTTCACGTACAGTCTTTGTGAAAAGTAACCAGGCTCCATGGTTAGCTTCTCATTCGTATAACAGAGCCCTCACGGCGTCCCTAAATGTTAAAAAGGTCTTTCAAGATCACAACAGCGACTCTCCTTACCATACAGTGATTTATAGCTTGCGGGCTGGCATAACATCTCTAATGTACGACGAAGAAAAACGCGCACCCTGGTTAATTTCGACAAAGTCTGCGCATTTCCAGACGTTTTAGTCCACATCAGCTTCGGGGAGCTCCTTTGCTGCTCATTTTCGGGAATAACCAGGCGAGCTTCCATGAAAAACCTCAAAACCTGAAACGCTGAAAAAACCATAGGGACGCCATGCCTGTTTGCCACTTTTTTCATGTTGTATGTGACCTTGGGCATATACGGCACAGCCGTGCGCTTCTTTTTGAGCATAAGCTCTTCGCTATTGCCGCGTATTTCTCTTTTTTACCCTCTGAAGAGGGTTCTGAGCCACAGCTGAGATAACCAGCAGCGGTAACCGGCTGAAAGCCAATTAGCCTTATTATAGAGGCTGGTGTGCATTGCATGCGACCATGGCTTTGTAACAGCAGGTTCCAAGCACTAGCTTGCTGGAACCATCTAAACTATCTTCGAATGCGCAGAATCATGGATGAAGTTTTTTCTCTGCTCGTGGAGCGTACTTCCAGCAGATATGCTGCAGGCCAAACTGCAAGATCTATAAACTGCAACGAACCGTTACTAGGGAGATCGTGCTTGAACGCCAAACCATTCCCCTATTGTCTGAAGAGGGTTAAAATACAATCACTGAATGAGATCGGGTCAAGGATTTTTGTTTATATGTAGGAATTCAAAAATCGTCCACATATCTAATAGCCTTAAGTACCCCTGGTTAGTCCCCAGTAGCACTGCTCCTCGGCCCAATATTCGATGTGTGTTGCCAAATGCCTATCTTACAAGGAGCCGATTGAAACTATCCATTTCCAATATTCGAACGATTACCTGCGCTGCTGGGGACTCATTATTAAGGGAGTGGCCAATAGCAGCTAAGAATATATTACACGTGGCCGGGGCGGCGCAGCAGCCAGTTCAAATGCCTAGTCGTTGAATATAAAAATTGTCATTGAACGATATAAATGTGCGGTGCAAATAAAACTCGTGCAAAAAAAAGAAGACTTCTGCTGGCACGCCGGTTGAGTTTTCAAAACTTATTTCGCCATCACGTTCTATGCCTTTCCTAAAGGATGCGAACAGTTCATGAGGCGCTGAAGAAAATAAATCCTCCAAATCAACAAAAAAACCTTAGCCAATATCAGCTTTGGAATCCAGGATACGTACGTCATCACCATTGTTTTTTTTTTGTGTGTGGCGGATGAGGCATCGACCTCCAGAGCACTCAGATATTCCGGCAAACACTTGGTGATTAGGAAATGCCACGAACTCCTCTCACTGAAAACTGTTGTAAACAGCAGTCAGTCTTTGTGAGGTTTAGCTATGAACAAAATCGACAGCGGTTTCTTTCTACAATCAAGTATTCCACTTCCCTTAGCAAAAACTAATATTTTTGGAACATGCGGTTGGCTTTTTAAATTGTATTTTAAGCATATTTGTATTCATAAATGCACTAAAAATATCTAGGAAATACGGTCCTGAAATTTCATTCTACGGATCTGAAATACATTCTTAAAATATGCCAAAAATACTTCACTTAAAGCATCCTTCAAGCACTTTTCAAATATTTGAAAAAATTTTGTCATGTCAATGTAGCTACGACGTGCAAAGTAGCACTCCTCTTAACCAATATGTAATAGTTAACTTTTAAACTATTACCGTTGGGTTCCTTAATTATTGAGAGGCATGTAGCCCACCTTAAGTATTACCCATATCAGTTTTTAGAATTTCGAAAACGCGGTTACCCTTGGCGCTGTGGCCCAACAAATTTCGCCTACATCGCGCCAGAATACATGCGGTTTGAGGAGCTTGCAGGCAAAGCAACCTCTCCAGTGAACCTAACTCGTCGAGATAGCCAAAATTTGTTGGGCCAGAGCGCCGAGTATAATCGCGTTCTCGAAATTCTAAAAACGGATATGGACATTACTTACGGTGGGCTACATGCCTCTCGATAATTAAGGAGCCCAACTGTAATAGTTGAAAAGTTAACTATTAAATATTGGTTAACAAGCCTGCTAGTTAGCATGTCTTAGCTGCATTATGATGGACTACACCACTGACAATGCTATGCCAGAAAAAGCGCGCATCTAATTCAATTGCCTTATTTTTAAAAATTGCAGAAAGTCTTAGGTGAAACACCCTGTATATCTTATTGCGTAGGGAAGCCCACGTGTAACGCAGAACCTCCTTCCGGCTGTAGAAACCAAAACCAGAACTTCATAGAAAAACAATTGAATGATAAGCTTTTTCTGCTTCGTTTCTTTATGGGGTTCAACCCTACAAAGCGGCTGAGGCTTTGAGGAACGCCGCAGTGAAGGGCTCCGGATATTTCGACCACCTAGGGTTCTTTAAAGTGCGCTTACATCGACCAGCACACGGGCCTGTAGAATTTCGCCTCCATCGAAATTCGACTGTCGTGGCCAGGATAGAACTGGCGTCTTTCGGCACAGTAGAAGAGTTTCATAACCATTGCATCGCCCGTTTGCAAACTGGCAGCGAGAAAAGGGAACATCTCATTTCTACACATTGTTGCGGCAGAATATCTCAGATTATCTCGAAGTATTTCGCTATAGCCTCACGCGACCCCTGTGGCCAGATGTACCAGCCTCGAGGCAGAGCTTCACGACAGACGACCACAGCGTACTTAGGACGCGAGCAACCTAATGAATCTCGGTCGATGATTTACGGTAGACGTCCCCATCGCAGATAGAGTAGCACTGGCGCATGCACAAGTCTCATACATCTTATTATGCACACTGAGGGTTCTGAGGCACAGCTCAAATAAGCAGCAGCGGTAACCGGCTGAAAGCCAACTAGTCTTGTTGTAGAGGCTGGTGGGCATTGCATGCTACCATGGCTTTGTAACACCAGGTTCCAAGCACTGGCTTGCTGGAACTATCTCAACTATCTGCGAATGCGCAGAATCATGGAAGAAGCTTTTTCTCTGCTCGTGGAGCGTACTTCCAGCAGATATGGCGCAGGCCAACTGCAAGATTTAAAAACTGCAACCAACCGTTACTAGGGAGCTCGTGCTTGAACGCCAAATCACTCCCCCTATTGTCTGCAGAGGCTTAAAATACAATCACTGAATGAGTTCGGGTGAAGGTTTTTTGTTTCAATTAAACAAATTAAAAGGAATTAAAAAATCGTCCACTTATCTAATAGCATTAAGTACCCCTGGTTAGTCCCCAGTGGCACAGCTCCTCGGCCCAATATTCGATGTGTGTTTCCAAATGCCTGTCTTACAAGGAACCGATGGAAACCATCCATTTCCAATATTCGGACGATTACCTGCGCTGCTAGGGACTCATGATTAAGGGAGTGATCAATAGCAGCTAAGAATATATTACACGTGGCCGGGGCGGCGCAGCAGCCAGTTCAAAAGCCTAGTCGTTGAATATAAAAATTGTCATTGAACGATATAAATGTGCGGTGTAAATAAAATTCGTGCAAAAATGAAGACTTCTGCTGGCACGCCGGTTGAGTTTTGAAGCCTTATTTCGCCATCACGTTCTATGCCTTCGCTGAAGGATGCGAACAGTTCATGAGGCGCTGAAGTCAATAAATCCTCCAAATCGACAAATGAAGCTTAGACAATATCAGCTTTGGTATCCAAGATACGTACGTCATCCCCATAGTTTTTTTTTTTTGCGTGTGGCGAATGAGGCATCGACCTGCGAAGCACTCAGATATTGCTGCAGACACTTGCTGATTAGGAAATGCCACGAACACCTCTCACTGAAAACTGTTGTAAACAGCAGTGAGTCTTTGTGAGTTTTTGCTGTGAACAAAATGGAGAGCGCTTCCTTTCGATGATCAAGTATTCAACTTCCATTAGCATAATATGTTTGCAAAATGCGGTTGGCTATTTAAATTGTACTTTAGGCATATTTTGTATTCATGAATGCACTAAAAATATCTAGGAAATACGCTCGTGAAATTTCATTCTACGGATTCGAAATACACTCTCAAAATACGCCAGACATACTTCACTTAAAGCATCCTTCAAGCACTTTTCAAATACGTGAAAAATTATGTATGCAGTTTTTGCATCATGTCACTGTATTAAAAGTGCACTTTCGTAAATATGAAATTAATTCATCTCAAGTATATTTCAATTCTAACAAACGGGTAGTTATTTTATACGTATTTGCAGCACACTTCTAGCTGCCATTGAACAGTCCGAGTGCTTGAAATCGCGTTTCGAGAAATGGCGTCTGCGTGCTGCCAATGTATTTGAAGTGTACTTATGTGAGTACGCAATTATTTCTCCCAAATATTTCCTTAATTGTACCAAATTGGCAGTCAGCATTAGGATATTAGCCGCACACTTTAAGCTGTCGTTGAAAATTATAATGCTCGAAATCGATTTTCGTCAAATCGAATTTTGGTGTTGGCAATGTATTTAAAGTGTGCTTTCGTAACAACGCAATTAATCCGTCCCAAGTATACTGAAATTCTAACAAATGGGCAGTCCACGTAAACATATTTTCATTACACTTCAAGCTACCATGGCAGAATTTAGGGCTCGCTATGACGTTTCAGGCACACCTCTCCCTTTCTTGTCGTCATTTCGTTTATGGTAACTTCTAGAAGGAAGGTAATCACCACTTATTTACATTACGTGCGGAGAACATGATAGCATTATACCGTAAAGGCGCCTTGGGTACTTCCGGACCCGAATATGCCACCGAAATGGACCCCACTGGCAAGGCCGACCGGCTCCCTTAGACGCCCGTGTATCTGTTGGTTGACAGTTCGACTCCTGAACTGCGCCTGATGCACGTTTCAACTAGCAGTTCGGTTCTAGATCGATCTCAGATTCGAACGGGGCCAGTATGGCACTTCAGAGATAATTTAGGGGTCCACAGTCTTTGCGCAAAGAACGCCTCACCTGGCAAGATAGTGCGGCGTCTCTCGGTGGGTATATATAAGGCAAGCCAAGTATGGCACTTCTCGGAGCCCTTCTTGTTTCCTGCTTCACTTTCGTCATGATTGGCAGTGTGTTGATATCTTTGCCATTCCCATTCTGTCACGTGACCTTATAATCTCACACACCTCTTGACTGATGATAGCTAATTTGTTCTGCGTTGAAACATTAACCTGTCTCACTGTGTAATGCAGACCAGTAGACCTTTAATTACCCGAATTGAATATCTTTTGAATGTATTAAATGTATATTTTTAGTCTATTTTTCATGTAATCTTACGCACTTAAAGGTGCAGTGAAGAGGAATCTGAACTCCTCTTTTTGCCGCACGAACTCAATTTATATGTTCCGAACGTTCTTAGAAACTTAGATTTATTGCCTGTGTGGCCGATTACTATAAATCCGATTAACGTCCGGCTCCCGCCTTATTTTTTTAATTCTCCCCGTATGGTGGGCGTAGTCTTCTAACGTGTGGAGTGCCTTTTAGCAAGCTCTGTGAAGGCTTGCCGCTGTGCCATTGGTGGAGTAATACGTAGTAATCGGTAGTAGCAAATAGACCTCACGTATTTTTATTTCTGCGGGCTTATTTTGCCGCTATATAATCAGTGAATGAAACTGTTTATTCATGGAAACCTAAAAAACAAAATAAAGCGAAAGCAAAGCCTCCACGGAGCTATCTGAAAGGCACTCAACGCATTGGTCGACTGCGGGCACCGTACGCGGAGAATTAAAAAGAAAGGCGGCAGCCGGACGTTAATCTGATTTAATTAGGGAAATCGGCCACACAGGGCAATAAAACGTCGTTTCTAAGAATGCCCGGAACGTGTAGATGGAATCCCGCGGCATAAAGACGAGTTCAAATTCCTCTTCACTGCAACTTTAATATATGTTTTTGGTACATTTTTAATGCATTATAGATATACCAAGCTGCCAAAAATTTATATTTCCCGCATTTTTAAGGACGCTCAAAATATTGTTCCTAGTATACTTAAACAGCGTTTGTATTGCATTTTAAGCATAGGTACAAAAAATGTTAAATAGATATGAAATTATTACAATATGTTTGAAATGCAGCTTTAGCACAGCCTCTTTTTCGCTTAAGGTTGCAAGCCTAGACAATTCAAGATCCCATAACAGTGCTGCAGCTCTGTTCTTGACAGTTCTTGCACTATGGTTTATACATACGAAGTTCTTAGCAATTGCCTGAGTTGCCTTTTCGCTGAATTCTTATAATAAGAGAAAGAATCCCACTGTAGCAAACGCATATTATTTTCCTTTATCAACGGAATAATATTTCTGGCCGGGTCTTTGGTGTGCTTGGTGGACGCCGTGTTCACCGTTTTCGTAACGGCTGCTACACCTGCCAGGAGGCGCCTTTGACGAAAAGCACCGATAAAGTGGTAGTAGGCCCTTTCTAAGTATGCATGAAACTGATTTATATTACGCAGCATCTCCTAGGACTAAAAAGCTTCTTGATTCATTGGTGTTGCTCGTTGTTCTGGTAGTGGGAAGGGTATGAAGGCAATCAGCACACGAAAATTCAATCATCTGGGCAGCAAATAATCAGGCGGAGCATTGCTTGATATCTGGAAACCAGGCCGTGGCGAAGGCACTGCAAAGCGTTCGCAAAAGATCTTGGAACCTGCACACTTAGCGCCGAAGTTCCTATTAACTTAAGTACCTGCATATTCCCGTGAAAAGGCTCACTCGCGGCCTGAGGGCGGCGAACATTGCACTTACCTTTTCGGGTATGAGTGGATAATAAATCCCCGCTTACAGCGGGGCTTTATTAACCGTCATGTGGTTTTTCACAAAACATGGAAACAATCTCTCTGCGTGGGCAAGAGGAGCCGCTGACGGGACTTATTAAAGGTCTCGCGTCATTGCCCTAACAGCGGAACTTTAGTGTCTACCAAAGTTTATCCTTCTCCTTATGGTCAGAACAATAACACTTCCTACGGAAGAATTTCATCCCAATTTCATCTCGCGTCCACGGACTCACCATGATTGCCCTATAAGATGGTGCTACCACTGTGGCGACATTCCAATCGCGAACAGTTTTACAGTGTGAGACTATATGTTTACAACAAAAAGGACATCCGTAGTCTAACTTTACCCAGACATTTCAGTTAACATATGATTGTTCAGTGCGGCAATCAATTTGGCATACTGGTGGAATGCATCTTCTGCCAGAGTCGCTATGTGTAACTCTAGCATAGGACGGCGTTCACACTAGCGTGTAGCTCCTTGGCTGTCGTCGCTGTAATGTCCACTGCGCGGCAACGAATCAGGTCATTTATTTAAATAATGCGCAACTCATTTTCGAATACCAACCATTACATGTAATTGATCCACGCCAGGTTAACAGTTTAATTTTGAATTCCTCCTCTCATGGTAATTCGGATTGCACTTCTGCTGTCCAGTGGTGGCTGCGAAATTCAACGTACGATTTATATCCCGAGATGCCCATAAAGAAGCCATTCAAATAACTATTTGTACACCAGTCCTTCCTGCTGTTTAAGCAGTCTAGTGCAGGAGGTCGCACAAAATAAAATGACAGGGAAACAATTACGGGGGTTTGAGCGAACACATTCAAAAATAGCCCTTTTCAGGCAAAATAAGCCTTTGACGGCACAGTGTTACCAGTGGCGGACACCAGAAAAACGGTGCATCGTCTTAAGCGGTCATCTGGTTAATTATTTTAAAATAATTAACTCTTTAACTAGTAGAATTAGGCGCCTAGTTGGAATTGGAGATTTTTACCCGATCGCTTGTAATAGCCATATGACTTTTTTAAAATATCGAAAACAGGATTGCCCTTGATGCTGTGGCTGCACAGCCTGGCTTTTTCGACTAGTTACGGGCATTGAAGGAGTTGCTTTGCCTGTATGCTTTCGAAAGCGCGTGTATTTTCGCACGATGCAGCCAAATTTTGTTGATCCAAAGCGGCGGAGGTAATCGCGTTTTCAAAATGCTAAAAACTGACATGGCTATTACCTACGAAGGGCTACAAATCTCTACTCAAAACTAGGCGCCTAACTCTAATCGTTCGAAAGTTAATTGTTAAATTTAGTCATCCAGTTTTCTACTCAAGATTATTCACCAGATTTCTAGTGTCCGCTAACACTGCTAATACTGTGCTACAAAAGCCATATTTTTACCCTAAAATCCAATTTTTGTACATATTTAAAAGTGCTCGATGACATGTCCCTGACATGTCGCTAGCGCATGATTAAACTGCGTTTGTTCCGGGACCCACTCTGACCATTTCTGTTACACCTATCACATTACGATAACTTGTTGCATGGTCCAAAACTTAAATTGAACCCTTTTTGTTAGCTTCCATGTGCTGCCCCTTAGGTCAATAATCATAATACATCACCACGACCTCGACTGCTGGAAGGAGTTAATGGCCTGGAAACAATTGAATTCTTCCATCCTGTTAAAACCATGGCTCTCTCTGCAGGGTAGGCCACAGAGCCAGATAGCTCATATGACACTGTTTTCATAATAATTGATTGCCACCCACCAAAACACAATGACAAGGGCCTGTTACACCAGACGCCATAAAGACAAGCGGCACGAAAATATCAGCAACACAACTGCTGCTGCACACCAAGCATACCCGAGGCACTTTGCACACAATGCAATGGAAGTTTCCAGCCGCGACGCCATCATGTGCGGAGCTTATTTTTCTGACCTTTCCCAAGTGAATGGAATCCACATTCTTAGTCTGGTGACAAAAACGCATTCCCATAGCAGCTGGGATGGCTTTCCAAGAAATGTCCATCCGTATAACGGGAAATGCGATTCATATACCGAAACTTTGAGGGAATGCAGCCAGTGATTTTTCAAAATAGCCTTCTTGAAATATAAAAACGGTTTCTCCGACAGTGCTAGTGTTGACGGACGAGATGTGAACACAGAGCGACTAACGGCGACAGAAAAGACGCGAAAACGACAGGACCAGCGCCTTGAAGTTTACAGGCATAATGGCAGGTTCGGCACGGAGCCGTCAAAAAAAAAATGGGGGGGGGGGGCAACGTCGAAGAAAAATGCTGAAGTTAACCTCTCGTTTGCGCTAGTTGGCTCATGGTGAAAGCAATATGAAAACTGCGCGACCATCGTCGACTTGCGCTTATTTCTGTCCCCTTTATCACGTGTTCTTCTATTACGTTCAGCATGAACCAACCAGCCCAGTTTTTCTTGAGCTTATTCATTCTACACTAGGCCCTTTTTGTTTTTCGAAGCCATCGCCATGAACCTTACATTATGCGCGTCAGTGTGAAGGCTCTGGTCTTGTCCTTTGTGTGTTTTGTTCTGTCCACGTTGATTGCGCTGTCTTCATATTAATTTCACCATGAACCAACTAGCCGAAACAAGTTTTATTTGGTAAATATAAGGAAACAAGTGAATGGTGTTGACTATTGGAATGGTTCATCACATTACCATCATAATCATCAGTCATTATCATTTTCCCTACTACATTTCAACGCCTTTTTACAATTAGAAATTTTTAATCGGCAGTCAGATATAGCCATATCAGTTTTTAGAATTTTCGAAAGTTTAATCACCTTTGGCGATGTGGTTCAGAAAATTTCCCCATGTCGCGCAAAAAAACGCGCGCTGTACAGAAAATAGGGCCCCAAAGCAACTCTCCATCTTCGGACGCCATTCTTCGGCACAATTCTCTGTTGTCTTGTGTGCCCCGCCTGCGCTGCAGTTATCGCCGCTACTCGCTGGTAAAGTCTGCACGAGACAGAGAGAGAAGCTCACGTGTCAGATGCGACATCAAGTGGCGCGAATTTGGCTGTGTTGCGTTGCACGCGGCCCGGCTGAAAGCATGTCTCTTTTGGCGAGATACAGCCAAACTTTGCTGAGCCCCAGCGTCGCGGATAAACCCGTTTTTGTGATTCTAAAAACTGAAATCCCAGTTAGTAACGGCCGGCTACAAATCTCTAATTGCAAACAGGTGCCTAACTCTAGCAGTTTTAAAGTTAACAAAAATTAGTTAACCGTGTTAGTAGTTATCGTTAGCGACTTGTGTTCTGGCGTTAGCCAAAACTCGCATAGTTGTGAAAGGAAAGCAATGATTATGGCCAAAAATCTTATTGATAAAATTTGTGGTGTGCTCACTGAAACACCTGTTATTATACTAAAAAAATCGTGGAAGATGTTTTTCCAAGACGTTAGCTGTAATGATGCTCCACATAATACCATCTGGTACTATATTTCCGATAATTTTTTAAAGTAAAACGCTTCTCTGGGTATACTGAACTTGAACGCCGTTCCGGTGCACTTTCTAAAGTTGGAACCGCATGGCGCGATTTCGGGCGGGATTGCCGCGCGGATAGTGGGCCGCGGGCGTCATTCTGACGCGTGCATAATCCATCACGAAATCGCGCCGCCGCGTGGTTCTACGCGAAGTAGAAAAAAAACGCCTACGCAAAGAAGAAAAAAATATTAGCTGCAATGCTGCCCACATAATACTATCGGGACCATATTTCAGAGAATTTTCAAATGTAGATTGCCGCTCTATGTACACTGAACTTGAACGCCGTTCTGGTGACCTTTCTAGGCAACAATTTTTCTAACCAGTTGCCCTGGCAGTTCCTAAAAGCGCTGTTCTAGGTGTCTTGTGAGCACTAAGCAGCTGAAATCAGTTTACAATGGCATTCGGTAAAGAGCACGATACGGACAAGAAGCTAAAGGCAGCAGTACTTCAATAATTAAGTTAAGCTCCTGCAGTTCTGCCATATTCAGATTTTCTCACAACTTTTCTAGTAGAACTCCGTGAAAGCCGCTGAAGGATAGCCATTTAAACCTGGAAAAAGCAGCACATTTCTTCCATAATTTCTGCGCGATTAGTGTGTGTTTATTATCAAACTGCGTTTAAATAGCAAGTAAGTACGCCTGCCAGAAACAGAGCTGAAACAAAATTCTTAAAAGTAAAAGAAAAATAGCCGGAAATGTGCAATGAGAAAGGAGAAGGCAGTCCTACAAATACGACATAGGAGTGTAACGCAAATGTTAAGTCGCGAGGCCGCCCATCCAGATGTTCAGTATGTCTTTGAGAAAACACCCTAGTGGTCTATGTCAGAAATTCTGCATTGATTCCTTGAATGTCTCATACTGATAACGGGAGGGAACCTTCCTCTTTATGGCAGTTCGTGAGCCAGGGTATCACTATCAACCCTCCTTGCTGACTCTACCCTTTTATCGATTATTTGACCATCCTGCCCTTTAACATAACACAGAAATTTCTTTACACTTATTTTGATTTTGTACCTCAGGCTGATATTTAATTTTGGTCTTAGTTAACAGGAATGAACAGCTTACCTGAGATAGCACTTTCGGCGATTTTTCGCGTGGTTGAGAAATTGCGTTCCGCGTTTCTAATTAGCAGCTACAGTTATTTGATGTCTTTACACAGTTTCATTGCTACCACTGTACCGAAAGCGGAAACGCCGGAGAAAGATATTCGTTTTCGCACTAAATGCTCCAGGTTTCGTGGTATTGATTCTTCCATCTAGTGGGACACGTCTTACAAGGTGTGAAAAAGCCTGAATATGAGAGAGCTGCGCTAGTGTAGGCAGACTATAGAGTGTTTTCTCATACGGTCCCTTTGTTTGTAATATACTTGCTTAATGCAGGTTGCTCAAAATAAGCTTCACAGGTTTCTTAAATATAGGCTCTTAGGACACGTGAAATCTACCTTCGGAAATAAGTTATGGGGAAAGGGGCACTATGTGCGATGATAAATGTCACCCTCAGCCATCTGATTACAATTCATATATAGATTTCGTGGTTGCCATTAGAGGGCATGTTTGTATAGAAAACTTGGAGCCAGCCGCATTCCTGCACAAATATATTTGGTGCAAATCTCAGAGCGCGCCTGTGTTCCGAGATATTTCTTCCCAATTCTCAGCTCGATCTCCGTAATTGCGCAGGCAAGGAGGTTACTATCGGTGCAAAATTCGAACTGGTGCGACGCGACGTTTCCTCTGCCGACGGCGTGTAGCGTCCGGTGTAGCTGACAACCATTTCTCAACCACTTCCGGCAATTGAAGTTGAAGAAGAACTCGAAGCAACAGCTGCGTCACACTAGGGGTTATGAAGCTTGAAAGCACAAGCTGATGGGCGAGTTGGTTATTCATTGTTTGATTTGAAGCAGCGCAAGGCCGAAAGCCAAAGAAGAGAGCAGAGAAAGAAACGGACAGCACAGCGCTGTGTTGTCCGTTTCTTTCTCTGCTCTCTTCTTTGGCTTTCGGCCTTGCGCTGCTTCAAATCAAACTAGGGGATAGCTTCGCGTCGACTGACACCTCCTTGCAAGCGTAAATAAGCGAAAAAAGTTATAGGTCACTATGGCGACCTGCAATGGGGTATGCGAAAGCATTCAAGCCTGTTCCAAACTTGTCGCTTCTTTTCAAGTAACACTTTTTTACCCGGTTTACTCTTTTAACCTCTTTTATTTTATTGTATTTCCACGTCTGAGGCAGTTATCACGTCTAGTCTACTTTTCGCTTCTAATTACTCCACATCAACCATAGCTTTTATTTGATTAATCAACTTTGCATCATCATCATCATCAGCCTGACTGCACACAATGCAGGGCAAAGGCCTCTCCCATGTCTCTCCAATTAACCCTGTCCTTTGTCAGTTGCCGCCACTTTATCACATCTCTCATCCGCCCACCTAACTTTCTGCTGTCCCCTGCTATGTTTGCTTTCTCTTGGAATCAGCTCTGTTACCCTTAAAGGGACAATGAGGAGAGCTCTATCAATATTTTTTTTTACAGCAAAATCCGATAGTTTGGCATTTCATGGCTCTTGGCCGGCAGCGAAAGAAGCATTTATTTCTAAGAAATTTGGATTCGAAGTTGACAAAGTTTTTCCCGCCGCTCTGATTCAAACTTGGGATTCTCCTATGACGACACAGGACTAAGTGACGTGAAACATGACGTGCACATGACGTAACGCAGACTCCGTGATTTCTGACCGCCAGCAGTGCGGCCTGGCAGCAGCCGAAAAGAAAGCTACCGCCGGCAGCACGTTGACATCTATCGGTTATTGCGGCCGTCGCTACCGTCGCTTCGTTTACGTTTGCACCGGCGTTTTGCAAGCGTTACGATAGATCCAGTTCTCGAAGTCGTCAACGTAGTTCTAGCAAATAGACACCTTTAGCATACCGTGTACCTTGTTACCGCTAGCGGAATACCGGGAGCCCGCCTACTGCCGGAGAGCAGGCGCTGATTGGTCCCGATGCTGCAGGCGAGCGCGTAGCTGCCGGATACGTGGCGCCATCTGGCGACGTCAAGGAGATTTGCGCATGCATTAGCTGCGCCTCGGTGATTCATGGCTTCTCGTGTTCTAGTGTTTCTAGAACCATTGGTTCTAGCAACATTGTTTTGTCCTATGACGTCATCACGCTTGTACTTGTGAGTTTGGCCATTGGCGGCTATACCTGTATTTTGGTTCTTGCTCTTTTCTACGTTACAAGAGCTTTGTTGTCAGTATGCGTGGCGTTTTTGTAATGAGGAGCTGGTATTCTGTCGATACAAGCCTGCTTCAATTTCTCCTCAGTGTTCCTTTAAGGACCAGCGGTTATCTTTCCTATTGAAAAATCTCGTATGATTTCATACGTGTCTCATATGAATTCATATGTGCCTCGTATGAATTCATATGTGCCTCGTATGAATTCATATGTGCCTCGTATGAATTCATATGTGCCTCGTATGAATTCATATGTGCCTCATATGAATTCATACGCACTGCATACGAGGTGATATGTGTGTAAATATGTGGCATACGAGATGCATATGTCCTGCATACGAGGCCATATGTGTGCATATGCGCTGCATACGAGGTCATATGTGTGCATATGTGTCTCTCTCGTATCACTTCGTATGTATGCATACGAGTCATATGGGCCTTATATGTGTGCACACTCGGAGCATATGAGCCATACGTGTACATATGCTGCATACGAGCTCATGTGCCGAACTTTGCGTATGAATTCATACGTGGCACACTTCTGCAAATCGACGTGATCTCGCATCAGTTTGTGTATGTCTTGCATCAACTTGCGTCTTCCCGCCATGACGGCCAGCGCACATGGCTTTGATGTCGGGATGCTGATCATATGTCAGGTTTAATACCGGCCATGGCAGCCTTATTTCAATGGACACATATGGAATACAAAAATACCCATGTGCTAGTTGTGCAATGTCAGGACATGTTAAAAAGCAGAAATATGATCTAAACTGATCGCGTCACTCACTGTCCATGTGTCGCTTCGCAAAATTAAAACCTACATTTTGCAATTTTCTTTCTGAACTCGCGTTACCCTTGTATGAAATGTTTAAATTGGCATATCGGTCGAGTAGTTCATTTGAATTGTCTTTCTTATGAGCCTGAAGTGTCACATTCATGATGTTGTACTCATGGACAAAAATTTACAGGATGCGATTCGCAAAAAGAAATACTATTTCTGCATGGCCTTGCTAACAAATCAGCTAGCGTTCCAGGAGATGGAACACACATTCCCCCCCATAATTCGCTGCTCTTCACTGACATGCGTAGTAATGTTTTTTTCCACGAACCCACAAACTTTTCTCCAGGACTGTATATATATGCACGAAACTTACTCAAAAAGAAGCTGCCAAGCTCTAAAACAACGAACTATGAAATAAACAGTGTTCTGCAGCATAACATGGCTCACACAGCTGTAATACGCACAATGTACATTCACATGATACTGCATGTTTTATTGTCAAACACCTGTGCCCATGCCAACTTTACAATAAAATTTCGATCTAACAAAAAAAAAGCTTGGAGAATGCGGTATATACAGAGGGAGAGCAGCTACACTAACTTGCATCCTGGCTACAATGGCCACCAGTATCAAATTAACTAATGTGCAACAGTTAAAGCTGCACATCTGGAAGACATAACTGCACAAAATCACAGAGATTCATGAAATTGCAAGTACGGTATGCCTATACATTGTGCATAATTCAAGGATGGTGACCACTTAGAAACAATGAGATGCAGTAAAGTCACAAAAAGTTATTTGAGTGTACCACTTAACAATACCACTAGATATTTGAGAGCTTGAAAGCACGCGTACAAGAGTCCATGGTAATTCGACAGCTTGAGCTTCAAACTTTAGTTTCTGGCAGTGACATGTATATCTGTCATGCTATCGATGCAATTTTTAGGACCAAATGTGTAATATAATATTTTTTCGGTAAATTGCTGTCCCAAATGCAGATCCAGACAGCAATAAAATGTAGCATTATAACCACAACCTTTTGAATGAAGAACCTTTTTAATTGACAAAATTATTTCCTTATCTTTATTGAAGATTAGAAATGAGGTATATACAGAGTGCTGAAGTGAGGGATAGTGCATAGCATCAGGTGAGACTGGAAATTACAGAAGATTAACATACGGTATTATTTTACACTGTGAAAGCACTCAAAGCACAGCAACAGAATAAAAGTTTCCCATGGCATGGTCAAAGGAAATCACCACCAACGGCAAAGTTCTCCAGCCGAGAAAGCTCATCGAATATTGCAAGCATATCAAAGGCGTGACACAAAAAAGGTAAGTAAAAAACATGCACTAATATGCCCCAGAACTCCAAAGTAATGCCAAATGACCTCTTGCTCTACAAATAGACAAACACAAAATAATTTAAAAACTGAACTCCTTTTACATTCGTTCTTGCACAAAGCCATAACTATACACCTCAGCTTAGTGTTCCCGGAGACTGTGATGGGGTTCGATTGATGAGATTGGGCGAGGGACCGATAAAGCGAGCCTGTTACTTAAGCCGCCATGTTTTATTCTTTCATAGTGGCCAACAAAGTAGTAACATTTGGCTAGATACCGATTACAAACACTACACTACCCTCCTCGGGGAAAGTTAAATGGATGTGCACACACACTGTCACAGTTCACTGTAGAGAGGTCTCTCACTGGCAAACAGTCGCAAAGTCAGGTCTCAAAGTCAGAGAGATGACGTGGAGGTCTTCTGTTTCTCTGTGGATAGCGCCGTGTTGGAGAACTCTGGTGCAATGCAGGTGGTGTAGGAGGGTGCAATATAGGAGGTGCAGGCTGGTTCACTACAGGTGGTGGATATATGTCATCGCAGTGGAGCGGTGTTGTGGCTGATGCTTCTTTGAGGCCGGAGACATCTTTGAAAAAACTTGAGTTGCGCGTTATTACCCTGTTTCCTCTCGATGCCTTGATTTGTGATCCATGAATGCTTACAATGGTATAAGGGTCTGGATCATAGTATGGAGTGAACTTGTCGCGTCTCTCTTGCTTGCACAAGACTCGTTGGCTGATACAAAATCGATGTGGTTGAATATGTCTTCGTGCGTCAGCATGATGTTTGTTGTATGCCTTTTTCTCGAGCACGGTTGTTTTCAACCTTGTTAAGTCTTCACTGTGCGAAGGAGCTTCAGTGTAGCACGGCAGAAGATTCCTCATTGGTCTGCCAAACAGCAGTTCATATGGTGATCTTCCTGTTGTAAGGTGTTTGGAAGATCTATATGACATCAGGAAAGTGTCAAGCTCTGCTTTCCAATCTGTGTTCTCAAGCTGACTTGTGTGAACATGCTTTTTCAATGTTCTCGTGAACCGTTCAGCTTCACCGTTAGCTTGAGGCCACAAAGGTGCGATCCGATGATGTTGAAGTCCTAACTCTTTCGAGAGTGCAGCAAACTCTCTGCCTTGGAATGGTGGTTCATTGTCAGTTTTTACCTGTGCAGGGATTCCAAACTGGCAAAACACTCGTCGCAGCAAGGGAAGAACATTGTTTGCACTTGTGGAATGTGTGACTTGTACTACAGGGTACCGCGTGAAGTCATCTATTACCACCATTGTGTACTTTCCATCTGGGAACGGACCACAAAAGTCAATCGAAACTTCCTCCCAGGGACCATTGGGTGGTTCAGTGATGGCAAGTGGTTCTTGCTTTGCTTGGGGAACGACTGCTTGACATGGTAGGCAGTTTTTAATCAAAGTGTGCACTAGTTTATCCAAGCCTGGAAACCAAACTTTTTCTCTCAGCATCTGTTTTGTTTTGACGATCCCTTGACCCTTGTGGGCGAGCAGCACTGCTTGCTTCTGCAGGCTAGTGGGAAGAACTAGGCGCGTTCCTCGAAGGGCGATGCCCTCAGGTGTTGTTGTTAGTTCATTCTTTATGGATGCAAATGGCTTCAGTTCAACTGAGACCCAGCTGCTAGGTGTCGGGTGCTGGATAGCACTGACAAGTAACTGTAACTGCCGGTCTGCTTTAGTTGCTTCAGCCACTTCTTGAACTGAGAAGGCATTTGGGATGCTGTGGCACTGGATGAAGTTAACATACTCGTTGGGTACTTTGTCGATGCGGGCATGTATTTTTATCTCAGGAAGCAGATGCCTGGAAAGGTAATCGGAAGGGTTGCTACTTCCCGCGGTGTGCTGTACATCAAACTTGTACTGTTGAATGCATAGAGCAAGGCGCTCAATGCGGGCAGATGGTGATGATCTTGGGTTTCCCAGTATGCTCACTAATGGCTTGTGATCAGTCAGCAAAAGAAAGTGAATTTCACAAAGATAAAGGCGAAAGTGTTCCATTACCCATACAGCTGCGAGCATTTCACGTTCTATTTGGGAGTAGCGGCTTTCAACAGGTGTGAGCACTCTACTTGCATAGGCTATCACTGCAATGTGTTCACCGACACGTTGTGTGAGGATAGCACCCAGTCCATGTGGACTTGCATCTACGACCAGTTCTGTCGGCTTGGATGGGTCAAAGTAAGCAAGGGTGGATGCATCTGACATGGCTTGTTTTAAGCTCTCAAAAGCATTCTGCTGTTGTTCTGTCCACTCCCATGCAACATTCTTCAATGTCAGTTCACGTAATGGCTGTGTGAGATCGGCTAGATTTCTCAGGAATCTGCCTGAATAGCTGATCATGCCTAGCAAGCTCTTCACTTCTTGCGGTGACTCTGGTGTTTTGATTTGTAGGAATTCTGCTATCTTCTTGGGATCAGGAGGAATGCCGTCAGCTGAGAAAATAAGTCCAAAGAAGTTCAGTTCTCGTTGATGAAAGTGACACTTTTTCTCGTTGAGTGTCAGTCCAGCTTCTCGGAGTCGCTGCACAACTGCTTTCAAAGAGGCGTCATGCTCTGGTTTTGTTTGTCCAAAAACAAGGACGTCGTCACTAACATTCAGGACATTGGGGATGCCATTGAGCACTTGGCGGATGGTGTTTTGAAAGATTTCAGCCGCACTGCTGATGCCAAAGCTGAGACGTTTGTAGCGAAACAAGCCAACATGCGTTGAGAAAGTTGTGAGCTGCCTTGAGGAAGTGTCAAGTTCCAACTGATGATATCCATTCTTCAGGTCAAGGTTGGAGAATACTGTTGCTCCATTCAAGGCAACAATGATGTCATCCACTGTTGCACACAAATGTCGTTCCCGCTGAATGGCACTGTTCACAACACGCATGTCAATGCAGATTCGAATTTCGTCAGGCTGATGTGGTTTCGGCACAATAACCACAGGGGACACCCACGGTGTAGGTCCGATGGCTGGCTCTATGATGTCTTCTGACAGGAGGCGTTTAAGTTCTTTTTCTGTGGCATCACGTAAGGCAAACGGAATACGCCTGTGTGGTTGTGCAACAGGTGGGACTGTGTCGTTCACAAAAAGGTGGATGTGCTGATTTTTGAGTTTTCCAACTCCACTAAACAATTTGGGGAATGCTTCCACGATTGACTTGTCACCTGGATTGTCAGAAACTTGGTACGTGATCTGGACAAGCCTCAGGTTGGTTGCTGCTGTGAAGCTTAGGAATGGTGCACAGTTTCCTGGAATGACAAAAATGTCGTCTTCAATGCACTTATCTTTGTATCGCATTGTAACAGAGACTTTGCCCAAAAGTTGAAGTGGAGACGTTGATTTGTATGGGAACACTCTGATGGATGTTTCTTGGAGATTCATATTTAGGCGACAGCTCTTGAAGTCATTTTCACCAACAATTGACACTGTAGCACCTGTGTTGATTACGAAAGTGACTGGCACATTGTTGACAGTGACAACAGCCTTTGGAGATGAACTTGCTTGAGGGGAAGTCATAGCAACAAAAACGTACTCGTCACTGCTTGGACTGGTGTCACAGGTGGCTGTAGGCTCTCTAGTACTTGAACTCTTGAAGTACTCTTGAAGAACTCTTGAAGTACTAGCTCTCTAGTACTTGAATTGCCTTCGCATTACATGCCCTGCCCAAGCCCATTTCTTACTCTTGATTTCAACTAAGATGTCGTTAACCCACGTTTGTTCCCTCACCCACTCCGCCCTCATTTTCCTTTCCATAGCTCGCTGCTTTGTTCTTAACTTAAGCTGAAGCCTCTTTGTTAGCCTCCACATTTCTGCCCCATAGGTGAGTACCGGTAGGATAAAGCTGTTGTATACTTTTCTCTTCAGTGATATTGGTAAGCTACCATTCATGATCTGAGAGAACCTGCCATATGCGCTCCACCCCATTCTTATTCTTTTAGTTATTTCCCTCTCATGATCCGGATCTGCGGTCACTACCTGCCCTAAGTAGACATATTCTCTTACTACTTCCAGCACCTCGCTACCAATTGCGAACTGCTGTTCCCTTGCTAGGCTGTTGAACATTACTTTGGTTTTCTACATGTCAATTCTTACATAGTCACCTTTTATTGCATATCAAACATTTATCCGGCTGGGATTCTTACTTTCCCACAATTGTGGCGTCCAAGGACGTTTTGACATCCGCCCATCATATCGACATCTATGGCTATTTGGACAACTTGCTTACTGTTTTGCCTCTAATTAATTAACCGATTACTCCACATCAACTAAACTCGGCGCTGCGACATTTTGTCATCCTCTGTCTCGTACAATTATTCATTTACACATAGCTTTTTATCGGCCGACGTAAGGCCTGCGGATATATTCTGGGTCCACTTTGATCTGACACGAAGCGGCCAACATAGCCAAGTAATGTTTTGCCATTAATAATTACATACATTTGGGCGAATAGCTGAGCAGGCGCTTGCTGCACAAGAAAGTTACCAATTAAACCAGTCCAGAAACGCAACCCTCTTTGTTTCCTATGGAATCATTCACGCTAGACGCAGTGGCCAAGAATTACACTATTATACTTTATGAAAGAAGCCAACAGCCACAGAAACCAAGGAGCACAGGGTATTTTTTTTAATTAATTTATTTATTTTGTGGTGTTGATCATTTTAGAGTATAACTGAATATGTTATCGCTTAAAGCTAATTGGTTAGAAAAGCAGAAGAAAAAACAACCACATGCTGCCGGTGGGATCCGAACCCACGACCTCCGAATCACGCGTCCGGTGCTCTACCTCTGAGCTACGGCGACGACTGTCAAATCTTCTGCTTTCGGGGGTATTTATTTTTACAAGTAACCTAACCTTGAAAGTGTTCATCAGCGCCACCCACGTTCATAAGCGGCGGAGGTAGAACGTCCTGAGTTACCGCAGGTGTGACGTAGAACGTCATCGAACGAAGAGGGTGGAAGCTGCGTGAGAACCCTCTTATGCTTCCTATGGCGTCAAGGCTGCCAGAACCGAGGCCCTCGCTAAGAAGTTAAGCAAACAAGGGAAGGGTAATGAGGGGCTCGTTATAAATATTACTACGGGTCGACTCAGAGAAGCTGAGGCAGACGAAGTGAGAGGGCGCTTGGCGCGTGCTCGGACCCCGAATCCTGGGTAGTGGCCTGTGTTTTGGCATCCGGTGCGCCCTGTGCTTGTGTTCTGTTCAGCGTGAGTGCACCAGTGTTCTGCGTGGCGTGAACGCCTCCTGCCACGTAACATCTTGGTGGAGGTGAGGACTTTCCCCTTCCTCTCGTTCTGGCCTGTCCCAAAACGGAGCTTCGCAGCGGTCGCTACACCGGGACCGCTACAATGACGAAGCCCGGCGACTCGCCAAGTGCCACTGCCACTACATTCATGGTCATGGCTCATCCCCGTGACCCCGACATCTTTTCCGGTGCCTCAACTGAAAACGTCGAGAGATGGATCTCCATGTACGAACGTGTCAGCACCCATAACAGGTGGGACCCAACCGTCATGCTGGCAAACGTAATTTTCTATTTATCTGGCACAGCAAGGCAATGATACGACACCAACGAGGACGAACTAACCAGTTGGGACATCTTCAAGGAAAAGCTTCGCGCTCTGTTCGGACCTCCAGATGCTTCGAAGCTCGCCATCCAAAAACACCTTGAGTCGCGTGCTCAGTCCTCCAGTGAAGGTTACGTCACGTACATACAAGACGTCCTTGGCTTATGCCACCAGGTTGACACCTCCATGTCGGAAAACAAAAAGGTGGGCCACATCCTAAAGGGGATCGCGGACGACGCTTTCCATTTGCTTCTGTGCAAAGGATGTGATACCGTGGATGCCGTTATTAAGGAGTGCCGTCTCTTCGAGCAAGTCAAGAGCCGGCGCATATTTCCACAGTTTGAACGACTTCCCCATACGGCCGCCACATCTACGTGTGTTTTGCAGCAGCCACCACCTAGCCCACCTCCCACTTCGCCTCTCAACATCACCGACGCAGTCACCCGGATCGTTCGCCGCGAAATGGAGGCCTGTGCACCTGCGGCCCCTCAACTTACCACCCCCAGTCACCCCTTGCCCGATGTATCCCTCATTCAAGCCGTCGTGCGTGAGGAACTCGCAAATTTGGATCTCTCACATGCTAACTGTTCCATCGGGAACTCTAGCGTCCGACCACCAACCAGGAATGTTTTCCGCCCAAGGGCTCCGTACTTTCGTCGCTACCGTAATCCAGCAGAGTGGCGGACGCCTGATGATCGCCCAATATGTTTCAACTGTTCCTGTGTCGGCCACATTTCCCGGCACTGCCGCCATAGATGGTTTCCGACTCCTCGCACCGAGTTTTCCTATGCCAACCGTTCAGATATGCCCCGCCGTTTTCTGCCCGACCACCTCTTGAACAATCAGATTCGGCCAATGATCTCGCCAGCTCCCGACCGCGTCCTCCTTCCCGCTCTCCATCTCCCCGAGGCCGTCGTTTCCGATCCCCGCAGCCCCTTCGATCCTCGGCTGCAGCCCTATACGACCGCTCTGACTTGGAAAACTAGCTGATGCAGCTCCCGGAGGTGACGCTGCATCCACGACCAGGCCCGCAATTCCTCTACAGACCTCCCACTTGAACCAAATAGACGTTTGTGTTGATGGTGTCCCCGTGCGTGCGCTTATCGACACTGGTGCGCATATCTCTGTCATGAGAGCACAACTTTGTCGTCGTTTACGTAAAGTTCTCACGCCGGCTCGGTCTCGAGTGCGTGTCGCGGACGGCGGAACAGTTAGAGTTGACGGACTCTGCACTGCACGCGTTAGTGCTGCTGGCCATGACCTTCCGGTGCAGTTCATTGTTTTGAACCCTTGTGCTCATGACCTCATCCTCGGCTTCGATTTCCTGTCAAAACACTCCGCCCTGATAGACTGCTCGGAAGGCGTCCTACACCTCGTTCTCCCAACCATCGATCCTGAACCCTTGCCTTCTCCCAGACTGTATTCGCCCGACCAAGTTTCTCTGCCCTCACTAGCCGCCTTATTCGTTACCCTACGTCCTACCTCATCAGTCGCCGATGGTGACTACTTAGTCGCCCCTATTTCAGATGTCTTGCTGCACCGCAACGTTGCACTGCCCCATACTGTCGCTCCAATCAGGGGAAACAGCGTGTCACTACCGTTAATTAATTTCAGCTATTCAGCCCAAGTCTTTCCACCTGGCATATGCGTGGCAACGTTCTCACCTATTGGCTCCTGCCCAGTTGCCCCATTGGACCCTGCCCATGCATCAGCTCCTGCAGACCCTGTTCACGCTCCTACTTCGACTGACGCGATCACGGCAATGATGCCCTCCGATTTGCTCCCTGCCCAATCTTGTCAGCTGCGTGCGCTTCTCGAGTCCTATTCCGACATCTTCGACCTCCATAACAGCGCCCTCGGCCAAGCTCTTACCGTTACGCACCGCATCGACACCGGCGACGCTCCTCCGATCCGGGTCTCCCATACCGGGTCTCCCATGCAGAACGACAGGTAATCCAGGCGGAAGAGACAAAAATGCTGGAGAAGAACATCATTGAGCCCTCTCACAGTCCTTGGGCTTCGCCCGTCGTCTTGGTCAAGAAGAAAGATGGCTCGTGGCGCTTCTGTGTGGATTACCGTCACCTGAATAAGATCACTAAAAAAGATGTCTATCCGTTTCCTCGAATCTACGATGCCTTAGACTGGCTCTACGGAGCCAAATTCTTCTCCTCCATAGACCTACGCTCTGGCTATTGGCAAATTGCTGTGGATGACCAGGATCGGGAGAAGACTGCTTTTGTTACTCCTGATGGATTATATCAGTTTAAGGTTATGCCTTTCGGCTTATGTAACGCCCCAGCCACTTTCGAGCGCATGATGGACTCCTTGCTGCAAGGATTTAAGTGGTCCACTTGCCTGTGCTATTCAGACGATGTAATTGTGTTTTCTTCCTCGTTTTTGTCCCACATGGACCACCTCTCACAAGTTCTTTCCCTCTTCCGTCATGTCGGGCTGCAGCTCAACTCTTCAAAATGCCGTTTCGCGCGTCGTCAGCTGAATATACTAGGCCATGTCGTCGATGCTACCGGGGTTCGTCCCGATCCAGACAAGATCCGAGCGGTAAAGGACTTCCCAGTACCCCGTACGATCAACGACGTCCGAAGTTTTTTGGGTCTTTGTTCTTACTTTCGTAGATTTATTCAAGATTTTGCCGACATTGCTCAGCCGCTCACCGATCTTCTTAAAGGGGTGGAGACACCAAATTTTGAAGCTATAAAAAGCCTGCTATGGGATTCCTATGTATGCAAGGGCACTCATAGCCAGGTGTTGGACGCAACAAACCTTTCAAAAATATTTTAATTCGGTTCCAAAGATTACCTAAATGCTCACTCTCACGATCTAGACCCATCGCTAGCGCCATCAACCATGACGTCACAAGGGGTGTAGAAAAATTAGTTTTAGTGACGTCATACCAAAATACAGTGACGTACGATGAGCGGGGCACAGCCGCGTGAGCGCAGTCGACGCACCAGCGAGCCGCGTTTGCTGCTAACCGCCACTCGCTCGGTTTGCGGCACGCCGTTGCGAACAGCGTCGCAACGTCCGATTGCAGCTCGTTGCCTGCGTCCAGCCTGCTAGATGTCAACGGCGGGCCGCTCGCAGCAACAACGACGGGAAGCGGCAGTCAATGCGAGCGCGGAGAGCGGCAGCGTCGATGACATAGGCGCACTCCTTGGAGCCGGGCGGTCTGCGCCAGTCTTCGTGCCGAACGCCGGCATCTGAAGAACGCGATAGTATTGTTTGTTCACGTTCATAGCAAACCCTGGGATATATGAATACCAAAAATGCATCGTTTCTGACGATCGTTGGCAAATACCGAGTTCCTGGTAGAAGTGATGACTGCGATGCAAGCAAATTTCATCAGCCGGTTTTGTGCTGCTGCTACCTGGTGCGGTTCGCCTGCCGTCTGCTAGCTCTGTTGCTGAAGACGTCGTGGAAACCGAACATATCTTTTATTATGGGACGAGTTCACAGTAAAGGGGTGCCGAGCGGAGCACGTTTCTGAGCGCTGGCCAGTCCCGAAGCGCCCTCAGCTGCAGAGTCGATATGCGAAAGCAGCTAGGCCTAGCGACGACTAGGGCAATCTGGGACCAGCCCGCAGGTCGTCGGCCGGCGTTGCCGCAGGCAGTGTCGCTGCCGAAAGATCCACTTTTAGCACAGTCATGCTGTCGTATCTCGAATCTAGAAAGCATCCTTTCTGGTAGCATGGCTGTTTTGTATTTTCTTGTGCGGACGTGAAGTACGCCGAGTCTGCCGGCCGGTAGGTCAGCCTGGATACCGTCTGCCGACGTCATAAAAGCGAGCTAAAGAGTGTTCTTGACGTAAATAATAAACCATGGGACAAGAAATGTGAAAAAAGTGTCATTTTTGAGGATCGCTGACCAATACTGAGCTGCTATAGTAGAGGTAACAACTGTGATATGAGCAAATTTCTCACAACCGCGCCTAGCAGCTGCCGCTGGCGCGACGTTGGGGTCCGGCTCGCCTGGCGCCCGCTAGCTCCGCTGCCGAAGGCGTCGAGGAGATTGACCATACTATTATTTTATTGTGAGATGATTCTGTTAACACTACAGCTATTTGTGAAAAGTAGGCCTTTTATTATAGCGCAGGCGACTTCCGAAGCGACGGCCGCTTGCTAAACAGGCTATAGGCCTAGCGACGACCACGGCAGCCAGGCAGCAGCAGAGCTCGTCGCCCGGAGCGCCCGCGGGCGGTGCCGTTGCCGAAAGCTCCCAACATAAGCAGACATGCTTTGTCGCTGCTCGAGTATAGCTGGCAGTTCTGATAACAAGGCGATCTTGTCTTTTCTTGTGATATTTGTACACCATCCCAAGCAGCGCTCAGGTACTGCTGCACGGCAGCGAAGTGTGACACCGGTTGTGGGCGCAGCTTGGGTAGAGCGGCGCAGCGATGCTTACTGGCATTTTGCAATGTGTTTCGCGAACCCGCGAAGGCGATATTAGCGTGCGAACAAAAAAAAAGTCGATGTCCTCACTCATTGGAATCAGATCTGTCAGAATCCGAGCTGCTGGGATTAGACGTGCAGTTGTTTGTTTTCATGTGCTGGTCAGCACGTGTGTGGGAAAGCAGACGATGCAGCAGTAGGTGCGTCAAAATTTTTGTGGGCCCACGTGACCAAGCGAAGCAGTTGATCTTCCCCCTCTGTGACGTCACTGTACAACTCGGCGTTCCGAAACCGAAACCGAAAATCGTTCACCTAAAAATGCTATAATAAATTATTCACTGTGAATATATGAATCTTTGAATGTGTATCATGCTTCCTGGAGCCATAAGAAACGTTTGAAACTAAGAACGCGCGAACCACAAATTTGGTGTCTCCACCCCTTTAAAAAGTATGTCAGTTTTTCCTGGGGGCCCTCCCAAGACCACGCCTTTGCCCACCTTATAAGGAAGCTTACCACTGCACCGGTCTTGGCACACTTTGATGTGTCAGCTCCTATGGAAGTCCGTACTGATGCTAGTGGCCATGGAATCGGGGCAATCCTTTCCCAGCATCAATCCGGCACACATCGCGTAATTGCATATGCTAGCCGCCTCCTATCCCCCTCCGAGAAGAACTACTCCATTACCGAAAGAGAGTGCTTGGCCCTCGTCTGGGCTGTTGGCAAATTTCGACCCTACCTATATGGCAGGCCATTCACAGTTGTTACAGATGATCACGCACTGTGCTGGCTGTCTTCTCTGAAGGATCCTATCGGTCGCCTCGGTCGTTGGGCGCTACGACTTCAAGAATATGACTACGTTGTGCTCTACAAGTCCGGACGGTTGCACAAAGATGCCGACTGCCTCTCTCGTTACCCTGTTGCCCACACTAATACTGCGACGAGCGCAAGCCCTATTTACCTGTTCTCTCTATCGCCGTTTACAACTATCGCCGAAGAACAGCGTCGGGATGCGGAGCTTCTCTCCATCATCGATCGCCTAACGTCCGCCCACACCGACCCTTCACTGAACCGCTTTGCTCTCGTTGATGGTATTTTATACCGCCGGAATCTTCAACCAACTGGTCCTGACCTTCTCCTCGTCGTCCCGAAGCACTTACGAACAGTCGTTCTCCACGAACTCCATGACCTCCCGACTGCTGGCCATCTAGGCGTTACTCGCACGTACGACCGCATCCGTCGCCGGTTCTCCTGGCCTGGCCTCCACCGCTCAGTGCGCCGTTACGTTGGTTCTTGCGATGAGTGTCAGCGTCGCAAGCGCCCTGCATCTGCTCCCGCTGGCTTTCTTCAGCCCATTGACATCCCTCCTGAGCCGTTCTACCGTGTCGGCTTGGATCTTCTCGGCCCCTTTCCTGAGTCCACTTCTGGGAACAGTTGGGTTGCAGTAGCCACAGACTATGCCACCCGGTACGCGATAACACGTGCGCTCCCCACGAGTACTGCCGCTGATGTCGCCGACTTTCTTCTTCAGGACGTCATTCTTCATCATGGAGCACCCCACCAACTGCTCATCAGCAGTGGTGAACGACATTCTTCGCGCGTGCTCAACTAAGCACAAGTTGACGACCGCTTAGCACCCCCAAACTAATGGCCTCACTGAGCGACTCAATCGCACGCTTACCGACATGCTCGCCACGTACGTCTCCTCTGGTCTCCGAGACTGGGACGTCCCTATAATTCATCCCGCCACGACACTGCCGGCTACTCTCCGTTTTACCTCCTGTACGGCCGCGAGCCTCAACTGCCGCTTGACACATTGTATCGAACATCTCCTCCCCCACATTCTGAATACGCCCGTGAAGCCATTGCCCATGCCGACCATGCTCGCCAAGTCGCCCGTTCCCGCTTGCAAGCCTCCCAAGCTTCTCAGCAACAGCACTACTACCACCGTCACCTGGACAGTGCCTTCTTGCCTGGGTCCCTTGTCTTGCTCTGGGTGCCTTCTCGCCGTGTAGGGCTCTCGGAAAAGCTTCTTTCTCGATATGTGGGCCCGTATCGTGTGCTGCGCCAAGTCACAGCCGTCACATACGAGATTGAGCCTGCCTTCCCCGAGTGCACTTCCCGTACTCCACCCTCCGATATTGTGCACGTGTCGCGCCTTAAGCCCTACCACCTACCTTCTTCTGACACTCGCTAAGCAGCACCGCGACGGTGCTTTTGCGCCCGGGGGTCATGCTACGGGTCGACTCAGAGAAGCTGAGGCAGACGAAATGAGAGGGCGCTTGGCGCGTGCTCGGGCCCCGAATCCTGGGCAGTGGCCTGTGTTTTGGCATCCGGTGCGCCCTGTGCTTGTGTTCTGTTCAGCGTGAGTGCACCAGTGTTCTGCGTGGCGTGAACGCCTCCTGCCACGTAACAATATGAAAGAAGCCAACAGCCACAGAAACCAAGGGGCACAGGGGTTTTTTTAAAACTTATTTATTTTGTGGTGTTGATTTTAGTTATTCAGTGCCCCAAGATGAAGATTATCATCTCATTTTGTATTCCCTGGACAAATAACTTATGCGCAGAGGTGCATTTCACGAAGTCTTTGCCAAAAGCAGCTGGTCACTGGCCGTCATTTGTTTTCTGAGTAGCGGAGCACTTATGGCACCCCTTGTGCTATAAATCTGTGTAATGTAAGGAGAGCATTTATTCTCACCTTTAAAGACGTTTACCTCAGCAGGAGGGCCGTAACAGCTCTAAAATGTTGCTGCAGACCATGCTGCTCAGTCGCTTTTGGCAAATGGGGTATGTGTCACCGCCTAATTTTGCTTGTTTGTTTGTTTGTTTGTTTGTTTATTGGGGTTTAACGTCCCAAAGCAACTCAGACTATGAGGGTCGCCGTAGTGAAGGGCTCCGGAAATTTCGACCACCTGGGGTTCTTTATTGTGCACTGACATCGCACAGCACACGGGCCTGTAGAATTTCGCTTTCATCAAAATTCAGCCGCCGCGGCCGGGAACGAATCCGCGTCTTTCGGGTCAGCAGCCGAGCGCCGTAACCACTGAGCCACCGCGGCGGGGCGCCTAATTTTAAAGAATCTGTAAAGCTTAACTCTATGATTCTGTGTACTGCTCACACAGACGCTGAAATGGGGAAATATTTGCGACGTAGGAATGATCTTGCTAAACATCAGTTTTTCATTGAACATTGCCATCATACCTTTCCAATTACCTCGTAGAGCTGCGTGTGGAAAAATTCCTGAACACAACTTCCTTAACGTCCCTGTGATAGTACCTTACTATTTCCTCATGTAATTGTAAAACAAACACGTGGCAACGGAAAATGTTGTAGTTGCTATCTAGAGAAGGAAAAAATGGCGGGAACCTACACAACTCATTACTTAGATTGCATGAACTGCACTTGCTACTTGCGTCGGTGTTTAAGAGTGAGAATTTTTTGATGGCTTGCTTGACAAGTGGCAGTTTTTTTTTGTACCTTTCGGACAGTCAAAGTGCGAGACTGCTTCTTAACGTGCGCTGTAGGCTTGTTCTCGTATCTGAGAACCACTGGCTAAAACACGACTACTAGGGCTAAAAAAACAAAATGGGTAGAGAAAACATACCGACGAGACATACTCTGGATATCAACTGAAGTTTACAAGACATATATGTGCAGTTTGATCATCCTTCTTTAATTATATTTATGTCGCCTCACGCTATCTCTATGTAGCTCTGTTTAGGTGCGTGAAAGACCGTCCAAAGTAAGCTGCCTAAAAAGCAGAAATATGTATATAGTTTCTTTCCTGTCTATCTAAACGTGACGGCCCTCAGGAGGATTCGTTCATAAATCGACATTTTTCATTTTAACGGTGTCTCTCCCATAGAAAGTCAATGCTGCTTCGCATTAGTTGTGGCGATTAACACATGTCGACCTTTTACCCAAGCAATGGTGTTTATTGGTCAAGCACTTAGAGCCCACTCAAGGTAAAGCGTGTGCGAGGGCAGAGACGAAGGGAAATATTACTAAGTTGCACTTATATGCCACTTATAGCAATATTCGCACACTTGAGTGGGAGTATGTGCTTGATATAAAGCCTTCTCACTAAAAGCAGTGACCTTCATCCTAGCCGCTGCCATGAAACTAAGCGGCATTTTCATAAACCATATAGAATGGTTCAGAAAAGCAGTTTGGGTATAAGAATGACATATATGCCTCATCGCAGAATATTGCTGTACTTTATTTTACTTCATGAATTATGCTAAATGTTTCATTGCTAATTATGCTCATTGATTCTTTCTACAAATTATGCATAGATTGAGCTCTCCCAAGGCGCCATCACGAATCCTCTGGGGCGCCAATTTGGAAACTTTTCGCTATAAAATGGACCTCATCAAGCACTGAGCGCGAGGATCTCTCCACTTTGCGGCACATGCAGCCCCAAGGGCGCGGCGCGGTCCATTAGCGCCTACGGTGCTTATTGAGTGAATTGAACAATATACCTAGGATGTGAGTAGAAGCAGTCAGATTATGCAGTGCACAGAAAGCACCTCTCTAGCCGCTGGTGGTACCAAAGCACTGCTCGGTTATCTACTAAGCGTGCCTTTTGCCAGAGGACGGAGAAGCAATTCGACAGCTTCGTAAGATAGATGTGGCATGAGGGGGCGACACCGGATATCAAAGAAAGTTTAAGTGATTCAACGCTGCTGAACCATATGTTGAGTGATAGGTCCGGTGATATAAGGCAGAACGCTGGTATCAATGTTTTATTATTACCTTGCCTACTGGAAGCTTTGGCTATGGGCGACCGGTCGTTGCATAGAACAAAACCAGCATTCCGTTGAACGCATGAAGTACACCGGCATTCTATGCAGAGCCCGCTTTCATTTCCTGCGCATGCACTGCCTGCAGAAGCTTTGCCGCTCCACCTTGACAAGGTGTGTGACGTCGCGGAGGGTGTACGCAGCACACTTTGGATCAAACCTACTAATCTACATACCTGCACAGATTGTGGGGTCCTGCTGATCACTGCGCCCCAACTTTCGTTACCTTTTTGGCCGTTTAGGGATCTCGATTGCGTTGTTCGTCAATCATCATCGTTTGCCAATGAGTGAGCGCTGTTTGATACCTTTGTTTTCTCTTTCTCTGCTCTCTTAACATTAGCAATGGAAGTGGCCGCAATAACGACATTTTCCGCTCTAGAAGAGCATAAAAACTGTCTTCCTTTTTGTCCGATTTCTTTTCGTTGGCATCACCATGCCTAGCATAGATAAATGAATGATGATCGCTTGGATAAAAGATAAAACAGCCCTGTTTGAAATAAAATGAAGCAGGAGGCCATTTTATCAACAGGTATATATTAGCGCCACGCTGCCCGTATTGTTTCTATCGTAGCGGCGAAGTGTATGAACTAGAACATGGTGTTGGAGCAGGGCCATCTGTGCAGGTCTCCAGCTCAGTAGTTCTTGCTCGGGATTTCTCACGTCTACGCAACGCGGCGATGGAGACGGAGCGCACATCTGCCGGAGCTCGTCGCGGGGCGCGCGCATGCGCAGTGCGGCAACTGTCCTCCTCCTCTCCTTGGCGGCGCACACCTGCTTGGATGCCGCTACCTTCCTCCTTTCTGGGGCGCGCGGCGTACGTGACTACCCTCTCCACTCCTCTTTGCCACAGCTGCTGGCACACGCAGCGTACATGACCAGAAACACGTGTAAAATTGCGGAGCCAGAGGTCATAGAAGGAAGCTCGCCTAAGAGGGGTCATGATAGGAGTAGATCTACGGCTCTGGAATGAGTTACCTTACGCTCAACTGCAAAGCAAGAAGACTTCTCCACCATTATGTAGGGTCTTGGTCAAACGTTTCACGGTTAATGGTTTTTGCATCAGCGGCATAACAGAGCCCTTACGTCACTACTAAAGACCGAGCAGGAGGTTCATTTTTGCGTTAGAGAAGCTTCCTGCTTGACAAGTGTTTTGAGTGATCCGCTACACGGAGCATTCTAGGAACATTCATTTCGCTACAGCTGAATGCTGTGGCCTTAAGACTTTTGACCAAGACTGTACATGTATCCATACCGAAAGGCATTTTAATAGAACCGACTGCAAATCCTCGCCACTAGAGACCAGTGGCTGGTCGATGCTACACTTTGCTTCCGGTTTTGCTCTAAACGAAGGTACGCTATCACTTGCAGTTTCATTATGACACTTGAGCGCCACAAATAAATGATGCAATCACTATCCATGCAGTATGAACAGTGGTCTTTAAATGCGCCGATTACTCAAGGAAAACTCACGTATGCAAATGTTTGGCCAGAGATGAACAGCTGATTGCTTAGTAAGCGCCTAGAAGCAGGTTACGATGATGATGATTTAATATGTATCCACTCAAGGGAGGAGTGACCAAACTGCGTGAAGGATAATGTAATTGGTCTGAAAAATACAATAATATTAAGGGGATGCAAACGAAGCTATCGCAGATGATCTATAGAGAACGGCTGAAATTTGAAATGCAGTTAAAGAGGAGATCGAAAAACTCATTCAAGAAACTTTTCCACCAACCGTGTTTTTAAACAACCTAAATATTGCGAGAGTATTCACGTTCGTGTTAAGTTGAGATCTATGGTTTTGAGTGAGATCTCAGTTTTGCCCTGAACTTTGAGGGCGCACTGATTTCAGCAGTTGCGTGTTATGCAGATATAAAACTATTAATCTCAATAGGAGATATATAAGCTAGATATATCATACGTAAAAGATTATTAAGAAACAAGACAGAAGATATGAGATATATAGGACACAGTAAAACCTAATAGTTCAACGACCACCAAAAATAAATTAGAGCGTGCTTTAACGTGGTACACATGCTCTTTGAGGAAAACCTGTTTCGTAGTGCTTTTAATGCACGACAATTCAGATTGATGTCGGGGCCGATGGTGTCGCGGGCTCCACGTTTAGAATGCCTCTCTTGTCCTCCCATTAAGAAGGTGTTTCCGTTAAAAAAACTGTACCCTGCTCAAACCTTGCACACCTTCAAGGCAGACGAACAGAGGGTACTTAGAACGAGAGCAACCTAATGAATCTCGGTCGATGATTTGCGGCAGACGACCCCATCACAGAGAGAGTAACACTGGCGCATCCACAAGTCTCAAACAGCTTATTATGCACACTGGAGCGGGAAGCGACTGTCGAGGAGGAAACAATCGTTCCTTTGGTCATCCCAGATGTTCACCACGGAACCTCCAGTTGGGCAGATGATGAGATTTGTTGCGAAAAATTCGCCGCCGACATGTGCAGATCCGCTATTTGAGGACACTCAAATCGTACTGCTGATGCTGGAAATCCCAGGGCGCGAGTTGTGGAGTACGCTTCTGTTCGGAAGCAGCCAGAGCATTCGAGAGGTGTAAGAGACAGCACCAAAACGGACACCGTAAAGTTAACAGCAGAATTTCTTCAGCGCAGACAAGATGAATACACACTCGTATAAGCATCCGAAGGAATGGTGTATGGTCTCCGCCTCATTGAGTTTTCGCTGTGCATCAGCCACGGCGTGCTTTACGCCGTCCAGAAATCCTACATAGTTTAGTCTGCCACAGCCCGATGTGCTCGATTAATAGGCAATGCGCGCTCCCCTTCGTCGAGACCCTCTACAGCAGAACAACTGAACGCCACGCTAGATATTCATCAAGCACGACAAGCCCCCGCTCGAGAGCGAGGGCGAAACTTGGCGCCACTCGGGACCACCGTGCTCGGGCCACTCTGGCTGGAAGAGAGCGGCGCGAGATAACAGCGCCGCGATGCTCCCGCGCAGCAGCTCCGCTGCCCTCAGCGGTGGTCCGTTTACTTTTCCGGCCTTTAGTACAAAAGGTTCATGTACAGGCGCCCAAATCTTTAGCTGGCGTGCGCGAGCGGTGACTTTTCTGTGCGTCAGCGCCATATGACGGGACGAAGTTGGAAACAATATGAGGCTTAGCGCATGCTCACAAAGCACGCTCGGCTGGGCCCGTCGTCTGCCAGGCTGTTCCTTCATAAGGACGTCACCCCTTATTATCGCGTTTCGACGAGCAGGCAGCGTGAGTAGACGAATGGTTTTGCAAGCATTTTACGTTCCGAAGAACAGCGTTGTAGCAACCAAGCGAGGAAATAAAACTGAAAGAGAGGCCGAACACTCTCAATCATGCGATAAGCCGGAGAACATATATCGTTCATGTGTTACTTGATGACGCGAAAGTTTTTTTTCATCTGCCCGAAGGGCGCTTATCAACACTCTGCGTGCTTTATGCTTCAGCATGGCGACGAAACTAAACGGCCGCTGCGAAACTGAAGTGAACCTGCTCTGCAGCCGTGCTCGCAGCAGTTCGGAACAGTTATCTTGATGCCACTCCGTGTATGTCAAGCGACAAGGCTCCGAACTATAGGGATGTCATCGGGCGGCTCATCACAGAAGGTGATGCTAAAGCAACTGGAGTGGCTGGGGCTTCAGTGGGCAGAATCATACGTGCCTACTGGGACGAAGGTCGGATCGAAGATGCTCCTCGCTACCTCACCAGGAAAACAAAAGAAGAAGACTTGCAGATTGTTGCCTGAGCTAGTGATAACCCTTTCATAACGATAAAGACCAATGTTCTCCATTCATAATGATAACGATATATGCTCTCCGGCTTATCGCATGGTTTGGCGTGTTCGGCCTATCTTTCAGTTTTATTTCCTCGCTTGGTTGCTACAACGCTGTTCTTCGGAACTTAATATGCGAGCAAAACCATTAGCCTACTCACGCTGCCTGCTCGTCGAAACGCGATAAGAAGGGGTGACGTCCTTAAGAAGGAATAGCCTGGCAGACTACGGCCCCAGCTGAGCGTGCTTTGTGAGCATGCGCTTAGCCTCATCCTATTTCCAACTTCGCCCCGTCATATGGCGCTGACGAACAGAAAAGTCGCCGCTCGCGCACGCCAGCTGCAGATTTGGGCGCCTGTACATTTAGAAATGTTTTAGTCCACATCAGCTTCGTCGAGCTCCTTTGCTGCTCATCCTCGGGAATAACCAGGCGAGCTTCCGTGAAAAAACCTGTAAACCTGAAACGCTGAAAAAATCATAGGGACGCCATGCCTGTCTGCCACTTTTTTCATCTTGTACTATAGGCGTCAAATGAAACGCGAACAGCGGAACGCGCAGCGGTACGCCCAATGAGGCCGCCTGCCGGTCGTTATCAGAGAGAGCCGCGAGTTTCCGGTTCGCGAGAGTTTACTTCTATTTTCTTTGGCATTCGTTTTCTTGCCTTGCCACTGGAGTGTCACATTCATACTTACCACCGATTACAGCTTGCGCAGCGCTTTGATTTTGCTTCCACCGATGCCATGTTATCAGCATCTGGTTGCGGCAAGGTAGATGTACTATGGTAGCGTAGGCTGCATAGAAGCCCATACGTTCAAAAAATGGCGGCTCATGGTGCGCAGCCAGCGCCGTCTTCGAAATGCGTGGACAACTAAAAAGTCATAATTAAAACAAAAACGCGACGTTGAAGTCACGTGTTTTAGTGACGTCATATTCGGGACGTCAGCGTCACGTGCTGCTTGGAGGGAAAAATAAACTGCTGAACGCCGCGACGCTTCAGCGCGACACCCGACACGAGAACGAAGAAAGAAGACACGACGAGTGCCGACCACCAACGCTATTCTTAGGTAGTCAGTTCTCGTTGTGCCTTTTTCCTTCGTCCTCGCCTCAGGTGTCGCGCTGAATGTCGCAGGTGTAGCGCTGATAGTCAGTTCTCGTTGTGCCTTTTTCCTTCGTCCTCGCCTCAGGTGTCGCGCTGAATGTCGTAGGTGTAGCGCTGAAGCGATGAAATGTGACGCCGCCAGACAGGTTATCGCTCGCACATCGTGCAACCGCACACCTCTTTTTTGCGTACGGGGGCCCCATGGCCACAGACGATGCCCTTTTGGGGCAAAAGCGACAGAACCGCACCCAACCGAACGAAACTACACAGAAGCGCTGGCAAAAGGGAAAAGCGGAAACTGTACACGAACGATGCACACCAAGAACTCGAGCAACAAGCAACGAGGAAAAAGTAGGGCTAGCAGAATCGAGTTTCAAACAAAAGCAAGCAGAATGGTCAAAAGATATGACAAGGGTATGACATCAGAGCACCGTCAACCTTGGCATCGTCCCGCTGCCATTGCCGCTGCTCTGAGCGAATGCTGTCATAAAATTTTTACAAAGCAAGCGCTATACTTTCTAACAAAATGCACACAACTAAAACATTTTAAAAAGGAATCACTGCAATTGTTTTTGAATCCTTTAGAAACATAAAATATGTCCTAATTATTTTCCTCTTCTAGTCGTGTTTGTCCACTCAGTTCATTTTGTTGCTTTAGTTCCCCCACTAATTTGATGTCGCTAGCACTTGGTTCTGGACCGCATTCAAGCTCCGGCTTCGCGACCTGTTTCAATTGACCTTGCAGGAGGCCGATCGGGAACGGTCGGGGACGGGTACGTGGCGCTCCAGTGGCAAAGCAAGAAAACGAACGCCAAAGAAAATAGAAGCAAGCGGCCGCGAACCGCAAATTCGCGCCTCTCTCTGATAACGACAGGCAGGCGGGCTCAATTGGGTATTTCGCCATGCGTTCCGCGGTTCGCGTTTCATTTGACGCCGATAGTACGTGACCTTGGGCATATACGGCACAACCGTGCGCTTCTTTCTGAGCATACGCTCATCGGTATTGCCGCGTATTTCTCTTTTTTACCTTCTGAGGGGGGTTCTGAGCCGCAGCTGAGACAACCTCACAGCGGTAGCCGGCTGAAAGCCCGTTAGTCTTATTATAGAGGCTGGTGTGCATTGCACGCGACCATCACAGTAGGTTCAGAGCACAGGCCTGCTGGAGCTATCTTAACTATCTTCGAATGCGCAGAATCCTGGAAGAAGCTTTTTCTCTGCTCGTGGAGCGTACTTCCAGCAGATATGCTGCATGCCAAACTGCAAGATCTAAAAAGTGTAACGAACTGTTACTCGGAAGCAAGTGCTTAAACACCAAACCATTCGCCTATTGTCTGAAGAGGGTTAGAATACAATCACTGAATGAGCGCAGGTCAAGGATTTTTGTTTATATAAAAATCGTCCACTTATCTATTAGCCTTAAGTACCCCTGGTTAGTATCCCCAGCAGCACAGCTGATGGGCCCAATATTGGAAATGTGTTGGCAAACGGTGGTCCTACAAAGAACCAGAGTGAAACCATCCATTTCCAATATTCAGATGATTACCTGTGCAGCTTGGTACTCATGATTAAGGGAACAGTCAATAGCAGCTAAGAATATATTACACGTCGTCGGGGCGACGCAGAAGCCAGTTCAAATGCCGAGTCGTTGGATATAAAAATTGTCATTGAACGATATAAATGTGCGGTAAAAATAAAATTCGTGCAAAAAAAGGAAGACTTCTGCTGGCATGCCGGTTCAGTTTTGAAACCCTATTTCGCCATCACGTTCTATGCGTTCGCTCAAGGATGCGAACAGTTCATCATGAGGCGCTGAATACAACAAATCCTCCAAATACACAGAAAAAGCTTTTCCAATATTAGCATTGGAATCCAAGATACGTACGTCATCCCCATAGTTTTTTTTTGCTGGCAATGGGTCATCGACCTGCAAAGCACTCAGATATTGCTGCACACATTGGCTGATTAGGAAGTGCCACGAACACCTCTCACTGAAAGCTATTCTAAATAGCAGTGAGTCCTAGTGAGTTTTTGCTGGGCAGAAAACCCACATCGCTTTCTTTCTGCAATCAAGTGTTCAGTGTACAAGCCTACACAATTCAAGGACCCTGCACATTGCTGCAGCTCTGCTCTTGACATTTGTGGCACAGGGTTTATAAATACAACGTTCTTAGCAATTGCTTGACTCGCCTTTTCGTTGAATTCTTATCATAAGACAAGAAATCACCCTCTAGCAAGCGCATATTGTTTTTTCTTGAAGAACGAAATGGCATTTCTAGTCGGGTCTTTGGTGTGCTTGGTGGACGTCGTGTTCGCCGTTTTTGTAACGGCTTCTACGCCTTCCAGGCGGCAGTTTTCACGCAACACGCCGGTTAAGCGGTAGTAGATCGTGAAGAGGTACCGAAGGGTCGTAACTGTACTTTGGACCCTTTCTAAGTATGCATGAAACTAATTCATATTACGCAGCATCTCCTAGGACTACAAACCTCTTGGCTCATTCAGTTGCTCGTTGTTCTGGTAGAGGCAAGGGCAAGAAAGCAATCAGCCCACTAAAATTCAGTCATCTAGGCAGCAAATCTTCTGGCGGAGCATTGCTTGATTCCCGCAAACCAGGCCGTGTCGAAGGCTTTGCAAAGCTCTCGCAAAAGATCTTGGAATCTGCGTATTTGGAGCCGAAGTTCCTATCTTAAACCTGTATATGCACGTAAAAAGGCTCACACGCGGTCTCAAGATGGTGAACGTTGCGCTTACCTATTAGGGGTATGAGTACTTTTGCCAGCAGAAGGATGGGGGCCGGGCGGGACGTGTTGAGCTGAAAATGAGGCTCACAGAGGCGTTCACTTGCAAAGGAGGAACACTTGGGGCAACTCGTTCTTAACAGCAGCGTTGAGGGTCCCATTAATTGGAGAACCCAGCGTATATTTGACGACGTTACAGTTGTGTGCGGAAAAGCCGGATTGCTCGAAAGGGTCGTGACGTTACGCGTTGAGCCGTGGAAACAAAAAAAATTACAACATTCGAAAACTAGTGATAAAAAGTTCGCAATTTAACTTACACGTTACGTGTAGATGCAATTATACAAAGTAAATGAAATACGCTGGAAAGAAAATATAGGTTATTAGCCGGGAAAAGAACCCCTGATACTTCGGCTGCGAGGTATACACGCTATTCCTCGGTTACGCAGGCCCGTTCGCGCGGGCAGCTTACAGCATGGCTTTCTGTACACGTCGTGTGGTCTTTCGCAAAACATAGAAACAGTCTGTCTGTGTGGGCAAGAAGAGCCGCTGACTGGACCCATTAATGCAACCGCGTCATACCCTTAATGGAGGAGATTAAGTGTATATCAAATTTGTATCCGTCTCTTTTCTGTCAGAAGAATAACACCTCATGCGGAAGAATTTCATCCGAATTTCAACTCGAGTCCATGTACTCATAGCTCAATGACCTATAAGATGCTGCTACCGCGGTGGTTGCATTCCAATCGAGAACAGTTTGACAGCGTTCAACTATATGTTTTACAATAACAAGGACCTTCGTAGTCTAACTTTACCCAGACATTACAGTTAGCATATGCCTGTTCAGTGCGGCAATCAATTCGGCATACTGATGGAATGCTTGTTCTTCCGGAGTCGCTATGTGTAACTCTCAGCGGAGAAGGGCTTTCACACTAGCGTGTAGCTCCTTGGCTGTCGCCGCTGTACTGTCTAGTGCGCGGCTACGAATCCGGACATTTATTTCCATAATGCGCAATTCCTGCACGCCGGGTTAACAATTTATGTTCGAATTAATCAACTCATGGAATTTAGGATTAGAGTTCTGCTGTCCAGCGGTGGCGTCGAAATTTAAGTACGGTTCTTATCCCGAGAGGCACATAAATAAGCCAGTACAATAAGTGTTTGTACACTTTCAGCCATTCATGCTTTTTAGGCAGTCTAGTGCAAGAGTTTGCACAAAAGAAAATGGCAGGGCCACAAATATTGCGTGTTTCAGCGAACCCATTCAAAAATAGCCCCTTTTGGTGCAAAATACGCCTATTGCGCCATAGTGTTACTAGTGCTGGCGGACACCCGAAACCCGGTGAATCGTCTTATGCAGTAAGATGGTTAACTAATTTTAAATAATTAACTTTTTTACTAGTAAAATTAGACGCCTAGATGTAATTCGAGATTTTTACCCGGCGGATAGTAAAAGCCATATCAGGCTTTCAGAATTTAGAAACCACGATTACGTTTGGCGCTGTGGCCCGATAAACACGCTTTTTCGACTAGTTACGTGCAATGGTGGTTGCTTCGCCTGCATGTATTGTCGCATGTATTGTCGCATGATGTCGCATGGAGCCACAGATGTGACGGTAATCGCGTTTTCGAATTACTAAAAACTGACATGACTATTACCAACGAACGGCTACATATCTGTAATAGAAACTAGGCACCTAACTCTGGTAGTTAGAAAGTTAATCATTAAAATTTGTCAGCTAGCTTTTCTACTTAACATGAATCACCAGTTTTCTGGTGTCCGCCAGCACTAGTAGAACCATGCCACAAAAGTCATTTTTACCTAAAATCGTATCTTTTTTGAAAATTTTTGAAAGTGTTCCCTGAAATACCCCGTATATAGCGGCACTCTTTTACATAATCCTTCGACGTGTAACACAGAACCGCCTTTCGGCTGGCGAAACCGATACCAGACCTTCATAGAAAAACAATGCAATCAAACTTTTTCTGGTTGGTTGGTTTATGGGGTTTAATGTTCCAAAGTGACTGAGGCTATGAGGCACACCGTACTTAAGGGCTCCGAAAATTTCGACCCCCTGTGGTTCTTAACGTGTCAGCACAGGGCCTGCAGAATTTCGCCTCCATTTAAATTTGACTGCCATGTCCTGGACCGAACCTGCGTCTTTCGTGTCACAGGCGGGCACCATAACCACTCAGCCACCTCGGCTGCGCTAACCTTTTTCTCAATTCTCGGGAAACTCCAAGTGGTTAATGATGTTTAGTGATATCTTGCGCATCACTGGAAATTAAAACAGCACGCAAAGGATATTTGATGCCTCACCTTGCCATTCAATTCGCGAACCGCAAGTTTTCCAAATTTTCAAAAGGGATAAACGTTTAGCCACACACTCTTTACTTAGGAATTAATTTGGGTCAATTAGCTTTCTTCTGGGAGTAGTTTCGATAAAGCCATCCCTGCCCATGAAGTCTCAGATATACAAGACTTCTGTGTGTCATCGGTGGCGTGACGAACGTTCCGAAGTGACTGACAAGTGTCCCCATTGTGGTGCTGGGCCAAATCAGCGTGACGAAAAACACTAGTTGTGGACTTGCCCGGCTACAGCTTCCGTGAGACGACGCTTCCTAAAGAAGGCAGGCCTGCGATGGGGCGTTGCAGGCGACTATCGCAAGTGGACTCATGATAATCGCTTTATCGGAAAGTTTTGCCACTTTTTAAGCGATGCTTGTTTACACTCTTTCTTATAACTTTCATTCCCTTTTACATTATGCCTAATGGCAAACACCCCGAATAAAAAAATGTATATACAAGACACAACGAAAATGCTATGAACATGTTAACGAGTGAAGTTTTTTTTAACATTGCAACCATACTGCTTCAGAGTTACAGGTAAACAATGCGATTAACGTGTCTTGTCACTCTCTCACACAGTATAGCTGCACGTGGCGCTGAACCTCTCAGTGGCGATGGTATAAAATGAAAATTGCATCGATCGTTTAGTATGATCAAATTTATCAGTAAAGCAGGAATGACACCGGGAAGTGCAAGCGAGTTTACGGAGGTTTTTACTCATCAGAAGCGTCTATCAATAACAGTTTATTTCTTAAGCATAATAATAAGCATGATCATCAGACTTGCTACGTCCACAGCAGGGCAAAGGCCTCTCGCTTAACTCTCCAATTAACCCTGTCCTGCGCCAGCTGCGGCCACAATATCCCCCGCAGACTTGTTATTCTCATTCGCCCACCTAAGTTTCTGCCAATTCCTGCTACGCTTGCGCTCTCTTGGAATCCAGTCCGTCATTTTTAACGACCATCGGTTATCTTTCATTCGGACTGTATGCACTGGTGAAGCCCATTTCTTCTTAATTTCGAAAAGCATGTCATTAAACCACACTTGTTCCTGGAGCACTGTGAACTTCTCCCGACCCTTCACGTTACGCCTATCACATTTCCATAGCTTGTTGCGTGGTTCAACTTACATTGAGCCCTTTTTGTTAGCGTCCACGTGCTGTCCCTTTGGCGATTAAGCATCATAGTGCTGCGTATCTTTGTAGCGCTTGTTTGTTGTGTTTATTCATGCTTCAAGGGTGCCGGCACGCCGCTTTATCGCTTCGTTTGTGACGCAAGACGCGCCTAGAATTATCTTGATTGATCGCATCCAGGCAGAGACGATTCTACTTTGTGCCAGAAAGTTCTAGAACCTTCCACGCTTTATCTCGGAGGTTCGCTATCAGCTTTATATAAAGCACGGCCGACAGCGGCGGGCATTCCGTTCGACGACCGCCGAGCACGCTTGTTGCTACGCCGCCGCCGAGTGATTCAGTTCTTTGCGGGCGCAAGTCAGCCCGAATAAAGAGTTTCGTTTCGAAGACGTTCTCGCTGTTTTCCTCTCCGCCGGACTGCAGTCACCACTACGTGACAATAGGGTCCTTCAAGCAGAGCCTTCGTATTGACGGCCATTGCATTGCTATGCCAAGCTACTGGCTAGACCTTCTTCGCGAGGATTACACCTTTGACTCAAGCTTCAACCTACAATCGGGCCGTCCGTACATATGCCATGAAACAAACTCTAAGGTTATTGTAACTTGTTTCTCCCGGTTATTTTCCTCTCCGCTGCCTGTTTCAGAAAATATACTTTCGTAACACGAACCTGCGTAATGATCCAGTCTTAAAGCGGTTCTCTCCAATTGTTCGCCTAAATCACTTCCACAAAGCCGGGATTATTTCTTGTCCTACTGATTGCAATTCACGCTGTTTTATTCGACTTATCACTGGATTGGAACTACCTTCCCGGACTCGCAGCCGGCATTAAAAGCATATACCTTTAAAAGTTTGCTATCTTTCATTGCGTTGATAAAAGCCTCAGAACTCATGTTTTGTCTTTTTTCTGCCTTTCTGGTATTTATTTAAGGCGTTATATCCTCTCTGTGATGCGAACAGGGCTTAAATTACGAATTAAATAGAAATGAAAACAAATACGCGCTACCAGGTTTTTCCCTAAGTTGTCCAATTGTTGCAATTGGCAATGATGAAGATTGCATTCAAATTTTAGCCATAAAGCACACGTATCATATCTGTGAACCACGTGTTCAATAGATCTACATAAAGGGTAGGTACACCACTACGACCTCGACTGCAAGATTAATGGCCTGGAAACAACGGAATTCTGACACGCTGTTAAATTCAAGGCGGTCTCTGCGGAATGTGCAACAGCGAAAAATAGTTCAGATGACATTGGTTTTGTCATAATTGATTGCCACTCGGAAAAACACTTGTCAAAGGCCTGTTACACTATAGGCCATGAAGGCAAGTGACACGAAAAACACAGTGGCTGCTGCATACCAATGCACACACGACGCACTTTGCACACGGCGCGGTGGAAGATTCCAGCTGCGAAGCCATCAATACGCAGCTTATTTTCTGACTTTTCCCCCTGTGATTGCACAGCACATTCTTAGTCTGGTGGCAAAAACGCATTCTGATAGCGGCTGGAACTGCATAACTGCAAATGCGACTAATATATCAAAATTTTCTGAAAAGGCAGCCACTAATTTTCCAAAACAGCCTTCTTGAAATATAATAACGGCTTCTCCGGCCGTTAATAAGATGAGAGCGCGGCCAACGGGTACAGAAAAAAAACAGAGAAACGGCAGGACCAGCCCCTTGAAGTTTACACGCAAATGGAAGGTTCTTTACGGTGGCATAGAAAAAGACAAGAGCCTAATGTGGAAGAAAAGTGCTGAAGTTAACCTCTTGTTTGTGTTAGTTGGTTCATGTTGAAAGTAATATGAAGACAAGCGCAACCAACATGCAATTGTGCTTATTTTTGTCCCCGTTGATCTCGCATTCTTTATATTACTTTCACCATGGACAACCAGTCCAGTTTTACTTGAGCCTATTCCTCCTGCATCAGGCCTTTTCTTTTTCGAAGCCACCCTAATTAATCTTTCATTATGTCCGTCAATCTGAAGGCGCTCTTCTTGACTTTTGTGTCTTTTTTTTCTTTTCCCGTTGATTTCGCTCTCCTTATATTACTTTCCCCATGAACCAACTAGCCGAAGGAAGAGCTTTATTTGCCGGACATCACGAAACAGGTGAATGGTGTCAACTATTGGGATGGTTCAATTTTTTCTGATAATTACCATTTTGCCTATTCCATTTGAACACCTTTTTACAATCAGAAATTTCTAGCCAGCCGTCAGAAGTAGCCATATCAGTTTTTAGAATTTTGAAAAGCCTGATCATCCATGGCGATGTGGTTCATAAAATTTTGCCATCTCCCGCCATAAAACGCGCAGTATTGAAAATACGGCCCCCAAAGCAGCGTTCCATCTTCGTACGTCACTCTTAGGCAGAATTATGTGTTGCCTTGTGTGCCCCGCCTGTGCTGTGGTTCTCGCCTCTACTCGCTGCTAAAGTCTAAACGAGAGAGATAGAAGCTCACATGTCAGATGCGACATGAAGTGGCGGAAATTGGGCAGCTTCGCTTTGCACGCGGCATTGTTGAAAGCACGTCTATTTTGGCGGGACCAAGCCAAACATTGCTGAGATTCAGCGTCGCGGATAAACGCGTTTTTGTGATTCTAGAACTGAAGTTCTTGTTAGTAGCGGGCGGGTGCAAATCTCCAATTGCAAACAGGTGCCTAACTGTAGCAGTTTTAAACTTAGCTAACAAAAATTAGTTAACCGTGTTTACAGCTTTCATTAGCCACTTGTGTTCTGGTGCCCGCCAAAAGTCTCATTTTTGTGAAACAGAAGCCATGCTTATGCCCAAAAATACTATAGCTAAAATTTGTGGTGTGCTCCCTGAAACACCTGTTATTATACAAAAAAAATGTGGAACAACTTTTTCCATGATGTTAGCTGCAATGTTGCCCCACAAATACTATCTGGGACTATATTTCAGATAATTTTCTAAAGTAGAATGCCGCTCTATGAATACTGAACTTGAACGCCGTTCCGGCCAACTTTCTAGGGTACAGTTTTTCTAACCACAGTTGCCCTGGAAGTTCCTAAAAACGCTGTTCTAGGTGCCTTGTTAACACTAAGCGGCTGAAATAAGTTTACAATGGCTTTCAGTAAAGAGCACGATACGGACAAGAAGCTAAAGGCAACAATACTCCAATAATTAAGTTAAACTCCTGCATTTCTGTAATATTCACAGTTTGTCACAACTTATGAGGCTCGTAGCACTCAGTGAAAGCCGCTGAAGGATAGCCATTTAAACAAAAAAAATCTGCACAATTCTTCCATAATTTCTGCCCGATTAGTGTGTGTTTACGATAAAACTACATTTAATTAGCAAGTAAGTACACCTGCTAAAACAGAACAACAAAATTCTTAAAAGTACAAGAAAAAAATTGCCGGGAATGTGTATTGGACAAAGAGAAGGCAGTCCAACAATTACGATATAGCAGTGTAACGCAAACGTTGAGTCGCGAGGCCGCTCCTCCAGACGTTCAGTATGTCTTTAAGAAAACTCCCTAGTGGATTATATCAGAAATTCTGCATTGATACCTTGAATGTCTCAAACTCATTACGTGAGCAAGCCTGCCTCTTTATAGGGGTTCGCGTGCCAGGGCATGGCTATCAAACCTCCTTTCAGGCGGCACCATTTTAATAATTACTTCACCATCTTGTCCTTTAACATAAGAGAGAAATTTCGTTGCCCTTTTTGTTTTGATTTTTACCTCGGGTTGATACTTAATTTTAGTCTTAGTTAACAGGAATGAACGGCTTACGTGATTTAGCACTTTTGGCAATTTTTCTGGTGGTTGAGAAATTGCGTTGGGCACTTGATTAGCAGGTGAAATTATCTGATGTCTTTCACAGTTTCATTGCTTCCACGACGCCGAAAGTGGAAACCCCGGAGAAAGATACTCTTTATAGCCCTAAATGGCTCATTTTTCAAGGTATTCATTCTTCCATTTAGCGCGACATATGTCTTACAAGGTGTCAGATAGCCTGAATACGAGAGACCTGTGCCAGTGTAGGTAGACTACAGAGTGTTTTCTCATACGGTCTCTTTGTTTGTAATATGCTTGCTCTATAGAACTGCTGGATGATATCAAGCGCACAGGTGGATCTAAGCTTCACAGATTTCTCAAAAATAGGTTCTTGGGATGCGTGATATCTACCTTTAAAAATAAGTTATGGACAAAGCGGCCCTAAGTGCGATGACAAATGTCGTCGTCAGCCATCTAATTAATTAAAATTTATATATACTTCTCGTGGCTGCCGTTTGTGGGCATGTGTATTAGTGCACTGCACGGGCTCGGGCCAGCCCAAAAGCCCGGGCCCGGCCCGCGGGCCGGGCCGGGCCGGGACATGATTATTTTGCCGGGCCTGGGCCGGGCCCGGGCCTGAAGTTGCGGGCACGGGCCGGGTTCGGGCTTAAAGCTGCGGGCCGAGCCAGGCTTCGGTCCGTACAGAAACGGCTGGTGTCCGACTTTTCATTCAATATTGCAGAATGAAGTGCAGAACTGTGGCATTGAAGCAGCGACACGGATGAGCTATCAGTTATTGTACACGCTGAGAAAAATACTAAGCTTTATTCATTGACTTATTTATTTCCTTATTTCCACGCCGCGGTGCAGTAAGAGTAAAATTCAACGGGCCTTAATTGGCCATTGATCATTCGCGTTCCCAAAACATACCTATACACTATTAGAAATGCATTAGGGAAGAACAATTAGTTTAGGACGCTTATGGTCTTCAAGCACTTACCACGAAATACTCAAGCCTTTTAGCTTTTCGTTTCTGCTGAAAGGTGACCAGTTCGGCTATAAGCTCAACCTGTGAGATCGCATTCAGTAAAAAAAAATGTCATCCTACTGCTTGCTAGGCAGCTTTAATATTTATACTTCGCAGGCGGCAGAATATAACTGATTACAACCATGGGGGAACGCAGAGTAGACCAATACGCGTGTATGCAGCCCTTTTTATTTGACTCTCGAAACTTCCGAGTTTATCTTTGCCCACCTACACGAGATCAGTCTCCAAAAGACGGGCCTGCCGAGAACTACTCTTCATCACTTCCTTCTGGGTTAAAAAGAACCAACTTTCTTTAAGCCAAACTGCGGTTTCAGAACCTTTGTCGGCCAGTTCCTTATCGGTGTAGTAGCAGTCTACTTGCTCAAACGGGCCGGGCCGGGCCCGGGCTGGGCTTCACTCCGGGATTCCCGGGCCGGGCCGGGCTCACTAGAGCGATAATTTAGGTGTTTCACCTAAGACTTTTTGCAATTTTTAAAAATAAGCTATTAGAATTGGATGCGCGCTTTTTCTGGCATAGCATTGTCAGTGGTGTAGTACATCATAATTCAAATAAGACGTGCTAACTAACACGCTTGTTAACGAATATTTAATAGTTAACTTTTAAAGTATTACCGTTGGGCTCCTTAATTATAAGAGGCATGCAGCCCACCGTAAGTAATGCCCACATCCGTTTTTAGAATTTCGAGTACGCGATTATCCTCGGCGCTGTGGCCCAACAAATTTCGCCTACATCGCGCCAAAATACATGCGGTTTGAGAAGCTTGCAGGCAAAGCAACCTCTTCAGTGAACCTAACTCGTCGAAATAGCCAAAATTTGTTGGGCCACAGCGCCGAGGATAATCGCGTTCTCGAAATTCTAAAAACGGATATGGACATTACTTACGGTGGGCTGCATGCCTCTCAATAATTAAGCAGCCCAACGGTAATAGTTTAAAAGTTAACTATTAAATATTGGTTAACAAGCCTGCTAGTTAGCACGGCTTAGCTGCATTATGATCTACTACACCACTGACAATGCTATGCCAGAAAAAGCGCGCATCTAATTCAAATAGCTTATTTTAAAAAATTGCAGAAAGTGTTAGGTGAAACACTCTGTATAGAAAACTTGGAGCCAGCCGCCTTCCTGCACAAATCTTTTCAGTAGAAGTCTGACAAAGCGCGTGTGTTCCGAGATATTTCTTCCTAATTTTTATCTCCATCTGTGTAATTGCGCGGGCTAGGAGGTGACTATCAGTGCGAAATTCGAACTCTTGTGACGCGGCGTTCCGACTCCCGACGGCGTACAGCGACCGGGGTAGTGATAACTATTTGTCTCTAACTTTTGGCTATTGAAGTAGAAAAAAACTGAAAGCAGCGGCTGCGTCACACTAGGGGATAGTTTCGCGTCGACTTACACTACCTTGAATGCGTAAATATCCGGAAAACATGAGAGATATCACCGCGGCGGCCGCATTGGGGGGATGAGAAAGTATTAAAGCCTGTTCCACACTTGCGCCTTCTCACAAAGTAACATTTTTTGACCTGGTTTACACTTTTCACTCGTTTTTTTTAGTTGTATTCTTTTTCGACATCCGAGGCTCTTTTCCCGGCTAATTTACATTTCGCCACTGATTACTCCTAATCAACTCCAGGTTTTTATGTGCTTAATTAGCTGTAATTAATCACCTTTTAATTGATTTCAAAGCTTCATCTGGCTCGGTTGCGTATTTTCTCACAATTTCGACGTCGAAGGATGTTTTGGCGTCCACCCATCATATCGACGTCTATGGCTATATCGACAGTGGTGAGACTCTTTAGCCTCTAATTAATTAAACGATTACGCCATATCAACAAATTTCAGCACGCTGTGACAGTTTGTAATCCTCTGTTTTGTACAATTTTTCTTTTATACGTAGCTTTTTATGCAATGACGCAAGGCATGCGCACATGTTTTGAGTCCACTTTGATCTGTCACGAAACCGCCAACATAGGAAACTAATGCTTTCGGTTTAATAAGTAGACACGTTGGGGCGAATAACTGTGGACACGGTAGCTCCACAAGAAAATTACCAATTGAAGCAGTCCATAAATGTAACCGCCTCTTTGTTTCTTTGTCTCCAATGAAATCATTCACGCTGTCGCTAAGAATTACACTGTTATATTTTAGTTATTCAGTGCCCGACGGTGACAATTATCATCTCAATTTGTATTCCTGTTTACTCATAACTTTTGTGCAGAGGTGGATTTCTCGGACTCTTTGCCAAAAGTAACTGGTCACTAGCTTTCATTTGTTTGCTGAGCAGGAGCGCTTATGGCATCCCTTATGCTATAAATCAGTGTAGGGTAAGGACACCATTTATTCTCACCTTTCGAGACCTTTACCTCAGCAGGAGTGCCGTAACTGCTCTAAAATATTGCTGAGAAGCAAGCCTTGTTGCTCGGTCAGTTTTGGCAAATTGGGTAGGCGTCACCACCTAATTTTAAAAAATCTGCAAAGCTTGACTTTGATCATTCCGTGTACTGCTGACAAGCACGCTGAAATCTGGAAATATTTTCGACGTAGGTATGATCTCGCTTAACATCAGTTTTTCATGAAACGTTGGTATCGCACCATTCTAATAACCTTTGGAAAAATTCCTGAACACAACTGCCTTAACTTCCCAGTGAGAGTACCATACTAACTCGCCGTGTATTTAAAAACACGTAGCAACGGAAAATATTGCAGTTGCTATTTAGTGAAGGAAAAAATGGTGGGAACCTACACAACTCTTTTCCTAGATTGCATGAACTACACTGGCTGATTGCTGAGTTTTTAATTTTTTGATGGCTTGCTTTCCAAGTGGCAGTTTTTTACTAGGTTTCGGACAGCCAGACTGCGAGAGTGTTTCATAGCGTGCACTATAGGCTTCTTCTCGTGAAGGAAAAATAAAAAAAATAAAAATAAAAAACAACCAAAAACAAAAACAAAATAAGAATAAGAGATGAAAATAACAATAAAACAATAGAAATGAGAAAAAGAACAAAATGAAAGAAATAAGAAAACAGAATGTGAAAAATAAAAACAAAGAGTGCGCCAGGAAACGCTTTCGCCTTGCAGTACTTTAGAGAGCCAAAGTGCCCCCTGAATTTTTCATTTCTATATCTATATATATATATATATATATATATATATATATACAAAAATGAAAAATTGGCTCTGGAATACATCAACTGTCTATATATAAATCAACTCTCTCTCTCTCTATATATATATATATATATATATATATATATATATATATATATATATAGAGAGAGAGAGAGAGAGAGAGAGAGTTGATTTATATATAGACAGTTGATGTATTCCAAGAGCCAGCATCTAACCACATCCATGTTCTCCAGACCATTAGGCAGAATTGCCATCTTATGCAATATCCTCAACTTACAGATGCGACTTGCGATCCTCCATTTCAATGAAAATGCTGACTGCTCCCAGGCTGAGAAAAAGGAAGGCAGTTCACGGTGGATGATGAAGCCTACCAAGGTGCAAAAGGGCCATCACACAGTGTATCCCATCAAAGCAGCTACCACTTACAGTAAGTATTATGCTTCATCCCAGACAAATAACTTGAGTGGAGCCTTTTGGAATGATGTCATGTGAGGACTTCGTTTTCAGATTATTTCGGAAAGCTTGTGAGGCTAGCCTCGGGTTCACGTTATCTGAACCAAACCAAGGTGAGGGCTGCATCAGAGGCTGACATGGCATCTTCGTGGCATGGCTCGGCATCCTCTTTTCAGTTAAATGGGGACCAATGCCTGGCAATGACCCAGAAAGGGAATGATGAAGACGACCAAGCCACGGCACAGCCATCACGCACACTTTGTCCCATGAAAATACCTCCAACTTTCAGTAATATGAGTAACTTCCGCATGCCCCACATTTGGGGAGCATTTTGGAACAATATCATCTGCAGATTTAATTTCCAGAGTACATCTGAAAGCTTGTGAACGAAGTTATTGAGCAGCGGCAAGCTGCGGCAATCTTTCTCTGGTGCATCAGAAGCCAGCATAAGCACTTCCCAGCGCCAACGATCTCTGCTTTCAGCAAGGTGAGGGCGACAACATCAAGCGTGTTTGAAAGTCTGAGCTGTCTGACAAGAGCAAGATGTGTGTCTCCCCTTCTGCGTCGGAGGCCGACATGAGCGTCTTCGCGGCACATACAAGTTTTTTTCAGGTCCAACCGGTTACAGGTTCCCAGCTTCCTTCCCACCAGGCCGCAGATTGTATGAACATGCCCAGACGCGTATCCTTTGGAATGCACAAAGCTTGTGGTAATTTACAGGAGTCTGTTAACAAGCTGTGCATTCTTGTGCATGACTTCTGAATGCACAAAGCCTGTGTTAACTGTCAGGCGACGGTTAACACAAGAACTGCACAGTAATGACTGTGGCACACCGTATGAGGCAGTGCACAAGACAGACTACAAAAGACAAGACAGACTACAGACGACATGCACAAAATACGACTACAGACTACAATCATTTTCTGTCGTAGACTCCTTTAGTGTGTTTTGACTGCGGTGTTATCGTTTTTTTTTGTCTCTCCTGAACGCCTTAGCTAATAATATATGTGGAAGAGTCATGTTTTTGCTTTGGCTGTTTCATTAACTTCTGTTTGTTAAATTGATTTCATTTTTAAAACCACTCCCATTTTGTAATGCTATAATGGCACAGAGGGTAAAATAAGTGAATAAATAAATAAATAAATACATAAATAAATATGGACGACTCGAATTATGGCAAAGTTTTCTGGGGACCAAACTTTTTTAATTTATTTGCGCCTCGTTAATATTGGCACTTGCTGTCTGGACAATGGACAGTGTGAAAATTTGCGAAGCTCCTGGTACCCATGTATTTTTGTCCCGTTAATATGGACAGCTGTGAGAAGAAAATCTCGAGTGCCCCTGCCAGGTGTCCTGCGACTTGTATTCTGAGTGGAGAACATCACTGAAATGTAGTGCAGCTCAAACGCAGTAGTAATAGCCTTTGTGTGTGTTTGATTTCATGCTCCACAGTGGGAAGGTCCCGCTCAATCTACCTTACCATCTGCCTCACGGCATGATTCGTGGGAAAAGCTCTTTCTGTATGCTACATTGAAAACCACATTCAACAGCTGTCAGCTGAGTGAGTGCAGTTCGGTGTGAACAGTCGCAGTAGGAGATACTTCATCGCACCAAGGGGCACCATCACGCGTCTCATGGATCACTAGGCGCCCGAACCATCTACGCCGCATTACGCTAAAGATAATGCCTACCGGAAGAATCATCTGACGCTTTCAATATTCCCTTATTTCCACTTTACTGCCCGCCTCTATGTAGAGAAACAGTCCGTAATCGTAAAACGTTTCTTTTTCGTTTTTTTTTTGTTTTTCTTCATGATTTGTTCTTACGGACGACTCGCTTTATGGACACTTTTGATCGGTAACCAAATTTTCCATATCAACGAGGCACGACTACAGAAAAGTACGGTGCATAGTTTGCATCGAAAGCACAGCAGCCGCCATCTTTGGGTCCAGAAAGCGCGGCTTTTCTGTACCCTTCCTTCCCTAGCCTTTCCTACCGAGCAGGGGCTCGGCATGGAAGGGGAGAAGTCTCCCAAGTTCGGGTTGAGGGTGCAGGGGCCATCTAGAATTTTCTACGCGGCTCCGGCTGGGATGAAAACTCCCCACGGCAAGGGTACTAAGCACAGCTTCCTGCCTAGTAAGTCCCTGATTCACCCAAAGAATGAGCCCGGGACGTCACGGGAAAACAACATATAAATAAGGGGGCTTCTTCCTTCGCAACCACCGAGGCCTTGCGCAGAACGTCATTCTTGGTAACTCTCGCTAGCGATTCCCAATCAGGATGTGTACAGTAAGGTGCTTGGCGATTTTCAACAATCGAAAGTTATAAACGTCGGAGGCGCAAGACGACGTGCGGCAGGCCCTCCTCAGCACCGAATTAAATGCCATCGTCTCGGATTCTTTGAGCATTCAGGTAAGAGACATGTGATCTTGCACCAAACGCTCAAGTTTTTTCGTTTCTGTTTTTGTTTGCTTGTGTGTAATAATGTCTGAACAATACATTGCGCCTTAAATATACGCTATCTGAGCTCTTCCTTGGCAATATGCATGCGTGATGTTATGTATGTGGTCTGCATGCGCTTTCGCATGCCGTATTCTCACAGCAGCGCCGTGGTTTGTTAGAATAGCAGCGCCTTGCTATTCCGGGAATAGCGAAGAAGTCAAATTTATCGACGCCAGCCATTGAGCAACTGACACTGTCCATGCTCCACTTCGAATATTGGGACCGTACTCACCTCTATACGGATGGATCAGTAACCTCTACTAGTTCTGCTTGCGCTGTGGTCGTTCCTGCGCGACAGACTCAAATTCACCAACAAATTTCGCATCGGACTACCTCTACTGTAGCAGAGTTGGCCGCACTTCTTGCGGCGGTACAGTATATCTCACAACAATCACCTCAAAAATGGGCTGTTTTCTGTGATTTAAAAGCTGCCCTACAATGTCTTCAATCTGCTTTGAGACATAGCGACCATGAGCAACTTGTAGCGGAGATACGATATCTGCACCACCAGGCAATCGAACAAGATCATGAAATCATCTTCCAGTGGGTACCAGGCCATAGCGGCATTGTTGGTAACGCCTTAGCTGACGATGCTGCTCGATCGGATCACGATACAACCAACACTGTCCGCATACCACAGTCAAGAGCTGACGCAGCAAGGCACCTTCAACTGCTCGCCCGAAACCTGACTCTAACGTCGTGATCTGCCCCTGGAGGTTGGACACCGCGCTCGCATCACTTCAACCTCTTGCTCCAACATCATATACCCTTCGGCCTCTCCCGCGGTGATGCTACGCTGTTGTGCCGCCTGTGGCTGGGAGTGGCGGTCACAAACGCCTATTCCCATCTCAACGCAATGGCTGACTCTCCTGCGTGTAACCAGTGCGGTTGTGACGAAACGATCAGCCACCTCCTCTGTGACTGCCCTCGTTTTGTGCGAGAGCGCGTTTTCCTAATTGCTTCTCTGCTCCGCTTGGACTCGCGTCCTTTAACAGAGTCCAACGTTCTGGGCCCTTGGACACAACCTTCCACACAACGGAAAGCGGTTAAAGCGCTCATGAATTTCTTCAGGGACTCGGGGTTGCATTCCCGCCTATAATATTTAAGTTTCCAGTGCGCGCCCTCTGTCCCTGTGACATAGTGGTCGCTGGACACTTAGAAAACTCATTTCCTTGCTGCTCTTTTTCCTTTTTTCCCCTTTGTTCTCCTCCCCAAGTGTAGGGTAGCCAACTGGGCATCGCCTGGTTAACCTTTCTGCCTTTCCGTCCTTTTTTCTCTCTCTCTCTCTCTGTAATTAACAACTGTGTGGAAGCTGATCGTGAGCCGCGGCGGCTCAGTGGTTATGGTGCTCAGCTGCTGACCCGAAAGACGCGGGTTCGATCCCGGCCGCGGCGGTCGAATTTCGATGGAGGCGAAATGCTAGATGCTCGTCTATTGTGGGATTTCAGTGCACGTTGAAGAAAAACCCCAGGTGGTCGAAATTTCCGGAGCTCTTCACTACGGCGTCTCTCATAGCTTGAGTCACTTTGGTAGGTTAAACCCCAATAAGCCATAAACCATCAGAAATAAGTCTTCCAGTTCAACCAAGTTTCCAGTCTGGCGCACATCCTGCTGCATTTAGTGTCAGTGTCACTGGACATGCAAGCCGCTGTGAGAACGCAAGAGATGCCGTAGAGAAAGCAATTTAGATAATCGCTTGCTTTGTGATTCCCGAGTTGAGTAAAACTGAGGTCTAGATTAGTAGGCACTGTGCTCTCGAAACAAACGACCATCGGGCTACAAGTTTAATCCTTATTGACGTATAATGCTCGCGTGTAGATAGATGCCTTAGTTGTGCAGGGGGATGATATTTACAGCATGCGCCGTATAATGCGGACTGACGGGTTAGTATGACACCGCGTCATGTTATTTCGTTTCTTTAGCGTATCTCGAACTTTTACTCGAAGTAATGGAAGCCTTTATCTTGCACATTTACGACAAGGAGTTTGAAGATTTCATAGACAAGGAAAACGACACCACGGACGAGGAGCAGAGTAAACTGAACCTCATCGTTGACACTGATACTGAAAGTTTGAGCACACCTCCATCAGCAGCAGTGAGGTAAAAAAAAAAAAAACGTTTTATGTGTGCAACTTCGCCTTTTTTCACTTCGCAGCATGATAGTGGTAATAATTTGGCATAATTTCGTTCAGGCAGCGTTATAACCAACGACCATTCATTTTTGGCTTCACTTCGTGCTAAACAGGCACGAGCCGCAGCCTCTCAAAATGAAAGCCAATTGCCACCTGCCAGAATTGACTTACCAGCTGAACGGTCAGCTGGATGAAATTGCTGGCGGAAAGACAATCACTTCTGATCTGCGGCACAGCATCAGCGGTGGATGCACGCCGATCTTCTGTCGTATGGCCGTACGTATAATAATTCCATTATTCTTATATGGCACGTCGCAAGGGTTTGCACAAGTGTCATGGCCGGTATAATGTGCGCCAAAGCCGGACAAAAAAGATAATCCACTGATCAAATAAATAGATCGCTTTTAACAACAAATGCGTACTTAGTTGCTACGAATGATAGTCATGGATTCTTTAATTAGTCCATAAATATTTTATTTCACGATATCCGCGCTCGTTGTTTCAATTTTTGCACAAATGCAACTTATTTCCCTTAGTTAACATTGTCAGGAATAACGACTTTCTGTTCCTATTTTTCTGTTTCATCTGGGACCTTATAGTTTTTAAAAATAGCCTTTTTGATTTAGAAGAACGCTTTTGTCGTCATGGCATTGCCAGTGTTATAGTACACAAGAATACAGCTAAGACGTTATAACTTGCAGATTGGTCAACTATTATTGAAAACTATCAGTGTGAAGTTCGCTGAACTTTCTGATGCGTCATTCAGTCGCCAGCACAGCTGTGCGGTGCGAGCAAGATGCTTCGACATGTGCACCTGTCCCCGGTACACATTCGTGGAACCGCGCATGAGACTCGGCAAGTGCTCTATTGTTGTCGGCGGCACCGCTGCCAGAACGCTTTCGTCTCGTTCTTGCCTTCCCACCCCAGGTATCTTTCCAGCACCCAGTTTTGCGCAGTGTTCAGTGTTTGAGTGCCTGCAGTCGTGTTTGTGGCCAGTGGATGTTTTTTTAACCTTCTCATTTTCATGCGCGGCAGTCATTCGCTCTGCTCATGTACATAGCTCACTGTGTGGACGCAGGTGTACGGTGGCCTATCAGTGCACGATGCGGCGCCAATGGGTCATTTGAGCATTGAGTACTCAGAAGAGCTGTAGTCGCCACTGGGCGCTTGACCGCTCAGCGACAGCTTTCTTTTTAAAAAAAAAAAGAACCTGGAGTGATTGTTCGCGAGGCATACGTTTGTCCCGTATGCACGTGTGAGGAAAGGAAACGTAGAAGGCAGAGGTTCGGAATGCAGTGAATTCTGTGCTGTTGCACGGCCGCTTAATGGAGAGCGCGTATGTGCGCTCGGAGCCTCTCCTTTCCTAAGTATTTGGTTAGCCGATATCCTTTCCCCAGTCTTTGATTAGCTGACGGAAACTTTATTTTCCTCTTCCTAACCATCGATTCGTGTGAAGTGTCGCCTGTTTTATTATTGGTTGCTTATTTGTTCTAATCAACGGTTCAGTCATGTTGTAAACATTTTTCTCGTTTCTTCTTGTTTATTTAAGTGTAAATAAATAGCTAACCTTCTTTTCCTGCCGTCGAGCAATGTGAATGTTTGCGTGTCGGAACCATCAATAAATCAAGAAATCCGATTTTATCATCATGAAGTGTTTCCTCAGGTCACCACATGAAGGGGAAACTCAACTACCAGGCTCCTTAATCATTGACAGCCGTGCTGACCACCGTAAGTAATGTCCATATCAATTTCTAGAATTCTGAAAACGCGGTTGCCCTCGGTGCTGTGGCCAAACGAATGTTGGCTATTCTGACGAGTTACGTGCACCGGAGAGATTGCTTTGCCTGCAAGCTTCCTGATTAAAATCTTTCAGCGTGTGCGGTGCTCACAGGGTTACTAGTGTGGGGCAGAATTTTGAGTGATTTACTTGTCTGTATTGTCACTACAAAACAGCATGCAACAGTCTTAATAACTGTGCTCCGTATATGCAGTTATTGTGACACACCAGGTACCCAGGAAGCCTGTATGCGGAGGCGGCAAAACGCCTTGTTTTTAAATATCCTGCTCTTCGGGACAAGACCGGAACTGGTTATGCAAGTAAATCTTGCAAAGTAAGCTTGGAATGCTTCAGAATTTCAAGCAATTTTTGTTGAAGACCACTTCCTCTGATTAGATTTCATAAATGTTTTTCCTGTGGGCTTTGTGAGGCCTGTTGCTATCGGGATATAGGCGATTTTTGTTTTTCTTTTTCTTATATCGCCAGGGGCCTTGGCAGATGGCTCTGAAGAGCGGCCTGAAAAATGAAAGACGAAAAATCGTCGGGCTTGAAGAAGTGGAGGCTAAGAGAATGAAGGTCAAAAGCAGACCACTCGCCAGCACGAAGGGACCGAGGAGATCATTATCAAGAGTGGTAAGAAATGTTCTCGTTTAGTGGAAGCATAGTATGCCTTACTTGACTTCAAGCCGGCGATAGACAAAAAAGAGAATAAGCTGCAGTCAGTTTGGTGTTCGTGGCTGCTCTTCAGGGTAGTATATCGAACGTGTTGATTTGACTGAGTACCACGTTGAGTGATAGTTTCGGCCTAATGCTTTTTACCTGCCATTTTGCATTGCCATCAAATGAAGGACATCCTGCTAAAGGACGGGGAAGACGATGTGACAGTCCATGCCCATATAGAATACATGAAAAAAGAAAAGGAAGCAAAGAACGCAGAACGCCTGCGAGACGCCATGCACCGGGCATATACGGAGCGAAGGAAGTGGATCAGAACGACCAACGCCACTCTGTAAGAGGTGATTGCAGAATACCCGGCATTAGCGGATGCTGAAGAGGTATGCAACAATTAATAGACATCTTCAAAACGCATGTTGAAACATTTCGTTTCAATTCAGCTGGAATTAACCAGTGTCAAGATTCGAATATAACTTAATTATCACCTTTTGCACGTTAACGATCCAAAGCGAACAGGTTATGTGATATTTATGTTGACACCCTTATAATTTTGAGCTGCACGAGGAGTTCTAGCGGCGGACCGGGCAATACGCGGAAAAAAATATTTTGAAAATTTTGAATGAGCACGCAGAAGTTCTGTACCGCAAAGCCCTGAAGAGCAAGAGCGCTTCTGGCGTTCAGGATTATGAGCCAGCTTGCGCGGGTGCGCTGCAAGAAGACAAAAAAAAATGTAAGTGCCGCATTTTCTCGACTGAAATGCAAATGATCGACAATTAATTTTTTTATTGGCTGTTAAATCTTGAATTCTAGACTGCTTCGCCACCGCGGTGTTCAACTTGACTCCAAATGAGTTTTTATAATTCGATGATTTTAGCCCAGCTGAATGCTCGAATCTTGCAGGTAAAGCATGCGAAATCTTTTTGCGCTAGGATATGAGATGGTGATGTAATCGCCGACTAAAGGGGCATCGGTGTTCAGGCTTCCCTGCAGTGCACGGCGACAGGCAGAGACCCCAGTGATGACGTCATGTACGGCAGCGCTAAGTTTCCAGCGAAGAAGGGGTTGTTTCAACGATGAAAAAGAATACTCGAAGGTGAAGCTCATGAAGCATTGTTTCGAGGCATAGGAAAACGCGTGGCAGCATGTAGACGAAGGCAGTGGACATCTGAAATGTAGTCAGTTGTGACGTCACCACGAGTTTTTCCGCACCTCTCCAACGCAGTGAGGAGAAGCCTGAAAATCGTCGTGGCTTTAATCGGTGATTGCGTCGCCATTTTAAATGCTAGCGCAAAACTATTTTGCACGCAATACCAAGAAGCTCCATAGATTTGAATTTTCGAATAACCTCGAATGGTAAAAAAACCAGTTGACCTTCCCTTTAAGTAGAGCCCGAAGCGTCTGTTCTGTCAGGTAAAGTTAGATATTGCACGCGGAGCGTAGGATCATGCTAACAGCTATTTTTCTTTCTTTCCGGTGCAGGGCCACAACTGCCGCTATCCGTTCATAGCACAACCCGTTCGCATTCGAGCCCTGCGTTGCTGCAGTAGAAGGGCTGAGAGTACAGGGGGATGACTTCATCGCCGCCATCTCTTGTGTGCTGCAGATGTACTGGGTCTTTGACCTACATTACAGAAGCGACCTGCGGCAAACATTCGCGGTGCTAGAGCATGCACTGGGTCTCCCCGCATCACTGACGACCGGGGTCCTGGCCACCCGGCTAATCACCTCTTTCAAAGACCAGCCATGAGGTCGTGCCCATATCACTCTGAGCATCACTGTAAATAAAACCTACGCATATTCTTTTTGGCACGATGCATAATATTTTATTGCTGTCCTGCCTTGTAGAACACGCGCGACCTGCATGCTGCTAAACGAAATTAAACAAAGATGCAAAGTAAAGAGAATGGTAATTGCCATCTAAATGCCGCGAAATGTTGCTATGTTTTGTGATGGCTGCGTTTCGAAATATAGTCTGCGTGCTTTGCTCATGTGCTACCCGCTCTCAATGCCGTAAGTCGATCCGTCAGCCTTTTCCCATTTCCGTTATTTTTTTGTTGTTTTTGGGCTTGTAAAGGATTAGTAGACTCCACGTAAACTGCATTGCGTTCAATTTTAATATGTAGCGATTCCAGAAAATTAAAACAAATTGACGAGTTTCCTTGCTAATCAGTGCACTATTATTAGGTCCAAGGCATGAAGCGTGTGCCATCATGTTTCATGCTCTTCAATGAAGTTGCCTCAATTGCCTTTTTTGTTTTTCCGTGAACCAGCATATCTTTTAAGCTACTTTCGATGATTGCACACCATAAGGGTATCGTAAGGCTACATGTTAGTAGTAGCTATCGAACTGAAAACTGGCGCAAAAATGCAGCCTAGACTGCATTCGTGCAGTCGCCTGCCGTAAGAGCCGAGTTGATTAAGGTTAAAATATATAAGTTCGTTGCGCGTGTAGCGTTCGATCCGCCGAAATTATTGCCAGGAAAGACTGTCAAGGGGCTAACTGTAAAAAGTGTTGCTAGGCTGTCCCGGGAGATGATTTTCCAGCCGGAGTAATAATTACTTTGAGTCAAGGAATGCTGATAAAAACCTTTTAGAAAGTCATAACTGATCTCACTGAAAAGCCGCAGCTGAACCTGCTGAAGCCGAGACTACTGGAATGTAATTGTTGTAATTGTTTAAAACGCGCTGGGCTATCGTCTCCAATTAAAAAAACAAACCAGAACCTGGAAATCGGTTGCCTCTTTTCCTTTTTAATGGCGTTGTTTTGTATCTAAACTGATGTTGGAAGAATACAAGCTGTGATGCTTGTAAAGATCATACATCTTGTTCATTCCTTTCTTTCCCGTATCTCCGGCTGCTGAGTAAAAATAAAAATTGCTAGCATTGTTCTTGAAGTTATTAATTTTTTGATCTTCTAATCTGAGCGCATTGAAGGGTTAGAAGAGAGGCTTGCCTCCGCTAGAGGGTAATTATAGTAAGTCACTTCAGATTGCCCTTTCTTTGTAAGCTTTTCTGCTGTTACTTCAAATTTTGTGCCTCTCCTCAATGTTGTGTGTGTGGCTAAGCTTAATATTATCTTGGAGAGCTCGAAATAAATGACGTTCAATTGATCAACTACGCATGATAAGCGCCTTTCATGCGTCTCTGCGCAGAGGCATGTGCATGATCTGTTCAAGATTATGATTCCCACAGAGTTGTAGAATATTTTGGATTGCTAGTATAATTAACCTTGCTTCGTTCGCCTCCCAGTGATACATTGTCTACGTGACTGCTGGCAGCAACATCGAATGAACGAGTTTTTTAGCTGCCTAGAAAACCATGTAGGGACCTGGTACATTCTGCGCATTCCTTTCCAACATGATTGCTGCCGTGATTTTCAGTAGGACTGATCAAGTTGCATCAACGTCTATTGGTGAGTGGTTTTTCGAAAACCGGTCGTCCTTGGGCTGATTAAGTAAAACTCTATGGTAATAAATATCGTGTATTCAAGGCATAAGCTAGTAATCAGCGGCAGTCTTTATCCATCTCATGTCGCCCTCTTTATAAGATTTCACTTTTGTCCATGTTGGGTAAACTTGTGACCATGAAGTATTTTGTATTGGCGATATTCACACCTTTGGTCGATGCAATACGGCGAGGATGCAATAATCGGACTTCTTCGCCAAGCAGTCTCTTGTTGTGGAATAAAGGAAACATAAGTCAGGAATCACTGGCTGGCTTTTTAAACGTTTTCAGGGCATTTCTTCTATTTTTCTTGCTTGTATTAATAGCCCAGAAAACATTTTAGAACTCTGAAATTTATCTTGGTCTAACCTGCGTTGCGCATTGAAGCGGTTTATAGGCTGACTTTCCCAGACCTCGCAAGATGATGTTTTATGATCATTTCTCTATAGAATCACACAAGATGGTTAAAAAACTTCAAAAAATTCTGACTCAAAGAAGTTCATTGGAATACGTATCTTAACGTTTATTTAAGATAATTTCACACTGCTCTGAAGTTAGAATGGCCTGTTTTACATGCTGTGTACTGGGAAACTGTAATCCTTAAGTGCCAAATAACGAGCAGTGGGAGTTTGAGTAGGTTTGAGTTGGAGAACCGGCCTCAAGGTATCTCAAAAATGATACGCCAAGGAACGATGTTTCTGTCACATGATCATCAGAAACGTAAAGGCAGAGGAACAATTCGTGTCAGTTGTGACTATCCTGGAACAACGTACCAATGAAGCAAAGGCTCTGTGTTACTATAGCTGTCGCCGCCAGCAGAGGAGATGAAGAATCCTCCAAAATGTTGGCGCACTAAAGAGAGGCGGCTACCTTGAAACGCTAGCCGCCAGACGCTGTCTGACCGCTCTGGTGTCGGCTAACGAGTCTTTCGATGATACCTTGGTATGGCAAATTACTGCACCATTGAAGCAAACAGCGATGTTTTTGCACTGTTGAGAATGTATGATGGATTATGTTCTTTGCAGCACATGAACACGGAGATACGGTGAATAAATAAAAAAAAAGTCCCGTTTGTAGCCGCATGGAAAATAATTAATTTGCTGGCTCACGCCGAGGTGGGGAAATTGTTTTTACCGTGCGGTTGTTCCAAAGGCTCGTCTTTAGAAAAACTATAGATCGGCTGCAAGAGAATGCATGGGCTTGGCTTGGTATCATCAGGAGCCTGGGAGTTTCCTCTCCGGTCTACGCATGAACGCGCCGATTACCTGCGATACCACTTCGGCCAAGGATGCGGGTAGTGTTAAACTGGAAGACGGTGTAGGACGGACCACTTTTCCAGACAAGTGCTGTCATCTCCCACCACAGGCAGAGCAGTTGTGCGGGAAACTGGAATCATTTTCAAATTTGTGCGTGTAAATTTAGACGAAGGGTGATCATGAAAGAAGGTGAGAGCCTTGCGCCTTGGTCGCTAATGGAATCAGGACAACCTTAGAACCCAAACAACCGAAACACCAGGCAGGCTTTAGTAAAGAATACTAGGCAATAAGCCCATACTCACGCAGTCATATCTGACAATACATAGAAGCGCAGAATATACCGCACCCCCATACATAGGTTTCATAGATAACAAGAAAGCATTTGATTCAGTCGAAACCTCAGCAGTCATGAAAGCATTGCAGAACCAGGGCGTGGAAATGCCATATATAAAAATATTGGAAGATATGTATATCGCAAGCACCGCCGTCAATGGCTTCCATAAAGTAACGAAACTCGATTAAGGAAGGACTTAAGGCAGGGAGATAACATCTGACCGGTGTGGTATTCACCACTTCTTTACAGGAGACTGGGAAGAATTGGGGATATGAGCTGGTCGATATAACTTAATAATCTCCAATTCACTGATGACATATCCTTGATAAGTACCTCAGGGGACAAATTTCAAAGCGTGATCAATGACTCAGGCAGGCAAGGTAGAGCGAAAGGTCTAAACATAGCAAACTCTGCTTCGATACCGGTGCTAGCTACGAGTTTCGGTCCACCAAGGGCACCCACGATTGGATACCGGGGGAAAGCGGCAGCGTGACTTTGATGCCGCGCAGGTGCTCCTGGCGTTTACAGACTCCATATGGTGAATGCAACATATAAATGTAGGAAACAAGTAATGTTCAACAGTCTCGGAAGGGAACAACAGTTTGTAATACGTCGCTATACGCGGTTAATGGCTAATTGATAATACCTTAGCAGTCTGCAATTCACAGGTGACATTGCCTTGCTAAGTACCTCAGGGGACAATTTCCAGAGCATGATCAATGACTTAGGCAGGCAGATAAGAACGAAGCGTCTAAACATAGCAAACTGCTTCGATACCGGTGCTAGCCGCGAGTCCCGGCCCAACAAAGGCACCCAAGATTAGTTACTGAAGGAAAGCGACAGACTGACTGGAAAGTCTCGGGGGTGTTCCTGGAGTTTACAGAGAGCATATGGTGAATGCAACCTTCATAGGCAGAAGACTAAAGTAAGGTTAAATTTCAAGATTCACATTTAGTGCTGTGAAACCAAAGCTTCAATAACAGTCTCAGGGAATAAAACAAGTGGCTCAGGTCTGAGCGTATTAGAGCATTCTAGTTAAACTAGATTTGCGCCTTGTGATGTTAGAATACCCGAGCTGATGCCATACAGAGGATTTGAACGCAAGTAATTTGGAAGACGGCGACGTTAAGTACACGCTATGGTGTAAATATCGTAGGTTGTGGGTGGACGTATGAGGATCCTTTTGGTGAGACTATGCTACATTGTGAGCCATATTAATGGCTGAGTGTTTGAACCAGAGTACAGTAAATATATACCTTTCTCGGTAAGGCCTTATCAGTAGGAAAAATGTAGTTATGCTGATAAACAGTATTAGTTCATTCTTAGTACCATTAGCAGATAAGGCATTCTAGAGCATGCAAAATGTTTTGGAGAACAGAAACGCTGGTATTGATCGAAAAATGGTACACTCCATGCAGCCGTCAGTGCAGGCATGTGACAAAACACTGAAGGGAACGTCATAATGAAGGCAATAAAGAGATGAGGCCCAAGGCCAATGCGTTTGTGGACGTCCAATATTGCAGGAAAAGGCAGGATGCATAGCATGAATTTGCCAGGTAAATCTGCCGACGGCTGGCTGTTTAAAGGGATACTAAAGCAAAATCTTAAAATTGAACAAAAACGCTGGAAATAGATTCTCGGAATGTGATTACACCGAAATCTAGTCGTCACTGCGCATATATTTCAGCGGATGGTTTTATTTTCGACATTTCATGAGCGCGCACCAAGCCCTCCCGGCCGGCGCGAGGTGAAGAGCGTGACGTCATGGCACCCTACCGCGGCGACAAATATGGCGGCGCCATTCGATGCATGAAACTATAGTGCCAGTATATTCTAGGCACTATAATGAAACCTCACTTCGGACTGGTTGCGTACGACTCGCATGCCACGAGGCTAGCCGTGCGTGGAAAGCACAAAGAGCGATCAGTCGTTGTTACTGGCTTCCTCAGCGCGTTCACTTGTCATAAATGGGCCACCAGTCTTTCGCTTCGTCTCCTGTCGCCCACAAGACAACGTACAAGTAGTAAATTTGCTTTATTTTTTATTTAGACTGACGATTCTGCCCCCTTTAGGCTAAGAGGGGTGTCGGTTTGTTGACAACAATGCTTCCCCTCCTAACCACCAGATGGCGCCACTAGTATGAACAAAGCCAAGTATGCAGGTCATGAGGGCGGAGAAAGAAAGAGCATTAAACGACAGGTTAAAAACGCGGAAGTTAAAAATTGGATGAATTCAATGGAAAAGAAACATAGAAACATAGAAACATATATCGATGCTGGAAAAGGCAGATCAGGAAAGAATTTTTCTACGATAACACAAGAGGCAGTGCCCTACTTTTTGAAGCTAGGTCAGGGTGTCTTAGAACGCGCAGCTACAAAAAGAAATTTAACGAAGAAGACGACACATGTGCAGTGTGTGGTAGATCTGTGGAAACAATTGAACACCTCATAATCAAATGTGACGGTATCCATCCGGATGTCGATGCAGGCGCAGTCACTCTTCCTGAGGCCCTAGGGTTTAAAGATAACAATGGTCATGTAAATAAATCTGCAGTGGAAGTCAGCAAAAAGCGATTGGAGGATTGGTGGCTGAAAAGCAGAGATGTGGCATAAGGTTAGAATTGTAGAAAACCGTAGGTAAAGATGGTGGCGATTCTTAATGAGAATTGCCAACACAGTAAACAAAAAAAAATAAAGAAGAAAAGCTGAGCATGGTGGCAATTGCCACCACCCCGTTTCAAAGGGAGCGCTCCTATCCGTCCGTCCGTCCGTCCGTCCGTCCGTCCGTCCGTCCGTCCGTCCGTCCGTCCGTCCGTCCGTCCGTCCGTCCGTCCGTCCGTCCGTCCGTCCGTCCGTCCATCCATCCATCCATCCATCCATCCATCCATCCATCCATCCATCCATCCATCCAGCCATCCAGCCATCGTCGCGCGCTGTTTTGAAAGTGAGAATGTTAGAAATGGCGTGAGGTCCAGAAAAAATAGCTTCATTTAGCGGACGTAAGCGTGCATACGATTATGGTATGTAGACAGCATCGATTAACATTTTGACATGTCTGTCGTCTGCTCAAGGCGTACACAGATATGGAATAGCCGCGAGTAGCGCTGACAATCGTGCTTCTGCGGGAACGGTGGGCGCGCGGGTGTAATGACGTCTCGTCGCAGCTTCCACAGGCGGCCGCCAGGTGCAACGATACGGCAATAAATCGCGAAAAAAAAGCGTGTTATTCGCCTTTTTCGCTAAAATGCTTGTCATATTTATCAATTTTAGCAGTCAAGCTCTTGTTTACATGAAAAAGACCAGCTCCAAAAGTTGGTTCAGTATCCCTTTAAGCTTGGATTCAGATTAGAGCTATTAAATGCAAGATAAAGCACGAGAAAACCAGCCTTGCATAACTAAGCGAATCATAAGCTTTTTCAAAGCCAAGACAAAAAGCTTCGTGGGGGATGTTGCAGTCAAGATGCATGTCGTGAAGAACAAGAGCAAGATGACTACTGCAGAAATGTTTTGTAAAAGCTTGCCGATTTGGATGAAACAATTAAATGGGCGAAAACAATCCAGGAGGGGAACATGTACGACTCCGACAAGCCATACCGCCAGCACCTCAACAGAAAGCAAGGTTTATGAACGATGACTCAATTTACGAATCACGCAGCGACAGTGACCACGTAACGTCATCGGATACCGGCGTGGACGTATGCCCATCACCAGACTACATCGAGGCCGCGTCTGGTGAGACTCTGCGAGCAAATGGGCACTGCTGTGATTGGACGCCCCGTCAGCGGTGACGGACGAGCCAGGCAGGTGCCATCGAGCTGCCTTGAACAAAGGCGCTGTAGTTCGGAGAAGACAACAAACGTTGCCGTGGGGCCGGCTATTGGCTACGGCATCGCCGTGAACAAGGGCAGCTAATCCCCTTTGCCGGTGATGCAGAATGCGCCGCTTCTATCGAAGTGCGCTCTCGCGTGGACCAGCGGAAAAGAGAGCGAGCAGCGGCGACGGCGGCGCCAACCCATCGCCCGTTTGCCCCTGAGCAGCCCGACAAAGGGGGGGTGGGCACGGCTAATTCGTCCTTCCCTCCTGAAGAGTTTACCGGTGTGAGCCATCAGAAGTCGTGTTCCCCTCGGCAGGATCGCCGCATGGTAGCCAGCGACTCTTTGGGTCTGGTCGGCCCGTGGGAAAGCGCAGTTCACGACTGCAAGGCACCAGAGTTCCTCCTTGCCTGCACAAGTTTCTGTGGTCTGCAGTCTGTAGTGAAGCTCCGCCCACACCTCTTTACCGCCAGCCACTGACCCTCCGCGAGGATGCAATGTTGTTCAAGCTTTTCCTCTAGCCTAAATAAAAATATAACCATAAAAAGACTTTACAGGCATAAATTTTAACATTTTGACTCGCTTATTAAAGTGGAACATTGAAAGCTTATTTCTTGATTGAGCTCAAATAAAAGGTTTGCAACGCAAAAACTCGGCGCGCGCGCCAGCAACATCACAAGAGGCAAACATCATAACTTGACACATCTTGTCCGACAGTGCAAATACAACGACCTCCACCAATAAAAACTCATATATAAGAACTGTCATTATCATTTACGACGTTATAAAAAATTGTTTGCTCTAAAAATGCTAAACGAGTCGGGCCTTACACATACTTCTGTTTACAACACGGATGTAATTCCTGTGAACGCGTTTCTGGATTTGCCGTTCTCCGGCTGCTTCATCGAGCTCGCCTTTACCGAGTGCGCAGTGATCAGGTACGCCTCACAGGACAGCGCGACGACACCGAAGGGGTTGTTCAAAAAGAACCGCAGTGGGCGCTCACCAAGTCGCGCTGAATGTTCACATGCAGCACCGAGAAGACGAACTGAAAGCACCGATCACGGAGATCCACGGGAGGGTAAGCCACCTAACCGTAGGGATCGGTCTGGTTTGGTTTATTGGGGTTTAACGTCCCAAAGCGACTGAGGCTATGAGAGACACCGTAGTGAAGGGCTCCGAAAATTTCGACCACCTGGGGTTCTTTAACGTGCACTGACATCGCACAGCACACGGACCTCTGGAATTTCGTCCAAGAAATTCAGCCGCCGCGGCCGGGATCGAACCCGCGTCTTTCGGGTCAGTAGCCGAGCGCCGTAACCACTGAGCCACCTCGGCGGGGCTAACCGTAGGGATCATACGCAAGTTTTTTTATGTCAGTAGCGCTGCGAAAAACATGGACGGAGAGCTCCGGAAGCCTCCACGGAAGCGGTGTAGACGTGAAGGCTGCAAGAGGCGCATACATACTTATGGCAGCTTCGTACTGACTGCATTAAGAGACCTGACTGCATTAAGAGATACAGATTTTTCCGGCACAATGAGGTCACAACAGTCGAGAAGAATGCTTCAGAATTAGCATCCGCGGTCGCCTCAGAAGAGCTGCCGACACTTGAGCCATGGAGCATCCGCCTCCTCCTCCTCCTGGACATCTGCTTCAAGAACGAGAAACGTCGGCGGAACTCCTTGCTCATCGAGCGCGATGACATGTTGCGGTGGGAGCATAAGTACCTGCCCGAGATCGCCCGTGACAGGGAAGAAGGCCGCAAAATAATTTACCTTTACGAAACGTGGGGTCACCGCTGGCCACACAGTGAGCAAGTTGTGGTCTCATGAGACGATGGAATCATCACGCGACGCGTACTTGCGCACCTTGAAAACGGAGCTATGGCCACCATAACGGGGCGGAAGCAGCCGCCAGGAAAAGGGCAGCGGCTGATCTTGACTCACATCAGTAGTGAGGACGGATTTGTTGATGGTTGTCTGGCTGTATTCTTGGGAAAAAAAACAGGCGACTACCAAGATGAGATAGATAGCGACCGTTTCGAGACGTGGTTTAGCTCTGTCTGCAATAAGCTGCAACCGCGAAGCGTCCTCGTCATGGACCATGCATCCTACCATTCCAGACGCGAGGAGAACATTCCGTCACTCCCGTGACAAAAGGCAGACATCCAAGGCCGGGTGTGGCCTCGAAGGCTATAAAGTGTCACGCCACCATGACGAAGAGCTCTCTGGTATCGAGCCGTTTCGGTGACCTGAGCAACGTCACGAGTGGCGGGTCATATGCTTTTATCACCATAATGTACGATCTTGCTTTCATGCACCCACTTCTGCCATCTGAAAGCACGCACTGTCAGTGCTCACCTGAAGAACACAACGCCTGATGCAAGCACCCTCACTGCTTCTCCACTGTGCCTGCTGGCTCCTACATGTCATGCCGCCAGCACCTCAAAAGAAAGCACCCCGAGTTTATGAAGGACGCCTAAGTTTACAAACCATGCTGCGTCAGTGACCAGGTAACATCATCGGATACCAGCGTGAACAATTGCCCATCATCTGACTACATCGAGCCCGCGTCTGACGGGACTCGGCGAGCAAATGGGCATCCACTAAACGACGACAGCCCTCAATGTGAGCTTGACCAAGTCAAGCGTCATTCGATGCTCCTTTTCTTGAAGAGGACAGAGACGCGCTGTTTACTCTGGAGTATTGCACATGACATATCTGACGATATTAAGGTGTTTGTACAATTTCTGTTATGTGCAGTTCTGTGGCGCACTTTGGAGGCTGGGAGAACGGCAGCACGAGCCCTGTCGCGGTGGCTCAGTGGTTACGGCGCTCGGCTGCTAACCCGAAAGACGCGGGTTAGGTCCCGGCTTCGGCGGCTGAATTTAGATGAAGGCGAAATTCTAGAGGCCCGTGTGCTGTGCGATCTCAGTGCACGTTAAAGAACCCCAGGTGGTCGAAATTTCCGGAGGCCTTCACTACGGCGTCCCTCATAGCCTGAGTCGCTTCGGGACGTTAAACCTCAAAAAACATGAGCCAAAGAACGGCAGCACGAGTCTGTGCGATGAAATGCAAACTTTTGGCGTTGGCATTGTCGATTGTATGTGGGTCGACCTTCGAAGTGATCAAGCCGTTCTGGCATACGTGCAGCAAAGGCTTCGTTATCTTCAGCCAGAAGAATTTAAAAATTCAGGCCAAACTAACTGGAGAGTTCATGGTGTGTGCTTTTTACATACCGTTGTAACGCTCACTTAAAGTTATGCTGTGGTCTGATGAAGCAGTTGAAGCAGTTCTGCATCAGGCAGGAAGCAATTCCTTTCAAAAGTTTTGGGATTTTTCAGACGCCGCTTTTGTTAAAGAGCATGTTTGATTCATAGAAGGCGCAGCGAAATCAGTATTCGTTTCGTGGTATACTGACGAATTCAAAACTTGCAGTCCTCTTGGCTCGACTGCCAGATCGTAAAAAACATTGGCAGTGCATTTTTCAATCCTGAATGACCACCCAAAATGTACCAGCAAATTGAGCTCTATTTACCTGCTGCTCCTTGCCAAATATACCGATGTACAAAGATTTGGCATGTGTCAAATAATCGTTTTGCTAGTGAATGAAATAAAGCTTCTTTACAAGGAAGGCTTAACGTTTATTTTCGGCAGTTTTTGGTCGGTTTTGCCGGAGAAAACCGGTCACTGCAGAAGGTAGGGTGGTTCGGCTTTTTGAAGACGGTAGGGTCTGAAGATTTTGTCGTGCTCGCAAAAAAAAGTTGAACACAGTACTGTCGGAAGAAGATGTAATTGTGCGAACAGCAGCTGCACACAGCAACCACCTCACGGCTGTAAAGCTTGAGAGGAGCAATGCACTATTATATGTCGTTAATGAGGAGTCTTCGCTCCTGAAAAATCTCTGACGTGACACAACAGTGCTGCCCGACAATTTCTTCGCGATACTCTGGAGGGGTGAATGAAATTCGTGGGTAAATATATGCGCCATACGCGGCTTATTGTCTTCGGGTGTTTTAAACCCGAGCGGACGAAGAACATTAGTAACTATAGTTTCGAACAAATGGATAAGAGAAACCGCTCAGTAGCACTGAGCAATTCTCGGAATGGCACTGTGTTCAAAGGCGCAGCAATCCAGAAGCAGTGCTTATACCGTCTACTGCCGCAGTTTATCGCCGGCATAGTGACAGAAGGCAACCCTGACTAGGAGATATGTCTTCATTTCCGGGAGATGGTGAACATAGTCTTAGGAGAGGAAATTCCTGAAGATTACTGCAGCTATTTCAAAGTCCAAATTTCCGAAGATTTCCAAGATTCACTGCTTAAACCCTTACTCCTAGATTCATTTCATTGTTAGGTTCTCTACGCCAGTACTGCAGTATGCAGTTTCAAGCAAAGCATGCGTACTTCATGACTATGGCCACACGCTGCACTTTCAGGAACATCTGTCGCACCTTGTGCAAAAGGCGTCCCGGGTTAAGCCAGCTGATGTACCAGAGTTCGTGCGCATTGAACTTAGGATCACAGATCAGTAAGGGAAACAGTTCTCTGCGGCACGTGCCAGCGTCGGCGCTCGCTCCTACAGGTGTTCAGACGTTATTCACAACGGCCCGAAAAATGAAGCGCCTGTCATTACAAAAGTGAGAAGGCTGATGACTTTCCGAAATTACCTTTTTTCTTTTTCTGCAGAAGTTGCACTTTAGGAGCACTGTAGTAAGCTAATTATACAAGCTTAACTGTAGCACTTGCGAGCGTAGGTTTTTGCTCTAGGATTGAGCATAAGCTTATTCTGAGTGGGCGCAAGCATGCACCAGAAAGTAAAGCATACGTTCGCACTTTCATGACCTAAGAGTTGGTCTACCTTAGGAAGGCTAACGTTTGTGGTTAAAGGCTTGTACTTACACTTGACCGAATGGAATGTCACCCCGATTACAGCCCAACCATTACACTGTGCGCAGTTAGTCCCCAGACAAAGATGTAACCTTACACTAAAAGGGGCTTGCCACTGCTTCAATGAATTTACCCCCTTAAAGGACTAAGATAACATTTTCTCTTAGAGTGCATGCGTAGTAAGCATCACGCAGTTTTAAGCGTACGCTTTCTCTTTGAGCATGTCTGCGTGCGCTATACTAAAACTCCGCTTTCCCGGACTGTTCATAGCCAAGTGCCTGTGCCACTTATTTCTCCTATATGCGACATACGCATGTCAAAAGCTCTCCAAGGTACACCTAGGACTTGGCTCTAGACATTTACAACTACTTTCTATCGCAGAAGCAAAGAGTGGCTTACACATGTACTGAAGCTCCTAGATGTGCAACGTCACAAGCTCCTACATCCTCGTCAAACGTGTTGTCTCTCACTCCACGCAGTTGTGGAACGGCTGCTTGAAGAATACCGCGCTTTCATTGCATTTCTCAAGGGACGCTACCGCGAGGATCGACTTCCGGCTGCTGACTGCACGCTCAACAAGCTGAAGCACCCTTCGGCATAGCTCGATCTCCAATTTCTTGGACATGCTCTCATTTTTCGGCACTCTAAACAAGAGGATCCAATCCAAACAGACAAAACTTCACAAGCTTCACGGCTCGATATCAGCGGCTTTGAAAACCATTGTGGAAGCGCACATAATTCTGCGCTCTTTACATTGGAGCGCCTGCGATAGAAAGACCCATGGAATTTCGTCCCTCTTTTTATGCGATATACCTAAGTAAAAAGATGATCGAAATTCTACCTCAGCTACCTAGAGCTTTATACCGAAGTGACAACACAGATATTAACATATTCCCACGGTAAAACGTATAGGTGGAAGGACTGGAGGCAGTCGACCCGCAAATTATTATCGAGAAGCGGATTCCTTCTGCTCCCCCTGTGACCTCATTCCCTTCTCTGGTAGTAGAAATGCACGTCAATAAAATCAATGCGGAATGGAGGGTGCTCCGCAACAAAGAAGTTGACCTGCGGGCAGATGTGAGCGTTCTAGGCTTTCAGAAACCAGTGGGAGAAGCCAGGCACGGGGCCCGGAGCCCAGAGTTCCCTATGGGGAGCTACTTTGTTTTCAGGCTTCACTGTTCCCCGGACTCCAGTGCAAAGGTGAATACTTTTCTCTCAGATCAACCTGATGGAAACTATTGAGCAGAAAAGGGAGGGGAAAAGAGGGGCCCGTTTTGGCAGAGATGACGGAAGCAAGCAATCAGCGAAAACGAGGAGAACAGGGGAAGTCTTTTTCCTTTAACATGTTGTGTCCACCATTGGGAGATGAATTGGGTATTTTTTAATAAGTCATTACAGAATACAAGAAAACCAACCACATGCCGCCGGTTGGATCGGAACCCTTGACCTCCGAATTCCGCAGCCGGTACTCTACCAGCTGCAGTACTGCGACGAGTGTCCCATCTTCTGCTTTGGGAAGTATTTATTATTGTTTTATTTTTATTTTACTATTTTCATTTCGTGCTCCTCTGTCTACCAAGGTCATTTTGCATACATATATGACCTTCAATAACGGGAGAAATAGAGATTTGGCTCTAAAAAGTTCCAGAGTCCTTGCTTCCCGATCTTTGTCTTCTCATCATTCCAATTGCATTGGTTGGTGTGTCCCCTTCAAAAGCTGTATTTGTAATGTTTCGTGTTCTCTTTTTGGGTCTTTGATTACTGTTCACCACGCCCTAACATCACTAGGAAGCTGCTGTCTGTGGCAGAGGACCAAAAGAAATGAAAATAAATATTTAAAAAATGAAGCTTTATAGAATGTGGCTTAATACGGTAAAGTACTCACTCTACATTAAGCATTGGCTGCTCTTTCTATGCATTCATTTTTTTTGCTCTGCCCAATTTTCGTTCCTAAGGGCACCTAGTTTGTCAAATTGCAAGAATCCACTTGTGACAAGCACTTGCATTCTCTGCCATGACATGTTAGCAGTGGGAAGTCATGAGAGCAGGAAAGAAAATTGGTGGGAGCATGTGGACAAATTTTCAGAACTGGATTTGAGGCCTTCTGAAAGCTGGTGCATTGAGAATAGCTGTAGTTGACAGAGGCATTATTAGTGCACGGTGCAATCTCGAACATTACTTCAGATCTGCAAGGGATGGAGCAGTTGCATTCAGAAGTACCTTTGCGTTTAACTTGGCCTTTTAGTGGTACTCAGTGGCAGTTTAGAAGCCCTATAGAGAGCAGTTTGTGGACGCCCAGCATTGCCTCTGTCTTGCTGCTATTATTGACACTATGCGTTCTAACTGCTTTAGGAAGCCTCCTCATTTGAAAACTTTGTCCATTTCAGCGGTCCTACTGAAAGTTACCCGGCTGCTGCTGGAGATCCGAAAACAGCAGCGGGATATCATTCAGAGCCAATGACCGGGATCGCTGCCAGAGGCCAGCCACACCGGAGCCAGTAAATGCTGGGGGAGCGAGTGCAGTGGCATAGCCACGATGCCCCTCGCTCCCAGCATGCACTTTGGAGAAGCTGCAGTCAGCGGAAGTTGCCGTCCAAGATGACGGCGTGGAGGCTGTTCTAGTAATTTGATGTGTCATTCAAGTCTCAGTGACTTTGAAAGCTGAATGCTTGCCAAATTATTGCTTGCCTAATATAATTCAGGTATTAAGAAATCTAAACATCAACAGTAGATGGATGCCATTTGTGAATAATGCCGTTAAAGCTCCCTGGTTATGTGCTCTGAATGGAAGGAATCCTGAAAACACCACACAAATGGGTAACTTTCGCATTGTTCATTCACTGTTTCAATGCAGCTGGAAATTCATATAATCGGGGCACTTTAAATGGTAAAATGTTTCGTGCGTACTCAATGCTCTTGGTATTAGTCTGTAAGGTACAACAAGGAAGAAAATGCACGTCCCGGGTGAAACATTTGTTTTAATTCTCATACTTTTCTGTGATGTACTGTGCTACCCACTGTAGCTCAGTGCTTCTATTGTGTAAAACGCGCTTATAACAATATTGAAGTGCCAAGATAACAAGGCTATAACAGATAATTGTAAAACTAGGTTATGCCAAGAAAAGGATATACTTGATCAAAACAGCAGGATTATGACATGAGCCACCGAACTGAGCGCTGCTTAAACCGACATTCGGGCCACACTACTGGAGGAAAAAAAGAACAAGAGAGATAAATGGCAACGCGCTGCTTTGATTAGCCAGACATACTTAACTGCACCTGGCCATGTGGTCACACCATGGTTGCGTGTCAGCCTCTGCATGATTGGCTTCAGGAGCAGTTCTTAACTGCAAATCAGCGGAGCTTGCTGGACCGAGTGATTGGTGCGGCAGAGATAAGTCACACAGGAGGTCACACATTTACATTCTGGGAAAGAATTGACATTAAAGTGTGGTGTTTTGTTCTAAATAACCATGAACTTGTTTACTTCCAGCGTAGGCACCTTCTCCACTTAGGCGGGAAAAGTTTAAAAGAGGCGGCCGCCAATATAATGAGCGCCATCATGAGCGTGGAGGTGCAGCGGCTATATAGCATTCACGGGAAAAAGAGGAAGAAGACATTCATTGGCTTGAGGACTTGCAGAGTGGCAAGAAGTAATTTTATTTGTAATTGCTATAGTATTTGAATTTGGAAAGGTTTATTTCTAATCACAGAACTGGTTTTGCTACACTATTTACCTGCCTTTGTTTGTTGGCACTCTGTGAACAAGGAACCCGTAGCGGCTCCGAAACGTCAACTAACTCCCTTTTTGACGTGGTCAGTGACCCAAGTTTACATTCTACTAGACATAAGTCGCACTGGCAACACGCGTGCACTGACAGAATGAGTATGTGTATGACACACGTGGCCAATGCAGCGCACCACGCAGGTTTATGCAGCAGACTGGGTATTTTGCTGCGAGGGTGCACTCAGAAAAGCTAGTCTTTGTTGCTACGGCATGCAAGCATCCTTACACAGCTGGCATCTTGCGAGTGCGTAGTCGCATGCTCTTAACACTTTCGACGTGCCGGCTCTGCACGTTTGCTTTTGTGCTGTAAGCTTTCGGCTGATGCAGTTGTCGCATTTTCGTGCCTTTGTTTCTTTAAGGTTGGACCTCAGTCACCACTTTCAATTACTATAACCTATAATGCGCTGTGACAGCATTGTTATAAGCAGTCCATTTGTTTCCATATAGAACACATGGTGAAGCTGACGATGCTGCAGTTGTCCATTGTTATGTCCGATGTATTGTTCTCCTGGTATCAATAAAAGTGGTTCACTACCGCTTTCGAAAGATAGGTTCACTGCCACCTGAATTTAGCTAGTCATAGAGCCATAGTGTGTAAGAAAATTCGTTACACGTTCCGTCAAAGCGTTCAGCCTCATAAAAGTTGATAATTTTATTCAGGCTAGTTTCATTATTTTAAGTCATGCCCCAACCAGCTAGTTGAAAATATGTAAGGAGGTTGCTCGTGAAGCATTACTCATGTGTATGGAGTCGCAAATATTCCTGTAATATTCAAGCGTGCTTGTTTTCAGGGTAGTGGCTCTGGAGGCGAAATGAATTCTGCACATAAATGTCTACGATGAAGCTAAGATAATACTAATACCTGTGCTACACGGGTACTTTCGAATGACATCTGAGTCGAATGGCAGTCGAGACTTGGAATAGCATTCGAACTCGACGGACTCCCGCGGTGCTACACGACACTTTCCAAACGCATTCGAAATTTTCAGCTGGTTTTCAGCGTACAACGACGACAACGGTCACACTACTCGGACAACGGCACTATCACGGTGAACAGCAGCATGTGATTATAGTGAACCATCTTGTTCACTTTAATATTTTTGCAGTGGGACAAGTTTTTTGGCTGAACCACACCGACGAATCCGATCGGCGGACGGTTAGCCTTCATGCCTTCAGGAGTTCGGCGGCTGAGCGAAAACACGCTGATAAGGTGACGGTGCGAATACATGCGCGCTTATACATTATCCGTATCGGAAATAAGCGAAACGAACGGCTATATTTCTCAAGTGCACACTTGGACATTCACTAGCGATAACCACTTACCAAATTAAATTCAGTCGACGACGACTCCGTTCCCTTCCGCGACGACTAGGCCTAGCGAGTCCGCAGGGTTGGATCGGTGATTGCGCTGGTTGTGAAGAACGAATTCACAAGTTTTAGCGAAAGCAAATGGTCAACGAGTGTAGTTTTGGCAACTGTGACATGAAATCAACTAATGCTTACATCGCAGGACGCGCATACGATGAACGGCAAGCGGCGGTGTGACTCAGGCTGCCGAGCAGTGCTTTACGGCCAGCAGCAGTCGTTGCCGTCGCTAGCTTGTGGGTAAAAATTTAGGCTGTTTCAGTTAAAGCGAACGGTCACCAAACATACTTCTGGATAAAGTAGTTTAAAATAAAGTGCGGGGCATGTCGGAGGAAGCCGGGAAAATTAGCGAGAAGCGCCGGTCCTACGCGATGTCAACAACCCGGCTGTCAAGTGTTTCTCAGGGGAGCGACCGCGTCGGCTCTTCCCACAGGTTGTCGCATTGCGTAAACAAGCACGGGTACAACCAGTACAGAAGAGAAGGGATAATGTAATAGAACTAAAGCGCATATTTCGCTTTATATCTTGCAAACGACCACAAGCTGTTCATACGCAGCGACGTAAACAACAGTACGAGTAAAGTCGTCCTCATCGGCGCACTCCAGGGGAAATTTCATGCACACGCGGTAAATGTTCATTGGTGTACTATTATCTGCAAGCACTCACTAAGACAGAACACGAGCTATTTGCTAAACAAAGAGCAGAAAAAAGTGAGCAGCGGGTAGAAATGAACAGCCACAGAGACGAAAGCAGTCGCGCGGATGTTGGGCTGTGGACGGGGCGAAGCGACGGCACGGCGGCGGCGACTGCTATTGGTCGGTTCAGGCTGTGTTCGCGTTTCGAAGGCATTCCAAAACCTGGAATGTCTTCGCCGAGCTCCGTCGGCTCGAATGTCATCTGAACCGAATGCCATCGAAAAACTTCGTGTAGCAGCGTAAGTCCGGCAGTCGAGTCGAATGACATTCGGTTGGAACGCATTCGAAACAGCCGTGTAGAAGGGGTATAAGACTGCTGAGTGGTGCAGCATTATAGAGCAGTGAGCACCTTTTCTAAGGGGGCAAAACATCTTTGGTATTTGCATGAACAGAAAAAAAAAAGACTGAGGTCTGCACTTCATTCTGACATTGGTGAAAACAGCGCGAAAGAAGAAGCCCGAAGGCGAAACGAGGAAGTGACAGGAAAGAGCGCTCACTTCCTCGTTTCACTTCCTCGTTTCACTTCCTCGTTTCGCCTTCGGGCTTCTTCTTTCGCGCTGTTTTCACCAATGTCAGAATGGACCAACTAGCCCAGCAAAAAGTTCTGCTAGATCTGCACTTCATGCTCGAATAGTAAAGGTTTCATATTGAAAGTGATATATTCTGCTTTGGGTATAAGCATTTAAACAGGAGGTCACACATTTACATTCTGTGAAAGAATTGACATTAAAGTGTGGTGTTTTGTTCGAAATAACCACGAATTTGTTTACTTTCAGCGGAGCAACTTGTCCACTTAGGCGGGAAAAGTTTAAAAGAGGTGGCCGCCATTGTAATGAGCGCCATCATGTGCGTGGAGGTGCAGCGGCTATATAGCATGCACGGGAGAAAGGGGAAGAAGCGATTCATTGGATTGAGGATTTGCACGGTGGCAACAGTTGGCCGCGAATGTGATGAGTGCTATCATGAGTGTTTAGGTGCAGCGGTTATATAGTATGCACGGGAGGAAGGGCAAGAAGCCAATTATTGGCTTGAGGATCTGCAGGGTGGCAACAGGTAAATTTTAGTTTTAATTGCTCAAGTATTTGATTTTGAAGCATTTATTCCTAATCACAGAACTTGTTTTGCTACACTATTTACCTGCCCTTGTTTGTTGGCACTCTGCCATCATTGTGTATATGATGAATATGCTGTTACTGTAATTGTCTGTGATTAGTTTGGGTTGTGGTCTTAGACAAAGCTCAAGAAAGAGCAAGCTTGCACACCAGTGGGGTCTGCTTCTCTTGGTGTTGTTTTGTGTTGTCAATTATCTAGCAGATGTAAACGGCCTGTACAACAGGCAAAGTAATTTTTCGTCAACGTCATGACAGTAGCTAAGTGTTGGTGGAGAAGGCTAGCTTCATCGAGGGGCATTTATGCTGTACAATTTGACTGCAGGACCCAGTATGTGTGGTAGCATGTGTACTTGCCCTTTTCTGTTTGTCATACAGTGAACTTGATTTTCATGTGGCGTTGTACGGCATTCTTTTGCCTTGACTGCACACTTGCCTTGTGCAGATGCCATATGCGAGAAGCAGGGGGTCTACGTGAAAGTGGCTCAGGGATTAATTCAGAGGTGCCTGCCAGGAGCCTGCGGTCGCGGAGGTGGCAGAAAAAGGCGATATGCTGAAGAATTTCAGCCGGCCAACCCACCTATCTTGGCCCCAGCCGTTAATCCCTGGGATGAGTCAGCCCCCTGCCTGGTGACCGCGCCCCCCATGGCCCTGACCCCCTGCACACAGCCCTTCCCATCTGCTGTCCCTGCCACCTCCCATGCACCCTCCCCCTCCTCGGCCTATGCCACCTCTTAAAGCGGGGACACATGTGCGAAAAGTGCGTGCGATACGCTGCGGCGCGTCGTTGCGACCGTCGTCGCAACGACCGAACGCAGCTCGTCGCATGCGTCCAACCTGCTGGATGCCAACGACGAGCCGTGCGCGGCAAACGCAACGACGGGAAGCGGCAGCCAATAAGAGCGCGGAGAGCGGCAGCGTCATGATGATGTCAGCTTCGCTAACACTAACATGGTAGTAGCCTGTTTACCAATGACTGCCGACCTTACAAGACGTTCCATCTGCGTGAAACGCGACTTTGCAATTGCCAGCATGAACGGATTAAAACAGTCCCGGATAAACGAGAACGAATTGCTAATATCGCTGGTGCGAAGGCATCTAGCGATTTGGGATCAGAGGAGCCCCTTGTACAAGGACATCGACCGGCGATATGCAAGCTGGACGCTGTCGCCAAGGTGATGGGCCTTGAGGGAACCGCTGGTAAGTACCTACACAGGGAAAAAAATGCATCGTATGCACCAACAAATTCTTCAACTGCTTTGCCTGAACTGTCTGTCGTTCCAGCCAGCGGCCTGCACACCCTAGTGTGAAGCGCGCACTGTCCCGCAGCAGCAGTTGCGCGCCTTGCGCGGTTTTGCATGTGCTCTGCGCGAGCGACTGCCTCTTGTGATGAAGCGCGCATCAAACCGCAGTATCATCTGCTTACCTCGCACGGGCTGCGCGCGAGCTCAGCATGCCTATGACTGCGGTTGCTAGGAGCTTTCTCGGAGACACACAGAGGCAAATCGCCTGCAAAAATTTACCTTTACAAGCGCCAAAAAAAAGAAGGGACGTGAAAGCACGCCGTGCCCTGTCTCTTTCGCACCCCCGTTTTTTTCGGCGCTTAAAACCTCGCCATAATGAAGAGAAAGACGGATTCAATTCGTGTTGCAAATGACGGGAAATATGTAACCGACTGTACCGTTCCCGAGCTACCCTCCAACACCAACATCGTGACGTTTTTTTTATGAAAACGTGTCGCTTTTTGTGAAAGCATGCCCCGTTGCAGCGCGCCGGCTGTTGGCCCATGTTTGCTAACAAGTGTGGTGTCAGTTAGCAATTGTTGAAGTGTGCAGCTGCAGTAAAACAACAGCGGTTAGTAATGAAAAATTGAGAAACAACCGTGTTTTATTTCAACTCAACAGCCATTCTGATTGAATTGCCTTAAAACACCATACAAGGTACAAGCAATCACATGAACAACACTGTGAACATACAAGGTAACATTCATAGTAAATTACAGAGCCATATCAGAGAAAACAGAATAAATTTCCGTACAACAAATGCTAGGCAGCAGGTACAAACAACCAAACATTCCTAACAATGCAGTACTATATAAAGTACAAAATAACTCATTATTTCGGTAACAAAGGATATGAAGAGAAAACCCTAGTAAGGAGCAACATGAAGTTCATTGGGGGAAATGCGTTGCAGAAGAACATGCTTTGGGGCTAGTTGGTTCAGGATTGAAGTTCAGAATGGCGCAAAAGACACACACACAGGAAGAAGGTAGGGGGTCGATATGGTGTAAATGTGTTGTTTTCAGCACCATGCAAGCTTGCAAAAATTTGCTCCATGATGAACAGACGACCCCGAAGATGCGCTATCAAACATCAGATACGGTTCAGTGAATGCAAGTCCGAAGTCGTGTATCGCATACCGCTCAGCTGTGGAACCGCCTACATTGGCCAGACTGGCCGGTGTTTCAACGAGAGAGCTAGCGAGCACAGAAGAACAATTAAAAACAATGACAGGGGCAACCTGCCGGATCACTGTAGGGAGTGCAGAGATTGGGGACCGATGCTGGATCAGGCAACGTTTATCGGCAGAGGCAAGGAGCAATTTGAAAGAGATTATAGAAGCATACCATATACAGAAAGCTGGGTCCACGTGCATTAGCACTTCATCGATTAAACTATGCCGCCAGGAGCTGGGTTTCTTAGACGGACACGTGTAGTTCTAGATTCTGTTTTTTGTTCTTGTGGCTTTTTCTTTTCTGCCGATGGTGTTTCGAAATGTGAATTCAAACCATGAATATGTGTTTTTTCTGCTTCTGCTTCGTGGTTGATATGTTTTGCCTTATAAAAGAGGGTGTTTCCGAAATAAATTCAGTTGGTAGTAGGCGCTCTTTGTGTCATCCCCTTTTTTCCTGTGTGTGTGTCTTTTGCGCCATTCTGAACTTCATTCATTGGGGGGATGAGGTCTTTTAAGTTTGGCGGTAATGTGGCTGTCACTGGCACAGGACAGAGTTATCTGGATGTAGGCTGATGATGATATATGGTGTGGTCTACTCTGTGTTTGCATCTGACACAAACAACTAAGTAGCATATGCAATATGCATGCTTCTGCAAATTAACCTTCACATTAATGTCTGCTTCACCTGCTATATGTGATTACAGTGCTGTAAAGTAAAAATTCGAGAATATATACAATGCACAGGGAAGAAAAAGATTTCAGAGCCATAGGTTCGAAGAGTTAGAATGCAGTGCTAAAGAGATTGTTTCAGACACATTTGACTTTATCTCATGTCTGTTGCAGTAAGCAGTATTTTAATGCTGCTAGAGCCCTTTTTTATGGTAGAGCCTTGACTCTGGTTGAAATAGTTTTATTGTCGTCGGAACAAGTAGCTATTCATTTAAACGTTTGTACTGAGAATAAGAGATTAGATTCCCACATGGGTATGATATGCCCATTGTGCACGACAGAGCCTAAATAGTTTGGTAAATATAATCAAGTACAGTGCTGAAATAACACTGCACTGTCTCAACATATATTCTATAGTTAGGCTTTTTGGCTAACAGGAGCATGCTACGAGTACAAACCCAATCAAACTTATCTAGAGTTCTCGAATGACACTGTGTGAAAGAAATAAAGTAACCGTATAGTACAGGCGCTGGCTTTTAATCATACTTCATGTCCTTGAGCAAAGACACACACTCTTAACTGCACAGGCACAACGATCTTGCATTCTGAAAATCGCTGCAATGAGATTTCACCTCATTTGTTTTGCAGCATGCAACTCGAGCACACTGGATAAGTGAGATCGAAATTGCACTGTCCTAATCTTCATTGCTATGTTGCCTCCCTGACAGTGTTTGCTCCATTTCTTTGTGCTTATAGCTGACGTGAAGACAGTCAGCCAGCGGTGGCGCAACTTGCGCGACACATTTTCAAGAAAGAACAAAGAAATGAAAAAAAAGTGGCTCAGCAGCAGGAGATGGAACGACATCTTGGCCGCATTATGATTTAATGCTGTTCCTGCGGGACATCATCGAGCCTCGTGAGTATGTACAATTCTTCCTCTCGATTCTTGATGTTTCACTTTTAAAGGTGTTCTGTGTCCTGTAAATTCACTGTTTATGTTTCCTAAACATTATGCCCTAATTTCGCTTCGACTAATTGATAGTGAAGACATAGGCAGCAGTACAGGATCCTGTACTGGAACAGCTATCTTGCTTCAACGAAAATAACCAGAGGACATGAGTGTAGTTCAGAATTCAGGTGGGAAGTAGTACAGCATCGCAGGATGTTTCCTAGCTTTGGCGGAAAACAAACAGCCTATTAAGAAACAATGAAAGTCACAAAAGATATCGCATATCCGCCATATCTTTCTAATTGATGTGAGAAAACTGAGCAACTCTAGTATGGTTAACATGAACATTGCGAAAAAGCCGCAAGCATGGAATATGCCTGAAGGCCACATAGAGGCAATGAAATGCCTGTAAAAACCAGGCACACAAATTATAGTGTAGTAGAGGCTGCAATTTCTCTTCCCAAAAAATGGTGATTATAAACTGATATAGTCATTTAAGGCACCTGAGGTTACAAGCTTGCTTTCATAAAGGACACTTGACAAATTATGTTGAGGGTCAAGTTATGAAAAAAGAAAGTCACCTTGGTACACAGGTTGCGATAAGGACAGTAGCTAAATATGAACAAGTGTCATAGCCCATCTATGGTGATGAATGGTGGTGCTGACAAATGTGTTATTTCTTTCTCAGATCTTCCAGCAACGTTCGAGCGTTTTCAGCAGTAGAAGTTGCTGAAATCAACTCCGTCGACGAGATTATGACGGGGTTCGAAGAAGAGGGTTCGAACACACCCCCACAGCAGCTCCTCATGGATATGCAGTGAGAAGCAGGACCAAGCCATCAACTAAGCCAGTCTCAAAATTCTCCGTTCACCCAGTCCGCAAACCAGTCCCCCTGTCCATCATTGCCTTCACCCCTTATAATTTCGGCCGCACTGACAAACCAAGCATAAAACTGCCCCTACACCACAACTTCTGCTTCTGCAGAGAAGAAAACGCGCAAAAAAAAAGAAAAAAATGAAGCACTGGACGCCGAAATCGCAAGCGGTAATGAAGCGCTGCAGGAAAAATTGGACCCAAATGAGCACTTCTGCCTGTCACTAGCAAAGGAGCACAACCAAGTACCGGAGGATCTGCAAGGGTACTGCAAGATTAAACTTCTGAAAGTAATTATGCAGTTCAGAGCGGGCAGAGCAAGTGCTGTGCAAGTGATGGACCCAGAAGGCCCATAGTTTCAGCATGAGCGCATTGGGGGTCGTCATGATAACTGGCACAAATGGCGGAGCGGAGATGCCTAGGAATCACGAGCAGCCGTTTGCGACCATCGTGGAGGTAGTTGCGACGGTACAGCAGCTGGTCACGCACGACAAAGTGATGAGCTTGACGACGGAGCGCTCTAGAAGGGAGGCGCCCTGAGCGGTTGGCTAAGAAATCCAGAAGAGAAGTAATCCAAGGATCCTTGCGCTGCTCAGAAGCCATATCAGTGTTGTCAAGAGAAGGTGTGAGGCCGGAAATAGATGGTGGGTCAGGCTCAGAGGTCCGAGGGGAGCGCGAGAGAGCGTCGGCATCGGAGTGTTTACGACCGGAACGATAAATGACGCGAATGTCGCAATCTTGTAAAACTGAGAGCCCAACGAGCCAGGCGGCCAGATGGATCTTTGAGTGAACACAGCCAGCAAAGGGCATGGTGATCGGTAATAACATCGAACGGGCGCCCATATAAGTATGGACGAAATTTTGTGATCACCCAAATAATCGCCAAACATTCTTTTTCTCTGACGGAATAATTAGTCTCCGCTTTTGTGAGTGTGCGGCTGGCGTACGCAACGACGTACTCATTGAAACCAGGTTTTCGCTGAGCTAGAACGGCACCGAGACCAATGCCGAGACTTGGAATATATCTGAGTGATATCTGAGTCGAATAGCAGTCGAGACTTGGAATGGCATTCGAACTCGACGGACTCCCGCGGTGCTACACGACACTTTCCAAACGCATTCGAAATTTTCAGCTGGTTTTCAGCGTACAACGACGAGAACGGTCACACTAGTCCGACAACGGCACTATCACGGTGAACAGCAGCATGTGATTATAGTGAACTATCTTGTTCACTTTAATATTTTTGTAGTGGGACAAGATTTTTGGCTGAACGACACCGACGAATCCGATCGGCGGACGGTTAGCCTTAATGCCCTCAGGAGTTCGGCGGCTGAGCGAAAACAGGCTGATGAGGTGACGGTGCGAATACATGCGCGCTTATACATTATCCGTATCGGAAATAAGCGATACGAACGGCTATATTCTCAAGTGCACACTTGCACATTCACTAGCGATAACCACTTGCCAAATTAATTTCAGTCGACGACGACTCCGTTCCCTTCCGCGCGCGACGACTAGGCCTAGCGAGTCCGCAGGGTTGGATCGGTGATTGCGGTGGTTGCGAAGAACGAATTCACAAGTTTTAGCGAATGCAATGGTCAACGAGTGTAGTTTTGGCAACTGTGACATGAAATCAACTAATGCTTACATCGCAGGACGCGCATACGATGAACGGCAAGCGGCGGTGTGACTCGGGCTGCCGAGCAGTGCTTTACGGCCAGCAGCAGTCGTTGCCGTCGCTAGCTTGTGGGTAAAAATTTAGGCTGTTTCAGTTAAAGCGAACGGTCACCAAACATACTTCTGGATAAAGTAGTTTAAAATAAAGTGCGGGGCATGTCGGAGGAAGCCGGGAAAATTAGCGAGAAGCGCCGGTCCTACGCGATGTCAACAACCCGGCTGTAAAGTGTTTCTCAGGGAAGCGACCGCGTCGGCTCTTCCCACAGATTGTCGCATTGCGTAAACAAGCACGGGTACAACCAGTACAGAAGAGAAGGGATAATGTAATAGAACTAAAGCGCATATTTCGCTTTATGTCTTGCAAACGACCACAAGCTGTTCATACGCAGCGACGTAAACAACAGTACGAGTGCAGTCGTCCTCATCGGCGCACTCCTGGGGAAATTTCATGCACACGCGGTAAATGTTCATTGGTGTACTATTATCTGCAAGCACTCACTAAGGCAGAACACGAGCTATTTGCTAAACAAAGAGCAGAAAAAAGTGAGCAGCGGGTAGAAATGAACAGCCACAGAGACGAAAGCAGTCGCGCGGCTGTTGGGCTGTGGACGGGGCGAAGCGACGGCGGCGGCGGCGACTGCTATTGGTCGGTTCAGGCTGTGTTCGCGTTCCGAAGGCATTTCAAAACCTGGAATGTCTTCGCCGAGCTCCGTCGGCTCGAATGTCATCTGAACCGAATGCCATCGAAAAACTTCGTGTAGCAGCGTAAGTCCGGCAGTCGAGTCGAATGACATTCGGTTGGAAGGCATTCGAAACAGCCGTGTAGCAGGGGTGAAAGACTGCTGAGTGGTGCAGCATTATAGAGCAGTGAGCACCTTTTCTAAGAGGGCAAAACATCTTTGGTATTTGCATGAACAGAAAAAAAAGACTGAGGTCTGCACTTCATGCTCGAATAGTAAAGGTTTCATATTGAAAGTGATATATTCTGCTTTGGGTATAAGCATTTAAACAGGAGGTCACACATTTACATTCTGTGAAAGAATTGACATTAAAGTGTGGTGTTTTTTTTTCGAAATAACCACGAATTTGTTTACTTTCAGCGGAAGCAGCTTGTCCACTGAGGCGGGATAAGTTTAAAAGAGGTGGCCGCCATTCTAATGAGCGCCATCATGGGCGTGGAGGTGCAGCGGCTATATCGCATGCACGGTAGAAAGGGGAAGAAGCGATTCATTGGATTGAGGATTTGCACGGTGGCAACAGTTGGCCGCGAATGTGATGAGTGCTATCATGGGTGTTTAGGTGCAGCGGTTATATAGTATGCACGGGAGGAAGGGCAAGAAGCCATTTATTGGCTTGAGGATCTGCAGGGTGGCAACAGGTAAATTTTAGTTTTAATTGCTCAAGTATTTGATTTTGAAACGTTTATTCCTAATCACAGAACTTGTTTTGCTACACTATTTTCCTGCCCTTGTTTGTTGGCACTCTGCCATCATTGTGTATATGATGAATATGCTGTTACTGTAATTGTCTGTGATTAGTTTGGGTTGTGGTCTTAGACAAAGCTCAAGAAAGAGTAAGCTTGCACACCAGTGGGGTCTGCTTCTCTTGGTGTTGTTTTGTGTTGTCAATTATCTAGCAGATGTAAACGGCCTGTACAACAGGCAAAGTAATTTTTCGACAATGTCATGACAGTAGCTAAGTGTTGGTGGAGAAGGCTAGCTTCATCGAGGGGCATTTATGCTGTACAATTTGACTGCAGGACACAGTATGTGTGGTAGCATGTGTACTTCCCCTTTTCTGTTTGTCAGACAGTGAACTTGATTTTTATGTGCTGTTGTGCGGCATTCTTTTGCCTTGACTGCACACTTGTCTTGTGCAGATGCCATATGCGAGAAGCAGGGGGTCTACCTGAAAGTGGCTCAGGGATTCATTCAGAGGTGCCTGCCAGGAGCCTGCGATCGCGGAGATGGCAGAAAAAGGCGATATGCTGAAGAATTTCAGCCGGCCAACCCACCCATCTTGGCCCCAGCCGTTAATCCGTGGGATGAATCAGCCCCCTGCCTGGTGACCCCGCCCCCCATGGCCCTGACCGCCTGCTCACAGCCCTTCCCGTCTGCTGTCCCTGCCACCTCCCATGCATCCTCCCCCTCCTCGGCCTATGCCACCTCTTAGCTTATGGAGACCTTCCCACGTGACCTCCCTACTACAAGCCTCCCCATGCCCTTTCTGAGCGTCGCAAATAATAAAGTTTCTTTTATTTTTCGGTTCCTTTTTTGCCTTCTGCTGGCTGCTTATATGTCAAGAGTTACTTATCGCAACTGCAGCTGCCGGTGAACAAGAAAAGTTAGTCTGCATTGTTGACGTCCACTCCACTTGTCTCAAATGGCTGCGTGCAGTCTTGCACGAAATCTTAGCCGCCATGGCCACAAAACAAATTACAGAATATACAGGAAGATTTGTGGTATAAAACTAGGTGGGACCCCCAATTCATACAATTTCCCACTGGCCTTGCAGTTGATAAGCCACCTCTAAAAGTTAGATAAAGGGTGGAAAAGCGGGAACAAGTAGGAGCGAACCAGGGGCCATTATTCATACTGGCTCAAAATCGGCCTAGGACTGGCGCGAACGTCGGGCCATTACTGACAGACCGGCTGAAGGTGGGCATACTATTGATGTGAACGTCGGGACATTGTTGACAGACCGGCTGAATGTAGGCATACTATTGGCACGAATGTCGGGCCATGATTCGTAGACTGGCTGAATATGGGCATAGTCTTGGCATGAACGTTGGGCCTTCGTGGACAGACTGGCTGAACATAGGCCCAGCCCAGACGTGAATGACGGGTCATTTCTGGTAGTTAGACTGGCTGAGTATAGGCCCATTCTTGGCATGAATGAAGAGTCATTGTTGGAATAAGTATCGGATTGCTCAAATGCCGATGTAAGACCAATATTCATGCTAATTTCCGCTACTCTTCTGCCACTGTCGGCCCAATCACTTTGTGTTTCTTGAGTCATATGCTTGTTTAATCTAAAAATGGCAGGCTGAAGCGTGCCATTTTTTTTTGCGCCGAGGAAGACGAATAGTGCGGAAATGAAATCTCACCAATACAAAAAGTGTACGACACTTAGCTGACTAAACACTAAAAGAGTAAATCTTGACAAAAACAGCACTGAGCCAACGTGCGGCACTTACACTAAAGAAACACGAGGAATTCGTCGGTTGCCACTTGTCGCGCTTTATCTCGACCAGACACAGATGCCTCTTTTTCGGGTCTCTTGGAAAATGGAACATCCTCTAACTATTCCTCACATGGTTGGAGCACTGAGGAACACAACACCCGGGCAGGCATTGCACGGTGATGAAAGCCGCGCGAACGCAGGCACGGAGCAGTGACGCCCGGACGACAGCAGAGCGGCGAGCTCGACGCGGGCAACACAGTGGCGGAGGGAGCGCGAGAAAACAGGTTTAGGCGGCGCCGTGTGGTTCAAAGGTTTGGTGATTTGGTTTATGGGGTTTAATGTCCCAAAGCGACTGAGGCTATGAGAGACGCCGTAGTGGAGGGCTCCGGAAATTTCGACCACCTGGGGTTCTTTAACGTGCACTGACATCGCACAGTACACGGGCCTCGAATTTCTCCTCCAAAGAAATTCAACCGCCGCGGCCGGGATCGAACATAGAAAGAAGGCTACAACATAGTAATCTAGGTTATCATCTGTCGTACAGATTAGGTGGAAATGCAGTTGAGCAGCGGCTTCCGGGTTTAATGTATGCGGACAATATTGTACTGTTAGTAGATAGCCAGGAAGATTTGCAAACGTTGGTGAATTGTAGTGGAGACGGAGACGTTCTAGGTTTAAGTTTTAGCGCAACTTAGTCAGGTGTGATGCTTTTCAACGCTACAAATGATGAGGTGCTTAAAATACAAGGTCATGAAATACCAAGAGTGGCCAGTTACAAATACCTTTGGATATGGCTAAACGACGGGCAGATATACCCGGAAAAGCATGAACAGGCTCTTAGGGCAAAAGGAGACGCGCCTCAGCAGTCGGGACGAGCGGACGTGTCTCACGTCGGCTCCGCCGAATTTTATGATCCTTTCCCGAAGCATTTGCCGAAGCGCTGCGACACCATCTGGCTACACTTCCAGAACAACGAGGAGACCACTCACCCTTGTTCAGGTGGGACCGTTTTCTCAAATCCTTCGAGAATTTGAAGACCAAGCGGATCGCGCGAGTTGCTAAGCCTAACAGTTAGGCCACGACTCAGCTGCCCGCCGCGGCTCCGCGGGCAAATTCTGCCGCAAACCATGACGACCCTGATGGGATACGACCCGGAGGGGATGCAGATTGTCACCATGCCGCAGGCGAAAACCCCAGTTTTCGACAAGGTTACGGAGGCGATTATCCAACGCAAGATAGAAGAGTGGGAACGCGCATCAGCCCGTGACGACCACACGGCACGGCAAAAAGGTCGAACGCCAGATGGACGCGTCACCGCGGCAGGGGATACGCCGCTGCAGCAGACGCCCCGCACGCAAGTCAAGCGTTGGAAGCCACCTCCGCAGCCGCGTCTGGACAAGCAAGACGCAGTGATCATAATCAAACCTAAAGGAACGCTGGATCTCATCTCAGCAAATTCAGGGGAAGCAACGCGGTCGGAAACGCCTTGCACATTGCTGCTGGCGTCGACAAGGGCTCAGCCGAGCTCAGCGTTTGGCCCATATGGGAACAGAACATCATCGTCGTCGGGGTGCGAGACGCCCAAATAATCAGAAAGATCCTGGCAATTCACGAAATTCAGCTTGGGGACAAGGCACAGGCAGTGTCCTCCTACCTCCGCCCCTCCGACGACACTTGCAAAGGAGTAATACAAGTGGACCCGAGGGTTTCCAACGAAGACATCACGAACGCGCTTCGCTCCCCGGACGCACCAGTGGTGAGCGTGAGAAAATTAGGTTCCTCCAACGTGGCGGCCATCACGTTTGAAGGAAGAAAGGTTCCGTTTCACGTCTTCTACTACGGTGAAGCGGTTCCAGTACGCCTATACAAGAAAACAACGCCAGCCTGCGCACTGTGCGGGAAACTTGGACACCGGGCGGATGTTTGCCCTTGCCCTTCGAAGTCAAGATGTCCGCAGTGCGGTCAGCAAGATGTTCCAGAATCCCACGACTGCCAACCCAAGTGCACGGTCTGCGAAGGTCCACATCCCATGGGGTCGAATCAGTGCAAGTACAAGTACCGAACATCACAAAAAACCAAGCCCAAGACAGGAGAATTCAACCACCGGTCAAGATCCAGGCTTCGGAACCGGTCCGGCAGCAGAGGTCCATCGAGCAGCGGGGACCGACTGACCCACCAGGACCAGTCCAGCAACAACTCAGCACCACCCGGCTCACGCTCTTCAAGCAATGGACCGGGGACTACCGATAATGTGACGCACAACAACGGCAGTCGTCCAGCCGAGAAGACAACAGGACCCCATAATAAGGAGCAGCGCAACGGCAGCAAGGTGAGCTGGGCAGATGTAGCTGCCTCCTCCCCCGAAGCGTTGGCTTACAAACGACTTAAAGCAGAGATTGAACAACTAAAATCAGAAAATAGCACATTGAAACAGCAGTTAGTCATCGCAGTCAATCCAAACAACACATTACCTCCATCGACGCAACAGGCATGTCCGATGGAAGAAGATAGGGCAGAACTACACCCTCCGTCTCCACACCAGTTAGATGCTAGCACCCCCGAGAGGCAAGCAACTACACCAGACGCACCCCACCAGGCACCAACTCCGCAGGCACCACCATCGCAGGCACTAAAGCAGCAATATACAGAGCACCCCCAAACCCAGGAACGCATCACTCGCTTGGAAAAAACAATTCAAGACCTCATTGAAAATAAATTACAAATTATGATCGAGACGACAATCAAAAGTATGTTCGAATCAGTTATTAAACCCATGATGGAAAACCTCGAACCAGTTTTAATAAGGATGCAATCGCAGGAGATCAGAATTGACCGCAAACTTCAGGAATTATCAGATGTTTCTCACAACAGAGGCACAAAGCTGCAGGGTAAAATGGGAACTCGTCGTCTGCCAAGCACTCAGCCAGATCAACAACCTGAGGGCGCACCACATGATGAGGCACAAGTTTCTAGTGTTCAGCATGGCTCCACAACGTAGACATAAACTTACTATCCTACAGTGGAACTGCAGAGGACTAAAACGGAAGAGGGAAACATTACAGCAATACATAGACTCTCATCCCGATACGCCGCAAATAATAGCCCTGCAAGAAGTGAATATGGAGGCTAAGATCAGAGGATACTCAACACATCAAACAAATCCCTCGACATGCATCTTGGTCCACAAATCATGCACGGCAATCACTGTAGACCTTAATCTAGACAGCGACATTGAATATACCTTCATAAAAATACTGCCACAGCACAGAAACAGCAAGGGCACCTATATACTCAATATATATAGTCGCCCCAAACAGCACCGCGTAGCCTTCGACGTGATCTTTCTTAAAGCCCTAAGAGAAGCCCAAAAAGCTCCCCTAGCTATAGTTGGCGACTTTAATGCTTCTAGCCCCCTATGGGGATACCCCAGGGAAGACACGAAAGGCAGAAAACTAGCATCCGCCATCGCTGACATGGCCCTGACCCTACTCACGGACCCGCAGCACCCGACGCGAGTCGGCACCAGCGTAACGCGGGATACTTCTCCCGACCTCACGCTCGTCCGCAATGCCCGCAACTATGAGTGGCTCAATACAGGAGAGACCCTAGGCAGCGATCACTACGTGCTGCAGACCATCTTCGAAAGCAACAAGCACAGCAAACCACGAGGGCAAGCCAGAATTACAGACTGGGAGACATTCAGAAAGGACACCAAACTAACCACATCCGAACAAATAACCAGCTACGAAGATTGGGCGGCTTCCATTCTCGACCTTAAAGAAAAGCTCACAAAGTCTCTTGCCACCACGGAGGACCACCCAGCTGTTGACAACCACCTCCTACACCTTTGGGAAGCAAGACGTAGTCTTATAAAACGATGGAAAAAACAAAGACACAATCGGAAACTAAGACTTCGAATAGCCAAGCTTACTATTCAAGCAGACCAATACGCATGGGACCTCGCTCGCACCAATTGGCTAACGAAGTGCGAATCCCTCAAAGGCCGCCTAGACACCAAGGCTACATGGAACCTTCTGCGATGCCTAATTGACCCTCCGAAAGCGAAGAGTGAACAACACAGAAATTTGCATCGAGCCCTACACAGCTTTCAAGGCACGGATCATGAACTCGTGGATGAACTCACGCGTCGCTATATCTGCACCGCGCGAGACCCACAACCCTACAATAAGGAGTACCGTGGGGAACCGAACGAAGACCTAGACAGAGATTTCACTTCAGAGGAAATCATTGCAGCACTAGCAGATATGCGCCGAGGCACAGCCCCGGGACAAGACAAAATTACTGTCGGACTTCTGGCCAACCTCGGCACGGAGGCTCTGCAGCAACTCACGGATTACATAAACGAATGTTGGCGTACCGGCACCATTCCACAAGCATGGAAAACAGCCAATGTACACTTTATTCCCAAACCCGGCAAGAAAATCAGCATTGAAAACCTGCGCCCCATATCCCTCACGTCGTGCGCAGGCAAACTCATGGAAAAGGCAGTCCACACCCGTCTCTCCAATTATCTTGAGGACAATGAGCTACTGCCACACACGATGTTTGGATTCCGGGCACACTTGTCCACCCATGATGTGCTTCTGCAAATCAAACGTGAAGTCATTGATCCCGCACGCACAAACAGTAACCGAGCGCTTCTAACACTTGACCTCAAGGGAGCGTTTGACAATGTCAAACACTCCACAATCCTCAACAACCTCCACAGCATGAACTGCGGACAGCGAGCCTACTCGTACATCTGCGATTTCCTTACGGACAGAACCGTCAACATCAGCACCGGCTCAAAACACACAACGCAAGTGAAGATGGGCACGAGAGGCACTCCGCAAGGGGCAGTACTATCCCCACTTCTCTTCAACATAGCACTCCTAAACCTCTCACCTCTTCTCAATCAGGTACAGGGAATACGCCACGCCCTGTACGCTGATGACATAACCATCTGGACAACCACGGGAAGTATGGGAATGATTGAAGAACAACTACAAACCGCGGCGACAACAGTTCAAAATTATGCCCGGGCGTGTGGACTAACGTGCTCACCCGAAAAATCCGAACTCATAGTCTTCCGTCAACGCAAGAATCAAGACACCATCAATATCCGCGTAGACAACTCACCCATCAAGGAAGTTCAGACCCTGAAGATACTGGGTCTGTACATAAATAGCGACGGCAACAACCTTCTTGCCCTCCAGAAACTACGGCTCGTGAGCGAGCAAGTCGCCAGGATGATCGCCAGGATAACGACGCGCAAATCAGGGATGCGAGAAGACGATACTCTGCGACTGGTGCAGGCTTTCGTTGTAAGCCGCGTCGTCTACGTAGCGCCCTACCTCCGCCTTAAGAAGCGTGACATAAAAAACCTCGACATCATAATCAGAACTGCTTACAAGAAGGCCCTGGGACTCCCTCTTGCGACATCGACGGACAGGCTCTTGCGACTGGGTGTGCACAACACGATCGATGAGCTGATAGAGGCACACCTTACGGCGCAGGTGGTACGGCTCTCCACAACTCGAACTGGCCGACAAGTCCTGAGTGATTTAAACATCAATTGCCCCCGACAGCTAGACACCAAAACCGACATCCCAGCCTCATGGAGAGGACAACTCAAGGCAGCTCCACTACCCAGGAATATGCACCCTGATTTTCACCAGTCAAGACGACAAGCACGAGCCGAAGCCATGAAAAGACACTACGGCGAGCGCGAGGGCGTGTTCTATGTCGATGCTGCGGGTCCCGAGCAGGGAATGACGGCCGTCGCGGTAGTGCACCAAAATACAACAGTCGACGGACTAGTACTGGCTAGCCAGGACATACTGGCTGCGGAAGAAGTGGCGATTGCTCTAGCTGCAACACACACTAGCTCAATATACATTCTCACAGATTCACAGACAGCGTATCGCAATTACCTCAGGGGCAGGGTCGCACCGCTAGCAGCTAAAATCCTGCAAGATAGCTACATCCGTGGCTACCAACCCACACACAAACACTTAATATGGGTACCAGGTCACCAGGGCATCCCAGGGAACGAGAGCGCACATGCCTCAGCCCGAGCATTTCTCCCCCGGGCACCCAGTGCGGATGCCGTGGAACCTCCTACCCCACTACTAACTTACAATGACATACTTCAGCACTTAAGATTATCCCGTCGGGTCTACCCACCGCCGGCTAAGACACTAGATAAAGGGGAGGAACAACACCTCCGAAAGCTACAGACCAACACTTACAACAACCCACGAAGACTACACGCCATAGACCCGGAGTCATTTGACTCACAATGCAAATTCTGCGGGGAGAAGGCGGACCTGTACCATATGGTATGGGCCTGCCAACGAAATCAGGCGATCACTGTTAATAACCAGCCAACGCAGGAGGGGTGGGAGGCAGCTCTGTCCAGCTCGGACGGAAAGAGTCAAAAGCAACTCATCGAAAGAGCCCGGACAGCAGCCTACGCCAATGGGGTTCCGGACTGAGAGCTCCAACCACGGCTACAACCTCCTAAACCATTTCATTAAAATATTTTCACCACCATCTTAGGGCAAACGGACGAAGAGACGCCGGGATAATGAAACATAGGGCATTATGGGGTTACAACAAATATGAAATACTGAGAGGTATTTGGAAGGGAATAATGGTGCCAGGGCTTACTTTCGGCAGTGCGGTTCTATGCTTAAGGGCATAAGTTCAGTCGAGATTAGACGCAAATCTGAGAACTGTTGGAAGATTAGCACTAGGTGACATGGCAAAACCACAAACGAGGCAGTAGAAGGGTGTATGGGCTGGGCCTCGTTCGAAGCACGCGAAGCTCAATGTAAAGTACTATGTGAAGAGCGCCTGAGGAAATTGGACGATAACAGGTGGCCAGGTAAGGTATTTAAGTACTTATACAGAAAGAGCGAACTGACTCCCAGTGGCGGAAAAGAACTAAAAAAATTCAGGGGGCACTTTGACTGTATAAAGTGCGTAGAGGCGAATGCGTTATCCGCACCACTTTCGCTGCTTCTGTGGCACTGGTGGCGTCACATACAATTGAGTACTAATTACTCAGTGATGACAATGACTAATTAAGGCTTAATTACTGATTAATGCCTGAATACTAATTAAATGCTAATTAATGACGCTTAAGTTTCGCCTTTAGGGGTGGAACGCGACAGCGTGTTGTAGCGCGGGAAGGGTGTCCACGGAACGCCACCACCCGTTCGGCGCGATGCCTTGCCCTTTGAACGCAACGCTTTTGAGGAAAGGAAATGGCGCAGTAACTGTCTCGCATACCTCGATGGACAGCAGTCAAAATTCATGGGGGCACTTTTTTGACCTAAAGTGTGGTCACAGATGTGTGGTTAAGATGTTAAGCTTCGCCTCTAAAAGTGGAACGCGACAGCGTCTTGCAACGCTGCCTGGGAGTCCATAGAACGCCATCGCCCATTCGGTTCTACGCCTCGCTCGTCGGTAAATTGGTTTTTGAGGAAAGGAAATGTATCTGTCTCTCATACCTCGGTGGACACCTAAACCTCGCCAGGAGGAAAGGGAGGAGGATGGGAGTGACCGAAGACACCGTATTAAGGCGGAAGCCTTTAATGCCTCATCGTTGTAAGCAGGAGTTGTCGACAGAAATGTCACGCTTTTCACGTGTCGTCACAGTGCGCGAATTTCAAATGGGGCCAATTGTACTTTGCCTACTAACCATGCAACCAATTAAAGGGATGGTATAGTTTGGTTTGGTTTGGTTTGGTTTATGGGGTTTAACGTCCCAAAGCGACTGAGGCTATGAGAGACGCCGTAGTGGAGGGCTCCGGAAATTTCGACCTCCTGGGGTTCTTTAACGTGCACTGACATCGCACAGTACACGGGCCTCTAGAATTTCTCCTCCAAAGAAATTCCAGCCGCCGCGGCCGGGATCGAACCCGCGTCTTTCGGGTCAGCAGCCGAGCACCGTAGCCACTGAGCCACCGCGGCGGCGGATGGTATAGTGATGCTCGAAGTAAGTTTGACTGAGTTTAGTTAATTGCTTACTTAAACAATTAGTCTAATTAACCATTCTAGTCAGACCAGATAAATAAAAACCGAGTAGGAAATTGGCCGAGCTTGGGAATCGAACCCAGGTCTCCGGAGTGCGAGTCGAGCACGCTACCACTCCGCCATGCCAGCTCAATGGTTTGGAATGAACCGCTCAGCCGCCGCGGTGGCTGAGCGGTTATAGTGCTCGGCTGCTGACCCAAAAGACGCGGGTTCGATCCCGGCCGCGGCGGCTGGAATTTCTTTGGAGGAGAAATTCTAGAGGCCCGTGTACTGTGCGATGTCAGTGCACGTTAAAGAACCCCAGGTGGTCGAAATTTCCGGAGCCCTCCACTACGGCGTCTCTCATAGCCTTAGTCGCTTTGGGACATTAAACCCCATAAACCATAAAACCAACCACAAAAAAAAATTAACGATGATGACGCGTGCTGTACGTGTGGTAGATCTGTACAAACAACTGAACACCTCATACTCAAATGTGATGGTATCCATCCGGATGTCGATGGAGGCCCAATAGCTCTTCCTGAGGGCCTAGGGTCTAAAGATAACAATGGTCGTGTAAATAAATCTGCGGTGGAAGTTAGCAAAAAGCGATTGGAGGATTGGTGTCTGATAAGCAGAGAGGTAACATAAGGTTAAAAGCGTAGGAAACAGTAGTGAAAGAAGATGGCGAATTTTAATGAGAATTTACAACACAGTTGAGCAAAAAAAAAATGAAGAAAAAAGCTGAGCATGGTGGCAATTACGGGGCGCTCATACCCATCCATCCATCCTAGGCACCCTGCTCTAGGTGCGCCCGCCGCGCCGCGCGTGCGTGGTACGCGGGCATTCGGTTAGTGAACCTCGGCACGCGCGTTTCCAGGCGTGTTTAGCTATGGCGTTTGTGCATGGTGTGCTCGTCGGTGACAGCCAGCAGAAATTTTTATGCAGTTCTCGCTTGCGGCTTTCGCGGTTAGACATGGACGTTCAGCTTTGGCGGCCACGACAATGTCAGCCTAGCTAAAATGACTGAACAGACGCGCTTTCGGCGCGCCAATTTTGTCGTTCTGTATGTTGGCGGCAACGACCCCGACATAGGAGGTGACCCGCTAGAAAAGGTATGCATCCTGTGCGAAATACGCATAATCATCTCAAATTTCGCTTCATGAAGTGCTGTACTGCTTACCCACTTGCTTCATGTACTACAGGACCTAGTTCTTCTGCTGCATGAGCACGTGACTAGTGTTGTGCTGGTATTTAAAGTTTTGCCGCGACAATAAGAGGATCCACATCAGGTGAGCTTTGAGGAGCGCCGGTGTTGGCAGTTTAATCGCCGTCTGGTAGCCACGCTGGTAGCCAAACCGAGTTGTCATAGTTTGCCGCGGACCGCTACCACGTAGTGTGAGATAGGGGCATCCATCAGATGTCTAAGATTATCGTCGCGATCCTCGTCAAAATCTACGTACCAGGGATCGATTCGGCTTCAATGGCAAGACCAGGAGAAGTGCACGTTACGCGCCGGTTTCGTCGGTTTGTAGCAAATGAGCACAATCTTTAAAATCCTTCCACCAGTGCAAGCTGCGTTTGTCTTGGCGTGCACTGTAAAAAAAAAAGCTCCTCAGTACAGAGAAACCCGCTGGTAATGCGTTGCCGGAGGGTTTTCCGCAACATGAATACAGCGACTCCGTCCGACGGTTGTCACATTCTTGGTAACGGAAAGTTACGCTATGCTATGCACGAGAATGAAATCGTTTCTTTGCAACCAATGCTTCTGTTGTGTTCTTATTAAAGGTCCCGTAATGTGTATGCATACTTCCTCCGTTCACTTGGAAGTCATCTGATCTAGAACGGAAATAATCTGCATTGTAATTATGTACTATCGAGAGTAAAAATAACAGACCCCTGCCAGCGCGTGCCGATCCGTGCCAAACTGCATGCGAGCACCGCCTGACGAAGCGCTCCTAGTGCTGAGACCAGCGCAGTGGCGTGCGCCCATCTCGAGGAGCGCTACGCATTGCGTGCCACTGCGCTCGTCTCAGCGTCTGGAGTGCTTCGTCAAGTGGCGCTTGCATGCAGTTTGGCACAGATTGGCACGTGCTGGCAGGGGTCTGTTATTTTTGCTCTCAATAATACTTTCAGTAGTACATGCACATGCATCTGTGTATAGCTTCTGCCCAGAATGTTCACTGCAGATATAGTAGTCCAGAGGCCGAGGAAATAAGTATTATGCACAAGACTTTCATGCATATTATGTATTGCACACGTACAAAGAATGCAAACTAGAATGAAAGAGTGGCAAAGTGTTTGGTTGAGTACAAGTACATACGTTTTATTTTCATGACAAATTGCGCACATTGTACCTCTAAACATTGCTGTCAGATCCATCTGAAAAGACAAAAAAATCCTTTTTAGTAGCCACACAACACCTATTATAAATTTCACAAATACATTTGAACCATCCGCTATTGAACAATCGGCTTTCGTAGAAACTTGTAAAAGCCATTTACTGAGAACCAAACCAACATGATTCATTGCCTAAAATTCATTTCTCATAGCAGTAAAAAGCAAAAACCACAGGGCTAGGAAGAAGCAGACAAAATGCGCTTACTCGGACACCACTGTGTGCATGAAAGTCTTTACGGTTGAAAAACTGTAGCGCTTGAGACGAGGACACAACGAAGACGACAACACATGCGCTACAGGTTTTCAAGCGCTACAGTTTTTCATCATGAGCAACCAACTCGCCCAAACATCCACCCTGATCTTTACGGTTGTCTACAATTTTGTGCAAATAGAAAGTAGCTAAGGAAGGGTGCCAAATACAATTCAATGCGGATGCCTTTCATTACATAGTACTCAATGCACAATGTGGTTACCCAGCACTTGCCAACAAGCAATCAGGAAGCATACTTCCCCAAAACCTTATGCTTTCAGTCATAGTTTCCATTATCTCAGCATCTGCAAGAAAATGTACTAATCTCTGATGTCAGTGAAAATGCAGCCACAGGTGCTGGTTGCAGCTCACTAAGGTATTCAAATATCTCTGCAGTGCGCTTCACGAGGAACAGATGCTTAAGTTTCCACAAAGGGCTCTTTGCAGAAATTTAACCGAAGGCCGCTGCCATGTTAACCTTTTCAAAATGATGGCCCAGAAAGACAAAGTGTAGTCATGTGTCTGATGTATAAAAATGATGAAGGCATGAATCTTTCAGCTTCTTCAACAGCTGTGATGTGTTTGTAACTGGTATTGCTTGGTTTGGTTATTAGGGTTTAACGTCCCAAAGCAACTCAGGCTGAGGGACGCCGTGTTGAAGGGCTCCGGAAATTTCGACCACCTGGGGTTTTTTAACGTGCCCTGACATCGCACAGCACACGGGCCTCTAGAATTTCTCCTCCATCGAAACTTGGCCGCCGCGGCCGGGATGGAACCCGCGGTCTTTCGGGTCAGCAGCCGAGCGCCGTAACCACTGAGCCACCGCGGCAGGGCTGTTGCTGGTATTGCTTCGCTTAGCTTCAGTCTTCTCTTTGACATTTCGTGAAATCATTCCATATCTGTGAAAGATCTCGCTCGCAAACATTTTGGTTCTAATGAAGGAGAAAAAAAGACCCATGTCCTAGGCCTTTTTTTGTGACACTAAAGGAAGGTCCGCTTTTAGGGTCATTATTACGAAGAGGTCCATGTGGCAACAAACTTTGAAACAATTTCTGCAAGGGCTGAGTGTTCTGAAGCCTAAGAATTTCTCATGAGGCGCCCTGTAGATTGAGTGCTCTGAAGCCTAAGAATCTCTCATGAGGTGCCCTGTAGATGCATCAGAACACCTAAGTGAGCTGTTACTGGGTCCTGTGAGTGCTCTGTCACTTGACATTAACAGAGCACTCACAGGACCCAGTAACAGCTCACTTAGGTGTTCTGATGCATCTACAGGGCACCTCATGAGAGATTCTTAGGCTTCAGAGCACTCCATCTACAGGGCGCCTCATGAGAGCCGCGGTGGCACAGTGGTTACGGCGCTCGGCTACTGACCCGAAAGACGCGGGTTCGATCCCGGCCGCGGCGGCTGAACTTCTTGAAGGCGAAATTCTAGAGGCCCGTGTGCTGTGCGATGTCAGTGCACGTTGAAGAACCCCAGGTGGTCGAAATTTCCGGAGCCCTCCACTACGGCGTCTCTCATAGCCTCAGCTGCTTTGGGACGTTAAACCCCAATAAACCAAACCAACCATAAACCAAACTTGACATTAAGGGTATGTACTTTTCCTCGACACATGCAGTGATGATGTGTATGTTGAGCGAAAGCATAATAGACTTCGAAGAGTTGCGCTTCCAGATTGCATGCGGAGGAAAGCACAAGAGTCTGGCCATGCTCAGCTGTTAACTTTTCTTCTTGCTTGTTGAGTTCTGCAGTGAGTACTACGTAATGACAGAAGGCATCTGCACAGACTCATGTTTAACATCTGTCCGTGCGACCTCCATCTTGCACGACACGACAGGCAACTCCATAATGCCCTTCATGCACCGAGTGTCAGTGTGTTCTGTCCGTTTCCTGGTCCTGTGTTTTCTGTTCTTAAAGTTATTACTGCCTTCATTCTCCACTCTATGAAGCCTGAATGTGCTACACTGGGTTGCTCCACGCGTCATGCAGTAACCTGGCCATTTTTTTCATACACCGGAGGCACTCAGGTCGCAAGCCATGCTTACTATATTCAGTGTACATATGAGACGTATCATTTATAACCAATTTTAACAGAGGTATTTCGTGCAAGAATATCTAAATGCTACTCAATTTTTGCTCAAATTTTCAGATACATACTCTCATTCAGATTAAAAACATAATTTGGCTACTTTGCTCTCGTGATGCCACGTCTTGAGTTTGCATCAGTAGCTTTGAATAGTGCCTCTGTTACCTCTGGCGATGAAATCGAAAATGTTCAGCAGAAGACGGTATGCATCCTTTGTGATATATATATTGAGCACTGTCGTTTCTAAGACTACGACTTTCTTCTAGCAGTCCTTGGTATGTCTACTCTTTATGACAGGTGACTCACGCGTGACATGCATTTTCCATATAAAGTTGTGCTTGGCTCTATTGACTGTGAGCAGTTATAGATGTCACTGCGATTTCGTGTGCCTCAGGGAAAAACCACCAAATGCTATGATAGATTTTATCCTGACATGCATGCCATTTCACCAATGACTCGTTTGCAAATAATACAATTCAACTTTTTATGACACAGAAATATTTGCCTAATTTGCTGTTTTCATTGTTTATTTCATTATGCTTATTTTTCTTTACTATTACTATCATTGTATTTGTGACCATTTTTCTGTATTATGTCTGTTCACGTCATCGTGTTTGTATTGACTTAGTGTGCACTCATTTAGGCCAATTGGCTGTTCAGGCACATTTAAAATAAAATATCTACCTATCTATTTAAGCAGAAGCACAGCACCAAGGTACTCACCAACTGTTTGAAGCACTGTGCGCAACTTCTTGTGCTGACATGAATACAGGAACTTTGGAATGCACACTGTCCAAGTCTTCATCATGCCATGCCGCTTAGACTCTCTGGTAGCAAAATTTTCCACTGAAAAAAAGAGCAATTTTGTTTAAGTTAGACTAGTAATATTAAATTTTACTATATACTAGGTACTTCTCATCATTCTACCCCAGACTAAACCATACACCAGTGAGCATCATGTTTTGAATTTTGTTGCATATGATCACAAAATGTGGTGTAATTAACATGTTAGAAATTCTGGTCAAAATAAATCTGACAAAGTATTGTTTAAAAAAATCTGGGCACAAGGAAGAAGGAAGCTAGCCAGATAGCCTGGACGAATGTTTTCAGTTTCACGCAAGGATCAGTACCCTTGCACACAAAATGTACAATTTAGTGGGTTTACCCTTCCAGAATGGAATTTCATGCTGCAAACATCCAGCTATGCGAAAAAAAATTTTAACTTCCATTCCAGACAAAGGAAAGAAAATTCCTCTGGTTTTTCTTCACAAGCCTCTGCAAGTATACAATTCAGTGAATCTACTCTGCAAGTACACGAACCTACCAGCACGAGACAATGACAAGAAAGGAGACAAAGCAGGCGCTGACTCGGAACTGAAGTTTATTGAAGTAAACAGGGAGTACATAGCCAAACAACACCACAAACCACACAGTTACAGATAAGCTATACCACAACATGAGTAAAAGATCGCCCTTAACTTTCCTCTTATCTAGATAGTCAAACTCGTTGCATATTAACGTGATGGACAGCACACTCACACATTTGTCACCGAGTAATAAGATGTGTCTAGCCTCGATAATTTTCCGGTTAATATGCTCCGAATGTATCGCCAAAATGAGTGTTGCCAAAAGGAATGGCTAGCAGCCTTCACATTCCTTGCGATGTACAGATAAGTTAGAACCCCTACCAATATCCAAATATCTCTTGTACTCCAGTACATTCACACACCTTCGAGTTTGAACAACATAAACCCAACCCCAAGATAATAGTATCCGATACACCACATATATTTTACAAGGCACATATGCTTTTCCCGGACTAAATTCACAAAATTATTCTTCACAATTTTACAGATTGTAGACAACTTATTAGGGCCAACAGCACCATTTCTGCGCCATACCTTCTGACCGCATTTTTCAAGTTGTGCGACAATCTACGTATATACAGTAACACAGTCGATCTTTTGGCATCTTGATGGCTGGCCCCGGCCGTATCCTGCCAATCCCTGTGAAGGGGTTTTAGCTTTAACATGCTAAAGGGAAGAATGGCGCAGCATCAAGTAATAAGGACAGCAGGACAGCAAGCACATGCACAAGTGCCAACCTTGGAGCGGATACAAAATCCAAGAGACCGTGCTTGACAATCAGCACTGGCAGTCAAGGAAATGAGAAAACAGATTTGAACATTCAAGATTGAATGAGCCCGATCCTTGACTGCCAATGCTGAATGTCAAGCACACGCTCTTGGATTCTGTATCCGCTCCAAGGTTGGCACTAATGCGTATGTGCTCTCCTGCTGTCCTCGTTACATGATGCTGTGCCATTCTTACCTTTAGCATCTTATACGCTCAGCTTTAACAATTTATCACACACTCTTGCAATATCATGGTTGGGGAATAATGCTTTCGTAAGCCTTAAAATCTGCTCTTGGAGACCACTTGTCATGCTGTGAAAGCATCACTTCATCAATACCGAGCCTAGCTTAGATGACGTAATGCTATCTTTCACTAGCTTAGAATGGTTTGGCCAGTAGACAAGCAGCTGCTTGACACTCCTGGGTGAATATCGGCAGCATACATGGCATGTGCTGAACATCAAGGTGAAGCCCAGAAACCACAGCTCTTTTTGATGGAACATTTCCTCCAAGGAAAACCTAAGACAAAGAAAGGCCTTGCTCCTTAAACAACTTGACAATATGCACAGGTCCCACACTATCGCAACCTTTTGTAAAAGACCAGAAAATCAGACGCAGTGAAGATTTTCCCCCAGCCCAGCGCAAGTTCTTGGCAATCACTCCATCCACCCTGCTTAAGAGAATATTACTTAGCACAGGGGCATTAAATCGATACATATACTAGACTTTTGAACATATGCCGCACAGCCATACTCCACAAACATGCTCTTCAAATAAAAGGAGATAAGTCCAAAAAAAAAGACTACTACGCACCTGTTCCTAAACACAAGCTCATCATTGTGCTCCGATATACACATTCACAAGCTTTTCAAGAGGTCCTCATACGGGATGGAATAAAATAGTTCTACATCGACACTAACAGCCAGACAATCCGCTAGATCGCTATTCATCAGATACTCAACCACGCTGCGAATTGAGTACAACAAACGGATCTTCAAGATGTGAAGTAGACAGATGCTTTTGCAAATAACCAGACAAAATTTTGAAAGAACCCTTTTTCTGAAATTTATCTGAAGAGCATGCTAGTGAATAGCATTTATTTTAAGAGCATGGCTGTAGAGTACTGCAGTGTGGTATGTGTTCAAAAATCTGGTATATGTAGTGGTTCGAAGATGGGCCTTGTGCTAAGAGATATTTTAAGCAAGGTGGATAGAATGATTGTCAAGGACTTGCATGGACTGGGGGAAAAATCTTTGCTATGTTGATGATTTTCTGGTGTTTTACAAAGGTTCTGATAGTTTGGGACATGAACATATTCTCAAGCTGTTTAAGGAGCAAGGCCTTTGTCTTAGGTTTACCTTGGAGCAAATGTCGCCACAAAAAGAGCTGCAGTTTTTGGACCTTACCTTGATGATCTGCACACACCATGTGCGCTGGTGATATTCACCCAGGAGTGTTAAGCTGCTACTTGGACACAGGTTGGCTATTCCAAGCTAGTGAAAGATAGCATTGGACTGTCAAGCCTGGGCTCAGAATTGATGAAGTCATGCTTTCACAGCACGACGACTAGTTTCCAAGAGTACATTTTAGGTTAATGAACGCAGGATTTCCTAACCAGGTTATTGCAAGAGCATACAATAAATTGTTAAAGAAACCGAAAGCTTTTCACGGTGACCGGCGCAATCCGGCCGGGGCCAGCCAGCAAGATGCCAAAAGACCGGTTGTGTTACCGTACGTACATAGATTGTCGCACAAATTGAAAAATGCGGCCAGAAGGTATGATGGAAAAGCTATTTTCTTGGCCCCTAATAAGTTAGTTAAAATATATAAAATTGTTAAGAATAATTCTGTGAATGTGGCTAGAGAAAAGTAAACATGTGGAGTGAAATGTATATGTACCTTGTAAAATGAATATGGTATCAGACACTATATCTTGTGGTCGGGTCTATATAGGTGAAACTGGAAGGTGTATCAATGTAAGATTACAGGAGCACAAGAGGGTAGGGGTTCTAACTTTTCTGTACATTGCAAGGGATGTGAAGGCTGCTACCCTTTCCTTTTGGCAGAACACATTTTGGCAGTAAATTTAGAGAAGATTAAATGGTAGATTATTGAGGCTAGACACACCTTACGACTCGGTGACTAATGTGCAAGTGTGTTGGACTATCTCGATCAGGGGAATGTTCAGGGCCATTGACTTATGTTGTCATGTATGCTTATTTGTAATTGTGTGGTTTGTGGTGTTGCTTGGCTTATTCATGTATTCCCTATTCACTTCAATAAACTTTGGCCGCGACACAGCGCCTGTCTTGTCTCTTGTCTCGTCTTTTGCACTGGTAGATTCACCATGATGTCTCACCTCTGCAGAAATCCAACACGACATTTTCCTCTTCACACTTGAGGTTCAGTACATAATAAGGCCAACGCTAGTCATCCGCAAGAAAAGTTCATGGCTCCATTAACACCGCCTCCTGCTTACAAGACACAGTGCGGCATTCATTGTAGATTCTACCTGCAACACAGAACGCAAAGTTTCAGTTTGACTGGACTAAACTAGGAAAGAAGCACAAAATATCTACAGCCATACGGCCGAGCTGAAAGAAACAGAGGGTAGTGTAATAGTGAATATACTGATATAGTTTTGTGTAACATCTTCTGTTCATATAAAATGTACACTTTTTTTTTCTTATTCTGACGCCTGGGTACGCTATTTTGTGCACTGATTGCATGGGCCCGAACTAGCAGCTTGCTAAGGGCCCAGATGCTTTATCACCCTGTTTGTATAACCTTCATCCAAAATGAATAAACTGATACTGATATTGCATGCAAGATATATGCATGATATATTGTGATATTCAACACTGCTACCATTGGCTTAGCCAACTATTTATGCCTAACAAAAAATGCAGTATCACATGAATACTGATACAGTACTATTAGTGTTAATATTAGCAGTACAGGTTCGATGAAAAAAAGGGGCCTAGTGCTAGCTGCCATTCCCACAGCAGGCTTGTCACCAAATGCCAGTTTAAAGGAAAAAGGAATGACTGAAAAGGGAGAGAGCCAGTAGGAAGACAGGCATAAAAGGACTTAGGATACAATAGGCCGGCAAAGTTATTTAGACAGCAACCACAAAAGAAACATTAACACCGAAGTAAAGATGTACAAGACCAACCATACCATTGTGCAGAGTGGAAAACTTGTTAACCTGATTTAGCTCAAAATATATTTTCATATATACTCGTGCTATAAAGTGATTATATTCATTAATAGCATAACTGACCGACTGAAACCAAAACAGGGATGAAGGGCGGTGAATGAGCCCTAGGCGTGATGCTTTTGCCTTCCTAGTGGGACACAGAAGGATCATTCAGTTGAACATCGGGTCTCTGAGATTAATATGTAGTTTAATATTAGCGGAAAAATAGAAGTAGTAACAACAAAGCAAGCAATGTAGCTGAACATTGTTCTATGCACATGAGAAAAAAAAGCCTTATGAATAACCAAGTATGCAATGTTTGTAGCTGCACATCTCTTCACACACGTGTCTAAAACATATGCGCTTGATTTGCCACAAGAGAGTGTCTCGTTTAGATAGGGTACCTGCTATGGCAGTAGTGCACAATCAGGCTGGAATGAAATGCAAACAGCGCCTATGAACAAGACAAAATATTTCCCCTGTGTGATTTCAGCTTGAGTATGCAGCTAGCCTGATTCCTGTTTCTGGTTAAGAGATCTAACTAATACACATATATGAACCCTTTCTAAATGTATACCTCGCTGCAAAGTAGAAAAGTACTGCACATGTATGTTCGCATTTCGTTCCGGCCTAGCTGTAAATGCATAATGTGTGTCTAATGCATATCATTATCAGTCAAGGCTGTCACTTCCAACACCAAGCCGATATGTGAAACCTGTAAGAACTCCTTGAAGGCAAGAGTCTGGAGAGAAGCTTCTAGACCCACTATGAAGGATGTAGATTTGGTGTTTAGTGTGGCATATAATTACTTCTGCATTAATAGCGAGCATGTAAGGCCAATACAAGGTGCTTCTGAATTTGGTCGCCTAAAATTTGCTTGGGAGAACGCAAAATAATGCTAAAGAGCAATCTATAGACACAATATTGCATGCTGAATAAGCAACAAGAAAAAAAGAAGGCAATGCTCTGGAAGCACATTCAGTCATTCAAGACAAAAATGATGAGGCATGCTGATGCTGCTACTTGAACAATAGAAAAAAGTGACCACTGCTTACTTACAATAAACGCTTTCTCTGAGCAACCAATGAAAGAGAGCTGTAACTCATGAAACCTCACGTCATTCTTTTTACAAAAATGAATTTAATAGGTTGCAATGCAAGAATCCCGGCCATAATAGTATTCTCCTCACACTTGGGTTACACAAGCCAAGGCTTTTAACAGCATGTGTTTTTGCATGTGTTCATTTTGAAGCTTTATGCGGTTGAAGCGACACAAAATATTTACTTCCCCACGAACCTGTGCGTGTAGCATAATCACAGAAAATATTTTTTACACTGGACAGAAATACAACAGCATAGTGGCGTGACTGACAGACAGCAGACTTCAGGGACAGTGCAAGACAATGATCTGAAATCCTACACAACAGACCTGCGACATTACAATGGCTAAATCCTTGATAGTAGTATTTAACAGCCATCTAAATGCTCGTGCGCAACAGGTGGGAGCGCTTTACTGCGAAGCAACAGTAAACCTTTGCCACTAGTCTAAACAAAAGTGCGCCTCATAGCGACTTCCACTAAACTTTTTTGCTCCCAGTGCGACATCATCTTAACATAAACAATGCATGTCGTCTCTGTTCCGGACTGCCAATCAGCCTCGAGAAGACAAAGCTGCTTATAAAAAAAGAACAAAGCAACAAGCTCTCAAACCTCACAGTGAACATAGAAGTAGCAGAACCATGTAACCTAGCCAATAGTTCGAAGCTAAGCAGCAGAAGAAAATATGTTAAGGCCAGGACTGACCAAGCAAACAGAAAATCATGCAGGAAACCTAAAAACAGCAAGAAGCAATGAGAGTGCAGTTGCCTTGATGTTCAATGTCAATACCTACTGCTCAAAGTAAAGGAAACCAGGGTATAAGAAATACAGCATTTCATATTATGCTTTGAGCAAATGCAGTGAGCATGAAACAGGGTAGAGACTTGTCTTATTACATTTTCAATCTTTACTTTACACCAGAGGAAAATAAATTTGTGTGCAGTTCACCTACTGCTTGGCACTGTCCTAGAAGGAATGAATCCAGGTCTCGAAAAGTCTACAGAGAGAATACCGATGCTGCATGTGCATTGCTCTCTAGACTCCCTCGCTTATTCCTTCCCTCAGGTTCAGGAGTCCACCGAGAGAAGTGAGACAGTTACTGCCCCATTTTCTTTCCTCAAAAACCAATTTTCATTTCGTTTCTCTGAACTGTCCTGAAATGTGTATAAGTTACCAATTTTTTTAGTGCCCAATTACAGACTGTAATTTTTGCAAGGAATATGAGGTTGATGAACAGAAAAAAAATGTCTGGAATTGTACCTTTGGTAACTTGGCACCTGGACAAACAGCTGACCCACTGGGCGTCCCCAGGGGCTCTGCTGCGAGGCGTCCCTTGCAACAGTAGCCGGTTGTCCAGATCCAAAGGAACCATGCGAATGATTACCGAAAAGTTTAAGGATAGCAGATGCATGAACACAAAACAGCTTTTCAGCACTGTTGCAGTGGGATGAACGGTTCCAAATCTCTAGACTATACCTGGTAATAAATAAATTATCAGAAGACCATCTCGAGCGCAGAATGATCTCAAATAGAGTTCAGTAAAGCAGAAAGTTGGGCTAGTTGGTATCGATCCATCTAAAAACGGAGCACAGAAAAACACGTAGAACACAGGGAGAGCGGATAGGACAAGCACATTCAACACGCACTACCAACATGGACAGCTTGTGCTTAATTGAATCGAAAAGTTTACGCTGACCGACCAATGTTACTTCAAATAGAGACAGAAAGCGCATGCACGTTGTGCTGATGTTACGTGAACATAACATGCGACGAGACACAGGGTTACAATACAAACAAAAAACCGCTTTCAAAATTTGAGAACAAATTGCTCACCTTCTCTCAAATTCACCAAACCGGAGACGATGCCGTGTGGCTGCCGCCAGTCACTCGTGATGCCCAGAAACAGTAAAAATGCAATGCCGCTGACTTTCCTTGAGCAATTTTCAGTCGATTAAACTTCGAACTGTTCGCACCGACCACCGTTCACCTCACCAAGCATGTGTGCACGGAGGAAGTAAAATTTATGCGGGCAAGTCAGCCGCGCAAAACTCCGAGCACGATGCCATTTGCCGAGCTATGGTGGCTAGCAGAGCTGCACGGGAAATTCATAGCCCCATTCGCGTATTCGCGTCCGCAAAAGCGCACCACCTTGAAAACATATCAGATGTATTTAATTTTACCGTAGCTTTTTTAGCTGACAACTTGAATGGTTCTACATATTAAAATTTTTTTTTCGTTTCATGAGCGTTGTTACCACAAGAGCGCAGGGCATGCAGCTTGGCCATGACGAGTCGAAGCGCTAGCCAAGCCCGCAGTCGGAACCATGCGCGGAGTTGCGGAGTATGAGTAGTGTTAAGTGAACAGGTGCTTTAGAACGGTTTTTGTTCTTCCGTGTTCGCTGCGTGCGTCCTGCGCGCTGTATTGTCGTTACGGTGTGTGTATGTGCGCGGCCCGTACGCCGCATTGGAGTTGTCAGCATTCACATTTCTTACGAGCCACGCGGTCCCAACACGCCAGCACAGGACATTTAACGCTCCCGCTCAGCGACCACGAGGCGCCCCGCATCCTAACCTTCTCCGACGAGCGTCCCCCTTGACAATCCACGATGCTGCGCCTTACGGCAGCGGAGTCCTAAGGAGAAGTATCTTCAACCAACACGCCTGGACTTGTCGCACGAGGCCAGACAGCGAGGCGCCGTTTCCTCCTCCCCCGGACGCCAGCGCGCGCGGCAAGATTTGAAGCGGTTGGCCGCGCGGTCGCTGGTTGGTCCTTTCGGAGTGCCGCCTTTGGATTGGCCAGTTCGGAGGGGCCACTGTTCCTCAGGCTATAAAAGCCCCACCGCTGCAGCTTGGGATAGAGAGGGATGACCGAGAGGCGCCGACGATACGAGACGCGTCGGCGAGGCCCTCCCAACTCTGCAGATCCGCCGAACCTCCTACGTTTCAATAATCCAGTTCTCATTCTTGTATCCTTAAGTCTTAAAATAAACCTGTTTCCTTATTTGAAAAGAATCCGGCCACTTCTTGCTAACATGGCGCAGCCGACAGGATCTGCAGAGGCGTCACCCGTGAACGAAGACCGAGCCGACAACGTGGAGCCCAGCAGAACGCCGACGGTGAGCTTGGAGTCCCCGCTCATTCTGTCCCTTCTGGCATCGGCAGCACGCAACGCACTGACCACCTTGAAGAAACGGCAACTGGTGGAAGAGCTCCGATGCCGAGGACTTTCGTGCAGCGGCCGCAAGGACGACATCGTGACGCGGATCATGGACGACAACGCTCGCCGCCAAGCCGAGAGGGCGGAATTCGAGAGACTGCTGGCCGAGAGAGATCATCTGCGGAGGCTTCTTGCTCAACGACAAGTGTCCCACGATACGAGTGACAGCACGGACCAGCAGCCACTGTCGACACGGGTTGGCAACGAAACGGGCTCCCAACGACACGACGGACCCCGCGCCCCTGCCACGGACACTACGGTGCAGCACACGGTGTCGCCGCAAGCGGGCAACGAAAACGGCTCCCAACGACACGACGGACCCCGCGCCCCTGCCACGGACACTACGGTGCAGCACGCGGTGTCGCCGCAGGCGGGCCACGAAAAGGGCTCCCAACGACACGACGGACCCCGCGCCCCTGCCACGGACACTACGGTGCAGCACACGGTGTCGCCGCAAGCGTGCCACGAAAAGGGCTCCCAACGACACGACGGACCCCGCGCCCCTGCCACGGACACTACGGTGCAGCACGCGGTGCCGCCGCAAGCGGGCCACGAAAAGTGCTCCCAACGACACGACGGACCCCGCGCCCCTGCCACGGACACTACGGTGCAGCACACGGTGCCGCGGCAAGCGGGCCACGAAAAGGGCTCCCAACGACACGACGGACCCCGCGCCCCTGCCACGGACACTACGGTGCAGCAGCCGGTGTCACCGAGATCGAGCCACGGAACGTGCTCCCTACGACACGACGGACCCCGCGACCCAGCCACGGATATCACGGTGCAGCACACGATGCCGCCGCAAGCGGGCCACGAAAAGGGCTCCCAACGACACGACGGACCCCGCGCCCCTGCCACGGACACTACGGTGCAGCAGCCGGTGTCACCGAGATCGAGCCAAGGAACGGGCTCCCTACGACACGACGGACCCCGCGCCCCAGCCACGGATATTACGGTGCAGCAGCCACTACCGACACGAGTTGGCCACGAGACGTGCCTCCAACGACACGGCGCACCTTTCGCATCTGCTACAGTTACTACTACAATGCAGAAGCCATTGCCAAGACGAGCTGGCTCATCCATAAAGCCAGCACCGCGACGAAAGCGCAGCAGGATGCGGAACGATCCAACAAGCCCGACTCCCTGGACGAAGAAACGTTACGAACGAGACAAACACGGCAGTCCGCATAAGTCGTATCACGTCCCCAGGTGGAAACGACGACGCAGTGGTATCGGTGAGCATCACGGTACAAGCCCGACTCCCTGTACGAAGAAACGAAACGAGCGAGACAAACACGGCACTTCGCACAAGTCGCATCGTCTCCCTAGATGGAAGCGAAGGCGTATTCGAACGAGCTGGACGAAAGCCACAAGATACGCGGGGAAGAACGCCCAGCACGCCAAAGAATTGCTGTCGACAGCGTGCGCCTGAGGAGAGGCGCAAAGTTTGGAAAGGCCGTGTCAGCATTCACATTTCTTACGAGCCACGCGGTCCCAACACGCCAGCACAGGACATTTAACGCTCCCGCTCAGCGACCACGAGGCGCCCCGCATCCTAACTTTCTCCGACGAGCGTCCCCCTTGACAATCCACGATGCTGCGCCTTACGGCAGCGGAGTCCTAAGGAGAAGTATCTTCAACCAACACGCCTGGACTTGTCGCACGAGGCCAGACAGCGAGGCGCCGTTTCCTCCTCCCCCGGACACCAGCGCGCGCGGCAAGATTTGAAGCGGTTGGCCGCGCGGTCGCTGGTTGGTCCTTTCGGAGTGCCGCCTTTGGATTGGCCAGTTCGGAGGGGCCACCGTTCCTCGGGCTATAAAAGCCCCACCGCTGCAGCTTGGGATGGAGAGGGATGACCGAGAGGCGCCGACGATACGAGACGCGTCGGCGAGGCCCTCCCAACTCTGCAGATCCGTCGAACCTCCTACGTTTCAATAATCCAGTTATCTCATTCTTGTATCCTTAAGTCTTAAAATAAACCTGTTTCCTTATTCGAAAAGAATCCGGCCACTTCTTGCTAACAGAGTGTACGACCGCTTGCTGTCCCATGCGGCATCGATGCATAGTAAAACGACCGTGCAGAATGTGCGTCACAATAACAGTGGCCCTGCGCTAAAGAGGAGACGAAGCCGGCGGAAAAGCTGCTCGCCCTCGTGGGACTGCAAGAATCTGGCGAGGAACGGTTGACACGCGTTTCGGTGGATGATTTCGTTTATCAAGCTAAAAAATTCAGCACTGGCCAATAGCACTGATTAGCTGCTGCTGCGTCATGATAAACACCTGTCTAATGTTTATTACAAGCTTGTTGGATGCGAACGTGGCCATGAGTGGTATTTGCCGAGCAGCGGCCCTCAGGAGGTGGAACCAGTCGATACCTGAAGGCGATTACTGTTTGCCCGCGCCCTGGCGCCTCGCTTCCAACCGCATGCGTTGGCGTTATTTATATCTGATTTTCACACGTAGTGGAACTGTCGCAAACATTACAGCCGCATCTTTCAGACCTGCCGTGTGAAGAGGACCATTTTTCATATTTTTTTAAGGCAGGGGGTGGGGGGAATGAGCGGCTGCTCAAATGTCATTCTTTATTATTTTGAGCTTATTTTCTATATATGTGCCAGAATGTCCCATTCTTGCCTTTGGTTGCATGTAAGCAGTGCATTTATTGGGCATAAATTTTTTTGCTGTTGTTGTATTGGCACAGGGTTAATGATTCTCATTGTATTGTGGTGACACATCATTGTATACACTCCTTGCTGAATGTCTCAGGGGGTAATAAATTACTGAGCAGAGAGTATGCCCTGTGATAAATGCGAGGAACATAACTGATTTACTTCACACTTGGCAAGCTCTGTTGTCGTTAGTGGTTATGTATGCCTTGCCTGCTGCTTTCCAGTGTAGGGGCGAGAGGCATGTCAAGCTCCACTTAGCAGTTTTTTTCCGTCCACTCTTTAATGGTCAACATGGTAAAATAAACTTAACATAATGCATGCTTGCTGAGACTTAGCTTAGACTACAATTCATTTATTTACTCTCAGCGCCTATCAGCGCCAGAGAGAGGAGTGGGTGGCTAACCAAAATACATGTGTAATAGGCAGATGAGTTAAGGTGATTATACACAGCATACTTGAATGCGTCGGATGCAGTGATGGACATGACGAAGGCAGAGAAGATGTGACACTTGCAAACGTAGAAAAGTAGAGATCTGCGTCAGCTTGCACATGACTTAAGGTGAACACTAGCAAAAGATTAAGAAGGTGCAGAGGACTGAGGCCAGAGTTAAAGCTAGTTTAACAAAGAAAAGAACCTCCCAGCAAGCCAAAATGAGCACATGCAAGCAGTTACGTAAACACAGAACATGGAGCATAAAACTTTTTGGATAGAAGAAAAGCCAAGGCACATTGCTCATTGTGATGTTGCTTGAAAAGTTGGTGTCTAGTTGTTCACCTTCGTATCCGGTCATTCCACACCTATCAACTGAAATGCCATCATGAAGGAGCATCTCCAATCACTCTAATTACATGGGGGGCACACGTCTCCAGATGTCAGAGGCTTGGTGTCTCATTTTAGTCTGGATAGTTTGGTAGATATAAACATTACCGCATGTAAGAGGCATGTGGTAGCCTTGTAGGGGGTGCATTTTGTAAGTCTTACAGCATGTTGTGCAATGCTGGCATGTTTCATTATTTACATTGCAGTAATATGTTAGCACAGGCGTGAAAGTTTGTAACTGAGCAGAAAAAAAACAATATTCATGCCATGTCTTAGCCGCATTCTTAGTACCATATAAAAACGTAGTGTGATAAGGAACCCCTCATTTTTTGTCAGATTTTTCTTTGTGAGCACTGGTTTTTTGCAAGTTAGGAGGGTTCTACAGTCTTCTGTGGCTGTCGACTGGCCCACATGTTTGTCAAAGCTGCAGAGTTCATGATGGGTCGTGTCAGTGCAAGTTAAATAAAGGTGGATAGGAAATTCATGCTTCCAGAGTACATTCCAGAAAAAACAGCTATTATTTCCTACTCAGGATGAGGGAACAGCACCGACGGTGCACATCCTCCTTGTCACTACAGCAATTATGGCTGCTCACTGCTTTTTGGCAGCGTTTCATTTATCCGCAGGAATACCAGGCATGAATGGCCGGCTATAGGTACCTAATAAATTAAACATTGCAATGAGCAATATTTTGTTGTGCCTGTGCTTTTGTTATCCGTGAAGGAGTTAGCGTTTTTGATTGATGGATGTGTAGCAAAGATGTGACTGCTACATTACACTGCATTCACAAATTTGTTTGCCAATGCTTTTGGCTTTCTCAGTGGTTCGTTTCCTTATCAAACGGCAGATGGAAATTCGGCTTTCACCTTGTGCACTTTCATCATGTTTGTAATGTATTTTCAGCTGGTGTTCAGTTTCAATTTGGAAAAGCTGTCTAACCATTGTCTGTGTCTAAATGTTTTTTCAACTCTTGACCTCATTGCGCTGCATTTCTAAATTATTTATTCAATGCATTTATTAATTGTTACCCTGTAATATGGCTAGCAACATGATGAAAACATTTTTTTATGAAGTCAACGTTCTTCTTTTAAAGTTGTAGCGAAGTAAGTCCTTTGTTATTTAATGTTGCTCACAATTTGTAGCAATCCCTCAACGTTGAAGCAACATTATGCGTCACTTGGGTCTAATTTGATTATCACCCCCCTCGGATCTTCACCTTAGCACACGGGGTGAATATCATTTTCACCATGCTAGTTTGTGGACATTGTTGAACAAGAGTAAACCACACAGATCGGAAATGGGACATCATGTGGTGCCTAGTCCGGGGGCCAACAGTTACGGCGAGTAATACGTTTCAGAAAATGCATAATACGGCCAGCCACCTTCACGAATGTGTTACGGATGGACCCTCCATTTTAGATGCAACAGAGCAAGCGTTTGTTCTGTTATGGAGAGTAGGTACGTAACATTCACGGAATTTTTTTGCAGTGTAAGGCAAACAGATCACGAAGCTACTTTTTAGTGGTGCAGGTATTGCCACAAGTCTGCCAGGATGTGTCTTGTCTTCAATGCACAGAGGCATTTGTAGTGTGAGTGCCTCTCGCACTTAGCTTACTTCTGTGCAGAAGCAGGTACTGCCCAGAGACAACGGGTATTGAATCTTATGCGTCAGTTATAACTGCCGAACCTTGCTGGGTCCTCATTTTTCACCGCTGAGTCCTTGTGCTCACTGTCTTGTACAAGCAGACATGTGATATAGAGGGGAAGCGGGCAGCAGTGAGTAGCAAGAAGACCAACAGATCAGTCCTATTATTGCAACTCGTGAGAAGGTTGTTGACAAAGTCTATAATGCTGTTGAAGGTATATTTTATGTTCACCTGACCTGCTTCAGACTGAACTGAGGGTTCACGCCTTGCATGAGCTTGCATTTCTTGCTTACACTCTTCAACAACATAATTTCTCCTTGTTTATTCATTCAGTGAGATCCATGGTAGAGAGAGGGTGCGGTAGATGGTCCTTGGCGATCACAAAATGAACAAGGGAGGGGAAAACCTCAGTTTGCTAGAGCCAACGTTTCGACAAGGGGACTTGTCTTCGTCTGGGCAAAGCGTTCATCATCGGCAGGGATTATATAGGGCCTTCGCTCCGAGGAGGAAGGCCCCGGGGGTGGGGAAGGAAAGTGGTGTGGGAGGGGATGCGTGTCAGGAAGGGGAGGGAGGTGAATCATCATTCGCTAGGCTGCAATAGTGCAACAACCTATATCCGGGGGGTATGCAATGAACAAAAGGCTTTGAAGGGGCTGCGACGGGGGGGGGGAGGCGCTGGGTGAACCTGCAAAACTCAGATAAAAGGATTAGTCAGCGTGGTACAGGGAAATGATAACAAGGGGAAAAAAAGGGGGGGGGGGGCTGGCACTGGAAGGAGAAAGGAAGGGGGGCATTTCCAAGGAAGGACTAGGCAGGGGGGGGGGGGGGAATGGCTCGTGTTCAGAGAAAGCCAAAAAGTGGGGGCAGAGGGGGTAACAGGAGTGTCATGGTTTCCGAGAACTGGTAGCAGGGGATTAGGAGAAAAAGAAAAAAAAAAGAAAAACAAAAGAAGGTGAACAAAGGAAGAGGGTGACAAGGCCGGAAATGGGGTGGAAGATATGACTTGGAAAGGTGAGATGTGGGCTTAAGTGTGTGTTTAATATATGTTCAGTGTTTTCGACTGATCCTTCTCACTAGGCTTTCTGTACTTGCACGCACCGGGCACATGGTTCCATGATGAGGATTATAGAAAAGACATACGATCTCCGACACCATGGCTGGCCGTATAGTGAGGCAAACCTGCCTTGCCTTTCAGCAAATACTCGAGCCCTTGTACCTCCCACACTCAACAGCTGCCGACTGGAGACGTATAGCTGCCGAGTTTGAAAGGCAGTGGAACTTCCCAAACTATATTACAGCAAATGACGGCAAACCCGCCGATATAGAGGCTCCTGCTAACTCTAGAAGTCTATTCCATAACTACGGGGGCACTTGCAGCACTGTCTTACTTGCTCTGTGTGATGCCGAATGCCGGGTCACTTTAGTAGATATTGGAGAATGTTGTTCTCGTGGGGAAACTGGCTTATTCAATGACTCCGAATTCGAGAAGTTAACGGCACGCCGCCAGTCCACATCAGAGCCAAGACTGCTCCCAGCCACTTCTGCAACACTTCCCTATGTCATGGTTGGAGACGAGGCCTTCCGACCGAAAATCCCATGAGGCCTTTTCCAGGAGCAAATCTGAATTCAGAAAGAAGGACACATAACTACAAGCTTTGTCGAGCAAGGCAAATTTTGTCAACGCATTTGGTATTCTGGCTAAACAGTGGAGGATCCTTTGTCAATATTTCAGGGCATCTACAATAGTTTGGATGCTATAGATGTTTTACACAACTACCCGAGGACACTGGACGACAATAGGACACCATTTTTCGGTACTGCTCTCCAGATAATGCACATAGGGTAGCGGATGATGGGCAAGTAATTCATGGCCAGTGGAGCGCTGATGCACATACCCGTCTTTTCAGATCTCCGGCAGTGCAACAGCAACAGCTACACAGTTTGGGTGAAAACAGTGCGAGAAGAGTTCATGCGGTACTCTCTCAGTGATCATGGGCGTGTACCTTGGCAGGACAAACATTCGAATCTGGCTTTGTACGCCCTAAGTAGCCGGCTACGTTTGCTTGGAACATGAACCCCGTGTCGCCTTCGCCATGTTCCGGCCTGTGCTTGGTTCAAGGGACCCTCTCAGAGCCGCTTGGATGGCACATGTTCAGTTCGCCCATATTTGGTGCCCTGGCCGGGCTGGAGAGCTCGCATCGCGTGTTGATGTGCATGTCAGTCTGTCTTGTGAAAGCGGCCTGTAGGTTTTCATCTTTTGCGTGTGCCCTGCCTGATGACATTTCATTTGTTTCATTCTTTTGTCTGTCTGTGCCTCTGTTTCTTTTCAGGCTTGTGGCAAAGGTTACTGTGAAGCTGGATGCAGGTGCTGCAGCCCACAGTGGGGTTGTGTGCATCTCCTTTTCTGAGACTGTTGCCAATATTTATGCCACTCTTGATCTCTGGGCTGTGTCGAATACCACCTTGACCAGCACCATTTTTATGTGCCCTAATTATGTTTGTACGTTGGTAAGCTCCGTTGGTTATGTGCCTTAATTATGTGTTTGTGTGTTTCACGTTTCCACGTTCCTCTCCTTTCAACGGCTGGGAAACCAGACCATGCAGTGGCTTTCTCGGCAGGATCTGCCTGCTTGAAAGCGTGGGCCCCAGGTGGCGGATAGGGGGCCTGCTTTATTGCAGTGCGGTGACAAGCAAAGTCTACAGTATGGTGCTTTCACCTCGCGAACCAATAGGCAGATGCAGTTTCGCTGAGGAGCACCGCAGGCAACGATCTTGTAGAGTTTTTTTCTTCTTAAAAACTGAATAAACATGCAGTTTGAAATCACTATTGTTCATGTTGCGGACTAATTATTCTTTATGCATGGAGCTTCGTGCCGTGGTGTGCTTTACTGACATCCGTGCAGTGTCATATACCCATATAAGCCCTGGAACACTTTGCAAAGCGAAGGTTCCTTATAATGGGCATGTACAGCAAAAACCAATTCAAGAGAACCTCATAAATGCAGGGCAACAAGTTGAACACTCCTGTGAGTGTATACTTAACGTAACATGCGTTCCAATGAGCTGTGTTGTGCACTGAGCGCGTTCGTGTGGGCCTGACCAGCACATGAACATTTCAGACATTTCGACACTGCTAGCTGGCCATCTTCAGACGCAACTGCTCGAGGTGATATTTGACAGTTCCGTTCGAGGTGTACATAAAAGCATTGCAGTGACCTTGCACCATGCACTTTATCAAATAATGTCATGCGGTATGTGCCGCTCAATATCCCATAGATGCCGAGATGGATGCGCGCTATGTCAAGACCACATACTAGGGCTAATTAAAACCAAGAATGTCAACTTTCAAAAATCAATGCTGTGACGGTTATACAATGAAAAAGGGATAGCAAATAACTGACAAAACCGTTCTTGAAGCCTGCGTTTATTGGGAGAAGCCCAGAGAACAACTACGACCGGTGGAAAATGCCATTATGGAGGAACATGTATACCAGCAAAGAGCCTCAAGACGGAAGATTTATTGATGGATGGACTGAGGGGACTAATGAGAAGCACTGTTCAAAATTCTTCACTGCGTTCACATCGACTCCGTCATTTATGATTAATTTCGCTGTTGCAATTTCGTATCCCTAATATTACAATCATGGCACCTGGGAAAGTCACTGCGAAGAACATCACCTTGAAGTTCCCAAGCATCCCAAACACTACAGTAGTAATAGGCGACTCCCAAAGCAAGAATCTCCATAATAACTTTTACCGTGGGCGGAACGGGGCTCCCGCCTTTATTTCTCAAAATGGAGCCACTGTCGAAGACGCAGTGCACATTGTGGACTTCGTCCCTCACTTTTCGACAACAGTAGTTCTGCATGTCGGCACCAACGACATTTCAAAGCAGCCAGCAAAAACGACATTCCAGTGGTACCGGCAGCTGATCAGCACAACCAAAGAGAGGCGGCTGAATGTGAGCAAAATTTACGCAATTTTGGTGCTGCCTCGAGCTCCAAATCGCCGCACGGGAGGTCGTAACCAGCATTTCGTAAAGCGGTGCAACCGGAAGGCTTTCAGGCTTAACAACCTTCTGCACAAGTACTGCTGTCGCACGAGGAGAGTGTTCTACATCGACCGTGGGCTCCAATGGATTGGACCAGATGGGTTCTTGCTGGAGACGGCCTTCATCCAAGTTTTGAGGTTGTCGCGCGAATTGCGAACCGTCTGCAGAACATCATATATGGGACTCAGCACGGAACCAGGCCCGGTGGCTGGGCCACGCTTCGTGCGACATCGAGCACGCAAACATGTCCCACTCTGGACGCCCCTCCTTCGCCGCCGCCAAAAACGGAGCGCACCTTCGACCTGCTTAGCAGGTCATTCTCTGACGTTGTACGCCAGGGTGCTTGAAATTGACGCCATTGTGTGCTCCCAGGTGAACTTTCCAACCCTGAACTTCCTAGAACATTTTTAAAGGGTCGCAAAACTGTTGGGAAAAGAATAAGATATCAGCACCACGTTAGTACTTTAACCTCTTACTAGAGACAATGTTGTTAGTTAGTTATATGGGGTTTGATGGCGCATAAGCAACTATGGCTATCATGCGCCACGCACAAGGTTAAGTGTATAGAGGTTACATTATAATAGATTTAAAACATTGGCTTTCTTTAAAACTTACAAACAAGTGAAAACTCGACAAGTGTTCGTTCGCCTAAAAGCAATGCGGGATGAAATAGAATGTGTTCAGTGTAAAATACCGTAAAAACCTTTTTTCTAAGTTATTCGAGATGCAAACAAGAAATTAAAATGTGATTTACTGTGAGCTCTTCACCACACATTTCACATGCAGGTTTGTCTTTTTTTGTTAATAAGAAGTTATGGGTGAATCGTGATGTGTGTGTGACCTATGCGTAAACGACATAAAATTACTTCGATAAAACGCTCTTTATGGCGACATGATTTCCATTCCTTTAAAATGGGCTTTATGGTATGCAGCTTGTTTCTTTCATTTTCCCAAGCAGCTTGCCACTTGGCTCTCAGTTTGCTATGTACTAACTTCATGTAATCCCTAGGAGGCAAATTCACATGTTTTATTTCCATGGTTCTCGTCTGTGCAGCACACAAGTCGGCTCTCTCATTGTCCCTAATGCCAACGTGACTGGGAACCCAGCAGAATTTTATAACTTGTTTTTGTGCTGTGACCTTTACTATATTGTGTATGATGCTTCCTATCAGTGGCTCCGTGGCATTTTTGGTGTTTAATGCTTTAAGGACGCTCAGTGAATCTGTATAAATGATGCTGTTTTTGATGTTTTCATTTGTTATTTTCTGTACCGCAACACAAATGGCATAACACTCGGCGGTGAAAACTGTAGCACATGGGGGCAGGCGTACTGCATTTTTACTTTTCCCTTGTATTACTGCGCTTCCTACATGAGCATGAGTTTTTGACCCATCAGTATAAAATGCAGTATAATTTCTGTATTTTTCTTGTAGTGCTAGATATTCCTGTATTATATGGTCGTGTGGCATACAGGTTTTCCTGAGGCGTGTTAGTGTGACGTCACACACTGTGGGGAGAGTGTACCATGGTGGTAGCGCTTCCTGTCTTGGGGCAATATTTTTAATTTCATTTAGTATGTTCAGAGCTTGGCATTTTTCTTCGAAGCGCAAGAGCAACGGCTCAATCGCGTGAGGCTTGTTGTTGAAAAGTATTCAGGATGGGCATTTCGTGACAATTGGGTAACAGATATGTTTGGGCTGAGAAAGGATTTTGAGGATGTATGTACAAGTTAGTGCAGTTCTTCGATCTTCTAAGGATGGTTCATTAGTTTCCACATACAGACTTGCTATTGGGGAAGTTCTGTAAGCACCGGAAGACAACCTTAAACCAAGGTTGTGGACAGGATCCAGTCGTTTTATGTAGGACGGTCTTGCTGAGCCATATACTATGGACCCATAGTCTTAGAGCGAGCCAGAGAACGATATATATGTAACAGGCATGCCCTATCAGACCCCCAGCGTTTCCTTGACAGTAGTTTCAGCACATTGAGGGCCTGGGAAGCTTTTCTTTAAGCTGTTTATATGTGGCAAGAAAGTGACCTTTTATCGAAAGTTATCCCTAGAAATTTAGGGTACGGTTTAGTTTATACGGTTTAACGTCCCAAAGCGACTAAGGCTATGACAGACGACGTAGTGGAGGGCTCCGGAAATTTCGACCACTTGGGTTCTTTAACGTGCACTGGCATCGCACAGTACACGGGACTTGAATTTCTCCTCCAAAGAAATTCAGCCGCCGCGACCGGGATCGAACCCGCGTCTTTCGGGCCAGCAGCAGAGCACCATAGCCACTGAACCACCGCGGCGGCCCTAGAAATTTATGCTCTTGTTTGACAGGTAATGGGGTTTGGTTTAGATATAGTGTGGGGTGGGCCTGTAGGCCTCGTCTCCAAGAGAACAGAACCGCTACTGTTTTCTGAGGGGAAAATCTAAATCCGTTTCTTTCTGCCAAGGTAGCTAGTTTATTTATCGTTATTTGTATCTGTCGTTCACAGGTAGGTATGCTGGAAGACGTATATGTTATTTGGAGGTCGTCTACATAAACTGAATCGTCTACATAAACTGGGATTACTTTTCCTATGGAGTTCATTTTGATGACGAATAAGGTCGTGCTGAGGATGCACCCCTCGGGTACGCCAGTTTCTTGAATAAAAGTGTTGGAGAAGGTTGCGCCTAGGCGGACTCTGAATGTGCGGTTGCTTAGGAAGTCGCTCAAACAGCCCAGCATCCTGCAGCGGATACCTAGGTCCGCTAGGTCACGGAGGATACCGAACCTCCACGTTGTATCGTAAGCCTTCTCCAGGTCGAAGTCGAAGAAGACCCCGATACAGTGTTGGTTGTGGATGAACGCTTCCCGGACTGTGTTTTCAAAGCGTACAAGGTGATTGGTTGTGAAACATGTCTTTTTAAAACCGCACTGGTGTATATCTAAAAGTTGCTGGGACTGAAGTATGAAGGTTAGTCTGATGTTTAGAATGCTTTCGAATGATTTTGCTATACAGCTAGTGAGTGCTATTGGCCTATAACTGGTGGGACTAGTTTGCGGTTTCCCTGGTTTTAGGAAGGGTACTATGACTGTTTCTTTCCATGCTTGGGGGATTTCTCCACTCATCCATATTTTATTGAAATATTTTAGGAGAGCCTCTATGGCAGTCTCAGAGAGGTGAGCAAGCATGGCATAATGTACATTGTCTGGGTCTGGTGCTGTCATTTTACCGGATGTTAGTACTGTGTTTAGTTCCTGCATTGTAATAAGCTGATTGTAGTCTTCATGTATGCATGTTCCAAAGGGCAGTGTTTGTTTTTCTACTATTGTTTTGTGCTTTTGAAATGTGTGTGTGTAGTTGGATGAGCTTGAAACTGTGGAAAAGTGCTCAACCAATATGTTGGCCTGCTCTTCTTATGTTGTTTGAGTATCGGGTGTTGTTAGCATTGGAAATGTGAATGGAGTAAAATTTCCTGTGAATTTCCGCACCTGCTCCCACATTTTCTTTGATGATATTGTGCTGTTTATGGGGGATATGTACTGTTGCCATGATGCCCTTTCTGCGTTGCGTCTAATGTATCGTGCTTTGGCTCTAGCCCTTTTGAAGATGAGCAAGTTTCCTGCAGTGGGATATCTGCGAAGGTTGTCCCAAGCCTTGTTTTGCTGCTTTTTAGCCAATGAGCATTCATTTGACCACCAAACTTTGTGTTTTTCGTGCGATTTCAGACGTTTATGGGATTGCTTCTATTGGTGCAGATATTAAGCATGTGACAAATTTTTCATTTATTTCTTCTATCGTAAGGGTTTCGGCTTATTCTTTTTCTAGTGTAGCCTTCGTTCTGAAAAGTGGCAATCGGCGAGGTGAATTTTCCATCGCCGTGGCTTCGTAGGGAGTATAAATGCAGCTGATGTTAGCTTTAAAACCGTAGGTAAGTGATCACTTCCTCGAGGGTCGTCTAAAACATCCCATATAAAATTATTAAAAACAGATGGTGATGCTAATGCTCAATCGAGGCAGGTCATTTTTCCTGAGCTGGGGCAGCTGTATGTGGCTTTTCCCGTATTCATTAAACGTATGTTATTTGAAAGAATAAAATCGTCGATGAGCTGACCCCTGGAATCAGCATGCTCACTTCCCCAGAATGAGGAGTGTGCGTTAAAATCCCCAATTATCACATATGGCTCAGGAAACTGTACTAGAAGTTCTTCTAGGTCATGCATGTTAATTGTGTTGTTTGGTGCTATGTACACAGAGCATATTGTTATTGTTTTATGGCTAATGATGTTTACTGCGACCGCTTCTAAGTTCGTCTTTAATGATACCTCTCTTGCAGGGACATCGCTTTGCGTAATGATAGCGGCGCCTCCCGAGAGTCGGCTAGCTTGCACTCGGTCTTTCCGGAAAATATTATATCTTTTTAGGATGTTTGTGTGCTGTGGCCCAAGGTTTGTTTCCTGCAGGCACACAGCTGTAGGTGCCATTGTTTTGAGCATATCGGTTATGTCTGTGTAGTTTCTGTGTAGACCTCTACAGTTCCATTGTATTAGATACGCCATTGTGATAAGCTGGGGATTGGGGAAAGTTACTTATTCTCAGGAGCTGTGATTCGTGGTTTCCCTTTTTTCTCTAGGGAGTCTCGCCGCCGCTGCAGCGGTGGCGAACCAGTTGTATCGATCGCCACTTTCGTGGCTGCCGGATTTCCGCGGAGAATCCGCGGATGCGTGTGTTTTAGATGTCAGCGGATTTTCGCTGAAATCCATATGCTCCACGGTGGACGTGGAGGGTGCTTCTTGTTTGCGATGGCCCGTAGCCTTCGCATTCGTCTTTTATGTTGGCACCGCTGAACCAGGCCCTGCTCCAGTGGCAGAGTCTCTTGGGCCAGCAGTTGCCTTCTTATATCCTCTTTACACGGGCAGCCTAACTATAGTCAACGTTAACTGCAGTTATAGGTCTTAACAATGGTTAGCGCAAACCATAGTTACCTGCGCTTACACGCGGTTTGGGCATGTCGGATAGAGTGACAGAAACCACCATGTGATATCCTCCATTGTGAATTTTTTTTGCAACTACAATAGTGGATTATTAAACAAGATTACATTAAAAAAGAATAAATGAAAGAAAGAGAGGTTGTCTCTCGCACTACTACCTGGAAGGCAGAGCAGTGCTTGCGCATTTGCGGGCACTAACGAAAACCTGAAAGGAAGTCTACAAACAATGATCATAGTTGACTTTATAGCTGATAATAGCCACCTGTAGCCATTACTTTTCTAGGAGCACCGATGCTTTCCTTCCTCCATGAATGTGAGCATTGTGCCTACAGTGAACTATAATTGTGCCGCTTTTGACAGCAATCGCAACGCGTGTGCGTCATTAGAGGAGTCAAGCGCGGTGCCTCGACTGGTGTGCGATATCGTGTCTTGTGAGCGTATCATTCTTTTCCGACGTTGAACACTGCGGCAGTGATGGCTTTGAGCAGGCCTGTGGCGGACGTTGCGGACGACGCCGACGTTAAATTTTGGGCTGCTTTCGCGGCGCATCAGGCAGCACTTCAACGCCTCCGCTTGCAGCAGCTTGCTCCGAGCGCCGACATCGACATGCTGGAAGCGAAGAGCAGGCGTCATCGAAGGCGAGCTAAACGCCTTTTATTGGCGGCGATGGTGCAATGCACACGGCAGCGTGGTGTATGGATGCACCCGCGCCCAGAGTCGTGGTATGAAACGACGTTGCCACATCTTCCGGACAGCAGCTTCCGCGAGAATTTCCGAATAAACCACTCCACATTCCAACACATTGTGGGCGTTTGTGAGAGCATGCGGCGGCAAGATACGAACATGCGAAAGGCAATTACGCTCGAAAAACGTGTGGCGATTGGCCTTTACCGCCTCGCAACATCAGCTGAAGAGCGGACTGTCGCCAACCTCTTTGGCGTGAGCCCTGCCTCCGTCAATCTGGTATTCAGAGAGTTCTGTGGAGTGATTGTGCAGAACTTGGAAGCGCGATTTGTGGGCTTCCCGAAGTGTCATGAATTGCATGAACATATGCGCCAGTTCACAGCAATTTGTGGCTTCCGACAAGGTGTTGGTGCACTGGATGGCTGCCATATTGAGGTGTGCCCTCCGAAGGAGGAGGCGGCAGATTACTACAACTATAAAGGGTGGTACAGCACCATCCTCCTCGCTGTGGTTGACCACAGTTACAAGTTCATGTACACGAACAGTGGGAGTCCTGGAAGGAATAATGACTTTGCCTTGTTTCAGAGCTCACGTCTTCCACGTATTCTATCCAGCATTCTCTTCCAGTCTGAAACAAGGGAAATTCAAGGGGTACAAGTTGGTTCCGTCCTCCTTGCTGATCAAGCGTTTGCTGTGCAGAGGCATGTTATGAAGCCTTACCCCTTTCCTGGTGCTGCTGGGTCGCCCGAACAGACCTTCAACTACCATTTATCAAGTGTCAGACGTGTTGTTGAAAACGCGTTCGGACGAGTGAAGGCACGCTTCAGAATGTTGTTGAAGGGCCCTGAGTGCGATATTCACAATGTGAACAATGTGATCCGTGCTGCTTGTGTGCTACACAATATCTGCGAGTGCCTCAGTGATCAGTGCGACGCAGGCTGGCTGAGTGTGGTGCAAAGCGCAAACGAAAGGCGTCCTCAGCCATTATGCACGAGTAGCCGAATAGAGCCGTTGGGAATAGCTGTGAGGAATGCCCTAGCGAAGCACCTTGCAGACAACTGAAACATTTTGCAAGAGTCTGCTATGTCAGCTGCTGGTCCTAAAGAGTGTGAGCGTGCCACTTTCTCCTTCTTTTGCCCTTTGAAGGATTGTCATAGCTAGTGCGACTAGGCGAGCGAACAGTACAGTTCCATCACCACATGCAGCACCACTTTGTACTGTGCTTCTACTCGGGCTGTCTGCATTATGCCGAAGTCATAGCACAATGCCATATGCATCCCTCCCCCGCACTATAGTGTCTAGAATATACTGGCTAGTGTGCGCAGCGCGCGCGTTTCGTGCGGGAGGGCGAGGCCCCCGCCGCGATGCCTGCGCGGAGAGGCCGCAAGGGGCGCTGCCGATCGGGTGGGTGCGCGAAAGCCGGCGAACTCGCGTCGTCTGCTGTCGCGCCGATACCGCAGCGTCGCGCGATTGCTCGTGTGAAATCAATGTTTGACAGGCAGCATCTCTTGGATTGTGAAGCTGGAAGACGCTATAAGTGAGCAAAAACATCCTAAAATGTTAAAGGCTAAGCGGCAATGCAAAGAGAGGACGTGTTTTGTTCCGCTTTGTCGAAGCGGTTATCGGCCTAACGAAGAAAAGGAGTCTTTGTTGACTGCATCGGCGGACCCAGCACGGCTTGCTGAATGGAAAAATAAGATCAAGAGGGCAGACAGAAGGCTGGCACCGAAGGCTGTCGTATGCGGAAAACATTTCGAGAACGAATGTACAGAAAGATCTTTTTATGATTACAGTGAACGGCGTCGTGAACGAACTCGCCCGAGCGAAGCCATGCCTGAAGCCCGATGTTGTCCCTACAGTATTCGAAAATTATCCACCTTATCTTGTGCCTAAAAAGACGGTAAAAATGAAGGTGCGAAAAATTTGCGACCAAGGACCTGCACCTAAACAACGGAAGCGAAATGTCGAGCTGGTGGATCCCGAGTTGTGCTCTGCAGTCGACGGTGATGATACGCAGGTTGACTCTCATTGCGTCGCTCGTGGAGGCGCATCAGAGGAACTCCAGAAGCGTTCCGATTCCGAGCAGACAGACAACACAGCCATCGTTGATGTACAAATTGCTACAGCACCGGTGTGTGATAGCGAAGCGATACTGCAGTGTCCGTGCCCAACTGATGTTCGGCACCCGTTCGATAGAATTCTGATTCTGGTGACATGGATGAAGTTGCCTGCTGCATCAAATGGCGCTTTAACGTATGCCTGTTGCGAGACCGAAGCTGGTGACTTCTCAGAATTATTCATCGAAAGACTGGTGACTTTTGGAAAACCTTTGCGTGAGCACGGTTCTATAATTGCCACAATTTACTTCCGAGGAAGAGAAAAGGAAAAGTGCGTGCTTACAGCCCGCCATGAGGCAGAGACATTAATCAAAGAAATGGCTCTGCGTGGCTTCTGTAATGGATGTGGCATGATTTCTGTTGCAGGCAAGCACACTTCATACAGAAGTATGTACTTTGCAGAGAAATGCTTCCTGACCACCGATGGAAAAGGAGAGTCATGCTTGCACTGCAAATATTTACGGAAGCTCTCGCAGAACAACACGTACAGAAGAAAAAAGACGAAATATCCTTGCAGTGGCAAAAAGAAAATTAAGAATTTTCCTCGTGCTTTGAGAAAGACAAAGAAAAGCCGGGTCAATGCTCAGCAGCATGTGACTCAAATGAAGGAGCAAAACAATGCACTGAGCTAAGAAGCACTCGAGGCAAAAATACAGTCACTCCCGGAGAAGCAGCAGTTAGCTGTGAGAGCTTGATTCCTGGCCGCAAGACGAAAGTCTCTGAGAGGCATGCCTTATGACGATGCCTGGATTGTGGAGTGTTTACTAATGAGGACGCGGAGCCCAAAGCTCTACGAGCACCTTCGGAAGCAGAGCATTATGATTTTTCCTGGGCGAAAATGCTTGCAAACATATCTGGAACGATTTAAGGGTGGCTTTGGTCTCAACACGAAGGCTTTTGAGGCTTTAAGCGAAAAGACCAAAAGCCGGACACGTTCAGCCGTAATCGTAACAAGTTCTCTTTACTTGGAACTTTTAAAATTTATATAAACTATAGGCTGCAATAGATTCATAATAGGGTAGTGGTTTATCTGTTTCCAGTCAAAAGCTGTAAGTTTGATATCCTGCCGCTGTGGCAAATATAAAATGTGCTACTCTATCACACAAGTTAATTTGTGTAGGTGAAGCCTACACGGTGTCTATCTGTTGCTGGCTATCTGCGACAGTGTCTATCTGTTGCCACTGCAATTGAATACGCGCTTTTTCGTACTTTCTGTTGACCAAAAAGCATTAACCCCACTCGCACTTCCCCTTTGATTAAAAATGCTGCATTTATTCTATTAAACCGAATTGTGTCTTTTGTGAAACGTGTTTTTTTTAGTTGTAATTCCATCAACCGCTTACGCTCGCGTGTGCTTACATTTGGTTAGCGTTTGGTTTGGTTAGCCCTTCCCAACCCTCAGCGGCGCGACGCGTGCGCGAAACCGGCTCGACCCGACGCGCGCGCTCAACCTACACCCTCTCGCACCGCAGCGCCGCTACGCGGCCGCCGCGGCAGGCATCACCTCGGGTGCCACCGCGCCTCCCGCGCTCAGCACACTAGCCAGTATATTCTAGGCACTATACCCGCACACACACCAGAACAGCTTGCATAAGGGTACGTGCTCCATTATGGCACCTCCAAATATAGAAATGATCCTCTTGATAAGCAGGAAAGGTTGTGTCATTTGTGTTTCATGCCTGTCTACTGGTTTGGTTTGGTTTATTGGGGTTTAACGCCCCAAAGCAACTCAGGCCATCAGGGACGCTGTAGTGAAGGGCTCCGGATTTTTCAACCACCTGGGGTTCTTTAACGAGCACTGACATCGCACAGCACACGGGCCTCTAGAATTTCGCCTCAATCGAAATTCGACCAACGCAGCCGGGACCGAACCCGTATCTTTCGTGGCAGCAGCCGAGCACCCTAACCACTGAGCCACCACGGCGGGGCCGTGCCTGTCTACTACGGGATGGCTGAATGAACTGGAATTGTTTTAGCTGGGGTAAATGAAGGTTTTCTTTCATTGTGGGCCACATAAATGTACTTAGGGTGAATACACAGTCTGCTCCTGCATGGCAGCTTCAAAGGAGATGCTGTTTAACACAAGTTGCCTGCTCTGGCATTGCTGGATTTTTTGTTGATTTTTATGGTTTAGTTTCTTCAGCCTAAGTATTCATACTTTTCTTGGACTGTGGTTTAAGCCGTCATATTCTTTCTCACATGTGGGCTTCTGATGAATATGCTGCTCCTCTCTTTGAAATTATCTGCGACATTGACTTTGCGGTCCTGCGACATTGATCTGCTGTCCTCTTTTCATCACTGTTCAGTTTGTGATGGGTCGGACAGTTGCATCTGACCGTCTTTCAAGGTTGGCTAATCCTTGGCATGGCCTTCTTGACAAAGATTGTTGTTTGGCTTCCAGTATGTTTTTCATCTGTCACGTTCATTAATATGGGTTCCAACAGCTTTGCTGCCTTGGGCAAAAATATTCTTGCACACTGACCCTCCAGCAGCTGTGCCAGGCTGGAAATCAGCCTATGGCAGCGTGTTTTAGAGCTAATTCCGGCTTGCTTTCTTCTGACAGTACAGTTCTGATGCCGTGTTTCCTGCCTTTCTTTAGTAGTGGATGGCTCGATGAGCTGAGCAATTCTAAATGCTTGGGCTAGTTGAGGTTTAGATTTGTTCGGGGCTACGTAGATGTGCTCAAGATGAATAGATGTGTGGTCCTGCTGCGGAGTAGCTTGAGAGATGTGGCACCACGTAACAGGAGTGTGCTCTGTGTTTCTATTGAGGATTAGGGGAAGATGGTGGCCGCAGGTTGGCGCACGAGTTTTGCTCTCGCTGCAGCAGAGCTGATGGGTTGCTGGTCAGCTGGCGCCATTTATTATTACTTCTTTTAACTGCCTGGGTTTCTGCTGTTGCAGCCATTCTGCCACTGCTGCCTTCTCACAGGAATTCCTAGAATACCAATCCACCCTTCCTTTGGCAATTTCATCTGCTTGTCTCTAGTGCTGAGCCGCCATTTGCACCTTTCTGTTGGTGTCTCTTTGATTGCGTTGCATTTCATTTTAGTATACAGACACATGCATGCCTGTGGTAACAAGATATTCCTCAGATGCGTCTAAAGCTTCTTGTAGCCATGTGATGTTTTGGTGGAAGGTGTGCCGCTTGCATACTTCTATTCAGATGGTGACTGTCGGCAGAGGCTATGAAGTGTACGGCTTCAAGCTGGACAAGACAACTCTTTAGCCAATTGTGTTGTCAAGCTATTAGCAACATTACTAAGCAGCACTGCCAATCTGTAGAAATGGGCACAGCCAGCAATTTGGCCTTGCATTACAAGTTATCCCCTTAAAGAGCTTGCCCCCTTTACGTTGTAGGACATGCGTCCTGAAAAAATATGGAAGCTGGAGATTCACCAGCTAGGTCGGCCTGCTTGAGGAAGAAATACAAGATTGCTAGACTACACAACTCCTTTAGTGCCTTGGCCCAGGCCTTAGTTTTTGGACTTAATAATTTAAGTGGCCCTTCCAAGTTATATAACGATCAAAAATTATGGCCAAATATTTAATACTGATTGAAAATTTAATTGTACATTTGCAATTATGGTAATTTGATACATGAAGGAGAAGCGGTGGGTTACAAAAAGAGGTTTAGTTTTTTGCTGATTGACAGAGATTTGGTTGTTTCATTAACATTTTATAAAAGAACAGCGTCCACTTGCAAAAAGGTCATGCCATAAGTAAGAGAGGAGTGACAACAGAAATGAATGGCATCTAAGCGTATTGAAATAATTTAGGATTAGTAACAACACAAGAGAAATTGGTAATGTATAAATTAAACTAAACTATGAACAAAACTGAACTTTGACGTACACCAGATTGTAAAAACTACAGAGAATGTTTACTACATTTGAATCGGAGCGAAAGTGCGGACTTGTGCTACGTAGAAGACGACGGTGAGCAGGCAGTGCTGCAGGACGGAGCAGATGGAAGTTGATGAAGACCACACTCTCCAATGTACAGTGCGAGAGTGTGGTGCAGTTTAACATGAGCCGTGTTGGCTGCGGTGACAGCCAGTGGTCTCGCTGAGCGGCCATTAAAGGAGATCTGTTCGCACAGCCGTGGGTTCGGCTCCCAGTCATGGATATTGATTCAATTTTTTTTCTCTTTCTCATGGTTTCACTTCGAACTTGCATCTCAAGCAAACTAGGTTCGTCCCTGATTTATTCGCCGCGGGACGGAGCACATGGAAGTTGATAAAGACGACGTTCTCCAATGCACAGGGCGAGAGTGTGGTGTAGTTTAACATGAGGCGTGTTAGCTACGGCAACAGCCCAGTGAAAAAGAAAAAAAAACGCAAAACAAGCCGATGCACTAAGTGCGCAAGGCCTATTCCACCAGACTCTACAGGAAGAAATAGGTTATCGTGACGCAAGGGGCCTTTATGAGGATTCCTTAAGTTGCCGACACCTTCAATTTCCTCACTGTGCGCTTTTCTTTAGACTACCTGTATAGCCTCTCCAGAAGGCAGGCACTTACAGAGTATTTGTTTCCTGTACCGTTGTATCGGCAACCTTTTCTGGAGTTCTTCGACACCAGTGTTTTAAAACGTGTTAGGTGGATATGCATTTCTTCTGCTGCCAAAACATTCCTTAAACTACACACATCTATGCTGCCTGTCAAGGCATGGCTTCATGCTAAGGATATGCTTGTGCCATGTACGGTGAATTGCTGCCTGTGCACTACACCAGAGACAATTGACCATAGTTTTATTCTATGCTTTGATGCTGTGCTCTTCTGGGACATATTACAACAAACATTTAAGAAGGACATGGACATCGCACCCTACAGCGTCCGTTTTTTGCCTGTGGAGAAAAACTGTTGTGCCATATGATCTATTTATGTTGCTGGGACTGTTTAGTCTCTGGAAGAGCTGCATGATGGACCACCATGCTGAATCACAAGGGTCGTTGAAATCTGTGCTTCGTGAACAATGCGCTTTGGTGCGGGATGTATATGCTGCCCTGCAAGAGCCGCCTAGCTGGCGCCCCTATCTGGATGCATGTGTGTGTCTCCCAGACTTTTGATGTTTTGGAAGGTGGGGTCAAGCAGGGGTATGGTGGCCTGGTGTTTAGTGGTATAAACATGCTTAGGGTTTTTTTTCGGCACTATTTCCATGCAATAAAGAAAAAAGTGCGGCGATAGTCTATAGAGCTCTCGCTGAGCGGCCCTTAAACGAGATCTGTTCATGCAGCCGCGGGTTCGACTCCCAGTCTTGGATATTGATTCAATTTCTTTTTCTATTTTTCATGGTTTAACCTCTAACTCAGCTGAAGGTAAAAAACAAGGCACCCGGCGATCGAAGCACGAGGTCCCGTAGTGAAGTTTTCGCTTCAAAAGTAGCTTTGTTTGAATGATGTGAGCATGGTTACAAAAGTAGTTTTTCAAAAAACTAATAATAATCAATGTATTGTTTCGCAAATCTTTCATGTCTTGTGTTTCGCGCTGTGCTTTCTATGCTCTGAAAGCGACAGTGACGTTACTGGTCACCTGCACCCACTCCTTATTCACATCTACTCTTGTAGTGCATATGCATGCTTACTGAGTAGAAATTACTCTTGTAAAATATATTTGTTAACCTCATCGCATGCTGTTATATCACGAACAGCAGACCAACAAATACTCAGCACTCATGATAAAGCGTTATTTATTTATTGATCGTTATTCTCCTTATTTTCTTTTGAGACTAAATACCTGTCGAGCAGGCGAACTAAACTGGCATTGATATTTCCCTCTTGTGTCATGTGCAACATTTTCTTGCGGAACTTGTGAGCCCTTTTCTCGGCTTTTCTTGCTTCTGCTGCTTCATCTTTGTGGAGCGCAAGAAGCTGCTGGACAACAGAAGCATTTTGCCGCTTGCGGCGGCTTCTGTCACCTCCAGTTCTTCCGCCACCAATGTCCACTTTGTCCATGGTGCCACTTGTGCTGGGTAGCACAGCAAGAGCAGATGTGCTCAGCACTGCAGCAGTGGTACTAGTACTTAGCGTGCTGGCAATGTTGACTTGGGGGTCTGTGGTAGCTCTGAGGGGCCCGTCTTCCCCTGAAGCAACCACCTCCGCATCTCCTGGTGCCTCAGTGACGACTGGCAGCTGCACATGACCAAATATAGTATATTCCATTTGCATCGTCCCAGGCGAGGGGTCAAGTTGCCCTAATGGTGTGCAATCATCAGCTGTACCGACCTATGCCGGCAAAAAGAAAGGTACAATTCGAGAACTTTAATCTGCACATAACTGCATAGATATATTATTGAAAAACTTAACAGTACAGGCTAGTGAGCTGATCACTCAAAAGGAATAATGACTAGTATGTTTAAAACGAGTGAGACATTGGAGCGCCATTCTTAATATATAATCTTGGCAAGAGGCCAAACCAATTACCCAAAGTAGAGATTAGGTGGGGACTTCAGTGGGCACTTTGGTTTGAACGGGAGTGGGATAGTAAGTACCTTTTTTCGTCCTTAGCTGACAGCCACGGTTGTACAAGGGTTATTTTTTTCTGTGCAACCTCTTCCCTCTTTTTTCTAGCCAGTTCTCTAATATCTGCATCCGGCCTGCCTTGTGCAGTATTTTGTACATTTAGATATTAGTAGTCATGGAAATCGACAGTGACTGAGTCGTCTAATAAGAGCTAATGTTTGAAACTGCAAATTACCTCCAAATTTTCCTCAACCCGTCCATCATCATTGATGGGTAGGCTACCGAGGAAACTGTGAAGCGGCCAGTAAAACTGCCACGGGACACCAGGAGACCCAGTGGACGTTGCTGTTCGTCTCAGCTGCCTAGAAAGATGGAAATGATTGAATGTGCTCCTTGTGATCTCTGCAGTTCTCTTCAACATCACTGTGAACACTGGGGCTGCAAGACTAATGTGACAAAATTATGCCTAACCACCTGGAAGGTACTGGTAAAAATGTGACTTAACTGCACCAGTTGGAGCTTTTCTAGTGGTTGGCTCACCTGACATCATTCTAGCAACATCTGCATAGTAGGCCAATGAGGCCTACTCTTTATATATATATATATATATATATATATATATATATATATATATATATATATATATATGTATATATATAAACAATTGGGAAATTTGCTTAGCTGTTACCCTAGCTGATAGCCAGAAGTACCCAAGCACTCTATGAAGTCTCCTTAACTCAGGCAAAAAAAGTAAAACTTTGAACCACATGTATTCGGTTCACCACACAATGCTTACACTTAAGCAGAAGTTGCCTGCCTGAGAATTTGGCCTGCCAGTCAATGAGTGCTAGTTAAATAGGAGGTGAGTAAAGATCACAGCGCTCCACGTGCTCTAGTCATGCCTGCTGACTGCCCTATGGCAAGGTCACTAGCTGTATGGCAGTTTGTAGACGAGAATAGTCCACGCGAAAATGAGAACGACGAAGTTTGCATGCAGAGCGCTGCATGCACGCGTACGCAAACGAAGGCGAAAAAAAGAGTACTTATTTACGAAGAGTACGAACGAAAAAAAAAACGAAGAACAGTCTGGCACTGCATTTTGAGTGCAACATACGCTGATCCTGTCACGAGGCCTTCGTTGTTCAGTTCAAATTGAGACGCTCGCGAGGTAAACAATACGCGACGACGGCGAGAAGAGTTTGCACATTGGTGAACCAGCACATTACTTCCGCATGTGGAGCTAACGTCGCACCATGAAAACGGCGCTAGATGAGCAAAGCGATGGGGATAAAGAGCGCACTTACCGGTATTTCTTGTCCAGGTTATCCATTTTCTGCTTAACCTGTTTTGCCGAGTAGGGGCCTTCGGCCGGCGCTAGACCGGCGTTTAACGCTGCTGCTATGGCAGCATATATACGCGCATTGCGCGTATTTCCACGCAGTGCGGGTAGCTGGTCCTCCCAGATACGAATCAAAGCCGTTGTTGTCGCATCAGGCCAGCTGACACGCCTCAGGGAGGACGATTCTTGCGACACCGCTGCTGCACCAGCCATCCCTTCCGTGGGCGTCGCCATTTTGTATGTTTATCGCAAACGGTAGTTAGCCAGCTTGGTTACGTTAACTGCAGTTAGTGGCGTAACTATAGTTTTGCTTGTCGTGTGAGCACGGCTAACTATAGTTACGGAGAACCATAGTTACATTAACTATGGTTAAGGGCACCCGTGTAAATACAGTTTTAGAGGGGTGGGGCGACAGGTCCAGTTCAGCAGAGCTGTTCTGGGTGTCCGTCGCCGAGGCTGCCGCTGCTGAAAGTGGGGCCTGAGGGCCTCCGGCGAGGATCGCGTAGTCTTCCCGCGCAATTTTCAGCTCTGTGGACTGTGTCACCGACTTCTGTGGTGGGGACTTGGTTGTCGACCCCAGGTCCTTCGGATCGACCTGTGTGCCGACAGAAACCGAAGGCGGCAGCGGTCCCCGCGTCGCCGCTTCGGAGTATGTCCCTTTCTGTTGGAAAGAGACGCGTTTTTTTGCTTCAAGGTAGGACAGGTTTTCTGTGGTCTTCAAAGTTATAATTTGTTTTTCTGTTTTCCAGACTGGGCACGACCTGGAGTACGCGCCATGTGCGCCATTGCAGTTGATGCATTTTGGTGTGCGTTCGCATCTTTCTTCTGTATGTGTGTCTTCTGCGCATGTGACACAAGTGGGTTGGCCCCGGCAAGCCAAAATGCTGTGTCCAAAGCGCTGGCACTTGAAACATCGTCTCGGATTCGGTATGTATGGGCGGACTTTACAATGGAGGTATGCGGCGTGGATGGAGTCAGGCAGAGTTGTGGTATTGAAAGTTAAGACAATGTGTTTTTTCTTGATTTCAACATTGTTTCTCCGGATAGTTATTCGTCGGGCTGCTATTACTCCTTGTGCAGATAGTTATTCTTCCAGTTCCGCATCGGTACTCTGTAGGAGTTCATATTCAGATATGACGCCCTTTGAGTGGTTCAGGGTGCGGTGCGGGGTTACCTGTACGCTCATTTCTCCAAGATTCTGTAACGACATCAGTTTGGTGCTCTGTTCTTTTGTGTTGATTTCTACAAGGAGATCTCCGGTTCGCTGCTTTTTTGCCTTGTAGTCTTTGCCTCCACACCTTTTTAGAGTGTTGGCGATCACAAATGCAGACAAGTTTGCTACAGGTTCATCTGTGTTTGAGTGAACCATGAAAAACTTCGGAAACGTTTCTGGTTTCTGTGGCATCAATTTTTTCGCATGCGACCCCTTTTTGGGGACAGACTGAAGCACAAAAGAGTATACCTCTCCCAAGCTATTATCGGGAACGGGTGGGAGATAAAGGGGGCTAACACACTGTGATATTGCTTTCTTTTCCTCTCCGCAGCTACTGACCCAACAACATTAGTACTTGAACGCAAAATGTTTGTACCATTCTGATATGCCTTATTCTGCCCATTTTCTCTTATTTACTGTTACCATATCAGCTTTCTCTTAGAATTCTACATAGCACTGGCAGTGTGTGAGTAAACAATAAAACACTCGCCATGGTTCGAAATCTCGGGTTGATGTTTCACTGCAGGTGTTTTTCCTGGAATTGAGAAATAAACCTTTGCATGGCGAACGGGAATCAATAGCACACAAGTCTTACGCGACACCCGCAGCTGCGTAGCGTCACGCGCCTTTGACGGCAAAAAAGGCTGTGACAACACACATGGCAACCGCCTTTTGAAACCAAGAGGTCATCTACTATTCCGCTGCATCCATTTCGACATCATCCATATTGTTTTACGAAGGCCATAGCCCATAGATGTCTTGTGGTCCTTTGTTATGAATGCCAGTGGAACCTACGAAGCTTTATTTTGTAATATTGCTTGCCGTGGCTGCCGCTACTAGTCATGAAATTATTGTTCAGGGTCGTGAGAAAAGAATAACTATAAACAACAGCGGGCCCCAGCGCTAAGTACGAGTGCGCCGGTGAGTTTTAGAATAGGGGTCTCTCCTACGCAGCGGAGCCAGGCTTGCGTTTATCGACTGCAGCGCCACTACGGCAGACCAAAAATATACTCTGAAATAGATTTTAAAATATGTGTTCATTTCATCGTCAGAAACTGTTATTATTGCAGACATACCATTTAAGAGTAAAAATTATAAGTGTGTGTTTTTACTGAGTCGAGAAACTCCATTCGAACGTCCCACCAAGTCATCTCTACGGCAACCAAACGATGCGTACTCGCTTAGCCCAGCAGCTTTGTAAACACAGAAGCAATCTGAAAATATAGGGCATTTCATCGCTAAAATTTTGTGGTGAGGTCATCATCAGACAAAGCGATAGCTTCGTGTGCCTTTTGTTTGCCGTTAACTTAATACACAGATTAGCGGTGACAACGAATCGGTGGTGAAGTGGAAGGCCCCGCTTCGACCGGTGCCGCCATGTTGCCTGTACATAGAGCGGCGTTGTGGCTCACGCCTGTTTGAACCGCACGCGCTCTCTGACGTCAAACGACGTATACTCGCTAAGCCTAGCAGCAATGTAAACACAGAAGCAATCTGAAAATCTGGGATGTTTTATCGCTAAAACTGTGGTGAGGGCATCATCAGACAAAGCGATAGCTTCGTGTGCCTTTCGTTTGCCGTGAACGTGGGGCACAGTGCAGCGACAACAACGAATCGGTGGTGTAGTGAGAGGCTCCGCTTCGACGGGCGCCGCCATGTTGCCTGAACGTAGAGCAGCGTTGGGGCGCACGCTATTTTGGCGAAATAGCGTTCGCCGCTAACGTTAACCCAAGACGCAGGGCGGGGCTTGCGTTCTGCGCATGCGCACTTCGATGCCCCAAACTTCTTGGGGCCCCCAAAGCTTGGGGCCCCCTATTCTAAAATTCCCTAATGAAAAAGAGTGTGCCAGCGGCGCGAGCTGCACGCGCATACCAGTGGACAGGCTGCTGGCTCAATGCGCTCCGCCAGCGACGTGCCCGGACAGAAACGCCAAAATGACCCTCCCTCGTCTTCAGCGCTCCTGTCTGGACGTGGCAGCGATTGTTGCGCAGCTCGAGCCACTGGGCAGGCCCATGCACTTTCCTTTTAAGTCAAAAAGGCTACTACTGTGGCTAGTTGGAAAAACATTCTTGAAGGTATTGGTGAGCGCTATCACAATACGGAAAAGGGACGAACACAAAGGCCGAAGGGCTTCGTCCTTTGTGTTCATCCCTTCTCCGTATTGTGATAGCGCTACCATTACCTTCAAGAACTTCCCTTTTCATCAACTGTGACATCTGTTGTTCGAACAAGCGTCGTCGCCTCGGCGGACGTGGTTTTGCGCCTCGCGTCTTTCTATCATTTTTTGTTATCTCCATGTGGCAGCGATTGTGAACCAGCTCGGGTATGATGTCATCACTCTGTAAATTTTGTGTCATCCTCTCACGTAATCCCGCACGCCTGCGACCCGAGTTCGGTGGAAACCTAGACGCTGTCTTATCTTTAGTGAATTTTCTGTAGCTTCTAGTGTCTCATGACGTCACAGGGCACCAACTTCCGACGACACATATTGCAGACACTGCCGGCGTCAACATAGCCTTCTAATGATTTTGCATTAATAATGATACTAACTTAAATTAAGGCACAATAAATGGGTTGCTTCACTCACGTGAGGACCAGGCACGGTCAAGAAAGTAGGTGTGCTCCTCGTGGTTCCGAAGAGGCGCTGGCCGAAAAACCTGTACATCACATCGCGGCTATGGCAGCGGACGCACGTGTCTCGCCGACGGAGTCCACTATTGACTTGAACCAGCAGCGTGAACGCCGCAATGCGCACAGAACATCTCAGCACTCGAAGGGTCGTTGACATCGCCGCCTGCGGCCATCGCGAACACGACTGCAAGCGTGCCTTGCGCGCTTGAGAACTGTCTGAATAGTGCGCATGCTGCGTGGCTTCACCGCTGACGAGCGCGGAGAGAGAGGCGAAGGTGAGAGAGGGCAAGTTAAGATCCTCGCCAAGGAAAGGAGGAAACGCGTGGCCCATTGGCCTACCCGCAGTAACCGGTGCCGAGTCACACTGTGGAAACAGTCCGCCAACCCTTTGAAAACGACGTTTCCAAGCACGAAAGGCACAAAAGCGGTGAATCACCGCAAAGTGCTTTGTCTGGTTCGTGCGGTGTCGCCAGGAAATTCGCCCGACCGGCGAACAGCGCCAACCGGGTCCACGAACGCTGTTTGTTCGTTGTTCCGGTTCCCGGAAGCTGTCGTACCGAGGGAACATCCCAGCAACCTGTCTCGTTTCCCTGCCGTTCGTGCAGTGTGACTAGAAGTTGTGGGACGAGTTGGTTGGGCGACTTGTTGACGGCTCGTTTGCGAACATGTTTGGTTCATGTCGTTGTTGTGTTTCCGCAGTGTGACTCGGGCTTTACCCTTTTCACTTTGGTGCCCCTCATTGCTTGAGTCATTTGGTTAATTGTAGTGTAGACGCCCTAGATTTCAGTTCTAGCCCAACTAAGTCAGATGCGATGATTTCCAACGATACAACAACTGTTAAGGTGATTACAATGTAACGGCCTAAAATACCCAGACTGCCCGAATACAAATATCTCGGAGTATGGGTAAACGAAGGCAAAAATACACGGAAAAGAATATCCGCGCTAAAAAACTTATTATTGCATTATTTATACTCAGCTGTTTCGGTTGTTGAGCGCAGGGGTGTGCTACGACGTCACTATCAGGGAACCCTGGTCACATGCGCCCCAAAAGCTGTGACGCACGGATTACTGCGGCGTCTGCTTTCGTACACATGCTGGGAGTAACAGCGCCTTTCTAAATCATGTGCCGGCAAGCTTGGTCAATACTGCGAGACACTAATACCCCTGTCACACGGGACGTTGCATGTTATTCGTAGGAAATGACATTCACACCGAATGTCATTGAAAACTGGCGTTCCCGTTCTACACGAGTATACAAAATGGCATTTGGTATTGATGGCGATGTCCATCGCAGAACTACTATGACAACAAAACGGTATAAATCATGGTTTTCATATACATATGTTCTGTTTATTGTTTGTAGCACACTGTTAAACATGAATAAACTCTAAAAATTCGTTGCAACGCCATGCGACAGCAATAGTCAACAAGCAATCCACTGAAATATCCAAAGCAAGACAGGCTCAAAGCCGCTCACGACCATCCCTCCCGCCCGCCGTTCCTTCATAGTCGGCATTATGGAGGGCTGCGACATCAGTGCCGATTTTTTTACAGTCGCTAATGAGCAACAATGTAAGAGAGCTTTACTTATTCTGCAGCTATTAAGGATGAAGCGCAGGAACCGGCTGCAGCGTCTGAAGCTTGCAATTCAAGAACGCGCCAAGACGACGAGAGATTTAGAGCTGCGTCTGCTGGCGAATACGTTCACGTCGGCCGCTGTTGGGAGGTCCACTTCGTCAGGGATTATCCGCGAGCGGTGGGCCTTCCCAAGAAATTAGAAATGGTTCGAAGACACCTTGCCTAACCTCGGGGAATCTCATTTCAAGCAGGCGTTCCGCGTGAGTCCTGCCACGTTCAGGTACCTTGTAGAATCGCTGCAGCGAGTTTTGCAGCGTCAGGTGACGAACATGCGGAATCCGATTTTCCTGAAAAAAACGAGTAGCCGTTGGATTATATCGCCTGTGTTCCAGCGCCGAGTACCGGACAATAGCGCATCTTTTTGGCGTCGGCCGCTCGACTGTGAACATTGTGTACGGGGAGTTTTGCCGAGCGATCGTCGACGTTCTCGAAGGCGCCTGGGTACACATGCCGAGCGAGGCGGTAATGGCCGAGCACATGCGCGTGTTTTACGCCGTTACTGGTTTCCTGGAGGCCATCGGCGCACTAGACGGCTGCCACTTCGAGATCTCACCGGCCAAGAAAGACGCAGCTGACTACTACAACTACAAGGGATGGTAGGTCTTTTATGTTGCTTTTAAATTTGTGAATAGCAGTGCAGGGCAATGACAAAAGAGCAGATGACCGAAAACTGCGTTGTTATTTAATGCACAAATCATTAACTAAGACTTAATGAAAGCACGTGCCATAGAATTAAGCTTTATCTAAATAAAGTGGCGATTTGGGATATTGAGGCATATGTAGCTTGGCCACTAAAATGCACGGTGTTGTATCGGCACTTTCATTGGCAGGTGCGGGCGTTTCGTTTTCTCTGTGCATGCTAAGTGGCACACGAGAACTTTTCTTGCACAGTGAACAGCATGCAAGTTCTAGCATCCGTGACTAATGTTTCTTCCTGCACACTAGTGCAGTAGGTATTTTCTTATGGGCCCAATTTTAAGTGTCAGTTTAAAATTATGCTCACAAAAGAGTCAACTTCAAACGCATCTTTAACCAGTGTTTTTTTTTAGGCAACAACATGACCTACGAAACCTGTGTAAGTGGAAATATTTCTGTATATAATCCGTTCGTATTTTTAAGCTCAATGTTGACAGAATGCTTCAATTTTTTATTTCACTTCAGACAGTGTCTTCATCGTGCTGGTAACCTCTTCTTACATACAGGTACAGCATCATACTGCTGGCAATCGTCTACCACGCTACCATTTCCTCTACCTGAACGTAGGGAGCCCGGGCAGGTGCCACGACGCCCATGTCTACGGCAGGTCACGGCTGAAGAATTATGTGGAGAGTGACCACTTCAAGTCACCTGCGTCAGTAATTGAAGGCACTCCAGTGGCACGACTCATACTCTGTGACCAGGCATTTTCCCTGACGCCGCATTTGCTCAAGCCGCATCCCAATGCCCCGAGCGGTACCAAGCAGGCAATATTCAACTATAACCTGTCAAGGTGAAGGCGAATTGTGGAGAATGGGTTCGGTCGTGTGAAGGCCCGCTTCAGATTCATCATGAAGCGGATGGAATGCAAACTGCTTAACGCAAAACAGGCTATTAGGGCGTCCTGCGCTCTGCACAACATATGTGAAGCCTTTAGAGATAACGTGGAGGAACAGTGGGTGCAAGACGTGCACAACTACAATGCATTGTACGAGCAGCCTTCGCACAACACTGATGTTTGCATTGGTGAAGGCCAAGATGTAAGGGCTGCACTTGCCGAATACTTCTGGAAACTGGCCCAGTAATTCCGGTGATACACATGTAGGTCAGGGAAATGCTTTATATTTCGAGATACTTGAGTAGTGCCTCAGTGAGACGTTTCTCTGTTGCGGCTGATTCACGGAGAATCACGGAGAACTCCATTCTTCTCAGTTCCATTCCTTGTTTTCGGCTCTCTTTGATGTCGGAGCATAACTACCGGTTCCTGTTGACTAGCTCGGTCAGCAGACTCTTTTGCGTGGCATGCCGGCTTTGTTTTGCTGCTGGGCTGCCTGCTTCCAGTGGTGGAGCCCTGCTGCTGTCCTCTGTGTCCACTACTGGTGAAGAGGTTGAGGGCACTGCAGCAGACTCCAACGGCACTTCATGTGTTGGTGCCAGAGGCGTCAGACCAGCACTGCCATCCATTGCACAGTCTTCATCAACTGCTCCTCCATTTTGCATGCTATCAATTATCTGAGAAAACAAAAAAATATGCCGCATGTAAACATATTTGTGCTTCCAAGGATACACATGCAGCTCAAGCAACACTATTTTTGTAGGTACTTGAAAAATAACTACCTGTTGCATGCAGCCTTCACAATCTTAACAGGCGCATTAAACCCATTTCTATATTGAATATTCTGCACTACTTTAGCATTTTGTGGTGAATGTGACATTTCTCATGAGCAACTTTCATGTGTACATGATTTGAACTCAGTTTTTGAGCGCAGCGGCACACAGCCAAAGAAAAGAAGCAGGAAGAGAAGAAGGACGAACACAGCGTTGTTCGTCCCTCTTCTCTTCCTGCTTCTTTTCTTTGGCCGTGTGCCGTTACGCTCAAAAACTATGAGTTCAAATCAAGTATACCAACTAGCCCAAGAACAAACTCTACTCAAGTTCATGTGTACATTTTTACTCACCCGCAAGAGGCGTTGTGGGTAATGAATGAATAAATATGCCAAGTTTCCATGTGTCATGCCATAGAGGATCAATGCGTCTGGTTCCTTTATAAGTTGCACAAAAAGAAAGAGGTCTTCCTCACGCTGGGTTCACAACTAGGAGCCCTGCATTGGGCTATAGAAGCGTACTTACCATTTAAACAGTGGCACCATCGCCACCCATGCTCTCCTCCACAAGGCTGCTGTCATTGTCAGGCAGGCGGCCAAGAAACCTGGCAATTTCTTTATAGAAACGCGATGTGATGGCGCCTTGCCCTGTCGTTTTTCGGCTCAGCAACCTGCATGAAACGTATGACTTTGTAGCGGGGGTGTTTATAAGCTGCAGAGGACTCTACATGACTGCTGCTAGGGGAACCGTTGCCTCTTCTCAACATGCAGTCACTGTTGATCTGCCCAGCAATGTGTTGCATGTATGTACTTTAAGTGCTTACACTAGGAGCAGTCAAGGGGAGTGAATTCCAAGTAAATATTTCGGCACAGCAATGCTTCTGCGCAAAACTAATACATGTGCACGTTTTATGCACCAAGTAGTCGCCACGGGGAACGGTTTAGAAAAAGTTTGGCATCCGAGACACAACGTAAAACCAGGATGCCTTGCAAAAAGAATCAGAAAATTAAAACAAAGTGGAAGTTGTGGGATAAAAATTACGCACAAATACATGAAGCATTTGCGAGCCTGGCTGAAGTAAACGCAGATATCACTACTACGTAGCGGTGTATGTTCAATCACGACTGAAGGCATGAATATAGAATGACACATTACTTGTAATTACCGCGGAGTGAACGGCGAAATACAAAACGACGACAGTTTTCAGTACTGTTTTGAAACGTGGCACTATAGCAGAAGCTGCTCAATACCCACAGAGATTCGGCACGCGAAAAAAATCAACCGCCACTTGCGTCTATCGGTGTATACTCTGCGCTAAGCAGCGTGCGACGATGCAGGTGTGCACCCTCGCATCTGAAAATAGCATGGTGAATGAGCAGCGCACTGTAAGGCAAAATGAAAAGGAAAGGCGCCACTTACCGGTATCTGTTTCCAAGGTTTTCAATCTTCGATTTTATCTCCTTTACGGTCTTATCTGCGCAGGCACTCACAGATTGCAACGTACAAGCTCATGTTGCGCTTCGCTCAGCGCAAATCGCTGAGGTGGTCTTGCCACACATTAATCAGCGCCCGCGTTTCGTCGTCGGTCCAGTGCGTTTTCTGCTGGGCTGGCGAAGCTGCGGGGTTGTCTTCCATGATATGGTAATAATGACCACGCTGCTCAACGAAAGATGGAGGCTCAACGAAAGATGGAGGACGGCGAGGGCGGTTTGTAAATAAACATGGCCGTCTCTATGGTAGCCGTCGGCGACTGAGAAGAAGAGTATTGTTGCGGAAATCGCTTAAAATACCCTGTTTACATCGAAAAACGATTCAAAAGTTCATTACAGCAATTAATAAAAGCGTTTACTTTGATTATATTTTTTTTTTCACTTGTAAATTTTATAAAATTTGACCAAGCCGCTGTCGTTGAGATTACACAGGTCGCGCTTGCATGAGTTCGGGAAACTTATTCACTGGGCGAATGTCGTTAGCTGTGAATCTCATTGACTTTGGCCGTGTAGCAGCAAAAAAAAAACGCCATTAACACGTAATGTCATTCGCTGCGAATGACGTTACATGTACCGTGTGACAGGGGTATAACAAACGCCAAGCTAGTGAAGGACGACACCGAGTCCTGATACCAAGTGGCTCGCTTCAGCCAATCGCAATCGACTTACCGCGTTGCGAACGCAGTTTCTGGGTTCGCCTTGCTACGCCGACGCTCGGTGGACGTCTGTGTCGGTGGCCCGTAGCTCACAGCGCTTCAATGGGTTGATATCCGTCTCTTCACATCGCTCCGACGGCCCAGCCGCTTTGCGAGACTGCTCAGGGTCCCGTGATTACGATATCGGTTGCTTGCCGAGCCAACAGTTCCTGTGATCGCTAAATGAATTGTTCCACTCAGTTGTGCAGGATTCCGCATTTAACGCACGAGTATGTAACTCCCTCAGTAATGCGCCCATGCCGACGTCTGCAAATGGGCTCAACTTTTGTTTACATATATCTGCATCTGTACGCAGGCAGCAGTTGCGTTCGGCATGATTTGCAAGCTGTGTTCTGCTGAGATGAAAGTCTTCGCTTTGCGCTGGTTGTGCGTTCGCTTTCTTACGCAGTGCGGTAACTGCAAGAATCGCCAAAGAATGCGACTGCCAGACTATAGGGAACGCTTCATAGCCAGGTTGTTGACACCACGTAGGACACGTGTTTCTGTAACTACCTTTTCAATGTGACATGTACTTGATTTAAGTTGGTTTATCTAGAAGTATGTTCGGCACCCATTTAGATCAATAAAATTAACTTTATTTGTGGCGCTCTAGTGACGACGGGTGCTTGACAACGTCTTGACAAGAAGAGCGTTGATCATTGGCCGGGTCTAAAATGGGTGATCCCTCTTAGGAGGAAGGTCGCGTGTGCGCGAGGAGGTTATCAAGTGGGATTAGTTTTAGAATGGGGAGGGTGATTGATGGCTAGTAAAGCTGATTAAGTGGTTGACCTGCAACACTGCTAAAAGAAAAAAGGGCAGCTCAGCAGAAAGGAATCTGGGGTGTGGTGCGTGGCGACATAGCGCGCATGGGCTTGAAAGGCTGTGCCCATCTGTGACCAGTGACTTTGTATGACTATGACTGGCTGCTTTAACCTGAGAAACTCAGATAAGGAATTAGTCAGCACGGCTGAACGAAATACCGGGTAAAGTATCCAAATAAAAAGAGAGCAAACAGAGAAAGCATGAAAAGAAAGGGAGGGGGTGGAAGGGAACGTGGGCACTATTGTTCCTTCGAAGTGATGGCAAGAGAAGCCGAGAACAAGATAACGGTAAAATGAAAAAGAAGAGATTAAAAAAATATATAAAAAATTGCCATTGAGGGTGTAAAGGCCGCGTCATGGCGGAAGAGTAGGGTGAAAGAAACGATTATGAGGCGGTATGAAGCACTGGTAAATGCTGTGACCGTGTGCTAGACCTGTTTAAACATTTACGCTAGTCCGGGAATGTATTTGAGAAATTCTAAGTTTCCTCTGGATATGTTAATAACGGCTGGTGGTAAGGTTTTAAACTTGTGAGTCAGAAATGCCTCTTTATTTTCTGTCGCTTGCAGATTTGAAGCTTTATTGATGAATGAATAGATTAAGTTCATCGAAGTTGTGACCACGTTGATTAAAATATTCCACCACTGCTTCTGTAGATTCACTACTGTGTCAGCTCGATGACCATTTATTCTGGGGCCAAGGGCGTACGAAGAAGTTTTTGCGGGGGGGGGGGGGAGGCACCCGATGGCCGGGATTGGGGAAGGGGGTACGTCAGCATCAAAAATGCACTATTTGCGCAACTAAACTACGCACATGAAACAAAAACAAATTAGTGTATCTGTGTGTGATGTTGTATCTATGTGTTCCGCGAGCGGCGACGTGGTGTGCAAAAGCGAGAAACAGCAGCGGCGCGGCGGTTCCGCCTCGCCCGGGCGTCAACAGATGTAAAGAGGTCCCAGTTTTGCTGCTGTTTCTGGCTTTTCCACACCACATCGCTACTGGCGGCATGCACAGGTAGAGTGAGAAAAGAGCATAAATGTACGCTATCTACGTACCATAAGCGTATGCATGCTTACATACGTTAAACTCTGGCGCATTCCCAGTTTTACTTCAGCGCATGCTAGCACAGACGCAAAAACAAAGCCAGCCAGTAGTGGTGCCATCAAGTTCCCAGGATGGGAACCATTACTGTCAACAAGCCCACTCTCCTCTTAAGCCTAGAAGCGGCAGAATCGTCATTCCGAATATAAAAAATAAAGCAAATTTATCACTTATACGTTATCTTATAGGCGAGGTGAGACAGAGCCAAAAACCGGTGCCCCGTTTATTGCCTCTGAACACACTGAAAAAGGCCTTTTGCTCATGGCCCCAGTATTGGGCCACGGCCTTGCTCACGAAATGCCTCGAAACTCACCGTTCCTGTTGTTCCATGTGCTGCTGCTCACCGGCTATCACCTGCTTGTTTCACCGACTTGCCGACTGGTTCCGCAATCTTGCGGCGCTAGCTGGTTTCTGGACGGCTGCGGCTGCTCATCAGGTCATCTGTGCGCACCCCTGCCGATTTTGGACACAATCGACCTTCGGGCCTGGCAACGTGCTACATTATCAGCTGACGAGGACACCTACGTAAAGCGCCCGGATTTTGCCGCCCCCTTGAGCCACGGCAGTGCTCACGAATTGCCTCGCCACTCACCGTTCCTGTTGTTCCAGGTGCTGCTGCTCACCGGCTATCACCTGCCTGTCTCACCGACTTGCCAACCGGTTAAGCAATCTTGCGGCGCTAGCTGGTTTCTGGACGGCTGCGGCTGCTCATCAGATCATCTGCGCGCACCCCTGCAGATTTTTGACACAATCGACCTTCGGGCCTGGCAACGTGCTACATTATCAGCTGACGAGGACACCTACGTAAAGCGCCCGGATTTTGCCGCCCCCTTGAGCCACGGCAGTGCTCACGAATTGCCTCGCCACTCACCGTTCCTGTTGTTCCAGGTGCTGCTGCTCACCGGCTATCACCTGCCTGTCTCACCGACTTGCCAACCGGTTAAGCAATCTTGCGGCGCTAGCTGGTTTCTGGACGGCTGCGGCTGCTCATCAGATCATCTGCGCGCACCCCTGCAGATTTTTGACACAATCGACCTTCGGGCCTGGCAACGTGCTTCATTATCAGCTGACGAGGACACCTACGTAAAGCGTCCGGATTTTACCGCCCCCTTGGGCCACGGCAGTGCTCACGAATTGCCTCGCCACTCACCGTTCCTGTTGTTCCAGGTGCTGCTGCTCACCGGCTATCACCTGCCTGTTTCACCTACTTGCCAACCGGATAAGCAATCTTGCGGCGCTAGCTGGTTTCTGGACGGCTGCGGCTGCTCATCAGATCATCTGCGCGCACCCCTGCCGATTTTGGACACATTCGACCTTCGGGCCTGGCAACGTGCTACATTATCAGCTGACGAGGACACCTACGTAAAGCGTCCGGATTTTACCGCCCCCTTGAGCCACGGCAGTGCTCACGAATTGCCTCGCCACTCACCGTTCCTGTTGTTCCAGGTGCTGCTGCTCACCGGCTATCACCTGCCTGTTTCACCGACTTGCCAACCGGTTAAGCAATCTTGCGGCGCTAGCTGGTTTCTGGACGGCTGCGGCTGCTCATGAGATCATCTGCGCGCACCCCTGCCGATTTTGGACACATTCGACCTTCGGGCCTGGCAACGTGCTTCATTATCAGCTGACGAGGACACCTACGTAAAGCGTCCGGATTTTACCGCCCCCTTGGGCCACGGCAGTGCTCACGAAATGCCTCGACACTCACCGTCCCTGTTGTTCTAGGTAGGTTATTACAAGTGTTCTTGTTACCGAGATGATGTTGTCTGTCTTGTAGCAGTGTCGTGGCTACCCCATATCCCGAAATGTTTCCGCACGGCGGCAGTGTACATTTGGCGCATTTTGATCCTGGGTGGTGACGTTGAAACAAACCCAGGCCCTATGACGAAGGGCCAAGAGGAAAAGCTCGAACTGGTCTATGAAACTGTTCATGGGCTGGAGACGAAGCACACGAACATCCTCGATAGTGTTAACAAGATTCTGGCTTGCAAAATGAAATGAAGGCTTTAACTGATCGTATGCGCATGAACTTGAACTTAAAGGTACAGTGAGGAGAGCTTTATTAATATTCGTTTTATAGCAAAATCCGATAGTTCGGCATGTCACGGCTTTGTTGCCACTTGGCCGGCAGCGAAAGATGCATTTATTTTTAAGAAATTTGGATTCGAAGTTTAAAAAGTTTTTCCCGCCGTTGATTCAAACCTGAGACTCTCTTATGAAGACACAGGACTAAGCGACGTGAAACATTACGTGCACATGACGTACGCAGACTCTGTGATTTCTGGCGGCTAGCAGTGCGGCCTAGCAGCAGCCGAAAGGAAGCTACCACCGGCCGCACGTTGAAGGCACCTATGGGCTATTGCGGCCGTCGCTACCGTCGCTTCGTTTACGTTTGCATCGGCGTTTTTCCAGCGTTACGCTGGATCCCGTTCTCGAAGTCGTCAACTCTCGCAAATAGACACCTTCAGCATACCGTGTACCTTGTTACCGTTAGCGGAGTACCGGGAGCCCGCCTACCGCCGGTGAGCAGGCGCTGATTGGTCCCGATGATGCAGGCGCGCGCGTAGCTGCCGGGTACGTGGCGCCATCTGGCGACGTCAAGGAGATTCGCGCATGCATTCTCAGGCAGCACCGAACATAAGAATAGTGTTACAAAAATGATGTGTGAGTTGGAGTAATGTTACATGTTGCGTTGTAACTTTACATTAACATTAAAAATTACACATAACGTTATAAGTTATATAGGAAAGGTTACTCTCACGTTGTAAACAAATATTGCTTAATATAATCTTCTAAAGTTTATTATAATGTTAGAGATGCAACTATAAAACAACATTCTTAGAGTAAAGATGTTTTTAAACTAACAGTACTTTGTAACCACATCTCTTGATAGTACTCGCCATAGATTATATTAAGAGCCCCATTATTTTGTCACAAAACATTAGTTATTACCCATTCCCCACTATCACTCATGGGACATCCCGCAGTAGGGGGTACATAAGCTCGACGGCACGATATCCGTTTGGAGGTGAGTGAATACAAGTTACATGTTGTGGTGTAGTGGAGAAGGTGTCGCTCTTGTTGTTGGTTCTTGCGAAGTGTTGTAATTTGGTTGCCGTCACAACTGGCGGGCCTGCATGCTTGTGCGGGGCTGCTTCACTATTTTTGAGAAAGTTCCATTTATGTTGTTTACATGTTTCATGAATGTTCGGGGAAGGTTATTCGAACATTTATATGTAACATTACAAAAACGTTAGAAAAAAAGGACATTAAGTACATTGAAATAACACTGGAGCATAACAAAAATGTAACATTGTCGCAATGTTTCGGTGCTACCTGGGTTGGCTGCGCGCGGGCTCCCGGAACTCAGGTACCGGTAACGGGAACACGGTACACGGTATGCTAAAAGTGTCTAATAACTTAGGCCTGCACTTCAGCGACCTCAGCCCCACAGAGCGTCAAGTAGTTGGAAGTTGACTGGCACAACCGGGAGCGTTTCACCGGGCGAGCGTGCGAAGACTCAGGGTGCTCTTTACACTGCAAACTGCCTTGTACGATCACCAAAAATCTTGCCAACATAGTTTTTCATCGACCGTCGCGATCATCTGACCAACCTTAACAGACTCCTTCAAAATTAAACTAGCATTTGGACCGTCACTTGGTATTCCTCTGGTGTTCCGCGCTTGTAAATCGATGCGCGTCAAAACCACGCGGGCATACAGAGCGCATAGACGCGAAGCGCCATGAGATACCGAAACCCATGTGGCCACCTGTGGCGCCGCTAAGTATTGATTTTCTTGGTTCACAACGTTCAGGTTGTCTTTTGTCGGTATTCCTTGTGTGATAAAAGCGCACTTTTGGCTTCAAAACAAAACTTTCTTCCTTATTCAATCGCGCAACCTTCGTTTGTCAGCATCGGTGATTCGTGCCTTCTCGTGCCCCAACACTGTCTTGTCCTATGACGTCATCACGCTTGTAGTTGCGAGTTTGGCCTGTGGCGGCGATACCTGTATTTTGGTTCTTGCTCTTTTCTACGTTACGAGAGCTTTGTTGTCAGTATGAGTGGTGGTTTTGTAATCAGGAGCGGGTAATTTATCGATGCAAGCCAACTTCAATTTCTCCTCAGTGTCCCTTTAAAATCGAGTCTATTCCAGTTCTTCAAAGTGACTTACAGTGTTTAGCTACCCGTGGGCAGGAACTGGAACTTAAAAAACAGTCAGTGCCTACCACAGTATCTCCCACGAGTCGTACACACGATGTGTCCAACAGGCAAGTAAAACTTGACGACCTGGAAAACCCTTGCCGCCGGTCTAACATCGTTTTTTATGGTGTTCAGGACACTGATGAGTCTGAAACTTGGGAAGGCTCTGGGCGGCTTGTGAACGAATTTCGTATAGCAAACTTGGTATCACTGTGTCTTCCTTAGCCCCTGCTCACCGCAAGGCCGTTTTTTCAGGAAAAAAAGACCCATTATTGCAAAGCTTTTGAACGAAAAAGAAGTCGAAACGCTCATGAGTAGGGGCTAAAGACTCAAAAATACCGATTTTAGCATTTCGCGAGATTGCTCGAAAACGGTTCGTGAGGAACGCAGCCAACTGCTGAAGTACGCCAAATCAGTAAAAAAAGGTGACAAGGTTTGTGTGGCCTTTGATAAACTGCATATCTCTGGGAGATTGCCACGAGCCCGGTTAATCGTGTGTGGCGTTGATTTACTGTACAATGATTCTATCAGAAGGCATTTTGGTAATGATTTTTCTATTGTGAGACATTCCAGCGGCTAAAAAAACAGGGACGAAGGTAGACGAGACAGGACGAACGCCGGCTTCAACTGAGGTTTATTTCACAAACGCCTATCATATACAAAAGGGGGCGCAAGGAAAAGTAATCCGTGACAAGATTAACCCATAATCAAAAAACTGCAGACGGCTCCTTTGCCGTGCCACTCATGTTTGCAACATCGGCGCACCTACTATTTATCGCCTACCTGGCTGAATCCACCCGTTTGCCTTCAGGCAATCTATTTCTTTTTTTGCATAGCGCCACAGAAGGGCTGCTGACGCAGTTTTCTTTATCATAGAAAATACTGAACGCTTCAAAAATTTCTCGGCTCTTTTGAGTCTTAAACCTGCGCATCACACTTGTCCTTTCTAAAAACGCCTTGCATGCTGGCTTGTGTGAGCAACGGCGAATATGGTCCGCTAGGTGACCTCCGCCAGATAACGAATGAGCTGTCCGGCGATGCTCTAGCAAGCGTTCGTTGAGGCAGCGTCCCGCCTGTCCGATGTACCGTCTGCCACAGGCGAGGGGGATGCTGTATACAACACCAACTTCACATTCAACAAGAGGTTTGATGTGCTTAATTTTGCACATAGGCCTCTTTTTGGCATCATTCACCAGGCGGCACATGCGTCCCAGCTTTTCCGGGGCCGAAAGTACTACACGCACGCCACACTTGTCGCCGACCTTCTTGAGGCGATGTGAGACCTGATGCCAGTAGGGCACAACGACAGGTCGCTGTTTGGTACGTGCGTTTTCGCTTGGCTTGCACCGCCCACCAGATTTCACCTCGCTAATCTGGGTTTCCACCACAGATGCCACAATTTCTCCTGGATACCCAGCCATATCCAATCGCCTTAGTTGGTCATGGACGCTGTCACGCACTTGATGCTCGCACGACTTGACAAGAGCAGACCAGACGCAATTTTTTGCTATAGCTCTTTTCACGATCTTGGAATGGGCCGAATCATAGTTCAGAATTTGTTTCTTCGACCGTGGCTTATACTGCCAGCACACACGCGTTTCTTCAAAAATAAGGCACACATCAAGAAACTGGATGCGACCTTCCTGCAGTAATTCGTTTGTGAACTTCATTCCGAATGCATTATTAGCAAATATTTCCAGAATGTTGTTCACGTCGATACCTCTATCCTGAGCATCAATCACATTTACTACCACCAGGTAGTCGTCAACATACCTAAACACTTTCTGCACGTTGGCGCCTGAATACGTTTGTCAATAGTCGATAAAAAATATATCACTTAAAAGTGGTGCTAGGCAGGAGCCTATGCACACTCCTTCTTTTTGGAAGAAATGGCGCTCGTTAAAGGTGACAAAGGTAGATGACAAGTAAAACTTTAAAAGCTCTAAAAAGTTGTCGGTGGATAACTCTGTCCTGTTCTGAAAGGCCACCGGCCCAGTGTCTTCAATAAAGTTCCTTACAGCGCAGGACCGGCGTTCGTCCTGTCTCGTCTACCTTCGTCCCTCCCTGTCTTTTTAGCCGCTGGAATGTCTCACAACAGTACTAGCAACCAACTAGCTCAACTTTCTACGCTTAATGATTTTTCCTTTGCAAGCACACATGCTGCGTCCCAGTCGATGGTATGGCCAGTTTCCTGATGGCGTTGCGCCAAAGCGTTTGAATTAGTTTTTCTTTTGACGACGTCAACCGCGCTTTTAGGATATGCTGAAGTCCTAAGCTGCTCTACACAGGTCAGGCAGGACCTGATACGGAACGGTTATCCAGCCTAAGTACTACGATCACAGGAACGACGCGCCTCTGCTCCGACAATCCGAACTGTGGCATGCGCATAGAAGCGGGTGCCGATTCCGTATGCCTACATGAGTAAGTGAGAACCTTGCTCGCATCTCTTCAAATTATGACGTTCAAGTGGCCCACGTTCCTTCATGCAAACTTCAGCAACGACTCTTGCGAGTCAAGGACGCTCTTGACCTTGATATCCATCCAGGTGTGATCTAGAAGATCCCCTGTCGTGATTGTGACGTTTCCTATATCGGAGAAACAGGAAAATTCAAGACTAGGCTCAAGCAGCACCAAAATGACGTCGCCAGAGGGAAAACTAACTCAAACGGTTTAGCGCAACACCATCAGGAAGCTGGCCATACCATCGACTGGGACTCAGCACCGGTGATTGCAAAGGAAAAATCATTACCAAAACGCCTTCTGATAGAATCATTGCACATTGAATCAACGCCACACACGATTAACCGGACCCGTGGAAATCTCCCAGAGATATACCTGCGCAGCCTTCGAAGAATCGAACATATATAGCTCCCCTTCCCGTCCTTCGCTTCATTGTGATCAAGGAACCCGTACGGGCGCTGAAACGAAACGTAAATTCATTTTGTGTTCTGTGCACCAGTGGCGACTGCAAGTTTTATTTGAGAAATCAGTTTGTTTCAGACGTATGCACTTTTCGGCGGTGGCGCTGCCACTGGCTACTCACTGCCCTTAGCTACTATCATTGCAGCGCTTATGAAGCACTTGTTGGGCATGTGTAGGTGTTAATAGTTACATGACTTGGTGGTTCCATTTATTTGGTTTTCAGGAAAGAAAGCATTCGTACTGCTGATATAGCATTTGTGTTAAAGTTACCTAAATTATACATCTGTGGCATTTACACCACGCTGCTGGATTATCAAGTCGTGATGTTAAAACTAATCTCCTGCATATATAATTTATTCTTGTGCATCAAACTCATACAAACAGTGTACTGTGGCGTTTCTTGACGGCACGGATTGGTTTGAAATTGGGTGCCAACCTTTTCTTTTATGCTTCACAGCTAGGGAGTACAAGGGCTGCGATTCTGCTCGCCTGAAGACCAGTATAGCAACGCTGCTGGCCAGGGAAATCAAATAAATGACTAAAGTGAATGTTTTCACGCACAAATTTTGTGCCAGGCCACTTCCTTTACCTTCACAGCGCTAGCTGCCTGTGTGATATGACTCATCTGTTGGAATAACAACCGCGAAACGCTTTGATCTGTCTTTTGATGATACCTAATTGTGTGGGAAAAAACTGTTGAAAGTGGTATAACAGTTGCATTCTCTTTGCATATACCACTGTGCATTCTGATGTTCGTGTGATTTTTCATGAAGAAAAATGATGTACAATAGCTCCAACCTAATATAGTGATACATTTAGGGGTGTTGAGTTCGGCGAACACGGACCGGGGCGTAATTCTAAGAAGACTTGAGTCGTGCAACAAAGGTGCTGCGCGAACTGGGGACGACGAAAACAGCAACGACGGTGGCGGCGTCAGGAGGCCGAATCTGCCTCGGCTCGCTGGACAGAGTGACGCGGTGAAAGGTCACGCTGTGGATTTTACCTGAAAGGTGACTGCGACATTGACAGAGGTCCCGCGTTTCAGACATCAGGCGGGGGCGTACAAGGCTCTTCATTCACCTGCTGGGAGACGCAGTGCAGTTTCTTTTCCACGGAGGCACCGATCTCAACACAGTGCTGAAGTCGCCGCGACAGCCTTCGATGACGTCTCCCCCCCCCCCCCCCCTGTCCACCGGCTGGGAAACGGCATGGCATTCCTTTCCCACGATGGCGCTGCACCTGGAAGTTCGACACGACAGTGTTCGGGGACTGCTGTCTTTTCCCCTTCCCATCGACCGAGCCGCAAGACAGCGGGAGAGACCAGCACCGGCCTCTGACGTGGGTGGGACGCCAGTGCCCACAACTGTGCACCTGATTGGACATTGATATCTGAACTTTATTCCCGAGTCAAGGATCTGGGGATTACGAAGGGTATTTAAGAGGATGTTGTTTGGTGACCGAACACTCCCATCTCGACTGTAAATATGTAAAATAAACCTTCCTCGATTACGCAGTCCGACACCGTCATTCGGAGCCGGGACCTGCGCGGCTTAACGAGTCAGTCTTCTCCAGGACCCCTCCGTTCTCAACAGGGTTAAGGTATAATTGTGAGCTAGGTTTATAAATTGCATCCTACATAAAATTGCCATATATCTTGCGGTACCCAATATCGTGAACACGTCTTAAACGTCATACACTGTGGACGTTCTTAAAAATCGTGTGCTGTTTGTGTTGTCATGGTATGTGCAAATGATTTCCCTCGCACCTTTCAGATTTGAAATGTGACCACATGTGAACTTCGTTGTGTAGAATGGCTTTTGCTGCACTAAATATGGTAGAACATGAAGAGTCACGCTCCTTTTTTGTTCCACTTATTTGTGAGAGGGATATTGCAGATTTCTATAAAAAAATGCTTGTATGGTTGTGGCTGCTATCTGATACGTAATCTTCCTTTACAATTTTGTCCCTTCCTTGTATTCTTTGTTTGCCTCTTTGGAGACTTATTAATTTATTACAGATGCAGTCTGTTGTAATGTTTCTTGTTTACCTTTCTAGATTTCACTCGCTATGCTTGTAAAATGTGCTCGATCAGCAATTGTATAGTCGCGGGAAAAAAAGCCTTATGGGCATGAATGCTGTGCGAAATTTGCACAGCAATTGATCTTGAGCAGAGGTGTGCACATAAGACCAACAAATTTTACGAATTTTCTTTTTTGCAAAAGTACCACTCTATTGTGATTTTGAGCACAGCACATGCATATAAGGGATGCACTTTGTAACTCAGAACAATTTATGAACAGCTAATGAACTCTCGACTAGATGTATTTAGATCTATCAATAAGCAGTCATTTAACTGTGAACTTCAGGTCAAATGAATAAAAATGGGAGGTAATAAAGAGGCGATTAAATGTTAACTTGGTTGGTTGGTTTATTGGGGTTTAACGTCCCGAAGCAACTTAGGCTAAATGTTAACTTCCAGGAAATTAAATATGAATTGAGAGGTAACAAACGTGCACTAAAATGTGAACTGAGAGTTAATAAACTCTCAACTGCATGCATTTGCATATATCAATAAACAGTGCATTAAGTGTGAAATGCAGATCAATTAAGTATGATTTGAGAACTAGTACACGCCCAACAAAATGTCAACTCAGAGGTAATAAACTCGAGACGGCATGCATTTACATTATGAATAAACAGTCAGTAAAGTGTGAACTGAACATCAATTAAATATGAATTCAGAACTAATAAACATGCAACAAAATGAGAACTGAGAGTTAATAAACTCTCCACTGCATGCATTTACATTATCAATAAGCCGTCAATTAAGTGTGAACCGCATATCAAATAAATATGAATTAAGAGTTCATAAACATTCAACTAAATGTGAACAGAGTTGAGTTTAATGGCGCATAAGCGACAAAGGCTATCATGCGCCAAGCTCAGGGTATGAAAATTGTTTTATATAGATGTTATATAAAAGTCTAAATGAACGGCGGTGTAAAGAGCCTAAAAAGTTAATTCATGCAACCTAGTAAAAATACAAGACAAAATTTTAAAAGTGACTTATGGTAAAAGCTTTAAAGAGGGTCGGCAACCTCGGCAGCCATCCTTGGCTGTGCAAGGATCTCGAGGTCCCCAACCGATGGAATAGTGACCTCAGCCGTCTTCTCACGACGGAGAACGTGGATGAGGTGTGTCAATAAATTGTAAAGCACGGGGTAGGAATTCAGAGTTTTTCTAGTACATTGGCTTCTTTTAAAAAGTTAAAAACGCTTGCCTTATCAATAAGAGCTTCTTCACCTAAAATCAATGACGGATGAAAAGGGATATGTTGGTTGTAAAACGGGGTAAAAAACTTTTTTCTGAGTGTTTCAAGTACTATGCATGAGATTAAGATATGAGTTACTGTGAGTTCATCTCCGCATTTTTCACAGGTAGGTTTGTCTTGTTTTGTTAGTAGAAAGTTGTGGGTAAGGTGTGTGTGTCCGATACGTAAAAGACGTAAAATAACTTCAAAAAAGCGTTCCTGATGTGTGCATGATTTCCATTCTCCTAATATTGGTTTTATTAAGTGTAGCTTATTATTTATCTGACTATTCCATGTGTTCTGCCATTTGTTCCTCTGTCTGCTCTGAACTAGTTTCATACAATCATTATGTGGCATGCTTATTTTCTTTATTTCCTTGTTGTGGGCTTGAGCAGCGCATGCGTCCGCTTTCTCGTTACCATCAATTCCAACATGGCTTGGAACCGAACATAATTCTATGTTATGCCCTCGTGTTATGAGCCTTGTTATGTTACCTATGACGGTACCTAGTGATGGCATGACTGCATTTCTGGACTGTAGTGCTTTCAGTACACTGAGGGAGTCTGTGTAGATAATACTGTTTTCGATATTCTTGCTTATTATTTTCTCCGTAGCAAGAAACACAGCATAACACTCGGCTGTAAAAACTGATGCACACTGAGGAAGCCTTACTATTTTTTCCCAGTTCCCTTCCACTACTGCACTTCCAACATAACCTGTAGTTTTCGATCCGTCTGTGTAGAACTCGGTGTAGCTATCATATTTCTCCTTTAGTGTAAGGAACTCTTGTATAATGTGTTCTGTTGGAGTTTGTCTCTTGTTGAACTGTGTAAGACTTATATCGCAGACCGACGGAAAGCTGTACCAAGGGGCAAATGCGTCGCCACGTTCTGCGACATTTGGTAATCTTTCTGATAAGTCACGTTCACGGCAGATCTCCTCAAACCGCATTAGCAAAGGCCTGGTTGCTTGGGGCTTATTTGTAAATATTATTCGAGAAGGACATGTTGTGACGATTGAATAACACGTGTTTTGTTCGCGACCTAATTCTAAGAATGTATGCACATGTAATGGCTTTTCTTTAGGGGTGTGCGATAATTCGAAATTTTCGAATATACTTCGAATATTATATTTTTAGTATTCGTATTCGATTCGAAATCCAAGTATTCGTGTTCTTTCGAATATTCGACCCGACGCGAATATTCGCATCTAGCCGACTATTCATTTTGAGCACCGGCGTTCATTTCGGTCCGCAAGCCCTATCGACAGAGACATAACAACATGGCGGCGCCCAGAGCAATGCGCATGGATGAAGGAAAATTGTTCCTTGGAATTTTTCCTTCGTGGAAGGAAAATTTTTCCTTCCTCCAAGGGCCATGCCGTAGCTGACAGCGCTGGTGAGCTTTTTTGTCGCTACACGTGCGAAGCTACTATAGTCAGAGCTGTGCACGAAGTACCTCGCAATACGTGCCAGGTTAGTGCCAAGTGAGAGGGCATTTTTGTGGCTGGAGGAGTGGTGGTGGTGAAAACTTTATTTACAACTGGGGAGTTTGGGACACACAGGTCCGTGGGCCCCCGCACGGCCCCACTGCACTCAAACGTTAATGTCCCGGAGGCTCATGACGCTGGCAACCCGGCCGGTGGCGATGGCTTTCTTGGCCGGGTCCTCAGAACGCAGTAGGGTCTCCCAAGCCTCCCAAGTGGTAAGGTGCTCCAGGCCCCGCGGGGGAGGATCCGCCGGGCAGAGGAAAAGGATATGGTCTAGAGTGGCTTTGGGGTGGTGGCAAAGGGTACAGGAAGGGTTCGTGTCGTTTCAGCTAGAAGGGAACTACTTCTGCCTGACCATGTGGAGCAGCTGGTTTTCCTTCACGACAACCTTTTATGTTGATACCAGCAACGCGCTTTTGTGCTGATGGCAAGGTAGCCTTAATCAGTGCTATGTACTAGCCATCCTCTCTGATATTTCCACTCTTCTAAGAATAATGTTCGAGACTTCGATACTTTTTGTGCAGCCACACACAACTTTTGTGTTCATTTCATCACTTATAATTGAACTGTGACGTTCTTGGGTGCTCAAATAAATGTTTTGTAGTGGTTAAATGCGTCTGTCCTTGATTATTCGATATTCGATTCGATATTCGGAATCAAGTATTCGTATTCGATTCGTATTCGAAAAATTTGATATTTGCACACCCCTACTTTTCTTCTATCTTCTAGTGATGGCTCATTTGCTTCAACAAGAAGGCTCATTACCGGAGACGTTCTGTATGCTCCACACGAAAGGCGGACACCTACTTTATGAACTGGATCTAATCTCTTTAGATATGAAGGCCTTGCCGAGCCGTACACTATACTCCCATAATGTAGACATGAGCCACCAGAGAACGGTAGATATGAAGGAGGCATGCTCTGTCAGGTCCCCAGCGTTTCCTTGAGAGCACGGGAGGCCTTTACTTTCAAGTTGTTTATGTGCGGCAGAAATGTAAGTTTTTATGAAATGTTGTTCCTAAACATTTATGTTCTTGTTTTACCGGAAGTGTGGCTCCATTTAGGTATAAGTTCGGATCGATCTGCAAGCCTCTTTTAAGCGAGAAAACAACAGCCACTGTTTTCTGTGGAGAGAACTTGAACCCATATTTGTCTGCCCAGATTGCTAGCTTGTTTAATGTGAGTTGTACCTGCCTCTCACAGGTTGACAGGCTGGAGGACGTGCAAGCAATCTGAAGGTCGTCGACATACACGGAATACATAATGGAGTTGGGAATTATTTTGCTATGGAATTCATTTTCACGACAAAAAGAGTGGTACTTAGGATACAGCCCCGCGGTACCCCATTCTCCTGGACAAAGCTCTTCGGAAGGGTTGCACCCAGGCGCATTTGAAAAGACCGGTCTGAAAGGAAATCCTTCAGGCAGTTCAACATCCTACCCCGGATGCCAAGATCTGCTAAGTCGCGTAGAATCCCATATCTCCATGTGGTATCGTACGCCTTCCCCATGTCAAAGAAGACTGCCAGACAGTGTTGGTGGTGTATGAACGCCTCTCGGACTGTGTTTTCTAATCGGGCGAGATGGTCAGTTGTCGAACATCCTTTTTTAAATCCGCACTGGTGGATGTCAAGGAGTTCACATGATTCAAGATTGAACATTAGCCTAACGTTGAGCATATTCTCAAAAGATTTTGCGATACAACTTGTAAGAGCTATGGGCCTATAACTATTAGGGGAGGTGGGCGGCTTTCCAGGTTTTAAGAACGGCACTATAAATGCTTTTTTCCAAGCCTCCGGCATCTTTCCGGACACCCATATTTTGTTAAAAAATTGCGAGAGTGCCCCCACAGCAGCTTCGGACAGGTGGGCAAGCATTTTATAATGTACACCATCCGCGCCAGGTGCTGTCTGTTTACCGGAAGAAAGTACGTTTTGGATCTCCTGAATTGTAAATAATGTATTGTATGTTTCGTTTGTACTGCCAGTGGTTGGAATTTCTGCTTTTCAGTTGTGTTTTTGTGTTTTAAGATTGACTGTGTGTAGTGTGAAGAGCTTGAAACGTCAGAGATATGTTGTCCTAGTATGTCAGCCTGTTCATCTATACTTGTTTGTGTTCCTGGGGCTGTTCGAAGTGGTACTGTAAAGGGAGAAAATTTGCCGTCTAATTTACGCACCTGTTCCCGCATCTTTTTTGATCTAATTGAACTATTGATGGATGAAACATATCTCTGCCATGAGGCTTTCTCAGCACTGCGGTGAACGTACCGAGCTTTAGCTCTCGCCTTTTTAAAATTTAAGAGGTTCTCATCTGTCGGATACCTTCGAAACTTACCCGAAGCTCTATTTTGTTGTTTATTGCTTCCTTGCAGTCTTTTGTCCACCACACTTTGTGTTTCTGTCGCACCACTCCTGAAGACTGAGGAATAGCAGTGGGTGCGGCGCTTATTATACAATCTGTGAACTTTTCATTTATCTCATCGATGGTGAGGTATTCTAAAACGATATCGTCTAAAGTTGCGTTAGCTCTAAAAAGTGACCAGTCAGCGAGATAAAGATTCCAACGTCGCGGTTTTGTTAGGACGATTTCTGGTGAGGAAGTTAAAGTGATTAGTATAGGGAGGTGGCCACTGCCATATGGGTTGTCAATAACATCCCATTCAAAATGGTTAAAAACAGATGGCGATGAGAAAGCTAGATCGAGGTTGCTCATCCCTCCCGAGCTTGGGCAACAATATGTCGCTTTTCCTGTGTTTAAAAGACAGATATTATTTGAGAGGATAAAATCTTCTATTATTTGGCCCCTCGAGTCACAGCGTTCGCTTCCCCAGAACGGTGAGTGAGCGTTAAAATCACCAACTACCAGGAATGGCTAGGTAGTTCATTTATCAGGCCTTCTAAATCTTGTATTGTTAATGTAATGTGCGGGGGAAGATATACAGAACATATTGTTATGGTTTTGTAGCTAACGACGCTAACCGCAACCGCTTCCAGTTTTGTGTTATGATTGATTTTTTTTTGTAGGGACACCGCTCTGAGTGACAAGTGCGACGCCTCCTGAGAGTCTGTTTGCATGCTCGCGATCGCGTCGGAATGTTTTATAATGTCTCAGGATATTTGTATGTTGGGGACCGAGGTTGGTTTTCTGAAGACACAAAGCTACAGAAGCATGAACCCAAGAAAATGTGTCATGTCATTGTAATTCCTAAGCAATCCTCTACAGTTCTATTGAAGTAGGAAAGTCATGTTTATGTTTTTGGACGAGAACTGAAGGGATTTACTTGTCTTCTGGGCCCTTTATCGGGGTCCTGTCTTTTCTTCGCTCAAGAGAGCGGTTCCGCCGCTGCAAAGCGGGCGGATCGGCAGTTACCTCCATCACCTCACTGGAGGTGCTGGAAGACCGCCGGGAAGCCGCGGATGTCTTGGTGTCAGGCCTCCCCCGACGGGGGGAAGTCCGGCGGGATGCTGACCCATGGGCCGGCACTCCCTGGCTTGGAGTTGGCAGAGCAGCTTTCGCTGTCTCTGCCTGGGGCTTGGGTGGCCCTGCTAGAGGCACAGTGGAACTGGCCTCGGCAGGTGCCGGAGTGATGTGTGGTGCTACGCCCCTGCGCATCACATCAGCGAAGTTTGGTTTTGCTGAGAAGGAGAATGTGTTTGTAAGTGCAAAACGCCTTCTGGCTTCTTTAAATGAAATGTTTTCTTTGGTCTTTATGGTGATGGCCCGCAAGGGCACCTTGTGTAACGAGGTGTTGGTGCTTGGCGCCACCACGGACCCTTAGCCCCCATACCGAAGCTGTCATCCGTACCGTGGCGATAGGTTGAAAGGTGGAGGGAAGAAACCTTGAACGGTGGCGGTCGAGGAAGTGGTCAATCCTCGGCCGATGGGCTCCTCGTCTGTCTACCAGGCGGGGAGTCCCGGGACCTTTCTCTGTGTATAAGGGTGAATCAGAGGCGACAAAGTATGAGGAACCCTTAGCCAGTACATGCCGTATGGAAAAATTTGCAAAAAAATCTGATCGGCCCCCAAAAAGGGGTCGCACCGATGCGAAAAAATTGATGCCACAGAAACCAGAAACGTTTCCAAAGTTTTTCATGGTTCACTCAAATACAGATAAACCTGTAGCAAACTTGTCTGCCTTTGTCATCGCCAACACCCTAAAAAGGTGTGTAGGCAAAGACTACAAAGCAAAAAAGAAGCGAACCGGAGATCTCCTTGTAGAAATAAACACAAAAGAACAGAGCACCAAACTGATGTCCTTACTGAATCTTGGAGAAACAAGTGTACAGGTAACCCCACACCGCACCCTGAACCACTCAAAGGGCGTCATATCTAAATATGAACTCCTACAGAGTACCGATGCGGAAATGGAAGAACTATCTGAACAAGGAGTTATAGCAGCCAGACGAATAACCAGCAGGAGAAACAATGTTGAAATCAAGACAAAACACATTGTCTTAACCTTCAATACTACAACTCTGCCTGACTCCATCCACACCGCATACATTCATTGTCAAGTCCGCCCATACATACCGAACCCGAGACGATGTTTCAAGTGCCAGCGCTTTGGACACAACATGTTGGCTTGTCGCGGTAAACCAACTTGTGTCACATGCGCAGAAGACGCACATACAGAGGAAAGATGCGAACGCACACCAAAATGCATCAACTGCAATGGCGCACATGGCGCGTACTCCGGGTCGTGCCCAGTCTGGAAAACAGAAAAACAAATCATAAGTTTGAAGACCACAGAAAACCTGTCCTACCATGAGGCAAAAAAACGCGTCTCTTTCCTACAGAAAGCGACATACTCTGAAGCGGTGACGCGGGGACCGTCGCCGCCTTCAGTTTCTGTCGGCACACAGGTCGATCCGAAGGACCTGGGGTCGACAACCAAGTCCCCACCACAGAAGTCGGTGACACAGTCCACAGGGCTGAAAATTTCGCGGGAAGACCACGCGATCCTCGCCGGAGGCCCTCAGGCGCCACTTTCAGCAGCGGCATCCTCGCCGACAGACACCCAGAACAGCTCTGCTGAACTGGACCTGTCGCCCCACCCCTCTAAGAAGGCAACTGCTGGCCCAAGAGACTCTGCCCCTGGAGCAGAGCATGGTTCAGTGGTGCCAACAAAAAAGACGAATGCGAAGGCCACGGGCCATCGCAAACAAGAAGCATCCTCCATGTCCACCGTGGAGGAGATGGATGTCAGCGAAAGTCCGCTAACATCTAAAACACACGCATCCGCGGATTCTCCGCGGAAATCCGGCGCCACGACAGTGGCGATCGATACAACTCCTGGATCGCCACCGCTGCAGGGGCGGCGAGACTCCCTAGAGAAAAAACGGAAACCACGAATCACTGCTCCTGAGAATAAGTAACTTTCCCCAATCCCCAACTTATCACAATGGCGTATCTAATACAATGGAACTGTAGAGGTCTACACAGAAACTACATACATAACCGATATGCTGAAAGCAATGGCACCTACAGCTGTGTGCCTGCAAGAAATGAACCTTGGGCCACAGCACACAAACATCTTAAAAAAAATATATATTTTCCGGAAGGACCGCGTACAAGCTAGCCGACTCTCAGGAGGTGTCGCTATCATTACGCAAAGCGATGTCCCTGCAAGAGAGGTATCATTAAAGACGAACTTAGAAGCGGTCGCAGTAAACATCATTAGCCATAAAACAATAACAATATGTTCTGTGTACATACCACCACACAACACAATAGCCATGCATGACCTAGAAGAACTTCTGGAACAGTTGCCAGAGCCATATGTAATAATAGGGAATTTTAACGCACACTCCTCATTCTGGGGAAGTGAGCATACTGATTCCAGGGGTCAGCTCATTGAGGATTTTATTCTTTCAAATAACATATGTTTAATGAATACGGGAAAAGCTACGTACTGCTGCCCCAGCTCTGGAAAAATGACCTCCCTCGATTTAGCATTTGCATCACCTTCTGTTTTTAATTATTTTATTTGGGATGTTTTAGATGACCCTCGGGGAAGTGACCACTTACCTAGGGTTTTAAATCTAACATCAGCTACGTTCATCCTCCCTACGAAGCCACGGCGATTGAAAATTCACCTCGCCGATTGGGCACTTTTCAGAACGAAGGCCACACTAGAAAAAGAATATGGCGAAACACAACGTCTGAAACAGCACGAAAAACACATAAAGTTTGGTGGTCAAATGAATGCTCATTGGCTAAAAAGCAGCAGAACAAGGCTTGGGGCAACCTTCGCAGATATCCCGCTGCAGGAAACTTGCTCATCTTCAAAAGGGCTAGAGCCAAAGCCTGATACATTAGACGCAACGCAGAAAGGGCATCATGGCAACAGTACATATCCTCCATAAACAGCTCAGTATCATCAAAGAAAATGTGGGAGCAGGTGCGGAAATTCACTGGAAATTTTACCCCATTCACATTTCCAATGCTAACAACACCTGGTACTTAAACAAGATTAGAAGAACAGGCCAACATATTGGGTGAGCATTTTTCCACAGTTTCAAGCTCATCCAACTACACACAAACATTTCAAAAGCACAAAACAATAGTAGAAAAACAAAAACTTCCCTTTGTAACGTGCATACACGAAGACTACAATCAGCTTATTACAATGAAGGAACTAAACACAGTACTAACATCCGGTAAAAAGACAGCACTAGGCCCAGACAATATACATTATGCCATGCTTGCTCACCTCTCTGAGACTCCCATAGAGGCTCTCCTAAAATTTTTCAATAAAATATGGATGAGTGGAGAAATCCCCCAAGTATGGAAAGAAGCAATCATAGTACCCTTCCTAAAACCTGGCAAACCACCAACTAGTCCCACCAGCTACAGGCCAATAGCACTCACTAGCTGTATAGAAAAATCATTCGAAAGCATACTAAACATCAGACTAACCTTCATACTTCAGTCCCAGCAACTTTTAGATATACACCAGTGCGGTTTTAAAAAGACATGTTCCACAACCGATCACCTCGTTCGCTTTGAGAACACAGGTCGGGAAGCGTTCATCCACGGCCAACACTGTATCGGGGTCTTCTTCGACATGGAGAAGGCTTACGATACCACGTGGAGGTTCGGTATCCTCCGTGACCTAGCGGACCTAGGTATCCGCGGCAGGATGCTGGGCTGTTTGAGCGACTACCTAAGCAACCGTACATTCAGAGTCCGCCTAGGTTCAACCTTCTCCAACACTTTTATTCAAGAAACTGGCGTACCCCATGGATGCATCCTCAGCACAACCTTATTCATCATCAAAATGAACTCCATAGGAAAAGTAATCCCAAAATTCATAATGTACTCAGTTTACGTAGACGACCTGCAAATAGCATGCACGTCATCCAGCATACCTACCTGTGAGCGACAGATACAAATAACAATAAAGAAACTGGCTACCTGGGCAGATAGAAGCGGATTTAGATTTTCCCCTCAGAAAACAGTAGCGGTTCTGTTCTCTTTGAGACGAGGCCTACAGGCCGACCCCACACTATATCTAAACCAAACCCAATTACCTGTCAAACAAGAGCACAGATTTCTAGGGATAACTTTCGATAAAAAACTCACATTCTTGCCACATATAAACAGCTTAAAGAGAAAGCTTCCCAGGCCCTCAATGTGCTGAAAATACTATCAAGAAAACGCTGGGGGTCTGATAGGGCTTCCCTGTTACATATATATCGTGCTCTGGTTCGCTCTAAGTTAGACTATGGGTCCATAGTATATGGCTCAGCAAGACCGTCCTACATAAAACGAGTGTATCCTGTCCACAATCTCGGTTTAAGGTTGTCTTCTGGTTCTTACAGAACTTCCCCTATAGCAAGTCTGTATGTGGAAACTAATGAACCTTCGTTAGAAGATCGGAGAACTACACTAACTTGTACATACATTCTCAAAATGCTTTCTCAGCCCAAACATCTGTTATCCAATTGTCACAAAATGCCCATCCCGAATACTCTTCAACAAAAAGCCTCACGCAGTTAAGCCGTTGCTCTTGCACTTCGAAGAAAAATGCCAAGCCCTGAACATGCTAAATGAAATTAAAAATATTGCCCCAAGACACGAAGCGTTACCACCGTGGTACACTCTCCCCACAGTGTGTGACGTCACACTTACACGCCTCAGGAAAACCTGTACACCACATAACTATATAATACAAGAATATCTAGCACTACAAGAAAAATACAGAAATTACACTGCGTTTTATACTGACGGGTCAAAAACTCATGCTCATGTAGGAAGCGCAGTAATACAACGAAAAAATGAACATGCAATACGACTTCCCTCATGTGCTACAGTTTTCACCGCGGAGTGTTATGCTATTAGTGTTGCGGTACAGAAAATAACAAATGAAAACATCAAAAATAGCATCATTTATACAGATGCACTGAGCGTCCTTACAGCATTAAACTCCAAAAATGCCACGGAGCGACTGATTGGAAGCATCATACACAATATAGTAAAGGTCACAAGACAAAAACATGTTATAAATTTCTGCTGGGTTCCCAGTCACGTTGGCATTAGGGAAAATGTGAGAGCCTACATGTGTGCTGCAGAAACCAGAACCATGGAAATAAAGCATGTGAATTTGCCTCCTAGGGATCACATGAAGTTAGTGCATAGCAGACTAAGAGCCAAGTGGCAAGCTTCTTGGGAAAATGAAGGACACAACAAGCTGCATACCATAATGCCCATTTTAAAAGAATGGAAATCATGCCGCCATAAAGAGCGTTTTATCGAAGTAATTTTATGTCGTTTACGCATAGGTCACACACACATCACCCATAACTTCTCATTAACAAAAAAAGACAAGCCTGTGCGTGAAATTTGTGGTGAGGAGCTCACAGTAAATCACATTTTAATTTTTTGTTCGCATCTCGAAGAACTTAGAAAAAAATTTTTACGGTATTTTACAATGAACACATTCCATTTCATCCCGCATTGCTTTTAGGCGAGCAAACACTTGTCGAGTTTTCACTTGTTTGTAAGTTTTTAAAGAAAGCCAATGTTTTAAATCTATTATAATGTAACCTCTATACACTTAACCTTGTGCGTGGCGCATGATAGCCATAGTTGCATGATAGCCATAGAGTAGGTCGCAGCTGGTCATTTTGGATACCTTGTAGCCAGGCCCTAAGGTATCTGTTAGGCATTTGGTAACAAGAAATGAGGATATGATTCGGGCTTGCTTTTCTTCACAGTTACTGTGTATAACATGAAACTTAGTGAAAGTTGGTTTCTTTTTCATGAAAAAGCCTGCTGCTTCGTTCCGCCCTCTTTTGAGACATCGATGAGGTTTGGAAAGGGGGGGAGCCATAAAAAATTGATGTTTTTAGGTCATGGTGCCAGCCACCCACCATGGAGTCCAACAAGGGGACGCGACAGGAACTTGAAAGTCCTGCCCACGCCAGCTGTACACCTTAACTATAACCTAATATGACTCAACTCAGGGTAGTTGGTCACACACGGTTAACCCTCGCCGCCAGGAAAAAGAGGAAAAAACGAAGAAGAGCGGAGGATACAGGAAAGTTGTGAGAAAGGAAATAGGAAAGTGAAAGATAGAGGGGCGGACAGGAAAAGGCGACTGCCGATTTCCTCCGGTTGGGTCAGGCCGGAGGTGCCGTCTACAGGAAGCTAGGGCCAAAGTGGTGTGTTGCCTCCGCCGAGGGGCCTTAAGGGTCCAAACTCTCGGCATCGGTTCAAACACCAGGATCCCCTTTTCCCCGGACACGGTGATGCCACGCACGGCTAAGCGCGGATGCTCGGGTCCGTGGTGACGCATTGTTCACCATCATCCCCCTGCGGGGATGTCCCTGCGGATGCTCGGGTTAACCCCGTGGTGTCGCCACTCACCAACGTCTGCTGCTGCAGACTGCCCCCTGCGGGGATAAATGTGAGCTGAAAGTTTATAAACATGCAACAAATATGAATTGTCGGTCTATCGACTTGTGTAATAAACAGCTAATTGGAATACGGTGGCCAATTTTAAATCGAAACTCGACACAAAAAAGTATATGAGCTGTGAATTGAATATGAAAAGAATTTATTGCCAGGAGTGAATAAGCGGTTAATTAAAATTTGGTAAAAATTTTTCCGAGGATAGCGTGTTAGAACCACGGTCTTCCAGCATCACCGCAAATACGCATGAGGGGAACATGCGCGTAAACGAGTGAGAGTATTTTATTTTTATAGAGCAGTCAGTTTCGTTTCAAGGTTCGATACGAAGACGTTAGTCAGAAGTACTAAAAAAGCTTCTCTAGGTAGGAACTTGTCTTAGTGAAATCTGCTTTCTTGAAACTACTGATGTATTTGATTGACGGTTATGTGAGTGTGCTAAGCGTTAATTTGCCGATCGAGGAGTGGAGCACTTTTAACTATTCGTCTTGTAAAATGAGGTATAGCAGTCTGAACATTCGAGAGGTGGTGGTTGATATTACAGCGTAGTTGCTTCGGTGTTAAAAAAAAAAATTGCACCTACTTGCATTCAGTGTCATTATTGGCAGGCTGCGCGGCAAAAAAAAAAAAAGCAGAGGTGCTTTCATCACGCGAGAGGAAAAACAGTACTTTTTGACAGCCAGAGCAAGGGGTGTGTTCATTACACCAGTAAATCTGGTAATGCCTGAATCACATGTCAACTACTCAACCATTTTGTGATCGGACATTTTTCTTAAGCCCTTAATTCACTCCCGCAGCGATAAAAAGAAAAACTCGCGGTACGAACGCCTTACTCAATACTTCGTTACTACAGAACAGCTGTTGAGTACAGGAAAACATTCGAAAGAAATCTGTCTGCTTGAGGATGCAAAATGTAATTAAAGTGAGACATAGAAGGAAACCAAAGAACACAGAAGACGAAAACTACAACCCCCGCCTCGGCCCCCGCGCCACAGATGGGCATCCTAAAGCAAAAGCCCAAACCGTGGTACACAAAAACTCCTTCGCCAAGTGCTCGACGTCGCATAGAACTCGGCGGAAACGGTTTCCGACCGTGCAGAAAGAGGAGGAGTTTCGACAACATCCTCGCCAGATGCAGAGCTGGTTGGGGAAAGCCAGAATTCGACGGAAGGGATGCAACAGCCCGAAGCGCATTGTAGACAAACGCACAGAGAAGGCAGTGCGCAAAGCGAGCGCACCGAACCAAAATCGTGCGGGAGGCTCGTATGCTTGAGTCACGACACATTCAGTAGACGCATGAGAATGTTAATCGCTCCCTGGAAGCTCTTCCCTCTTCGTACAAGCATACTTTGCGTTCAGTGACCCCGCAGTTCAGAATACGTGGGGTAAAAGGCCAAGCTGCAACTCTCTCGCAGTCACACTTAAGTGGAGAAACAGAGCAGGTTTCGGAACGTCTTATTATCTTAAAAGAACTTATACCCCTGTCACAAGGGCACTTTCGATCCTCATTGAACTCTATCTGCACCGAGATTTCGGAGCACGCGCGAAACATTTAGTGCTGCACGGGCATTTTCAATGCTTCTTGAAAAGTTTCCCTCATGTGTGTCAGGTGGCGCCGAATGTTCCTGCAACAGCCAGAACATGGTGATGTCCGGCAGCACTGTGCAGTCGGGGGCAGCCGCAGCCAAATCCATATCCAGACGTGTGGCGCACCAATGGAGGAAATGGGCGCACCTCTGCTCTGCTGCTGTGCGATGGAACCCGAGGGTCGGCAAAGCCTCCGTGATTTCTGCGTTGACTGCGGCGTTTCTGTTCTGGCGCCGCAAAGCATCTAGGCTATCTTGCCAGCAGTCGATGAGAGCGGCTGTCACTCGCTCGCTCCACAGTTTGCGCGTCGACGAGCAGGAGGACGCCATCTTTGTTTACACTGACGGCGAAGCTTGGAGCGTGGTTGGCGTGGTGTCGAGATTATTTATAAATATGTTTGCATATAAGAAGGCATAGTGCCTGGAAATGTTCTGTCTTGCATGTAAATCAATTACAACAACAACAATGGTGGTTGCGTTTTGTTAACTAGTGTTTATTTTTATAGCTTCGTGAGAGCGAGAGTGCTTTCGATTGTGCTTGGAACCTCATGCACTCTTGAGGAGTCGGCATCGAGTCAAGCAGGATCGAGCTCGATTGCGCTTGAAAGCGGCCGTGTGACAACCGTCGATCTGCATTGAGTTCGATCAGCATTGACTCAATGAGGATCGAAAGTGCCCGTGTGGCAGGGGTATTAATTGTTTGTTCAATCATTTCTCACTTAAATTAAGCCCAACTGTTATGTTTGACTGCTACCATTCAGTGGTAAAGTTTTGTTGTGTTTTCTTTTGCTACTTGATACATTTGGGACATTTTATTAAGGCACTGAACATATCTTTCCTTTTTTATTCATCAATTATTTTTGCAAGACTTGAAGCATGTCTTCATTTTCGAAAAAGCTGTTTCGGTGACGAACGCTTATTTACACTAACTGTCGTTCAACGTTCCATCCCAACACTTCTAATTCGAGCCAGATGGTTAGTTAGCATGTTAGGTATTCCTCCGCTTGAAGCAGCAATAAAGGCTAAGCGGGCACGAGCGCGTGAGGAACGCTCGGGCTATTCATCTGATCTTGTTACATGCACCAACAGCAACCTTCTGCTGTCAAACACCCCATTATCAGCGGCGCTGTAATAACGCTCACAACCCGTCGATTCTAGTAGCGGCCTAAAAGTACTTTAGAATTTAAATAAAACTTTGGTTACCAGGCAGTCAAAAAGTTTTAGATTCGCATTTCAGCACAAAAGCTTTCTATGCGGTTTCAGCAATCAACACATCATTCATTCGCTACAAACCAGTACATTCTAGCTGGCAGCAGTTTGGCTGTGCTGTTCCGCAGCCAGTATACAGTATACTGGCAATTATAAGCTTTAAATGGTTGGTTGGTTTTATGGGGTTTAACGTCCCAAAGCGGCTGACCTAGTACGCGTCCTAGGTTTTAACATTAACTTCTTTAAACACCCACGAAGATGAATACAGATGACTATTAGCATGCTTGAAAATATGCTGTTTTTTTCCGGATGCATTAATATGTGGCTTGACATTGCCTTCTTTAGACACACGCGAAGAAGAATAGAGATGATTATTAGCACGCTTGAAAATATTCTGTTTTTTCTTCCGGATGCATTAATATGTGGCAGTCACACTCTTCATTCGTTAATTGATAGAGCCCGTATGTATATTTATCAACTGTATATGTACTTAAGAGGGAATATCTTTCGTGGTTCTTGCGCATTCCTTTATATTTGGATGTGTTAGTCTTTCATGTATCCCCCTTTTTTTGGCTGATCCGCCAGAATGGCAGACTTGCTAAGGAGCTGTGTTGCTGAGCAGGAAACTATGGGTCCGATTCCTGTAATTGAGGCGGCGTTTTGAAGGGAGCGAAAGGCTATCAGATATGCGTCCTAAAATATTCATGTTATTTTATTAAGAGGAAATACCAACACGGAATGTAACATTTCTTGTATTGACAGTTCTCCTTTAACACAAGTTTCGTGGCGAATTTTCCAGATGAGATTTTTGCTTTTGCACCATGATGGTCGCATTGTTGTAAGCTTCCTTCCCTCATTGAAATGATGTTTATTCCTCTTCCGTCTACGAATTCCATTTCTTCATGTCGGCTCCAACGGGATAGAATACAGAACAGCGCTATAGACTCCTCCCATTTTTTTCTTGTGAAAAACAATCATGGAAAATGCGTACACAGACACGAGTCTTTACTCGGCTGGCTGCTTTCACGGAAGCTTGTTTCCTGACGCTTCCTCAAAAGCGCTCCACACCCGGACACGTGTTTTCGATTCCTTTTCCGGTGTCTAGTGTCAGCTGGAGGGATCTCAGTGGAATTCCAAGGACGATGCACCCTTGACCCCCTTGCAGGGAGGATTTTCCCGCAGATACAGTTGTTAGAGGAATTTGCCGAACGGCTTTCAGAATCATGGAGTGACGGAGTGAAAGTGGCGGCCAGCAAGGAAATAACAACAACCGATAAAAATACACTAAAGCAGGACTGGAATTCGTGCTTATTGGTCCGCTTCAATCTCGGCTAGCTGCAATCTCGGATACTGACGTGTAAAAAATTAAATCGCAGATAAAGAGAAGACAATAGGAGGAGCGGTAACAAACAAGAAGAGCGTTTTATTACAATGCTCCGATTGGATACATGCACTGGAAAACGAGGAAAAAATGCGCGAAACTATGACAAGAAATAATAAGACTAAAGTCCACGATACACTCTGTAAATAGCGAACTTGCTTTCTCGAAAGCAGTGAGGATGTTTGGTTAACATAGTCATCGCTTGATTTGTCAGTCTTATTTGCCTTTACTATCTGCAGAGTTTTCTAGACCAATTATGCCGCTTTAGCCGCAACCAAATGATACAAAGACAACCCAGGACCAACTTTTTTGAGCCCACGAGCAACCCTAGACAAAACCCAAAGTCAAGCACTTGTTGAAAAGAGTAATAAGCAGTGCATATCACCCACTGCATGGACAGTATCACCGCCAAGAACATGGATTTTGAAGCTGCATGCAGCGCTGCTGCTTAACAAAATGCTCGGAGTGTTGAAATGAAATGGGTTGAAATGGGTTGAATGGGTTGAAATAGCGGACACATAATTTTGTTTTGATCTTTATTTCTAACAGCAACGCTTCTCAGATGCTTTCAGATGGATAAAAGGTGAAGGCCGCACTTTATTATAGAAGTTAAGGTGCCTGAGCACACTCTCCCGTCTGGCCGCGGCGCATAACAAGGGTGGGGAGAGTTGTGCCTCTGTAACCATGTTGGTTAGTACACTACCAACCACGCACCGCGGCGCGTCTGGTCGTCGACTGGCAGCTCTTTTCCGGCGCTTCACCGCCGCCGACTCTATATGGCGCATTGACGAGAGTGGATGAAGGCCACCATTTAAGGCCAATTCACACGACGGTCCATTCATGTTCATGCTTCACCACACTGAGAGGTGCGCTGTCGGCCCGCGGACTGGTCAAGCAAGGCAGCACAGGTGCCTCTCCCCTCGCGGGAACTAGCGAAGGCCCGCGAAGATGCTTGCACTAGCTCTGGCAACTGGGCTAGCAAGACGGCCCAGGCCACTGAGGAATTGGACAAATGGTTTGTGATGTGAATGTGATGTCCGATTTCGTGGTGTGGATGTCATGTCTGATTTTGTGATGTGGATGTGAAACTTGATGTTGTGATGTGGATGTAATGCTTGATTTGGTGCGATGTCTGATTTCCTGGTGTGGACGTGATGTCTGAGTTTGTGATGTGGATGTGATGACCGATTATGTGATGTGGATGTGATGTTAAATTTTGTGATGTGGTTCGATGCCCGATTTCCTGATGTGGACGTGATGCCTGAGATTTTGATCTGAATGTGATGTCCGATTTTGCAATGTGGATCTGATGTCAAATTCTGTAGTGTGGATGTAATGTCTGATTTTTTGAGTTAGCGATGAGAAAAATAATTTTAGAAACGTCGCCATATGACTTTATCGTGCAAGAAGCGCGTAACGACGGTACTTGTGCAGATCTGTATCTCTAGTAAAATATGCCTTGAATGCATCCATATAAACACCAAAAATATATGAATGCTTCAGGCAACAAGTAAACTGAGCAGATACAGCTTTTAAGTATTCATTTATTCTAAAACAGTAACATGAATCGTTAAGAACAACTGTCCATGGCCTTGTCATTTTATTTATCGCGACACCATTGGTGAAAGGCTTGTTCTTATCTGCTGCAACACCACTCCTGGAAATTTGAAGCATGTGTAGCCTAAAAATATAAATGAAAAACAAAGTGTAGAGCAGTTGTAGTATGCGCATGCTCTGAATTCAATTTCTAGGGATCAGGTCCTTGCATCGGGCTCTGATTATTGTTCAAGGACGTAAGCAACATTTTTGGAACGAGGTAAACATAAAAAAAGTGGAAGAAGCAAAATGTACTTTTTACACGTCATTACCATTTCATCCATTTACGAAGAACACAAGGGGAACATAATACCTAATTTGATAAAACACCGCTGGGAAAAGGGCGTGTGCAAAACCACATTGGATATTAAGTACCTGCATCGACCCATCTTAGTGTAGCACATCGGTCTGTGGGGACCGCTAAGATGCTCAGTGCTGCTATAGACGACGGAATATCTCTGGCGCCTGTGCATCTACAGTCTTCGTTCGGCGAGAGTAAGAGAACACGCACTGCTCGAAACGTAGCCGTGCGTTCCAAGATAAAAATTAAGTATTCTGAATTTGGTCACAGTGCATTTCTCTGTATTTAATAATCACGGCGCCAAAGAGATGACATTTGAATTTATCTCAGAAGGGCAAAACGTTGTTTAGTGTCCTGCTTTTCCCTTGGAACTTTTTTATCAACGAAATTAAAGTTTCTAAAACGAATTGTCCGTACTTCTTGTGAATCGATTTTTGTGAATCGCATTGCATGCTCCACAGTAGAGATTTTCTGAAGCTCTGGTTATCCCTAAATACAGCACGATATGCTGCAGGTTGTAACATTTCGCTTGCTTTCATTTAATCACTTAATCTTCCACTAAAAAAAGCCAAAATGGAGAACCTTCGGTATACAAAGAAATCTTACATAGTATTATTTACTCACGTTCTTTAAATTGATTTTTTAAGAGGTAAGTAAAATGCCCTAATACATATTTTTGTTACTTAAGAGTAAACTCTGCGACTCCTTTGCAATGCTCCTGCTGCGATGTTAAAATGATGAATTGCACAGACGTACCGATAATGGCGCCAGCTCGGTCCTAATCGTTTTTTTTTTCTGCGTCCTTGTTGGCGTTGCTGCCTTTGCCAGTCAGTGATTTCCCACGGAGTTCCTCGACTGTGAAGACACTACGCAGGAGGTGGCGGGAAAACTTGCAGGGTTGGCCTCGGCAGTGAGCCAGCAAACAGTTGATGACCGTTTTTTCCACACAAATACCGTTGTCGATTTCCACCTGCGAAATAAAGTTTTAAAGAATATCTTGATAAGTAAGTTAGCATACTTACAAAAAGGGACATGAATTGTGAAACTTGTTCCTTCAGCTAGGTCGTTATTTAGAGCGATCATTAAAGGCGCTTTTTTGCTCAAAAAGGTGGAGGTACGAGCAAATGTGTGCTTCCTTCTCGTGAAAAGAAAACTAAGAAGAGCTACCAAGAACAGCAATGAGACAGAGTAGCTATGTTCTACGTACACGGCAACAACCCAGCGTGGGCAGTATCGGAAGTCAGGCTACCTTGAGCTTATTACTTGCAGGTCACTCGCCGTTGCTGAAATTCTCGTCATTTCACGCTATGAGAGACGTTGCAGAGGAGAGTGCCGAAATTTCGCTCACATAGGATTTTTTAACGTGCACAACACAGCACAAAACAGTGGGGCCTTGGGCTTCGCCTTCATCGGAACGCGGTCGGGATCGAACCCGCGTACTGCTCAGCCCGAGGACTTGGGGTCGGGTTCGGGCCGCGGTGGCCGCGTTTTGACAGAGCATACAACTTAAGTCGCAGTGGAGCTCCGACCAGATTGAGGACCGCCGCACAGAATTTGTCTACGACAAGAAGTCCACAGCTGAAGGAATGTGGACACGTGGCTTTTGGGTGCGTGTTTTTTTCTTGGTAATGAGGCGTAAAGCATTATTATACACGGATTACTACGTGGTATCCTAACACGGCCGATAAATAGTTTGCAATCGAATTTTTTTCTCGTGCTGTTTCGGTATCGGTTTCAACAGCTGAACAATGGCTGTGACCTCAAAGAGGGGTTATAGGTCATGTGAGGCATGAAAAACTGCAACTTAATCGGTGCTTCTCCATACGCTGTCATTAAGGAACGATGAAGGTTGGCTTCAGCACTGTAGTGAATTAAAGTGACGAAACAGTGATTATACCGCAGTTTTTTCATGTCTCAGGTGACCTATAACCACACTCTGACGTCACAGCCATTGTTCGGCTGTTGAAACCGAAACATAATTAGAGAAAATTTCAGTTATGAATTATTTAGCGGTTCCTAGGCGAATACCACGTGATGATTCATGCATAGTAGTGTCATACGCACCATTACAGAGAAGAAAACATGCCACCAAAATTAGGTGTCTATAGTCCTTTAATGCTCTTTTTTACCTCAGCAAGAAGCTAATCACAATAAACAAATTGTAAGGTCTAAGATTTTGATACCTGACTTGTTTAATTCAGTAAAACATTAAAAAATTTAATTATTTCACTGTTGTGATTGACCAGTGTGGAGGAATACAGGACGCCGTGCACCATGGCCGAGTGTTAAGAACTGCTGTTCGTTTTAAGGTCTATCCTACTAGCGGTAGTGGAAATTAATTCCGATTACTCCACTGCGACGTCCCTAATAGGGAACGTCGCTTTGTTAGGTAAACCCCGAGGTGTCGTATGCCATTAAATTTACTGCTCACTAAAGCATCCGCTGCTGGTTCGTTCGTCCATAAGGATTGCAATTTCCCAGTACACAGCATGTAAAGTAGGCCCTTCTAACTTCAAAGCAGTATGAAATTATCTCAAAAAGACGTTAAGATATATATTCCAATAGACTTGGCTCCACAATGCGACAAAAAAATTAACCATTTACCTTTGGGACCGCAACACTAGCTGGCTCACTTCTTTGCGTCAGATTTTTTTCTAGTTTTTTAACCATCTTCTATGATTCTGCGAAAAGAAAAACGATCATAAAACATCCTTTTGGGAGGTCTCATAAATCAGCCTATAACGCCCTTCAATACGCAGCGGAAATTAGACCATGATGAGCTGCATAGTCCTAAAATGTTTTCGGGGCAATCAATACAAGCAATAAAAAGTAATGAAATACAAAGAAAATGGTTTAAAAAGCCAACCAGCGATTCCTTACTGATATTTCCTTTATTCTACAAGCAGAGACTGCTTGGCTAAGAAGTTCGATTATTGCATCCTCGCCATATTGTATCCACAGGGGCACGCCCACGGTGTGAAAATCGCCAATACAAAATACTTCCTTGTCAAATGTGTAGCCAATATGGACAAAATTGAGAACTTATAAGGACGGCGACATGGAGTGGCTAAAGGCTGCGGCGGGTTACTAGCTTGTGTCTTAAATACACGAGCTTTATTACAGTAACTAACAGCAATAATATAGCCAGAACGTTTGACTTAATCAGCCCAAGGAAGACTGGATTTCGCTAAAGTACTGAACAGTAGACGTTTATGCCACTTGACCAGTATTACTGCTAATCACGGCAACAGTCATGTTTAAAAGTGATGCCCACAATGTACCAGATCCCTACAATATTTCCTAGGCTGCAAAAAAAATTGTTCATTCGATGATGCTGCCGGCAGTGATGTAGGCACATACATCCCCTAGAGTGGGAAGGGAGCAAGCTTAAATATACTAGCAGTCGAAAGTATTCTACGGCTCCGTGGGAACCATAATCTCGAACAGATCTGCACAGGAAGAAAGCACTAATTCATGCATGAGCCTCTGCGCCCAGACGCATGAAAGCTGCTTATCATGCGTAGTTGATCAATTGAATGTCATTTTGCTCTAAATTTATTTTGAACTCTGGTTAGCTACACACAAAACTTCGTAGAGAGCCACATAATTTTAAGGCACAGCAGAAAAGCTTACAAAGAATCGACAATGTGAAGTGACTTACCGTAGTTACCCTCAGCGGAGGCAAGCCTCTCTTCTAACAATTCAATCTGCTGCTCCATTTTTTGTATGCACTCGGCACCGCCACAACTGAAGTAACCTGATGCCTGCATCGAAACGATGTGGTACGATTAGAAGATCAATGAATTATGAAATTGGAAAGCAATGCCAGTAATTTTTATTTTTACTCAGCAGCCGGAGATGCGAAAACGGAAAGAATGAACAAGGTGTATGATGTTTACATTCACAAGAGCTTCTATTCTTCCAACATCAGTTTTGATGCAGTGCAACCCCACTAAAAAAGAACAGGCAACCAATTTTCAGTTCCTGTTTTCTTTTAATGGAGACGATAACCCAGCGCGCTTTCAACAATTTCTTACAACAGTTACATTCCAACAGTCTCGGTGTCACCAGGCACAGCTGTGACTTTTCAATCATACCAGTCAAGACTTTCTAAAAGTTTTTATCAGGATTTATTCATTTCCCGGGACAGCCTAGCTAAACTTGTTTACAATTAGCCCCTTCACGGTAAGTATTTCTTGTCGATTATTTCGGTGGATCGAACGTTAGACGCGCACCGAACTTAGAATTTAACCTTAATGAATAGTTAGTTATATTGATTTTAATGGCGCAAAAGCAACTGAGGGTATGATGCGCCAAACACAAGGTTGGAGTTTTGATTGAAGGTGAAGCTTTTTATACTTAGATTTTGTTTAAAACGCTGGCTTCCTTGAGAAACCTAAAAATACATGAGATGTCAACCAGTGCTCGATCACCTAAAAGTAACCTAGGGTGTAATGAGATGCTTTCCCAGTAAAATGTTGTAAAATTTTTCTTTCTTAGTTCTTCTAGTTTGATATATAAAATTAAAATGTGGTTCACTGTAAGTGCAGCAAAACATTTCACAGAGAGGTTTGTTCTGTTTGGTTAGTAGAAAGCTGTGCATGAGATGGGTGTGTCCAATGCGGAGCCGATATAAAATAACTTCGGTAAAACGTTCTTGATGCCTACATGATTGCCATTCCCCTAAAACTGGCTTCACAGAATGTAGTTTGTTGTTTACGTCCTCTTGCCATGCAGCCTGCACTTATTTTTGAGTTTACTGTATATAAACTTTAAACAATCACTGTGCGGTATGCTCACTTGTTTTATTTGACCATTCCGGGCTTGTGCAGCGCATACCTCTACTTTCTCCAACATGGCTAGGAACCCAGCAGAATTTAATGTTATGCTTTTGTTTTGTGATTTTAACTATGTTATGTATGATGGGTTCAGCAGCATTTCTGGAGTGCAGTGCTTTGAGAATACTCAGGGAATCGGTGTAAATGATGCTATTTTTGATGTTCTCTCTTACTATTTTTTCTACAGCTACAAATATGGCATAACACTCAGCAGTAAAAACCGATGCGCATTCTGGTAATCGTATTATCTGTTTATTTTTTCCTTGGATTACTGCACTTCTAACGTGACTCTGTTTTTGAGCCGTCGGTATAAAATTCAATGTAGGTGTCATACTTTTCTTGTAGTGCAAAGAATTCCTGTAATATGTACTCGTTTGGCATTTGCTTTTTGTCTAAATGTGTGATTGTGAAGTCACATACAGAAGGCAGGCTGTACCATGGTGGCAAATATTCATTCCTTTGTGCAATATTCCGTAAGCAGTCTAGTACTGTTAGCTCTTCACATTGGTCTTCAAAGCGCAGTAGTAATGGTCTGATAGAATGTGGTTTGTTGATGAATAATCTTTTAGATGGGCACTTGGTGACAACTGGATAGCAGAGATATTTCGGACGAGAACGGATTTTTAAGACGTATGTGCATGTAAGTGCGATTCTTCGGTCCTCAAGCGTGGGCTCATTAGTTTCAACGTATAGGCTGGCTACTGGTGATGTTCTGTATTCTCCAGATGATAGGCGCAAACCAAGATAATGAATGGGGTCTAATCTTTTCAAATAGGATGCTCTTGCCGAACCATATACTATGCATCCATAGTCCAGCTTGGAGCGCACCAGAGAGCGATATATTTGTAAAAGGCTTGCTCTATCGGACCCCCACCGTTTCCGTGAGAACACTTTTAAGATATTGAGGGCTTTAGAAGCTTTCTTTGAGGTTGTTAATGTGTGGTAGAAATGTGAGCTTCTTGTCGAAAGTTAGGCCTAAAAATTTGTGTTCTTGTTACGCCGTCAGCCAGATGGAACGTGTGGGTGGTCTCTGCTTTCCCGAAAAAGATTGTCCCCAGTTTCTTCCGACACACGTGTAAGCTAGTGTCCTCTTCTTGTTTCTTGCGGAACGCCGGTCGAGACACGTGGATCGCGCTTTGAGAGGGATCCAAGATAGGCTCCGAAGCTTTCGCCGCCACAGCTGTGCCAGGAGCGTTGTCCTGCGTAGCCGGTGCAGAAGTGGTCCCCTGGTCCGCCGAGACTGTTGAAGAATCAGCTGAATCCTCCAAGAAAGGAATACGTGCACCCGGGACATTGCCAATTAACACGTCATATAAAGGCATCGGCAGGCACCTTGCCTGCCGACGCCTGTAATGTACGGTGATGTGACGATCACCTTCGCCTCAGGAGCTTCTATGGTGGAACCATCCGCCAAAAGCAATGTCGCTCTTTTCCCAGTATAAGCTGCCTCGGGCAAGAGGGCCTGGCGTACCACGATGCTGTTACTTCCAGTGTCCCGCAGCACTGACACTCTTTGTCCAAACACTTCCCCGAGCACCACTGGCATACTGGCAATCGGCGGAGTGGGTCTGTGAACAGAATCGGCCGCTCGGACCTCTAAACGTTCTCTTTCCGCCTGTTGATCAGGGCAAGAACCTTGGGGTGACATGAAACATGCGGATGTCTCCCGGTCACTTGAACCGCTGCGCCGGCATGATTGTAAGTCGTGTCCAGACTTGCGGCAGAATGTGCAGTATGGGGGCTTCGGCTTCGAACGGCAATCGGAAGACCTGTGTCCGACCTTCTCGCAGATGAAACATCGAATTTGCGACTTGGGATTAGGAACCGTGTTCCTAGGTTTCACTGAACCCTGCTTACTCCGTCCGGTCTTTGAAAGTTGCAAGGTTATGCTGTCTCTGAGCCTCCAGGAAATGGTCGGCGGCCTCAACAATTTTTTCAACCTTTTTCAATCCCTTTCTCGTAGAAACATTACTAAACGATTGTGACAGTTGTTCATAAACTGCTGAGCAACAATCATATCACGCACCACCTCAAAGGTGCGGCCTTCTCCCCGCATTTCTACCCAGCGGTCAAAGAAACTGAAAAGTCTCGTGGCGTACTGGGAGGCTGTTTCGTCATCGTGAGGCTTGCTCTGCCGAAATCTCTCCCTATAGCCTTCAGCAGTAAAACGAAATCTTCGTAGCAGTGCAAGTTTCGGTTTCTCATAATCCATAGAGTCCTCTGGAGACAGTCGACCAAAGACTTCCCCACCAAGACAGAGGCTCAAGGCCGTGGCCCACTTCTCTTTCGGCCAACCTTGCCCTGTGGCAACATGTTCAAAACGCTTCAAATACGCGTCCAAATCATCTCGTCCCTCATTAAACGTTAGTATCAGGCCATGTGGGGTAATGGGTAAAACGGTTGAGGCACTGCGCTCTGCATTTTCAACGTTAGGATTAGGAGGAGGATTTTCTCTTTCTGATAGTCTAACTCGCAGCTGTAAATTCCGGGCTTCTCGCTCTAAGTTCTGGGCTCCTAGCGCCAAGTTCTGTGCTTCAAGCTCCAAACGCCGCTTTGTGGCTTCCCGATCGGCAACTCTCTCTTCTTGTGCCTTGCGCAATTCCTCCTCTACCCCCTGGCGCAACTCGCGTCCCTGCAAACCTAGGCGCTCTCCTACCGCAAGAAAGTCCGCAGCACTCATTCTGCCTAACAAACGCCATTAACTGGCAAACGCTGCTCGGCCTGGTCCTGTTGTAGCGGACGCCAAATTTGTGAGGGGAGAAGTCCCCCACGCAGGTTCGAGCGTCCTCCGAGGTGGGGCCCTGGAGGATCCAAAAAATCGTCCCACACTGTAAAAAAAAATGCTCCTCAGTACAGAGAAACCCGCTGGTAATGCGTTGCCGGAGGGTTTTCCGCAACATGAATACAGCGACTCCGTCCGACGGTTGTCACATTCTTGGTAACGGAAAGTTACGCTATGCTATGAACGAGAATGAAATCGTTTCTTTGCAACGAATGCTTCTGTTGTGTTCTTATTAAAGGTCCCGTAATGTGTATGCATACTTCCTCCGTTCACTTGGAAGTCATCTGATCTAGAACGGAAATAATCTGCATTGTAATTATGTACTATCGAGAGCAAAAATAATAGACCCCTGCCAGCGCGTGCCGATCCGCGCCAAACTGCTCCTAGTACCGAGACCAGCGCAGTGGCGTGCGCCCATCTCGAGGGGCGCTACGCATTGCGTGCCACTGCGCTCGTCTCAGCATCTGGAGTGCTTCGTCAAGCGGCGCTTGCATGCAGTCTGGCACAGATCGGCACGCGCTGGCAGGGGTCTGTTATTTTTGCTCTCGATAATACTTTCAGTAGTACATGCACATGCATCTGTGTATAGCTTCTGCCCAGAACGTTCACTGCAGATATAGTAGTCCAGAGGCCGAGGAAATAAGTATTATGTACAAGACTTTCATGCATTTTATGTATTGCACACGTACAAAGAATGCATCTTAGAATGAAAGAGTGGCAAGTGTTTGGTTGAGTACAAGTACATACGTTTTATTTTCATGACAAATTGCACACATTGTACCTCTAAACATTGCTGTCGGATCCATCTGAAAAGATAAAAAAATCCTCATTTAGTAGCCACACAACACCTATTATAAATTTCACAAATACATTTGAACCATCCGCTATTGAACAATCGGCTTTCGTAGAAGCTTGTAAAAGCCATTTACTGAGAACCAAACCAATATGATTCATTGCCTAAAATTCATTTCTCATAACAGTAAACAGCAAAAACCACAGGGCCAGGAAGAAGCAGACAAAATGTGCTTACTCGGACACCACTGTGTGCATGAAAGTCTTTACGGTTGTCTACAATTTTGTGCAAATAGAAAGTAGCTAAGGATGGGTGCCAAATACAATTCAATGCAGACGCCTTTCATTACATAGTACTCAATGCACAACTTAGTGAGCAAGGAACATTGGTAACATCTGAAAAAGGCCAGACACTTGTCCACAAGCATGATGATGATTGTGATTTTTGATGGTGCGAGGGAATCTGAGGACAAAGAGCACCATGGCACAAGGTATTTTCTTCATCTCAAGGTGGGGCAATGAACCATTTGGCAGGCATTTCACCCTAAAGAAGACGAGCACCAGGTGAGGAGAAAGCTTGTACCCATTGGATTGGTGGTTACACAGCACTTGCCCACAAGCAATCAGGAAGCATACTTCCCCGAAACGTTATGCTTTCAGTCATAGTTTCCATTATCTCAGCATCTGCACGAAAATGTACTAATCCATGATGTCAGTGAAAATGCAGCCACAGGTGCTGGTTGCAGCTCACTAAGGTATTCAAATATCTCTGCAGTGCGCCTCACGAGGAACAGATGCTTAAGTTTCCACAAAGGGCTCCTTGCAGAAATTTAACCAAAGGCCGCTGCCATGTTAACCTTTTCAAAATGATGGCCCAGAAAGACAAAGTGTAGTCATGTGTCTGATGTAGAAAAAGGATGAAGGCATGAATCTTTCAGCTTCTTCAACAGCTCTGATGTGTTTGTAACTGGTATTGCTTGGTTTGGTTATTAGGGTTTAACGTCCCAAAGCAACTCAGGCTGAGGGACGCCGTGTTGAAGGGCTCCGGAAATTTCGACCACCTGGGGTTTTTTAACGTGCCCTGACATCGCACAGCACACGGGCCTCTAGAATTTCTCCTCCATCGAAACTTGGCCGCCGCGGTCTTTCGGGTCAGCAGCCGAGCGCCGTAACCACTGAGCCACCGCGGCAGGGCTGTTGCTGGTATTGCTTCGCACAGCTTCAGTCTTCTCTGACATTTCGTGAAATCATTCCATACCTGTGAAAGATCTCGCTCGCAAACATTTTGGTTCTAATGAAGGAGAAAAAAAGACCCATGTCCTAGGCCTTTTTGTGTGACACTAAAGGAAGGCTCGCTTTTAGGGTCATTATTACCAAGAGGTCCATGTGGCAACAAACTTTGAAACAATTTCTGCAAGGGCTGAGTGTTCTGAAGCCTAAGAATTTCTCATGAGGGGCCCTGTAGATTGAGTGCTCTGAAGCCAAAGAATCTCTCATAAGGTGCCCTGTAGATGCATCAGAACACCTAAGTAAGCTGTTACTGAGTCCTGTAAGTGCTATGTCATTTGACATTAAGGGTATGTACTTTTCCTCGACACATGCAGTGATGATGTATATGTTGAGCGAAAGCATAAAAGACTTTGAAGAGTTGCGCTTCCAGATTGCTTGCGCAGGAAAGCACAAGAGTCTGGCCATGCTCAGCTGTTACCTTTGCTTCTTTTTTGTTGAGTTCTGCAGTGAGTACTACGTAATGACAGAAGGTATATGCATCGACTCATGTTTAACATCTGTCTGTGCGACCTCCATCTTGCACAACACGACAGGCAACTCCATAATGCCCTTCATGCACCGAGTGTCAGTGTGTTCTGTCAGCTTCCTGGTCCTGTGTTTTCTATTCTTAAAGTTATTACTGCCTTCATTCTCCACTCCATGAAGCCTGAATGTGCTACACTGGGTTGCTCCACGCGTCATGCAGTAACCTGTTCATTTTTTTTTCATACATCGGAGGCACTCAGGTCGCAAGCCATGCTTACTATATTCAGCAGACAAGCGTACATGTGAGACATATCATTTATAACCAATTTTAACAGTGGTATTTCGTGCAAGAATATCTAAATGCTACTCAATTTTTGCTCAAATTTTCAGATACACACTCTTATTCAGATTAAAAACATAATTTGGCTACTGTGCTCTCGTGATGCCACGTCTTGAGTTTGCATCAGTAGCTTAGAATAGTGCCTCTGTTACCTCTGGCGATGAAATCGAAAATGTTCAGCAGAAGATTGTATGCAACCTTTGTGATAGATATATTGAGCGCTGTCGTTTCTAAGACTACGACTTTCTTCTAGCAGACCTTGGTTTGTTTTTGTTTTGTTTTGTTTATGGGGTTTAACGTCCCAAAGCGACTGAGGCTATGAGAGACGCCGTAGTGAAGGGCTCCGGAAATTTCGACCACCTGGGGTTCTTTAACGTGCACTGACATCGCACTGTACACGGGCCTCAAGAATTTCTCCTCCAAAGAAATTCCAGCCGCCGGGGCCGGGATCGAACCCGCAGCAGACCTTGGTATGTCTACCCTTTATGACATGGATTTTCTACATAAAGTTGTGCTCGGCTCTATTGACTGTGAGCCGTTATTGATGTCACTGCGATTTCGTGTGCCTCAGGGAAAAACCACCAAATGCTATGATAGATTTTATCCTGACATGCATGCCATTTCACCAATGACTCATTTGCAAATAACACAATTCAACTTTTTATGACACAGAAATATTTGCCTAATTTGCTGTTTTCATTGTTTACTCATTATGCTTGTTTTTCTTTACTATTATTATCATCGTATTTGTGACCATTTTTCTGTATTATGTCTGTTCACGTCATGGTGTTTGTATTGACTTAGTGTGCACTCGTTTAGGCCAATTGGCTGTTCAGGCACATTTAAAATCAAATATTTACCTATCTAAGCAGAAGCACAGCACCAAGGTACTCACCAACTGTTTGAAGCACTGTGCGCAAGTTCTCGTGCCGACATGAATACAGGTACTTTGGAATGCACACTGTCCAAGTCTTCATAATGCCATGCCGCTCCGACTCCCTGGTAGCAAAATTTTCCACTAAAAAAAAGAGCAATTTTGTTTATGTTAGACTAGTAATATTAAATTTTACTATATACTAGGTACTTCTCATCATTCTACCCCAGACTAAACCATACACCAGTGATCATCATGTTTTAATTTTGTTGTATATGATCACAAAATGTGGTGTAATTAACATGTTAGAAATTCTGGTCAAAATAAATCTGACAAAGTATTCTTTAAAAAAATCTGGGCACAAGGAAGAAGGAAGCTAGCCAGATAGCCTGGGCGAATGTTTTCAGTTTCATGCAAGCATCAGTACCCTTGCACACAAAATGTACAATTTAGTGGGTTTACCCTTCCAGAATGGAATTTCATGCTGCAACCATCTAGCTACGCGAAAAAAAATTTTAAACTTCCATTCCAGACAAAGGAAAGAAAATTCCTCTGGTTTTTCTTCACAAGCCTCTGCAAGTATACAATTCAGTGAATCTACTCTGCAAGTACGTGAACCTACCAGCACGAGACAATGACAAGAAAGGAGACAAAGCAGGCGCTGACTCGCAACTGAAGTTTATTGAAGTAAACAGGGAGTACATAGAAAAGCCAAATAACACCACAAACCACACAGTTACAGATATGCTATACCACAACATGAGTAAAAGATCGCTCTTAACTTTCCTCTCATCTAGATAGTCGAACTCGTTGCATATTAACACGATGGACAGCACACTCACAGATTTGTCACCGAGTCATAAGATGTGTCTAGCCTCGATAATTTTCCGGTTAATCTGCTCCGAATGTATCGCCAAAATGAGTGTTGCCAAAAGGAATGGCTAGCAGCCTTCACATTCCTTGCGATGTACAGATAAGTTAGAACCCCTACCAATATCCAAATATCTCTTGTGCTCCCGTAGTCTTACATTCACACACTTTCGAGTTTGACCAACACAAACCCATCCCCAAGATAACAGTATCCGATGCACCACATACATTTTACAAGGCACATATGCTTTTCCAGGACCAAATTCACAAAATTATTCTTAACAATTTTACAGTTTGTAGAGAACTTATTAGGGGCCAAGAGCACCATTTCTGCGTCATACCTTCTGACCACATTTTTCAAATTGTGCGACAATCTACGTATGTACAGTAACACAGTCGATCTTTTGGTATCTCGATGGCTGGCCCCGGCCGTATCCTGCCAATCCCTGTGAAGGGGTTTTAGCTTTAACATGCTAAAGGGAAGAATGGCGCAGCATCAAGTAATAAGGACAGCAGGACAACAAGCACACGCACAAGTGCCAACCTTGGAGTGTGTACAGAATCCAAGAGCACGAGCTTGACAATCAGCACTGACAGTCAAGGAAATGAGAAAACACTGATTTGAACATTCAAGATTGAATGAGCCAGACCCTTGACTGCCAACGCTGAATGTCAAGCACACGCTCTTGGATTCTGTATCTGCTCCAAGGTTGGCACTAATGCGTGTGTGCTCTCCTGTTGTCCTCGTTACATGATGCTATGCCATTCTTACCTTTAGCATGTCTGGCCAACTTGATCAATCTTATATGCTCAGCTTTAACAATTTATCACACACTCCTGCATGGTTGGGGAATAATGCTTTCATAAGCCTTAAAATCTGCTCATGGAGACCACTTGTCATGCTGTGAAAGCATCACTTCATCAATAGCCTAGCCTAGATGACGCAATGCTGTCTTTCACTAGCTTAGAATGATTCGGCCAATAGTCAAGTAGCTGCTTGACCCTCCTGGGTGAATATCGGCAGCATACATGGCATGTGCAGAACATCAAGGTGAAGCCCAGAAACCGCAGCTCTTTTTGATGGGACATTTCCTCTAAGGAAATGCTAAGTTAAAGAAAGGCCTTGCTCCTTAAACAACTTGGCAATATGCACAGGTCCCACACTATCGCAACCTTTTGTAAAAGACCAGAAAATCAGACGCAGTGAAAGATTTTTCCCCAGCCCATGCAAGTTCTTGGCAATCACTCCATCCACCCTGCTTAAGAGAATATTACTTAGCACAGAGGCATTCAATCGATACATATACTAGACTTTTGAACATATGCCGCGCAGCCATACTCCAGAAACATGCTCTTCAAATAAAAGGAGGTAAGTCCAAAAAAAAGACTATTACGCACCTGTTCCTAAACACAAGCTCATCATTGTGCTCCGATATACACATTCACAAGCTTTTCATAAGGTCCTCATACGGGATGGAATAAATAGTTCTACATCGACACTAACCACCAGACAATCTGCTGGATTGCCATTCTTCAGATACTCAACCACGCTGCGAATTGAGTACAAGAAACGGATCTTCAAGATGCGAAGTAGACAAATGCTAGTGAATAGCATTTATTTTAAGAGCATGGCTGTAGAGTACTGCAGTGTGGTGTGTGTTCAAAAATCTGGTATATGTAGTGGTTCGAAGATGGGCCTTGTGCTAAGAGATATTTTAAGTAGGGTGTATAGAATGATTGTCAAGGACTTGAATGGACTGGGGGAAAAAATCTTTTGCTATGTTGATGACTTTCTGGTCTTTTACAAAGGTTCTGATAATTTGGGATGTGAACATATTCTTAGGTTTACCTTGGAGCAATTGTCTCCACAAAAAGAGCTGCGGTTTCTGGACCTTACCTTGATCTGCACACATCATGTGTGATGGTGATATTCACCCAGGAGTGTTAAGCTGCTACTTGGACACAGGTTGGCTATTACAAGCTAGTGAAAGATAGCATTGGACTGTCAAGCCTGGGCTCAGAATTGATGAAGTCATGCTTTCTTAGCATGACGACTAGTTTCCAAGAGCACATTTTAGGTTAATGAACGCAGGATTTCCTAACCATGTTATTGCAAGAGCATAAAATAAATTGTTAAAGAAGCCGAAAGCTTTTCACGGCGACTGGCGCAATCAGGCCGGGGCCAGCCAGCGAGATGCCAAAAGACCGGTTGTGTTACCGTACGCACATAGATTGTCGTACAAATTGAAAAATGCGGCCAGAAGGTATGATAGAAAAGCGATTTTCTTGGCCCCTAATAAGTTGTTTAAAATATGTAAAATTGTTAAGAATAATTCTGTGAATGTGGCTAGAGAAAAGTACACATGTGGTGTGAAATGTATATGTACCTTGTAAAATGAACATGGTATCAGACACTCTGTCTTGTGGTCGGGTCTATATAGGTCAAACTGGAAGGTGTATCAATGTAAGATTACAGGAGCACAAGAGGGTAGGGGTTCTAACTTTTCTGTATATTGCAAGGGATTTGAAGGCTGCTACCCTTTCCTTTTGGCAGCACACATTTTGGCAGTAAATTCAGAGAAGATTAAATGGTAGATTATTGAGGCTAGACACACCTTACGACTCGGTGACTAATGTGCAAGTGTGTTGTCTATCGCACTAACACGCAATGAGCTGGACTATCTCGATCAGGGGAATGTTCAGGGCCATTGACTCATGTTGTCATGTATGCTTATCTGTAATTGTGTGGTTTGTGGTGTTGCTTGGCTTCTTCATGTATTCCCTATTCACTTCAATAAACTATGGCCGCGACTCAGCGACTGTCTTGTCTCTTGTCTCGTCTTTCGCACTGGTAGATTCACCATGATGTCTCACCTCTGCAGAAATCCAACACGACATTTTCCTCTTCACACTTGAGGTTCAGTGCATAATAAAGCCAACACCAGTCATCCGCAAGAAAAGTTCATGGCTCCATTAACACCGCCTCCTGCTTACAAGACACAGTGCGGCATTCATTGTAGATTCTACCTGCAACACAGAAAGCAAAGTTTTAGTTTGAGTGGACTAGACTAGGAAAGCAGCACAAAATATCTACAGCCAAACGGCCGAGCTGAAAGAAATAGAGGGTAGCATAATAGTGAATATACTGATATAGTTTTGTGTAACATCTTCTATTCATATAAAATGTACACTTTTTTTTTCTTATGCTGACGCCTGGGCACACTATTTTGTGCACTTATTGCATGGGCCCGAACTAGCAGCTTGCTAAGGGCCCAGATGCTTTTATCACCCTGTTTGAATAACCTTCATCCAAAGTGAATAAACTGATACTGATATTGCATGCAAGATATATGCATGATATATTGAGATATTCAACACTGCTACCATTGGTTTAGCCAACTATTTATGCATAACAAAAAATGCAGTATCACATAAATACTGATACGGTACTATTAGTGTTAATATTAGCAGTGCAGGTTCAATGAAAAAAAAAGGGGCCTAGTGTTAGCTGCCATTCCCACAGCAGGCTTGTGACCAATCGCCAGTTTAAAGGAAAAAGGAATGACTGAAAAGGGAGAGAGCCAGTAGGAAGGAAGACAGGCATAAAAAAAACATAAAAGGACATGGGATACAATAAGCAGACAAAGTTATTTAGACAGCAACCACAAAAGAAACATTAACACCCAAGTAAAGATGTACAAGACCAACCAGACCATTGTGCACAGTGGATAACTTGTTAACCTCATTTAGCCCAAAATATATTTTCATATATACTTGTGCTATAAAGTGATTACATTCATTAATAGCATAACTGACCGCCTGAAACCAAAACAGGGATGAAGGGCGGTGAATGAGCCCTAGGCGTGATGCTTTTGCCTTCCTAGTGGGACACAGAAGGATCATTCAGTCGAACATCGGGTCTCTGAGATTAATATGTAGTTTAATATTAGCGGAAAAATAGAAGTAGTAACAACAAAGCAAGCAATGTAGCTGAACATTGTTCTATGCACTTGAGAAAAAAAAGCATTTTGAATAACCAAGTATGCAATGTTTGTAGCTGCACATTTCTTCATACACGTGTCTAAAACATATGCGCATGATTTGCCACAAGATAGTGTCTCGTTTAGATAGGGTACCTGCTATGGCAGTAGTGCACAATCAGGCTGGAATGAAATGTAAACAGCGCCTATGAACAAGACAAAATATTTCACCTGTGTGATTTCAGCTTGAGTATGCAGCTAGCCTGATTCCTGTTTCTGGTTAAGAGATCTACCTAATACACATATATGAACCCTTTCTAAATGTATACCTCGCTGCAAAGTAGAAAAGGCTGTCACTTCCAACACCAAGCAGATATGTGAAACCTGTAAGAACTCCTTGAAGGCAAGAGTCTGGAGACAAGCTCCTAGACCCACTCTGAAGGATGTAGATTTGGTGTTTAGTGTGGCACATAATTACTTCTGCATTAATAGCGAGCATGTAAGGCCAATACAAGGTGCTTCTGAATTTGGTCGCCTAAAATTTGCTTGGGAGAACGCAAAATAATGCTAAAGAGCAATCTATAGACACAATATTTCATGCTGAATAAACAACAATAAAAAAAGAAAGCAATGCTCTGGAAGCACCTTCAGTCATTCAAGACAAAAATGATGAGGCATGCTGATGCTGCTGCTTGAACAATAGAAAAAAGCGACTACTGCTTACTTACAATAAACGCTTTCTCTGAGCAAGCAATGAAAGAGAGCTGTAACTCATGAAACCTCACGTCATTCTTTTTACAAAAAAGGAATTTAAAAGGTTGCAATGCAAGAATCCCTGTCATAATAGTATTCTCCTCACACTTGGGTTACACAAGCCAAGGCTTTTAACAGCATGGGTTTTTGCATGTGTTCATTCTGAAGCATTACCTGGTTGAAGCGACACAAAATATTTACTCCCCCATGAACCTGTGCGTGTAGCATAATCACAGAAAATATTTTTTACACTGGACAGAAATACAACAGCATAGTGGCGTAACTGACACACAACAGGCTTCGGGGACAGTACAGTGCAAGACAATGATCTGAAATCCTACACAACAGACCTGCGACATTACAATGGCTAAATCCTTGATAGTAGTATTTAACAGCCATCTAAATGCTCGTGCGCAACAGGTGGGAGCACTATACTGCGAAGCAACAGTAAACCTTTGCACTAGTCTAAACAAAAGTGCGCCTCATTGCGACTTCCACTAAACTTTTTTGCTCCCAGTGCAACAAAGCAAGTACACAGGGGGCTCGAATGGCAACGATACGATGTGTTAGGCTATCATGTCATCATCTTAACATAAACAATGCATGTGGTCTCTGTTCCGGACTGCCAATCAGCCTCGAGAAGACAAAGATGCTTATAAAAAAAGAACAAAGCAACAAGCTCTCAAACCTCACAGTGAACATAGAAGTAGTAGAACCATGTAGCCTAGCCAATAGTTCGAAGCTAAGCAGCAGAAGAAAATATGTTAAGGCCAGGACTGAGCAAACAGAAAATCATGGAGGGAGCCTAAAAGCAGCAATAAGCAATGAGAGTGGAGTTGCCTTGATGTTCATTGTCAATACCTACTGCTCAAAGTAAAGGAAACCAGGGTATAAGAAATACAGCATTTCATATTATGCTTTGAACAAATGCAGTGAGAATGAAACAGACTAGAGACTTGTCTTAGAACATTTTCACTCTTTACTTTGCACCAGAGGAAAATAAATTTGTGTGCAGTTCACCTACTGCTTGGCACTGTCCTGGAAGGAATGAATCCAGGTCTCGAAAAGTCTACAGAGAGAATACTGATGCTGCATGTGCATTTTTCTCTAGACTCCCTCGCTTATTCCTTCCCTTAGGTTCAGGAGCCCACCGAGACACAGTTACTGCCCCATTTCCTTTCCTGAAAAACCAATTTTAATTTCATTTCTCTCAACTGTCCTGAAATGTGTATAAGTTACCAATTGTTTTAGTGCCTAATTACATACTGTAATTTTTGCAAGGAATGTGAGATTGATGGACAGGAAAAAGAAGTCTGGAATGGTACCTTAGGTAACTTTGCACCTGGACAAACAGCTGACCCACTGGGCGTCCCCAAGGGCTCTGCTGCGAGGCGTCCCTAGCAACAGTAGCCGGTTGTCCAGATCCAAAGGAACCACGCGAATGATTACCGAAAAGTTTAAGGACAGCAGATGCATGAACACAAAACAGCTTTTCAGCACTGTTGCAGTGGGATGAACGGTTCCAAATCTCGACTATACCTGGTAATCAATAAATTATCAGAAGACCATCTCGAGCGCAGAATGATCTCAAAGCACATTCGACACGCACTACCAACATGGACCGCCTGTGCTTAATTGAATCCAAAAGTTTACGCTGATCGACCAATGTTACTTCAAATAGAGACAGAAAGCGCATGCACGTTGTGCTGATGTTACCGTGAACATAACATGCGACGAGACACAGGATTACTATAGAAACAAAAAACCGCTTTCAAAATCTGATAACAAATTGCTCACCTTCTCACAAGTTCACCAAACCGGAGACGATGCCGTGTGGCTGCCGCCAGTCACTCGCGATGCACAGAAACAATAAAAATGCAATTCCGCTGACTTTCCTTGAGCAATTTTCAGTCGATTAAACTTCAAACTGTTCGTACCGACCACCGTTCACCTCACCAAGCATGTGTGCACGGAGGAAGCAAAATTTACGCGGGCAAGTCAGCCGCGCAAAACGCCGAGCACGATGCCATTTGCAGAGCTATGGCATAGGCTATGGTGGCTAGCAGAGTTGCACGGGAAATTCATAGCGTCATTCGCGTATTCGCATCCATGCTTACATCGCTGACGCCGCAAAAGCGCACCACCTTGAAAATATATCAGATGTATTTAATTTTACCGTAGCTTTTTTAGCTGACAATTTTAATGGTTTTACATATTAAAATTTTCTTTTCGTTTCATGAGCGTTGTTACCACAACACCGCAGTGCATGCAGCTTGGCCGTGACGAGTCGAAGCGCTAGCCAAGCCCGCAGTCGGAACCATGTGCGGATTGTGTGTGGTGTTGAGTGAACAGGTGCTTTAGAACGGTTTTTGTTCTTCCGTGTTCGCTGCGTGCGTCCTGCGCGCTGTATTGTCGTTACGGTGTGTGTATGTGTGCGGCCCGTACGCCGCATTGGAGTGCACAACCGCTTGCTGTCCCATGCGGCATCGATGCATAGTAAAACGACCGTGCAGAATGTGCGTTACAATGCCAGTGGCCCTGCACGAAAGAGGAGACTTGAAGCCGGCGGAAAAGCTGCTCACCCTCGTGGGACTGCAAGAATCTGGCGAGGAACAGTCGACACACGTTTCGGTGGATGATTGCGTTTATCAAGCTAAAAAATTCAGCACTGGCCAATAGCACTGATGAGCTGCTGCTGCATCATGATAAACACCTGTCTAAAGTTTATTACAAGCTTGTTGGATGTGAACGTGGCCTTGAGTGGTATTCGTCGAGCAGCGGCCCTCAGGAGGTGGAACCAGTCGATACCTGAAGACGATTACTGTTTGCCCGCGCCCTGGCGCCTCGCTTCCAACTGCATGCGTTGGCGTTATTTATATCTGAATTTCACACGTAGTTGAACTTTCGCAAATATTACAGCCGCATCTTTCAAACGTGCCGTGTGAAGAGGACCCTTTTTCATATTTTTTTGATGGGAGGGGGTGGGGGAATGAGCGGCTGCTCAAATGTCATTCTTTATAATTTTGAGCTTATTTTCCATATATGTGCCAGGTTGGCCCATTCTTGGCTCTTGGTTGCATGTAAGCAATGCATTTATTGGGCATAAATTTCTTTCCTGTTGTATTGGCACAGGGTTAATGATTCTCATTGTATTGTGGTGACACATCATTGTATGCACTCCTTGCAGAATGTCTAAGGGGGTAATAAATTACTGAGCAGAGAGTATACCTTGTGATAAATGCGAGGAACATTACTGATTTACTTCACACTTGGCATGTTCCGTTGTCGTTAGTGGTTGCAAATGCCTTGCCTGCTGCTTTCCAGTGTAGGGGCGAGAGGCATGTCAAGCTCTACTTTGCAGCTTTTTTCTGTCCACTCTTTACTGGTCAACATGGTAAAATAAACTGAACATAATGCATGCTTGCTGAGACTTAGCTTAGACTACAATTCATTTATTTACTCTCAGGGCCTATCAGCGCCAGATAGAGGAGTGGGTGGCTAACAAAAATACATGTGTAATAGGCAGAGTAGTTAAGGTGATTATACACAGCATACTATACTTGAAGGCGTCGGATGCAGTGATGGACATGACGAAGGCAGAGAAGATGTGACAGTTGGAAACGTAGAAAAGTAGAGATCTGCGTGAGCTTACACATGACTTAAGGTGAACACTAGCAAAAAAATTAAGAAGGTGCAGAAGACTGAGGTCAGAGTTAAAGCTAGTTTAACAAAGAAAAGAACCTCTCAGCAAGCCAAAATGAGCACATGCAAGCAGTTACGTAAACATGGAACATAAAACTTTTTGGATGGAAGAAAAGCCAAGGCACATTGCTCATTGTGACGTTGCTTAAAAAGTGGGTGTCTAGTTGTTCACCTTCATATCCTGTCCTTCCACACCTAGCAACTGAAATGCCATCAATGAGGAGCATCTCCAATCACTCTAATTGCATGGGAGGTACACATCTCCAGATGTCAGAGGCTTGGTGTCTCATTTTAGTCTAGATAGTTTGGTAGATATAAACATTACCACATCTAAGAGGCATGTGGTAGCCTTGCAGGGGGTGTATTTTGTAAGTCTTACAGCATGTTGTGCAATGCTGGCATGTTTCATTATTTACATTGCAGTAATATGTTAGCACAGGCGAGAAAGTTTGTAACTGAGCAGAAAAAAACAATATTCATGCCATGTCTTAGCAGCATTCTTAGTACCATATAAAACATAGTGCGTATAAGGAACTCCTCATTTTTTTATAATTTTTCTTTCTGAGCACTGGTTTTTTGCAAGTTAGCAGGGTTCTACAGTCTTCTGTGGCTGTCGACTGGCCCGCATGTTTGTCAAAGCTGCAGAGTTCGTGATGGGTCATGTCAGTGCAAGCTAAATAAAGGTGGATAGGAAATTCATGCTTCCAGAGTACATTCCAGAAAAAACAGCTATTATTTCCTAGTCAGGATGAGGGAGCAGCACCGACGGTGCACATCCTCCTTGTCACTACAGCAATTATGGCTGCTCACTGCTTTTTTGCAGCGTTTCATTTATCCGCAGGAAGACCAGGCATGAATTGCCGGCTATAGGTACCTAATAAGTTGAACATTGCAATTAGCAATATTTTGTTGTGCCTGTGCTTTTGTTATCCGTGAAGGAGTTAGCGTTTTTGATTGATGGTTGTGTAGCAAAGATGTGACTGCTACATTGCACTTCATTCACAAATTTGTTTGCCCATGCTTTTGGCTTTCTCAGTGGTTCGTTTCCTTGTCAAACGGCAGACGGAAATTCGGCTTTCACCTTGTTTGTAATGTTTGTATGTAATGTTTGTAATGTATTTTCAGCTGGTGTTCAGTTTCAATTTAGAGAAGTTGTCTAACCATTGTCTGTGTCTAATTTTTTTTTATCTCTTGACCTCATTAAGCTGCATGTCCAAATTATTTATTAAATGCATTTATTAATTGTTACCCTGTCATGTGGTTAGCAACATCGTGAAAATATTTTTTTATGAAGTCAACGTTCTTTTTTTAAAGTTATAGCAAAGTAAGTCCTTTGCTATTTAATGTTGCTCACAATTTGTATAGCAATCCCTCAACGTTGAAGCAACATTATGCGTCACTTGGGTCTAATTTGATTATCACCCCCCCTCGGATCTTCACCTTTGCACATGGGGTTAATCTCATTTTCGCCATGCTAGTTTGTGGACATTGTTGAACAAGAGTAAACCACACAGATCGGAAATGGGACGTCATGTGGTGCCTAGTCCGGGGGCCAACAGTTACGGCGAGTAATACGTTTCAGAAAATGCATAATACGGCCAGCCACCTTCACGAATGTGTTACGGATGGACCCTCCATTTCAGATGCAACAGAGCAAGCGTTTGTTCTGTTATGGAGAGTTTGTACGTAACAATCACGGAATTTTTTTGCAGTGCAGACCGAGCATGTCTGTAGATATAACAAAAATGGATTTACTTAAAACAGGCGAGCATTCATTGATGTGTAGGGAACTGTGCGGCCAAGGGTCGAGGAGTGGCTTCAGTGTGAGAATCCGCTGCCCGTCGCTTGAAAGGCGCCGGGGCCAAGTACCTCCGCAGGGCTGTTCTCCCTGCGGCCGGAAGTCAGGCGCGGAGCACTAGCACCAGTGGCCTTGACGACGCACCAGAGGGGAGACGGCCGCCCAGGTCTGGACAGCCGGGCACGGCCAGGAAGGCACCTTTTCACAGCAGGAGGTCCCAGCCACGGGACGGCAGGCACGAACCGACAGCAAGGACGGCAGGAACTCCGGGCAGGCAGCACCTGTCTGTGCCCCGCACGGCGCCCACTCTCCGATGCAGCAAGAGGCAGGCGGGAGAGAGGAGACAGCAGGCTCCTGGTGGCGCCCTACTGGGCGAGGATGGCTTCCCCAGGCCTGGTCACCCGGGTTCAAGAAGCCGTTCAGCCGTGACCTCGCCTGCTCCGTTGCCCGAGCTCGTCTCCTCGCGCCCCTTGCGCCACGCCCCGCGTCTCTCTTCTTTTTCTTCTCCTTCCTTCTCTCTCCTGAGCGAGCGTCAGGACGCCGCTAGTGCTGAAGTGCGCTGGTGACGCATCACAAAGTGACACTTTGTCGTGAAAGCTGATTTTCGGTACATTCATTTCCGTCAAAAGCTTTCCAGACATTCTGTGCTACACTGTCGTTTAAAAATTATAATCGACAGAAACTTGACTGCTGCTTGGGCCGTGAGGGCCTCTAGGCTGCACAGTATTGCGAGCCCAATACACCGAGCGGTCACGGCGTGGAAACTGTACTCACTTACCATCGAAAAAAGTGCGATTTATGGGTTGCGCACAAACCAAAATATAATATAGAGTAAAAAGACAAAACGAGGAAGGGGGACAACGGGGAAAATTGTTTAGTTTAATTAGCGGGCTAGAGACGCACTGCTGTTGACATGGGACTATTAGCCTGTACGTTTTGTCGTGGAGCAGACTATGATCCATTCTTCCGCTTTTGGCTGCCTACAGCCGCAATGGTAATTTAAGTTTAGCATGCCGAAGTTCTCAATAGACGGGGATGGCCGGAAGAAATAATGGATGGACTACTCTTAAGCTGTGGCCGACCACTGGCAAAGGGTGGGTCAGCCTGGTGCTGCTTCCGACAGCGGCGAAAACGAACTCTGCCGGCTGATTCGATGCCACAAACAACCGCAGGAAAGCTGTTCTTATGGCATTCTGAGTAGACAATGGGAAGGGGAAATTCTACCAGGAATTTCAGCTGGCCGCCAGCAGGATATACTGTCTTTCCTTAAATCCTGCTCTTGAGGAGTTACATTTTTTTCTTTTGTCTGTATTAAACATTAGCTCGAACTTTTGCTGACTTTGACATAATCCGCCCACCTAATTTTCTGCCGCCGCCTGCTGCGCTTTTCTTCCCTTGGAATCCAAGAAGTTTGCAGTGGTCATGTTGATGCAGCTCGAACAGGGCCAGGTTAATTTCAGGAATATGGGAGAGGCTTTCGCCCTGCAGTGGGTATAGTCCGGTTGATGATGGCGATGACGATATCTGTAATCTAAGGGGTCTCTTCGCGGCCGCTTAACCTCCACTCATCGCGATTTACTCGCTCCAGCCGTAAACCAGTCTGGCAACATTTCGTTCACCGTAAGTGCACATTGCTTACCTTTCCCGAAAAAAAAAACGTTGTCTACGTCTCTCAACATTGAATTTATGTTCTGCCTGAGGCAGGCAGCACACGTTATAGTAATGGCGTTACTGATTACCGAAGGTGAAGAGAATGTTGGAGATGACCACACATACTTTTTGTTTCTTCGGTGGCGGCTCTGTTAAACTCTCGGGAGTGTTGTCCGGGACGGCGCCTACTTCAATTTCCTGCACGCGTGTCATCCTTTGGCGCTCCATCGCTTGCATCGTGCCTGCGTTTCATACGACGCACCAAATTATGACAGAGACCTGGCGTTCATAAATGTGACCGAAAAGTAAATGGTGACACTTACCGAAAGCCAGAAGGGTTGTGGGCGCTGGTGGCTGGCCGGCTTCCCATTCCACCATGACTGCTGTGCCGCGCATTTCTTCTATGGTGCTTTCCTTTCTTAAAAGCTTCATGCCAGCATCGGCGCCTATGGCACGGACCGCATAAACATCCCATTTTTCCTCTTCGTCCCATTTCACAAGTAAATGAGTCATTTTGGTGACAACGAGGGTAGCTGGATTACAACCAAACCATTCTCACTCTACCTTCCGAAGAGTGGTTCGTAAAAAACGCGGCGGACATTGAATGATAGGCAGAATCACGTGACGACGGTAACGTACCGTGTCTAAGCGCGGAAGTGGGGAGGGGGTGATGCGCAGTCACATGTCGAGAACAGCGGAGTGAACTTGAATAATTTCGTATTTTGTAAATAGTGTGCAAAGCTCTCCCCTGTCCTTTCTTGCTGTCGCTTCCCTCTATACGAGGGGGTACCCAAAAGAAACCGGACTAAATTTTTTGGTCGGCAAAACTTCTATGGTACCGCATTTTGCCACTAGGAGCGCATAGAACGAACATTCCAGAGTCAGTAAGCCGAGTGCCGTCGTTGAAGGAGGTCAGACTAGTTTAGGCAGAGTTTTAGAGTGACGACTGTTTTGTGTGAATGTCGTTTTTGCAATGGCTGATTTTCGTGAACAGCGTGCGCCGGTGAAATTCTGATTTTTGCTTGGAAAAAGTTGAATGGAAACTCTTGTAATATGAAGAAAGACGTACAAGGACGATGCTATGGGGACAACTCAAGTGTTCCTGAATCGAATCCTGAATCAAAGGAACAATCATGCCAATGGAAAACTTCAAATTCACCTCGCCTCAAGAAAGCTCGTCAGGTGAAACCAAACCTCAAAACAATGCTGATTTGTTTTTTCGACGTGAGAAATCGTCCATTGAGAATTCGTTCCGCAGGGTCAGACAGTTAGCCAGGCTTTCTACTTGGATGTTTTGAAAAGATTGGGCAACAGTGTGCTGTGGAAGCGGCCAGATTTGTGGCGGTCGGGTGACTGGTTTTCCCATCATGGCAATGCCCCTGCTCACACAGCCCTGTCTCTACGACAGTTTTGGAGCAAAAATGGCATGACTCCTATTCCGCAACCCTCATACTCTCCCGACCTTGCCCCGTGCTACTTTCTTTGTTTCCTAGAATGAAAAAATAGGTGAATGGAAAGCGTTTCGCTGATGTTGCTGAGGTGAAGAAAAAAACGACGGAGGCACTTTCAAGCACCACAAAAGATGAATTTAAACAATGTTTGAAAAATGGAATGAAAGATTCGACAAGCGTATCATTGCAAGTGGGGAATACTTTGAAGGAGATTGAAGGTCTGTGCTTAAAATGTGAACAAATAAGTTAAAAAAAATAAGTCCGGTTTCTTTTGGGAACCCCCTCGTACTTCTCACTATCCTATCTCTTTGCCTTTCATTTCCGCCGGCTTTAAGATATTAGACAGCAATTGCCGCGGACGGCAACACTCTTTTGCTTCACCTTTTTTTTCTTTTTCTTTTAAAAATAAACCACTACCACCACCACTGCACTACCGGTTCTGGGAGCGCGGAGTGCGCTTTTTTATTTTTTCATTTCAGAAGCGGTGGTTGGAAGGCGAGTTAGCTTCTCAAGCTGTCCGCTGCAAGAGCAGTGCGAGCATCTGTCCCGTGCCACCGAGGAAGATTGTGGTTTTTCCTGTTTCTTGGAAGAGATATTTGCGTGGGGGGTGGGTGTTTGGGTACGAGCTAGCGACTCTCTAGCACTAACAGTGTTCTGCGGAGTTACTGCTGAGGGAAACAGGCTAGAAGCAGGAGTGGAGCCGTGCACACTTTCATGCTATCTGTCCCGGCTCCCGTTTTGCATTCACAACCACGTTCTCCAGTCTCCCCGCCAAGCTTCGAAACTACTACTTGTGGCTATGCTTGTGGTTACGGGGGGGGGGGGGGGGGGGTATGAGCTCGGCTTCTGCCACCCTTGTCGTGGGTGCACTGCTTGAGGCGGGGAAGGGGAGTGAGGATGTGGCGTGGGGGTAATCGCTTGCGACGCGCACGCAGCGGACGTGGTCACCAGGCCTCCGGGTATCTTGGCTCAGGCTGCAGCAGCCCTGTCTCTGGCCCCATGGCAAGTGGACCGGTCTTGCGTGGGCCCTGTGCAGCTCGCACCGTGGAGGGGGGTATTGATCCTCCCGCGCAGGAGTTCGCGCAGGGGGTTTTGGTGCTGTGTTGCCTCAGCCGAGGGGCCTTAAAGGTCCAAACACTCGGCATCGGCTCAACCACCAGGGTCCCCTTTTCTCCGGACACGGCGATGCCACGCACCGCTAAGCCTGCATGGCCTGCATGGATATCCGCTGTCTCCGAGTAGCACGCCTGTGTAAACAATATCGTCGAAGCGTTGGGCCACGCTGCTGTTCGCCAGCATCCGCGCGTCGTGAGTGCCGCTCGGACACCGTGCGACCACATTGATGCGGCAGTGGCTGTCAACCACCAGCTGCACGTTGATCGAATGATAAAGGTGGCTGTTGATATAGGCTCCTTCATGGTCTTCGGGAGCCTGTATTCGCACATGGGTGCCGTCGATTGCACCGACGAAGCGCGGAAACCAGGCGACAGCGTAAAAGCCGCTTTGGGCTTCCCGCAGCTGGCTAGGCGACGGCCAGCTGGAAAGGAAACGGGGGTGGTCATGTTTATGTTTGACACCGATGTCTTGCGCGGCCTTGCAGAAAGTCGCACCCGCACGTATTAAGGGAGGCGCATTTATATAAATATAATATTAATCTCATGTTGATCCTCACACAGCCTCGCACGACGACGACTTGAAAGAACAAAATCAAGGAAAGTGCGCTTGAGCAGCAAAACATTCATGGCGAGCGAGCAACGCTCTACTTCCGATGTTTTCGCATGCCGTCCTGTACGCGCAAATACAGGCACACATTTGAGACATCGTACGCACGGCAGCTGATATTCCAGACGCGCAATTGGCTAAAATGCATGCGCGAACACGAAGAGCGAAAGAAAGCAAGCGGCAGTATCACCATGGAGGGAAAGATAGAAGGCCGGAGATAGGCTTACCAGGTCCAATCTCTGCTGCGGCGGACGAGGGCGACAGCAACTCGGCGCACTGTGCGGCTTGCTGTAGATTCGTGGGCGCCGATCATGTCTCCGGCAGTAATCAGGAAATAGCCGGAGGCAAAAAACTACAGTGCCAGCATCATCTGCAGCTCGGCGCTCAAAGCGCCGCTTCGACGCGTCGGGGGCTTGATCTCGGAGCGAAGCCATGCCTTCCCGCCCGAACCGTAAGCGGCGCTGCAGCGGCTCCTCGCTGAATGTGAAGTCCTGTCACGAAATACGCGTTCGAGGCGCAACAGGTGATAGGCGAGCAACTCAAGACGGATCAGCCACACGGTAGCCATGTCGGAGAATACTGGAAAAGATTTCATTTATTTATTTCTTTATTTATTTCGTCCTTAAAGGACGAAAACTATTTCAGTTTGCTCAGAAACGTGGCGGCGAATTCAAGATTAACTTCAATAAGTTGAAAATGCGCAACAAAACTTTTATATACAACAGCCAAACAGACACTGTGGATCTATTTGCTTTGTAGCCACTACAGAATGCGCCCTTCAACAAAATAAGAATAACTGATGCCCATGACCTAGTATCCATAACAGTAAATTGTCGAAGTTTAAAAAATAAAACGATAGAATTCGCTTCACTCCTCGAATCATCGAAGCCGCATATTATCTTTGGAACGGAATCTTGGCTGGACGATACAATTAATGACTATGAAACCTTTCCGCGCAATTATGTCGTTTACAGACAAGACCGCAACGTGCACGGCGGTGGTGTATTTGTTCTTATCCATGACAGTATCCTTAGCATGCCGATAAACTTTGAAACCGAATCCTGTGAAACAGTGTGGTGCAAAATTCTTCTTAAAAACGGCACCTCTCTTGCAGTTGGTTCATTTTACAGATCACCGGGTTCTAGCAGTCCCCAACCTCTGTTTGAGTTGAGCAATATACTGTTAAGCTTACAAACAACTTATATAATACTCGCTGGTGATTTTAACTTGCCGAACATTGATTGGTCCTCGTTAAAGCCTGTACTTAATAATGCATCCCTACTGTACGCTGTTTTCCAGGAAATGGTTACTGTCCATTCTTTGCTACAGTTTGTTAACACGCCGACTCGGACGAGCGGTACTACCGCAAATGTACTGGATTTATTTTTCTGTAATGACCGTGATCTTATATCAAATGTTGTCACATTCCCTGGGATCAGTGATCATGATGTGGTTGTCACTAAGTTATCTTGTACAGCCCAAACCTGCCGCGCTTCAGAACCACGCAAGGTGTTCTTCTACGAAAAAGGCGACTACGCCTCACTGTCCGCCGAACTTGACGCATTTCTTCCCCACTTCCGATCACATATCTCACGCCTTCATATTAATGGGCTATGGAATCTATTCAAACCAAAATTGCTATCGTTAACACAAACCTTCATTCCTTCGCGTGTCATTTCCGCCAAGCGCCGTAGCGATAAGCCATGGCTAACAAGAGAACTTCGCACGTTGATGAACAGAAAAAATAGATTGTTTCGTAGATATTGTCAGTTTCCTGATCTAAAGCTGCGCTCACAAATGAAAGAGCTGAGCAAGGTCATTACAAAAGAGATGCGCACAGCACATAATACGTACCTTTCCAATCTAGGCGATAAACTTAAATCCAACCCAAAGGAATTGTGGAAATACGTCAAAAACAAGAAAAATACCAGGCAACCTATTCCAGATGTTATTGATGGTACAAACTACAATGCCGATAAAAAGGCAAAAGCTGAAAGGTTTAATGCATTTTTTCAATCTGCTTTCTCACAACCTGCAACTGCAGTCATCGCTTCGCAAGGCGTTACCAACTTAACAAAAATGAATGAGGTATCATTATCCGAATGTGGTATCGTGTCCTTATTGCAGAAGATTAATGTACATTCTGCCCCTGGTCCAGATGGCATATCAAATTTTGTCCTCAAGAACTGCGCGTTAGCTATTGCTCCCTTTTTAGTACTACTCTTTGATACCTCTCTTGAGCAAGAAGTTTTGCCCCCTGACTGGAAAAATGCAAGCATTATTCCTATCCATAAGAGCGGTGACAAGAACGTAACATGTAACTACAGACCTATTTTATTGACAAGCGTGGTATGCAAAACACTAGAGCATGTAATTTACACAAACCTAATTAATCACCTACAGAGTAATAACTTCTTTTCACCAACGCAGCACGGTTTTAGGGCTGGGTTTTCTTGCGATACGCAATTAATTGAATTTACTCACGATATTGCAGCCTCAATTAACTCAGGCACGCAGGTTGACTGTATATTTTTAGATTTTCGGAAGACATTTGATTCCGTTTGCCATGCACTTCTGTTGCACAAAATGTCCCTTCTTAATATACCGGCCAATCTCTTAGCATGGATTAAAGCATACCTCTCTGAAAGAAAACAGTGCGTGGTTCTGGACGGTGAGTGCTCATCAAGTGTGCCTGTGTTATCTGGTGTCCCACAGGGGTCAGTTTTGCGCCCTCTACTTTTCCTTGTTTATATCAATGACCTTACTGACCGTACCACCAGCCGTGTACGATTGTACGCAGATGATTGCTGTATCTACCGCGAAATCACTAGTGCGGCGGACTGTCAACATTTACAGAACAACCTGGACTCCGTTTTTTTGTGGTGTCAGTCCTGGAAGATGTCTCTTAATTTATCCAAATGCAATCTTTTAAGGTTTACAACTAAAAAACAGCCAATTCTTACCAATTATTTTATGGATGGAACCTGCATGTCGGTCGCAAGAGAATACAAATATTTGGGGGTTGTGTTCTCTACCAATCTGTCATGGAATGCTCATATAGATAACGTAACTATGAAGGCTAGTCGAATGTTAAATTTCCTCAAACGAAACTTTAATCAGGCACCAACAAAGCTTAAGGAAACATTATTTATGTCAAATGTGCGTCCTATTCTTGAGTACGCTTGCAGTACTTGGGATCCGTCAACCCCAGTGTAACATCGCAAAACTTGAACGCGTACAGGCTCGTGCTGCTCGCTTTGTATCAGGTAATTACGACTTTTCAAAAAGATCTTACGATATTTCCAAAAACCTAGGGTGGCCGCTGCTAGCAACGAGAAGAAAATACCTGCGCTTGTCGCTATTTTACAATATTCTTAACACTAGAACAGGTATTGATAAAGATAAATATCTAAAAAAACCAACTTATGTATCTGCAAGAACGGGCCATTCCCGAAAAGTGCGTGAATATGCTTGTCGAATAAACTTATTTAAGAACAGCTTCTTCCCTAAAACAGTACACGAGTGGAATGGTTTGCCTGCCGAAATTGTTTCCGGGACCCCTTCGTCTTTTATCCAGGATCTCAAAAATATTCTTTTTAATGGGTTTTAGCATTTCTTTTAACTTCTCATACCTGTGTTTCCATTGCCACAATACAGTGTGATTAAGGGATGCAAATAGTGATGTTTCATGCTTTTAAATTTGCTACTGAATTATATCATCTGTGCACTTATATTGTTTTTTTCTTTCCCCCCTACTCTAATGCCCGCAAGGGCGCTGTAGGTATTGTAAATAAATAAATAAATAAAGGCCCGAGGGCATTACATAAGGAGGGGGTTACAAGTTGTTTTGTGTGAACGCACTCATGATGAAAACATAGACAATAATAGAAACACTCTAGCTGCAAACGTTAAAAATAAAGAGTATCAAGTGGTCATAAAATAAGAGAAGCCAAGAAAGTACAGAAAAATACAAGAAAAACTCAGAGAAAATACAGAAAACAAGTAAAGGCCAACAAATGGTTCACGTGTTCTGAAAATGACTGGTGAGTTTCGCGCGAAATGATTTGCGATCGTTGCATGATACTATGTCGTTGGGCAGGGCATTCCAATGGTTTATTGCGTCAGGAAAAAAGGAACTGCTCATTGCTAAAGTACGGCTCTTGATGCTGGCTATGGGGTGGCTGTGGTTGAGGCGACTGGAAGTTCGGATCGGTGGTTTCAGCAGGGGGTGTTTTGATATCGGATGGTAGAAAAAGCTGTGTAGTAGGCAAAGGCGCGAGATGATGCGGCGTGATTCAAGTGTGGAGAGGGAGATAGAATGTTTGAGTGCAGTGATGCTACTTTCTTTTGAGTATACAGAGGTGATAAAACGGGTCGCGCGGTTTTGGATGGCCACCAGTTCAGCGCTAAGGTACGCTTGAGAGGGATGCCAGATGGATGATGCAAATTCAAGTTTGGGACGAACAAATGTTAGGTAAGCAAGTTTTTTTACTTCGGGAGATGCTGACTTGAGGTTACGTCGGAGATAACCCAAGACACGGGAGGCACCAGAACATATTCTTTGGACATGGTTCACCCAAGATAATGATGATGTCAGATGTAATCCAAGATACTTATATGACGTTGTTGAGGTAATCGGGACTGAGTTAATATTGTATGAATGATGAATACCAGAGCGTTTGCGAGAGAACGACAACAGTTGGCATTTATCTAGGTTTAAAGGCATGAGCCATCGGTCGCACCATGTGACTATTATGTCAATATCTTTTTGTAGTAGGTGACTATCGGTGGTATCACGAATGGGGCTGTACATTACGCAGTCGTCCGCGAACAGTCTTAATTTGGCGTTTGTGTTTACTGAAAGATCGTTGATGTAAATGAGGAATAGCAGTGGTGATAAGCCAGCGGCCTGGGGGACACCTGCTGATACATCGGTAAGGGGTGAGCGGTAACCATTGCATGAAGTGAATTGCATGTGCCCATTTAAGAAATGATCAATCCAGGTTATTATGTTACCAGGAATGCCTAGGGAGGAGAGTTTTGCGAGGAGCTGCGAGTGAGGAACACGGTCGAATGCTTTCGAAAAATCTAAAAAAACGGCGTCTATTTGAAGGTGTAGGATGTCATGAGTGAATTCGGTCATTTGGGTTTCACAAGAATAGTGTTTTCGAAAACCGTGTTGGTGGGGATAAAAGAAGTTAATGGAGTCTAGATGGCTCATTAAGTTAGACGATATAACATGTTCGAGTAATTTTGAAGGAATGCTGGTCAACGAAATGGGGCGATAGTTGGACGGATTTGTGCGGTCACCTTTCTTGAAAATCGGAATGATTTCAGCTATCTTCCAGTCATCGGGGACTTCGCCTCATTCCAATGATTGGGCAAAAGTTAGATGCAGGATTAAACTTGAGACTGAACTAGTATTTTTCAGGAGTTTACTGTTTATATTGCCGCAGCCAGCCGATGATGAACGTTTGAGAGAACTGATTAAGGTTGCGATTCCTGCCGGTGTGATTGTGATTTGGGGCATGGGTGTTGCTGAGGTGGCTGGCAAAAAACTTGGACTGCTAGTTGCTGAGGAGAACACTGAACACAAGTAATTATTTAGAATTTCCGCGCACTCATTGCTGTCTATGGGCTCACGGTCAGCGTCAAGAAGCTCAATTCTAGAGGGTCGGAGTTCTCAATTCTAGAGGATCGGATGGAGACTGCCTGAAGCAGCCTTGGTTCGAGGCTTATTGAAAACTTTATTTTCTGCCTCGTTCCAGACTATTTCGTTTCGCGCAAGTGAATAATCGGCTAGGGAAGAATAAGACGTCAATGAGATTAAATTGATCCTGAACATTAGACTAAGACTGGACTAAGAAGTTTTGTGCAAGCGGGCCCTGGTAAAGATAGAGGGTGATGGCTCTGTTGGGAGTGGACACACTACCTGGACAACACTATCATTCGTCATCATCTGCAAAACGCGGTGTAGCGGAGGTCTCATAGGGTTATTTTGAAATAAAAGAGGCATTTCGGAATTTGATAAAAGAAATTAACACAGTCGCAGACAGGGGTAGCGTATCTGTGGGGGACCACGAGATTCCGATTTGCATCTACCTACGGTCAGATTTGCAGTTTTTGCTCGTTGCGTAGGCTCTGCGCTCTCCTTCATCACGCTATCCTTGTCCATTTTGTCGAGCAAACTCACAGACAAGGTGCTCAGTTCTGGCAAGTACCAGGAGCTTTAGTGAACCTCATCGGATCCGCACGCTTGAGAGAATAAAAGAGGATTGCTGCCCAGAGGCCAACGGCATAGAAAACGTGCCATTGGTCCACTTCGACTCTGATTTAATAATTCCTGATTTATTGCATATGAAGTTAAGAATAGCTAACCGCCTCGTAGATGGATTGTTTTCAAAAGTAGAAGACAGATTTCCGAGAAAAAGTCCACAATCCACGTTATATGACCGTGCACGTTCAGGGCTTCGTTGACGTCATAAATAACTGTGGCATTAAATTTCAAGTCGAGGAAGCCAATGGAGGAAGCAAGGATAGTTATATGGGGTTTTATGGCGCATAAGCAACTATGGCTATCATGCGCCAAACACAAGGTTAGATGATGTTAAGTGTATAGAGGTTACATTATAATAGATTTAAAACATCGGCTTTCTTTAGCAACTTACAAACAACTGAAAACTCGACAAGTGTTTGCTCGCCTAAAAGCAATGCGGCATGAAATGGAATGTGTTCATTGTAAAATACCCTAAAAATTTTTTTTCTAAGTTCTTCGAGATGCGAACAAGAAATTAAAATGTGATTTACTGTGAGCTCCTCACCTCAGATTTCACACACAGGTTTGTCTTTTTTTGTTAATAAGAAGTTATGGGTGATGTGTGTATGGCCTATGCATAAAGGACATAAAATTACTTCGATAAAACGTTCTTTATGGCGGCATGATTTCCATTCTTTCAAAATGGGCTTTACAGTATCCAGCTTGTTGTTTCCTTCATTTTCCCAAGAAGCTTGCCATTTGGCTCTTAGTTTGCTATGCACTAACTTCATGTAATCCCTAGGAGGCAAATTCACATGCTTTATTTCCATGGTTCTGGCTTGTGCAGCACACATTTCGGCTCTCTCATTATCCCTAATGCCAACATGACTGGGACCCCAGCAGAATTTTATAACATGTTTTTGCGTTGTGACATTTACTATATTTTGTATGATTCTTCGTATCAGTGGCTCCGTGGCATTTTTGGAGTTTAATGCTGTAAGGACGCTCAGTGAATCTGTATAAATAATGCTGTTTTTGATGATTTCATTTGTTATTTCCTGTACCGCAACACATATGGCATAACACTCAGCGGTGAAAACTGTAGCACATGAGGGCAGTCGTACTGCATTTTTATTTTTTCCTTATATTACTGCGCTTCCAACATGAGCTTGAGTTTTTGACCCATCAGTATAAAATGCAGTATAATTTCTGTATTTTTCTTGTAGTGCTAGAAATTCTTGTATTATATGGCCATGTGGTGTACAGGTTTTCCTGAGGCGTCTTAGAGTGACGTCACACACTATGGGGAGAGTGTACCACGTTGGTAGCGCTTCGTGTCTTGGGGCAATACTTTTAATTTCATTTAGTATGCTCAGAGCTTGGCATTTTTCTTCGAAGCGCAAGAGCAACGGCTTAACTGCGTGAGGCTTGCTGCTGAAGAGTATTCGGGATGGGCATTTCGTGACAATTGGGTAACAGATGTTTGGGCTGAGAAAGGATTTTGAGGATGTATGTACAAGTTAGTGCAGTTCTTCGATCTTCTAAGGAAGGTTCATTCGTTTCCGCATACAGACTTGCTATTGGTGAAATTCTGTAAGCACCGGAAGACAACTTTAAACCAAGATTGTGGATAGGATCCAGTGGTTTTATGTAGGACGGTCTTGCTGAGCCATATACTATGCACCCATAGTCTAACTTAGAGCGAACCAGAGACCGATATATATGTAATAGGGAAGCCCTATCACACCCCCAGCGTTTTCTTGACAATAGTTTTAGCACATTGAATACCAGGGAAGCTTTTTTCTTTAAGCTGTTTATATGCGCCAAGAAAGTGATTTTTTTATCGAAAGTTTCCCTAGGAATTGATGCTCTTGTTTGACAGGTAATGGGGTTTGGTTTAGATATAGTGTGGGGTCGGCCTGTAGGCCTCCTCTCAAAGAGAACAGAACCACTACTCTTTTCTGAGGGAAAAATCTAAATCCGTTTCTATCTGCCCAGATAGCCAGTTTATTTATCGTTATTTGTATCTCGCTCACAGGTAGGTATGCTGGAAGACGTGCATGCTATTTGGAGGTCGTATACGTAAACTGAGTACATTATGAATTTTGGGATTACTTTCCTATACTGAGTTCATTTTGATGATGAATAAGGTCGTGCTGAGGATGCACCCCTGGGTTGCGCCAGTTTCTTGAATAAAAGTGTTGGAGTAGGTTGCACCTAGGCGGATTCTGAATGTACGGTTGCTTAGGAAGTCGCTCAAACAGCCCAGCATCCTGCCGCGGATACCTAGGTCCACTAGGTCACGGAGGATACCGAACTTCCACGTGGTATCGTAAGCCTTCTCCAGGTCGAAGAAGACCCCGATACAGTTTTGGTTGTGGATGAACGCTTCCCGAAGTGTGTTCTCAAAGCACACGAGGTGATCGGTTGTGAAACATGTCTATTTAAAACCGCACTGGTGTATATCTAAAAGTTGCCGGGGCTCAAGTATGAAGGTTAGTCTGATGTTTAGAATGCTTTAGAATGATTTTGCTATGCAGCTAATGAGTGCTATTGGCCTCTAACTGGTGGGACTAGTTGGTGGTTACTCAGGTTTTAGGAAGGGTACTGTGATTGGTTCTTTCCATGCTTGGGGGATTTCTCCACTCATCCTTATTTTATTGAAAAATTTTAGGATAGCCTCTATGGCAGTCTCAGAGAGGTGAGCAAACATGGCATAATGTATATTGTCTGGGCCTGGTGCTGTCATTTTACCGGATGTTAGTACTGTGTTTAGTTCCTGCATTGTAATAAGCTGATTATAGTATTCATGTATGCATGTTCCAAAGGGCAGGCTTTGTTTTTCTACTATTGTTTTGTGCTTTTGAAATGTGTGTGTGTAGTTGGACGAGCTTGAAACTGTGGAAAAATGCTCACCCAATATGTTGGCCTGGTCTTCTAATGTTGTTTGAGTACCGGGTGTTGTTAGCATTGGAAATGTGAATGGAGTAAAATTTCCTGTGAATTTCCGAACCTGCTCCCACATTTTCTTTGATGATATTGAGCTGTTTATGGAGGATATGTACTGTTGCCATGATGCCCTTTCTGCGTTGCGTCTAATGTATCGTGCTTTGGCTCTGACCCTTTTGAAGATGAGCAAGTTTCCTGTTGTGGGATATCTGCGAAGGTTGCCCCAAGCCTTGTTTTGCTGCTTTTTAGCCAATGAGCATTCATTTGACCACTAAACTTTGTGTGTTTTTCGTGCAATTTCAGACGTTTGTGAGATTGCTTCTATTGCTGCAGATATTAAGCATGTGACAAATGTTTCATTTATTTCTTCTATAGTAAGGGTCTCGGCATATTCTTTTTCTAATGTTGCCTTCGTTCTGAAAAGTGCCCAATCGGCGAGGTGAATTTTCCATCGCCGAGGCTTCGTAGGGAGGATGACTGTAGCTGATGTTAGCTTTAAAACCGTAGGTAAGTGATCACTTCCTCGAGGGCTGTCTAAAACATCCCAAATAAAATCATTAAAAACCGATGGAGATGCAAATGCTAAATCGAGGCAGGTCATTTTTCCAGAGCTGGGGCAGCAGTCGGTGGCTTTTCCCGTAGTCATTAAACATATGTTATTCGAAAGAATAAAATCCTCGAAGAGCTGACCCCTGGAATCAGTATGCTCACTTCCCCAGAATGAGGAGTGTGCGTTAAAATCCCCAATTATCACATATGGCTCAGGAAACTGTTCCAGAAGTTCTTCTAGGTCGTGCATTGTAATTGTGTTGTGTGGTGGTATGTACAGAGAGCATATTGTTATCGTTTTATGGCTAATGATGTTTACTGCGACCGCTTCTAAGTTTGTCTTTAATGCTATCTCTCTTGTAGGGACATCGCTTTGCGTAATGATAGCGGCACCTCCCGAGAGTCGGCTAGCTTGCACTCGGTCTTTCCGGAAATTATTATATTTTTTTAAGATGTTTATGTGCTGTGGCCCAAGGTTCGTTTCTTGCAGGCACACAGCTGTAGGTGCTATTGTTTTGAGCATATCAGTTATGTCTGCGTAGTTTCGGTGTAGACCTCTGCAGTTCCATTGTATTATATACGCCATTGTGATAAGTTGGGGATTGGGGAAAGTTATTTATTCTCAGGCGCAGTGATTTGTGGTTTCCCTTTCTTCTCTAGGGAGTCTCGCCGCCGCTGCAGCGGTGGCGAACCAGGAGTTGTTTCCATCGCCACTTTCGTGACGCCGGATTTCCGCGGAGACGCCGCGGATGCGTGTGTTTTAGATGTCGGCGGACTTTCGCCGACATCCATATCATCCACGGTGGACGTGGGGGATGCAGTAACAACGTCCACTGTAGGGCAAAGGACTTACATATCCCGCCAACTAACCCTGTTCTGCTTCAGCTGCGACTATCCTGTTCCTGCAGATTTCCCAGTCTCATCTGTCCACCTAACTTTCTGTCACTGTCTCCTACGGGGCCTTCTCTTAGAATCAAGTCTGTTACCCTGAACGACCAGCGGTTATCTTGTCTTCGCATTGCATGCCCTGCCCACGCCAATTTCTTCCTCTTGGTTTCGGCTAGGATGTCATCAACACGCGTTTGTTCCCTAGCCCATTCTGCCCACTTCTGGTCTCTTTACGTTATAACTATCCTTTCGCTTTCCATGGCTCGCGGTGTTGTCCTTAATTTAAGGTGAACCCTTTTCGTTAGCCTCCACGTTTCTGCCCCAGAGGTGAGTACCGGAAATATATAGCTGTCACATATTTTCTCTTCAAAATAGATATCCTCAACAAAAACCACACATCTCTGCGTATGAAAAGATGCAAGGTAAAACGAATGCTAAAGAGCAGACGCGTATCTTACAAGATCGGAGAACAAGCAACAGCACTGAAAACCATGTGAAACAATAGCAAAGCTATCTTTCTCCATTGCAGCCAGAATTTTGGTGACTAATACAGTTTTGTTGCAAGCATACGTAAAATACACACATCCTAAATGGAAAACCTTGAGCATGACCCTTGCCAATAATGCATTACGAAATTTCTTGCAGATAGCATAGATGAGACACAGTCGTGCCTCTTTAATATAGGTACTTTGTCTCCCCGAGAAAGACTATCCATAAAGCGAGTCATCTGTAATAAAAACCGCGAAGAAACAAATATTTAGAAGAAAAATAACCAGGTATGAATAAAGTCTGCTTCGGAGCATAGTCATGGCCAGTGCAGAAGAAATCAGACATAATTTTGGGACCTACAAGCCCATTACCCTTGTAGCCATGTACTTCAAATAATGGGGTGCAGCTTGACGCGCCTAGTAATAGACTACCATCCCATCCTAGAAAGCTTGACAAAAAAGTGCGTTCATGGCGTTCGCGATGTAAGATATTGGCGTGAGCATATATCTCTATCTTTCGATCACGTTTTTCGTTGGCAATGGACCACGTCCTGAGATAATGGACCGAGGAGGAGAAATGGGACATATGCCCTATACGCGCCATGGCAAATACGGCCGTCGGGTTCCGTCTGCTGACGGAGCCTGGTGCCATCAGTGATGTGCGGGGCACCATTGAAATGTTTCAGTGGAAGGAAGGAGAACCAGCTGCTCCCGCAGAGGTCGTCGATATAGGGCAGTGGTGACGAATTTCCTCGAGTCAGCGGCTTTTGAATCACCGAAGAGTGCCTCAGATGACAGTGGAGCCAAGTGCAGGGCTTGAAATGCGGTTGTAACTTTTAGGCAGTTGTGTGGTAGTGCCTGCATCATACACAGATTATAACTGCAGCAGTCATCTCAAGTTGCAAATGAATATCAATATAGGTTCACAGTGAACAAATCGCATGGTAATAGCACCTCTTGCACAAGTGAGTTTTATACTCCAAAGAAAGCTAACATGGCCAACCTTACGTTTTGTTCAGAAGAGACTTGTATGAAACCAGCGCGTGGCATGCGTCTCTGGGCCTCAATGCTTCTTGAACAGGAGAAATGCTTCACAACGCTTCCTACAAATCTCATGCTGTAAATGCACTGTTTGTTTGCATTATTAGTGACGCTTGGATGTTATTTCAACTGTTCTGCAGCTATCCTCCATGGCATGGTCACAGACAGTGAACAGTCGAGCCAGGGCACCTCATTGCTCAACTGCAGCAGCGACCAACCCCAATAGAACAGCTTGCAAGATCAGAGCCAAAATGAGCTCACCTCCGATGACCATGACGTGGGTAACCTCACGTTAGACTGCATGGAGGAGCCGATAAGCAGATTTTATTCAGAGTGTACAAACATTTGCCTCTGTGGATAACTATGCAATATTAATACAAAAGAGATAAAGCTGTTGGGCTGAGGAATCGTGAGTAGCTGCATAAAGAAAAGCCTAACAGAACCACTAATAAGAAATCTTTTATTCATTGAAACTCTGCCATCAGGATAACATGCTGTGTTTCGCTAGCTGTATTCTTAATCACGCCCACATTTTCATACTCTGCTCCGAAATCAAGAGCCCAAGTATGTCAATCACCTTCAGCAGGGCCACTTGGAGCCGGCAGCTGGCCCTTCCACCGACTCACCACAAGGTGGAAAGAGGCTGCCAGGCAGAGGTCGTCGACCTGGACGGCGAGTCCAAAAAATGAAGCCGGAAACCACCGAGCCCACCCAGGGCGAAGTGCTACTCGGCTTGTGTGCCAAGCAGATGGTTCAGGAGGCGACACAGAAGAAACAAAAGTGCACGAAAAGGCATATTTCGGACCCTAATCACCTCGAATTGCTATTGTTGCAGACAACCCACCTCCTGAAGTATGTTCCAGAGAGGAGGAACGCACAGCTTTTGGCCCGGTTAACGCAGGACATTGCCGGCAACCAGGACGGACCGGAATGAAAGGCAGCAGTTCTGTAGTTAAACTGCCTGTACCGAGTTTCGGCTTGAGTCTCAGATTACTTGTCAGGGTCACCCTCAGGAATCTTAAATAATTGGTTTTACAACATGCCTTCCTCCAGTGGCAGTATATCAGTCATAATAAGCTCATCTGTGCAATGGTTTTTGCATAAGTATATGATGTATTATATCACTGTATTATATCAGTGCTTTGTGTTCTTTCTTCAGGAAGCCTCCTTCAGCTGTTTGTGTCCAGGGCAGCAGAGGTTTATGGTGCATGCTTCATGACCTTCAACGTTCAGCAAATGCTCCATCTTGCCACAAGTGTGGAAAATTTGGGACCACTCTGGGTCAACTCAGCATTCCCATTTGATTCGGGAAATAGTAAATTGAGAAAAATGATGAAAGCTGCAAAGGGGGCCCCGATGCAGATCCTAGAGAGGTTGCTTGTGGAGCAAGAGCTTGAGCGTGCATTTCATGCCGTGTCTTTGCCGAGCAACGTGATGGCTTTTCGTGCTAGATTACTAGGCCATGGAGATACTGAAAAAACAGTTCGTGTTGGAGATGTTCGTGTTTTTGTCCCCTAGCCAAGCTACAGCTCACAACAGAGGAGGAACAAGCTGTGAATAAAATTTTAAGCGGGGAGGAAAAAATCATCAATGAATTGTTAAGGATGAACTTGCAGGGTATAATTATCCACAGCCTGCAATACAAAAAAGTCAGAAAAAGTGACAGTTCAGCAACACTGACCTATGATGGAGGCTTTTTCTTTGTCAAAAACATTTTGCAGGCAATTTAGCTCAATTCTGACGGTACTGGCAAAGTGATTATGCTCTGCCAGAAACTAGCTCTTGATGAAGTTATTGATAGCCTTCCAGGTCATATTAGAATATATTTTAGGTCACCAGTGACTACTTATGTTGTTCTTGAGCCATCTGATATTTCAGTGCAATGCCTCTTCGTTGATTTTGCAGATGAAAGGAAGTGTGATGTGTGCACCTTGTCCAAACAGTAGAGCTTGACTAAATGCCACATTCTAAGATTTCATCCTCCAATTATCATCCTCCAAATTACATGCAATGCAAGATAGTCTGCTCCTAGTGCCATTCGAATTAGGCTTGCAATTAGCCATATCTTATCACAAAAACTCCCGATTCCATCCTTTGCTCTAACTCTCGGCCCCCATCGGCTTGATTTTGCACCGTCGCGCATGCAACTTGCCCCGTCGCGCATGCAACTTGCCCCGTCGCGCATGCAACTTGCCCCGTCCGCTTGCAACTTGCCAAGTCGCGCTTGCAAGTTTCCCCGTCGCGCTTGCAAGTTTCCCCGTCGCGCTTGCAACTTGATCCGTCGCGCTTGCAACCTGCCCCGTCGCGCTTGCAACCTGCCCCGTCTCGCTTGCAACTTGATCCGTCGCGCTTGCAACTTGATCCTTCGCGCTTGCAACTTGATCCTTCGCGCTTGCAACTTGATCCGTCGCGCTTGCAAGTTGATCCGTCGCGCTTGCAAGTTGCCCCGTCGCGCTTGCAAGTTGCCCCGTCGCGCTTGCAAGTTGCCCCGTCGCGCTTGCAAGTTGCCCCGTCGCGCTTGCAAGTTGCCCCGTCGCGCTTGCAACTTGATCTGTCGCGCTTGCAACTTGACTTGCCGCGTCGCGCTTGCAACTTGACTTGCCGCGTCGCGCTTGCAACTTGATCCGTCGCGCTTGCAACTTGATCCGTCGCGCTTGCAACTTGCCCCGTCGCGCTTGCAACTTGATCCGTCGCGCTTGCAACTTGCCCCGTCGCGCTTGCAACTTGATTCGTCGCGCTTGCAACTTGATTCTTCGCGCTTGCAACTTGATTCTTCGCGCTTGCAACTTGATTCTTCGCGCTTGCGACTTGATTCGTCGCGCTTGCAACTTGATTCGTCGCGCTTGCAACTTGATTCGTCGCGCTTGCAACTTGCCCCGTCGCGCTTGCAACTTTCTCCGTCGCGCTTGCAACATGCCCCGTCGCGCTTGCAGACTGGCTCCCGCGGGCGCCGCAACCACCTTCGACATTTCGGCCTGCCGGAGCATGGGGTCGTCGCGTCTTGCCAGAAGCTGATTTCGTTCACCCAAGCCACGCTTGAGAGCAGCAAAATTGTGGCGCGCGAATGCGCTAGTCAAGTGATTTTTTTTGTATTTCGCGGGCTTTCTTTGGAGCTCGGAAAAAAGATACACGTGGGGCTTTCTTTATTGCTAATAAATGGAATTGGGATTTCTGAAGGTGCTCTCCAACTTTTGTATTCACATGTCCTGTCTAAAGTGAACATGTACGCATTTAGAAAAAAATAACTTAATTGCCAATTAATGAATTGCAAAACAAGAAATTGCCTATGGTGCGCAAGCCGGTTGGTAGCTGTATGTGATTGGTTTCTCTGGCCTATCTCAAATATCTTATTTTTAATCCCTTGGCTAAAATTAGCGTGCACACCCTGTATATTGCCACGCAATAGGATGCCTCCGGCGACCGAATCTCATAGTTGTCTCGATGGGTCTGACGAGAGGCCTGTCTTGGTGCTGACACCAACACGTTGAAGTGCTTGGCCGCTTTACTTGCTGTGTTCATGATGCCAGAGAACTGCTCCTCAGCATCCGGTGGCCGCGAAAAATATTCTGCAACTCAGTGATCTGGTCGTGTAAAGAATGGAAGACGATGTGTACACTTCGCAGAACGTTCGTAACTGGGTCCTGTCGTGCACTGTACTTCGCTACAATGTGCAAGCAAGCGAGAAAAGATGAGCTTGTTGCGCATTAGGGATGTGAGCTCGTTGCCTAGTTGGAGCGCTCGAGCTTGATTCCATTAGAGAGTTTTTATACCCCTGTCACACACCCAGTTCAATGGCAACTGAATCGAGGGCCTTCGAGATTTCCGATCACTATCGAACTCGAGGGAGCTATGGTGCTGCTACACGGCACATTTTAATAGCCGTTGAAATGGTTCTCGTGTTTTAAGACAAGGATGTGTGGCGTCACAGTCGCTGCATGAGAAAAATGAAAAGCTAATGAGAAAAATGTTTTTACAAACCCATATACAGGGTGTTTCACCTAAGACTTTCTGCAATTTTTAAAAATAAGATATTTGAATTAGATGCGCGCTTTTTCCGGCATAGCATTGTCAGTGGTGTAGTACATCATAATTCAACTAAGACGTGCTAACTAGCAGGCTTGTTAACCAATATTTAATAGTTAACTTTTAAACTATTACCGTTGGGCTCCCTAATTATTGAGAGACATGTAGCCCACCGTAAGTAATGTCCATATCCGTTTTTAGAATTTCGAGAACGCGATTATCCTCGGCGCTGTGGCCCAACAAATTTCGCCTACATCGCGCCAAAATACATGCGGTTTGAGAAGCTTGCAGGCAAAGCAACCTCTCCAGTGAACCTAACTCGTCGAAATAGCCAAAATTTGTTGGGCCACAGCGCAGAGGATAATCGCGTTCTCGAAATTCTAAAAACGGATATGGACATTACTTACGGTGGGCTACATGCATCTCAATAGTTAAGGAGCCCAACTGTAATAGTTTAAAAGTTAACTATTAGATATTGGTAACAAGCCTGCTAGTTAGCACGTCTTAGTTGAATTATGATATACTACACCACTGACAATGCTATGCCGCAAAAAGCGCGCATCTAATTCAAATAGCTTATTTTTAAAAATTGTAGAAAGTCTTAGGTGAAACACCTTGTATACTGTAATAATGGACTTCTTTTTAGAGTCATGGAAAGCTTGTAGCTAATATTCAAGGCTAGTTACATTTTAGTGTAAGAATTTTCTTTAGTACAATTGTTTGTTGAATTTTTGTAACGCTCTGGAAATACTGACACCGGTGGCGTTTCCGTGGTCTGTTTGCTTCCTACTGCTTCGAGCATAGGTCGCATTTTTTCGTGTTCTCGCTTACGGCGGTTCCAGTCTCTGTATTCCTGCGTGTTGGTGCCTTTTCACCGACATGGGTGACGGAGCGCGACACACTCGGGATGCACAGACGGACGTTATGGTGCTTCTGTCTGCCATCGCTCAGCTTGACGCTGACGGCGAGCCGCCGAAAGTCGAGGCTGATCGGATTGAAGAAGAGCTGGTATATGTCAGTTCACTGAACGCGTCCATATTCATTAAAACTTCCTGTTGGGCGAGTTGGTAGTTCATATTGAATTAGAAATATTATAGCGCAAACAAAGACACGGACAAAAAAGAGAGGAAAAACACACACAAGCGCTTGTGTGTGTGTTTCCTCTTTTTTTTTTGTCCGTGTCTTTGTTTGCGCTATAATATTTCTAATTCAAAATGCGTCCATATTCGCATACGGCAGGACCGTGAACCACGAAAGGTGGTGTTTTTACCGGAACACAAAGTGGTTTGAGGAGACGCTGCAGCAGCTCGATGAAAGGTACTTCAAGTGCCTGTTTAGTGTGTAACCTGCTACCTTCCGATACATTGTCGAAACTGTGCGACCGCTGCTCGAGAGGCAAGACACCACCATGAGGGAAGCTATGCCTGTCGACAAGCGAGTCGCCATCGGGTTGCACCGGCTATGCTCTTCAAGCGAAGAACGCAGCATCGCAGAGCTGTTGGTCGTCGGACGGTCGTCGGACAGGCCTACCGCGAGCTATGCGAGGCCGTTGTCGAGCTGATGAAAAGTGACTGGGGTGAACATGCCGACGCAGGACACCATTGCTGAACCCATCAGGGAGTTCAACGCAGCGTGCCAATTTCCGCAAGTGGTCGGAGCGTTGGACGGCTGCCACTTTCCCGTGACACCTCCCAAGGAAAACGCAGCGGACTACAGAAACTACAAAAAATGGTAAACAACAGTGCTAACATAGGGACCGGATGGTTGATCATACCGGACAGTTATGCGCTAGTAAAAAGCACAAAGGGACCAGAAAAAACGAAACAGAAATAAGCGCAAAACACACACTACACTTGTGTTTGTGTCGTTTGTCATTTGACCCCTTGTGTAGTGGGTGTCTCCAATAGTATGGTAAGCCCTGGACGTAGTTGTGAAATATTAACTTTCTGTTAAGGTTCATTGCAGCTGCCTACCGGCGTGAGTGTCAATTTAACTTTGCGAGCGAAACACGCGTTTTCAGCGCTAGGGTCAGGCAGTGTGTTGCCCCCTCATAACATGCAGGTGATTCTCTCGAGAGCAAGCAGAAGCATATCGCATGCATTGTAATATTATGCTCAAGTCACTATCGTCAAGTACTAGCTACTTGCATTGTGTCAGTCATGCTAACCACTTATTTTATTTGCAGGTACAGCATCATCCGGCTTCCCCTGGTGGAGCACTGCCAGGCCGCTGCCATCATTCGCATGTTTACAGCGGCTCGAAGCTGGGAAAAGCCGTGAATGGCCCTCTGTTTCGTCCGCCACGTGCCATCATTTGTGGCACAGCAGTGCCTCCGGTCATTTTGTGTGGTCAGCCATTCCCACTGTCCGCCAACCTGATGAAGCCAGTCAGCCATTGCGCAAACCTGACCGATGATCCCTTAGCGAAAAAGAGGATGTGCTAAAAATGCATTTCGAACGTATTGTATTAATTTCATATTTATTTCGCATTTTTTTGTCCCTATGCTTAAACTGCAATACGAATGCTTTCTAAGTACACTAGGAATAATATTTTAACCGTTCTTAAAATTACGTGAAAAGTACATTTTTGCCCGCTTAGCATATTTATAATGCATTAAAAATATAATAAAAATATACATTAGAAATATACTAGAAATATACATTTAGTACATTAAAATGTGTTTACTCGGGCTTAAAAAAGTCTACTGCGCGGCTCCATGGAATGACACGGGTTAATTCTTCAACTGCAGAACAAATCGTAGACGGGTATTCAACATTAATCGACAGGAGTCTGATACTATAAGGTGACGTGATTGAATGGGAGCGGCAAATACCTGCACACAGCATACCAAGACGACAATGACAGAGCAAACAACAAATCCTACGACAAGCGTTGTACTTGGCTTGCTGTATATATACCCAGCGAAAGCGACGCACTATTTTGCACGATGAGGCCTTTTTTTGCGCAAATACTGTGGGCTGCCAAATTATCGCAGGAGTACCCTACTAGTCGCGTTCGAATCTGGGGTTAATTGAGAACGGAATTGCTAGTTGAAACTTGCGTCAGGCACAGGTCAGGAGTCGAACTGTCAACCAACATATACATGGGCGTGTAAGGGAGCCGGTCTGCCCTGCCAGACGGGGTCCTTTCCGCTGGCTTATTCGGACCCAGAAGTACCCAAGGCGCTTTTGCTGGTATAATGCTATCACGTTCTCACACGGAAATGTTCGAATGACATTGAGTGGAATGACATTCGGACTCGACGGACTGCCGCGGTACTGCACGACACTTTCGAAACGCATTGGAAAGCCTCAGCTCGTTTTCAGTGTACAGCGACGACGACGACGGCGGTCACACTAGTCCGACAACGACAGTATATATCACGCTGAACAACAGCATGCATGTAATTATAGTGAAATATCTAGTTTACTATAATATGATTCTAGAGGGACACGTTTTTCACGCCAACGACACCGACGAATCCGGTCGGCGGACGGTCAGCCTTGTCGGCGGCTGAGCGAGAGCACGGTGATGAGGCGGCGGTGTGTATATGCTCGCGCTTCTAAATGAGCGAAATGAACGGCTATATTTCACGTGTGCACACCTGAACACTCACCAGCGATAAGCGCTTGCCAAATCAATTTCAATCGACGACGGCTCCGTTCCCTTCCGCGACGGCTAGGCCCAGCGAGTTCGCAGGGTTGGATCTGTGATTTCGGCGGTTGTGAAGAGCGAATCACAAGCTTTAGCGTATACAAATGGTCACCAGGTGTAGTTTTGGCAACAGTGACCTGAAATCAACTATTGCTTACATCGCAGGGCACGCGTACGATGAACGGGAATCGCCGGTGTGACCCAGACTGCCGAGCCGTGCTTTACGACCAGCAGCAGTCGTCGCCGTCGCTAGCTTGTGGATAACAAGTTAGGCGCGATGCCAACAACCCGGCTTTCTCAGCTCTGCGATCGCATCATCGCTTCCCACACATTGTCGCACTGCGTAAACAAGCACGAGTACAACCAGTAAAAAAGAAAACAGACTGTTTAATAGAACGAAAGCGCAGATTGCGTTTTATGTTATGTAAACAAGCGATGTAAACAACAGTATGAGTGCAGCCGTCCTCATCGGCGCACTCCCGGGGAAATTTCATGCTGACGCGGTTAATATTCATTGGCGTAATATTATCTTCAAGCACTCCCTTAGACAGAACACGTGTAGCATCTTTAGATGACATTCGGCTGGAAGGCATTCGAAGCGCCCGTGTAGCAAGGCTATAAGTGGTGATCACATTCCTGCTAGAAGTTACCATAAACGAAAGGATGACAAGAAAGGGAAAGTTTTCACTCTTCGCTGAAACGTCATTTCGAGCCCTAGATTGTTCCAAGGTAGCTTGAAGTGTAATGCAAATATATTTACGCGAACAACCCATTTGTTAGAATTTAAATATACTTCAGACGGATTAATTGCGTATTTACGAAAGTACACTTTAAATAGATGGCCAGCACCAAAATGCGATGTCCCGAAACTCGATTTTGAGCATTAGATTGTTCAACGACAGCTTGTAGTGCGCTGCAAACATGCTAATGCGGACTGCCAATTTGCTAGAATTTCAGTGTTCTTTGGACGAATTACTTGCGTATTTACGGAAGTACACTTCAAATACATTGACGACACGCAAATGCCATTTCCCGAAACGCGATTTCGAGCACTCGACTGTTCAACGGCAGCTAGAAGTGTGCAAACGTTTAAAAGGACTGCCCGTTTGTTAGAATTCAAGTATATTTCGGATGAATTAATTTCATATTTACGAAAGTTCACTTTTAATACATTGACAAGATGCTAAAACTGCATACATATACGTTTACAAGGGCTGCCCGTTTTCTAGAATTGAAGCATACTTTCGATGAATTAATTTCATATTTCCGAAAATACACTTTTAATACACTGACAATATGCTAAAACTGCATACATATTTTTTCACGTATTTGAAAAGTGCTCGAAGTATGCTTTAAGTGAGGTATTTTTGGCACATTTTAAAAATATATTTCGAATACCAAGCATGAAATTTCAGAAACGTATTTCCGACATATTTTTAGTGCATTCATGAATACAAAATATGTTTAAAATACATTTTAAATAGCCCACCGTATATTCCAAACGTATTAGTTTTTGCTAAGGGATGGCAGGCTTTTCAACTACCGCCTGTCGAAGGCCAGGAGAGTAGTTGAAAGTGTCTTTGGTAGGCTGGAGGCCTGGCTCCGCTTTATCTTGAAGCGCATGGAATGTTTGATAGGAAATTTCCGCCTGGCTTATTGTGCATGCTGTATATTGAACAATGTGTGCGGGGAGTTTGGAGATTCTGCCCTGCAGCAGTGCCTGAGAGTGCTGGAAAACAACAATGATGGAAATAATTTTTCTACGCTAACTAAAGAGGCAGTGCTCTACTCTTTGAAGCTAGGTCAGGGTGTCTTAGAAAGCGCAGCTGCAAAAAAAACAAAGATTTCACATGTGCTGGGTGTGGTAGATCTGTAGAAACAATTGAACACCTCATACTCAAATATGATAGTACCTGTCCAGATGTCGACGCAGGCACAGTCAATCTTCCTGAGGCCCTAGGGTTTTAAGTTAGCAATGGTGATGTAAATAAATCGGCGGTGGAAGTTAGCAGAATGCGATTGGAAGATTGGTGGCTGAAAAGCAGAGAGGTGACAAAATGCTAGAAGTGTAGGAAACCGTAGTGTAAGAAATTGGCGAATTTCAATGAGCATTTACAAAAACGTTGGACAAAAATAAAGCATGGTGGCAGTTAAGCATCCGGTTCCAAAGGGGGCACTCCTATCTATCGATCAATCAATCAATCAATCAATCCATGAACGAATCCATCAATTCATCAATTAATCCGTCCCTCAATCCAACATTAAATCAATCCGTCAATCAATCCATCCATCAATCAATACATCAATCCTAGCATTAACATACATAAGTGCAGCGCCAGCGATTGCTTTATCTTGGCACGTGACAGCTAAGTGCAGGGAAAGGCAAGTCTAGGATTTATTCGTCATGTATTTTTTCTGCTGCCTTCCTTTTAGCTGGACAGTACAAAAGGAAGTGGACCTATCTATGCGACAAGTTGCTCAAAGCTACGTAATAGTTAGTTATATGGGGTTTTATGGCGCATAAGCAACTATGGCTATCATGCGCCAAACGCAAGGTTAGATGATGTTATGTCAAGTGTACAGAGGTTACATTATAATAGATTTAAAACATTGGCTTTCTTTAGAAACTTACAAACAAGTGAAAACTCGACAAGTGTTTGCTCGCCTAAAAGCAATGCGGGATGAAATGGAATGTGTTCATTGTAAAATAGCGTAAAAATTTTATTTCTAAGTTCTTCGAGACGCGAACAAGAAATTAAAATGTGATTTACTGTGAGCTCCTCACCACCCATTTCACACAGAGGTTTGTCTTTTTTTGTTAATAAGAAGTTATCGGTGATGTGCGTGTGACCTATGCGTAAACGACATAAAATTAATTCCATAAAACGCTCTTTATGGCGGCATGATTTCCATTCTTTTCAAACGGGCTTTATGGTATGCAGCTTGTTGTGTCCTTCATTTTCCCAAGAAGCTTGCCACTTGGCTCTTAGTCGGCTATGCCCTAACTTCATGTAATCTCTAGGAGGCAAATTCACATGTTTTATTTCCCTGGTTCTGGTTTGTGCTGCACACATGTCGGCTCTCTCATTGTCCCTAATGCCAATGTGACTGGGAACCCAGCGGAATTTTATAACATGTTTTTGTGTTGTGACCTTTACTATACTGTGTATGATGCTTCCAATCAGTGGCTCCGTGGCATTTTTGGAGTTGAATGCTGTAAGGACACTCAGTGAATCTGTATAAATGATGCTGTTTTTGATGTTTTCATTTGTTATTTTCTGTACCGCAACACTAGTAGCATAACACTCGGCAGTGAAAACTGTAGCACATGAGGGCAGTCGGACTGCATTTTCATTTTTTCCTTGTATTACTGCGCTTCCTACATGAGCATGAGTTTTTGACTCATCAGTATAAAAGGCAGTATAATTTCAGTATTTTTGTTGTAGTGCTAAATATTCTTGTATTATATGATCGTGTGGTGTACAGGTTTTGCTGAGGCGTGTTAGTGTGACGTCACACACTGTGGGGAGAATGTTCCACGGTGGTAGCGCTTCGTGTCTTGAGGCAATATTTTTGATTTCGTTTAGTATGTTCAGAGTTTGACATTTTTCTTCGAAGCGCAAGAGCAACGGCTTAATCGCATGGGGCTTGTTGTTGAAGAACGATATATATGTAACAGGGAAGCTCTATCAGACCCCCAGCGTTTTCTTGATAGTATTTTCAGCACATTGAGGTCCTGGGAAGCTTTTTTCTTTAAGCTTTTTATATGTGGCAAGAAAGTGAGCTTTTTATCGAAAGTTATCCCTAGGAATTTATGCTCTTGTTTGAGAGGTAGTGGGGTTTGGTTTAAATATAGTATGGGGTCGGCCTGTAGGCCTCCTCTCAAAGAGAAAAGAACCGCTACTGTTTTCTGAGGGGAAAATCTAAATCCGTTTCTATCTGTCCAGGTAGCCAGTTTATTTATTGTTATTTGTATTTGCCGCTCACCGGTAGGTATGCTGGAAGACGTGCATGCTATTTGGAGGTCGTCTACGTAAACTGTGTACATTATGGATTTTGTGATAATTTTTCCTATGGAGTTCATTTTGATGACAAATAAGGTCGTGCTGATGATGCACCCTTGGGGCACACCAGTTTCTTGGATAAAAGTCTTGGAGAAGGTTGCGCCTAGGCGGACTCTGAACGTTCGATTGATCAGGAAGTCGCTCAAACAGCTCAGCATCCTGCCGCGGATACCTAGGTGCGCTAGGTCACGGAGGATACCGAGCCTCCACGTGGCATCGTAAGCCTTCTCCAGGTCGAAGAAGACCCCGATACAGTGTTGGTTGTGGATGAACGCTTCCCGGACTGTGTTCTCAAAGCGTACAAGGTGATCGGTTGTGGAACATGTCTTTTTAAAACCGCACTGGTGTATATCTAAAAGTTGCTGGGACTGAAGTATGAAGGTTAGTCTGATGTTTAGAATGCTTTCGAATGATTTTGCTATACAGCTAGTGAGTGCTATTGGCCTGTAACTGGTGGGACTAGTTTGTGGTTTCCCTGGTTTTAGGAAGGGTACTATGATTGCTTCTTTCCATGCTTAGGGGATTTCTCCACTCATCCATATTTTATTGAAAAATTTTAGGAGAGCCTCTATGGCAGTCTCAGAGAGGTGAGCAAGCATGGCATAATGTATATTGTCTGGGCCTGGTGCTGTCATTTTACCGGATGTTAGTACTGTGTTTAGTTCCTGCATTGTAATAAGCTGATTATAGTATTCATGTATGCATGTTCCAAAGGGCAGGCTTTGTTTTTCTACTATTGTTTTGTGCTTTTGAAATGTGTGTGTGTAGTTGGACGAGCTTGAAACTGTGGAAAAATGCTCACCCAATATGTTGGCCTGGTCTTCTAATGTTGTTTGAGTACCGGGTGTTGTTAGCATTGGAAATGTGAATGGAGTAAAATTTCCTGTGAATTTCCGAACCTGCTCCCACATTTTCTTTGATGATATTGAGCTGTTTATGGAGGATATGTACTGTTGCCATGATGCCCTTTCTGCGTTGCGTCTAATGTATCGTGCTTTGGCTCTGGCCCTTTTGAAGATGAGCAAGTTTCCTGCTGTGGGATATCTGCGAAGGTTGCCCCAAGCCTTGTTTTGCTGCTTTTTAGCCAATGAGCATTCATTTGACCACTAAACTTTGTGTGTTTTTCGTGCAATTTCAGACGTTTGTGAGATTGCTTCTATTGCTGCAGATATTAAGCATGTGACAAATTTTTCATTTAGTTCTTGTATAGTAAGGGTTTCGGCATATTCTTTTTCTTGTGTGGCCTTCGTTCTGAAAAGTGCCCAATCGGCGAGGTGAATTTTCCATCGCCGTGGCTTCGTAGGGAGGATGAATGTAGGTGATGTTAGTTTTAAAACCGTAGGTAAGTGATCACTTCCCCGGGGGTCATCTAAAACATCCCAAATAAAATCATTAAAAACAGATGGTGACGCAAATGCTAAATCGAGGCAGGTCATTTTTCCAGATCTGGGGCAGCAGAACGTAGCTTTTCCAGTATTCATTAAACATATCTTATTTGAAAGAATAAAATCCTCGATGAGCTGACCCCTGGAATCAGTATGCTCACTTCCCCAGAATGAGGAGTGTGCGTTAAAATCCCTTATTAAATATGCCTCTGGCAACTATTCCAGAAGTTCTTCTAGGTCATGCATGGCTATTGTGTTGTGTGGTGGTATGTACACAGAGCATATTTTTATTGTTTTATGGCTAATGATGTTTACTGCGACCGCTTCTAAGCTCGTCTTTAATGATACCTCTCTTGCAGAAACATCGGTTTGCGTAATGATAGCGACGCCTCCCGAGAGTCGGCTAGCTTGCACTCGGTCTTTCCGGAAAATATTATATTTTTTTAAGATGTTTGTGTGCTGTGGCTCAAAGTTCCTTTCTTGCAGGCACACAGCTGTAGGTGCCATTGTTTTGAGAATATCGGTTATGTCTGTGTAGTTTCTGTGTAAACCTCTACAGTTCCATTGTATTAGATACGCCATTGTGATAAGTTGGAGATTGGGGAAAGTTACTTATTCTCAGGAGCAGTGATTCGTGGTTTCCCTTTTTTCTCTAGGGAGTCTCGCCGCCGCTGCAGTGGTCGAGAACCAGGAGTTGTATCCATCGCCACTTTCGTGGCGCCGGATTTCCGCAGAGTCCGCGGATTTTCGCTGACATCCATCTCCTCCACGGTGGACGTGGAGGATGCTTCTTGTTTGCGATGGCCCGTGGCCTTCGCATTCATTTTTTTTGTTGGCACCACTGAACCATGCTCTGCTCCAGGGCAGAGTCTCTTGGGCCAGCAGTTGCCTTCTTAGAGGGGTGGGACGACAGGTCCAGTTCAGCAGAGCTGTTCTGTGTGTCTGTCGCCGAAGATGCCGCTGCTGAAAGTGGGGCCTGAGGGCCTCCGTAGAGGATCACGTAGTCTTCCCGCGAAATTTTCAGCCCTGTGGACTGTGTCACCGACTTCTGTGGTGGGGACTTTGTTGTCGACCCCAGGTCCTTCGGATCGACCTGTGTGCCGACAGAAACTGAAGGCGGCGGCGGTACCCGCGTCACCGCTTCAGAGTATGTCCCTTTCTGTTTGAAAGAGACGCGTTTTTTTTTGCTTCAAGGTAGGACAGGTTTTCTGTGGTCTTCAAGGTTATGATTTGTTTTTCTGTTTTCCATACTGGGCACGACCTGGAGTACGCGCCATGTGCGCCATTGCAGTTGATGCATTTTGGTGTGCGTTCGCATCTTTCCTCTGTATGTGCGTCTTCTGCGCATGTGACAAGTGGGTTTACCGCGGCAAGCCAACATGCTGTGTCCAAAGCGCTGGCACTTGAAACGTCGTCTCGGGTTCGGTATGTGTGGGCGGACTTTAGAATGGAGGTATGCGGCGTGGATGGAGTCAGGCAGAGTTGTGGTATTGAAAGTTAAGACAATGTGTTTTGTCTTGATTTTAACATTGTTTCTCCGGATGGTTATTCGTCGGGCTGCTATTACTCCTTGTTCAGATAGCTCTTCTTCCATTTCCGCATCGGTACTCTGTAGTAGTTCATATTCAGATATGACGCCCTTTGAGTGGTTCAGGGTGCGGTGCGGGGTTACCTTTACACTCGTTTCTCCAAGATTCTGTAACGACATCAGTTTGGTGCTCTGTTCTTTTGTGTTTATTTCTAAAAGGAGATCTCCGGTTCGCTGCTTTTTTGCTTTGTAGTCTTTGCCTACACACCTTTTTAGGGTGTTGGCGATCACAAATGCAGACAAGTTTGCTACAGGTTCTTGTGTATTTGAGTGAACAATGAAAAACTTTGGAAACATTTCTCGTTTCTGTGGCATCAATTTTATCGCATCGGTGCGACCCCTTTTTGGGGGCCGATCAGATTTTTTTGCAAATTTTTCCATACGGCATGTACTGGCTAAGGGTTCCTCATACTCTGTCGCCTCTGATTCACCCTTATACACAGAGGAAGGTCCCGGGACTCCCCGCCTGTTAGACAAACGAGGAGCCCATCGGCCGAGGATTGACCACTTCCTCAACCGCCACCGTTCATGGTTTCTTCCGTCCACCTTTCAACCTATCGCCACAGTATGGACGACAGCTTCGGTATACTACGCAGAACGCTGTGTCGCTCGGCGCGTTTGCGTGGTGTAGCTGCCAATTGTTTGCGGTGGCTGGGCGGACACGAACAATGCGTTTTTCAAGTCTTTTGAGGACTTTCACGTAAAAAACAGCATTAATGTTTTGTCCGAGTGGTACGAACTCTTTGTGAATGACTCCATGTCGGTCAAAAAAGAAAATGAGCATCGACGTTTGCTTAGATTTGCTCATTCGCGCTTTCATGGGGCGTGGGAAAGAAGCGGTGTGCCATTCTGATCTCTGCCTCTTGCTCTCAGGTTCTTATTCGGACACCCACGTCTCTTCACAAGTCACTACATTGTCCAAAAAATCGGGGTCCTCATTCACATGATGAAGAAGGTCCCGGCAGATCGCTTTCCGGTTGGCCTTCTGCTCCTCTGATAACACTCGCGGCACCAACTACGCGCACAGTTTCCTCATGGCTAAGTTTTTGTCACAATCTCAAAAACTTCGGTTTGTGTAATGCTCAAGTCACCCGCAATCATTCTGATACTCATCATACGATCACTGTTTAGTAAATTTTTCACTCGCGACACATTTTGTTGGTCTTGCTGGTCGAAGGGCGTCCGAAGAGGTCATCTTCCACTCTTTCTCTACCTTCTCGGAGCAGCTTGAACCACTGAAAAACATCTGATCTACCCATGGCAGCATCACCGTAGGCCTTCTTAATCATGTCGTGAGTCTGTTTGCCCGTTTTACTAAGTTTTACGCAAAATTTTATCGCGTATCGCTGATCTAGTAAACGCTCCATGATTCTGCGTGACGAGGCGCTTCGATAGGGGTTCACAGTACAAGCGACCTCCTTTCTTAAACGGCCGAGAGCCGACTGGCGATTTTCCCCAGCATTCCCAATATCCCCCTTCAACGATCCTGCACGCACAGACCGCCTCCCGTCCGCCCGTTCGCCCAGGAAAAAACCAGTCCTACTACTTTCAGAACAGACCCTGTATGTGCACTTCATTTGTTGGCAGTGATAGCAACACCGGTTAGCCTGCAGAAAGTCATCCATCTACATAATGAGGCAAGGTATGAGCGATTGCGCAGGCGGCCTGAAAAGCTTTTTTTTTCTTAACGTATCTAAAACTCCATTTTATTTCAAATGTTTACCGACATCAAAAGCAGTCAGAAAAAAAGACTGAGGGCTCTAATTTAAGAAGAGATTTGATGGAATAACACACACTCCTCTGCAAGCAAAAATGTTGGATGATTAGTTTAACTACAAATTACCTACAAAGATTCTCTTGGCTGTGAATTGCCAAAAGTTAGAGCATGTACAATTGACTCACGTTGCGAAGATCACCTTCTTTATCATTTCCAGAGGATATTTTCTACCAGCCCAGAGTACCGCACTGTCAATTCCAAGGAAGGGAAAATGCAGCTCTTGGAGCATCGCGCAGTCGTTGGCAGCCAGCAGCAGCGCCGCCAGTTCCGATTCAATGAAATCGAAGTCGACAGCAAGGCGCTGCAGTGACTTAGTCGCCGCGAGACCCTGGATCAGGTGGTCCGCGTGCCACCTCACTTCCCACGAATCAAGCTGCGAATATACCACATTGTTCATCTTGCAGTCGATGCGCCACACTCGTAGCTTCAGAAAGCACTGTACAGAGCATTGCGTACTGCTCCCCTGCATTCATATTTTCGCGTGAAGTGTTCGCTAATGTATGTGTTTTAGTTGCTCATTGCTTTCGTTTAGCATGCAAAGTATGACGTGATCTTTCCCATGCTGCCAAGTTCTTCCCCAAACGACCTAGATATGCTGGCTGGGTCTGGCCCATATATCTACCGTGGAATTTTCTTCTCCTCCACGTGATGAAGCATTCATGGCACTTCTAAAAATGAAAAAAAATCTCGAGGAAAATTCGAGGATGAGGATTCTGCTTTTCCTACACAGATTGAGATGTCTATAATTAGTCCTGTAAACGGCTGAGGACTTACGCGCGTTCCTTGGTTACTTTCGACAAGGCCGGTAGTCGTATTGTCCTCATAAAGGAGATTTATTAATCACTGTTCGAACAGAACTGTTAGCCTATTAGTATACTTATCATGACTTCTGCGTTCAAACAGGAACCTCTTTTTAAAAATGCGGAAAATGTAGAGGGAGAAACTTGTCAATTTCGAGCACTCCGCTGGCTCACTGCGTTAGGCCAGGGTTGTCCAGTGAGTCAGGTGTTTACCACAATAACCAAACCACCTTATTCAATATCAGAACTGCGGCCAACGCCTGCGCAACTAAAACACTCGCTCAGTTGGGCTCCATGGCATCTCTTGCACACAAGAATGGTTGTGATCGATCTTGTCCCTCTCCTCACTGCGATACATGGTTCATCTGTAGCAACGGTCGCACCTCGACGTGAGGGCGTCATCTGGAGACGTAGGCACACTACCGCTCTGTATGGAGGGAGTGTTCTGTTTGGAGAGTGTGGTTCCACTCGTCATATGACTGAAACCACCGTCCTTCTCCAATTGCCACAATCCTTGATCGCGTATTGCTTTGGTCTGCTGTCACCGCTTCTATGACTAATATATTGAGTTGATCACTTATTCTAACCGTTATCTATATTTTGATAATTTATTGTTTTCTGATCTTGTTTGTACTGTCAGTGTTATTATGTATTACCCACTCCCCTCTCTAAGGGTTTGCCCTAAGGGTAAAATAAATAAAGAAAGAAATAAAAGTGGACCACAGGAAAAGAAAGACAATGCGAAGCGCTCTCTCACTGATTAAAGTCGTTTGAGGATACGCGCTGGCGTTACTTTTCTCAGCGCTGATACGTTCGCGGTATACTATGGTGTGTTCAGCCCAGAGTATTCGTCTTTTATCAAATATGGCCAAATACCACGAGGAGCTACACATGTCAGGTCGAAACCAAGGTGTGCTTGCGACCACAGGGCCGTAAAGAGCGTCGTCTGCCCTCGACTGTCGCCCTTCGGGCTTCGGTATGACTTATAAATTGTCATTCAACGTGGCCAGAGCAGAATATCAAAGGGATGACGCATAATTGATCTTCACAACATATGTCGCATATTGGCTTCTATGAATTCACGGCTTACGACGGCAGCGCACTTCGGAAAATAAATTCTAATGTAAACTGATGTTGAAGTACCACATTAAAACATAATATTATTCGGGGATATCACTCATGTTGTTATGCTCATTAAGAAACAACAGCACGAGAAGAACGCTCGCAAAAATAAATAACTAGCAGGCAAAGGCTAGGTTTCTGCTTCAAACTTCAAGTTCAGCACGGCGCTGTATACGCAGCTGCAGTCATACGCTAAGGCGACGCGCAGGCATGGGATTAATCAGGTAAGAGGAATTATACAGGTGTCGATCCGGTATGATGAAAAAGACCGGCAGCTTTTTTGCAGCCACAAATTAGCGGAATTAAAGGTTAGAAGCACATTAATAAAGGGTAGCGAGGCGCCCTTACGATCATTTTCTATCGAGGACACCATTGTACAAAACTAAAGCATTCAAAGCACTGAGACTCATGAAAACAGCAGGATCACGTACCTCTTGTATACTTTTGTCCCACGGACACTGGCCCCAGTCTACTTCCAGGATTGTGCTGTTCCTCCTTAGAAGCGTTGAGAGCGACATCGCATCCTCCATGCCTAAAGTGAAGTCTTCTAGGCGGACCTCCGTCACAGTTCTGTTTTCCACCAGCGCATCGAACACGACTGCCGCCAGTCAGGGGTTGTCGAGGTAGTAAACACAAAGCACACTCAGGTTGGTCGGAGCTGATGGGTTTGCAATCATCCGCCTGAATTCTGTCTCGTGTGTGTGATTGAAGAAGGTGCAGTCTACCACCAGAGATACCAGGGTGATCATCTTAGACAGGGCATCGAGGGCCCTTCCTAAGAAAGGCTCCGCCGAATGTTCCTGCAACAGAGGCGCTCGATGAGGGCGACGGGTTCTATCAGACGCTATACAAAGTGCTGCGCAATTTTCTAACTCTGAGCACATGATCATTGCTAACCATCCTGCGAAAGAAATTCCACGCAGTGCTTTCCAGAAGCGTTTGCAGTTAGGGATGAGAATATCCCAGGCAACAGTGCTCTACATGTCAAACGGTTATGTGCTTGAGCATGACAAAAGCACTACCCGCGAGATAACATTCTGGTTTTCAACGCACACAATTGGTTTCACCACGCACGAAATACATCCAACAATAGCATTCAATATACCTAAGGCTAAATAAATGTGAGCTCTGAGATAGCCGCACAGTTTTTCACTATTGTGAGTTGCAGATGTTTTTCATACCAAATTAAAAATATCTCAATTTTTCAAAGTAGGCTATAACGTCCCGAAGCGACAGATAGCTAAGACGGATGCAGGTCGAGGCTGCTTAAGACATCTGGGGTTCTTTAAAGTACGCTCACATTCCACACGGCACGCGTGTTTTAGTTTATCGCTGCGTGGAAAATGTATAGTATTTGATCACAATCTACCAAATGTGTCTCGCATAAGACTGGCAGGAAGCACCTGAAAAACAGTGAATATTTTTGATTTCGCATCTTTTAGGGTTTCCAATAAAACGGCCCGAAAATAGGAGGTAAGGAATGTGTGGAGTTTAGGGAATTATTGAGTGTCTGGAATTCTGTATCGCAGATTGTGGGAGACAATAATATCCCTCTAAAAGAAATAGTGAGAAAGTGCATTTCAGCAGGAGTGTTCGCTCAAAGATGAACTTGAGGAACTTTTTGAACATAAATCATGACTGCGAATTGCAACAGATTCTTGGCAAAAACTACTCGACAATATAATTTCAGTACACCAGACAGGTTTGTGCGCTGCGTAATAAGGAGTGAAAATCTTTTGGCCCACCGCTCCAGGCTTGCGCTGTGCAGGGAGACAGACACCTGCACACTCTCAATCCTCATCCAGTGGATTTGCTAAATGTTGGATAGGGTGGCAAGCGCAGCAGATCTAATGCTAAGCCGAGTCGTCATCTCTTCTAACAAAGCCATTCAGAAGCGAAACCGGCTAACGAACGTCGAAGACTGATAACGGCTTGAACACCTTTCAGAAGTTGCCTACAAGGTGAGTACCTCGCCTGAACTTTATTTATGCCTACATCTGGGAGACAGTAAAATAACTGAGACGCATATAGGACCATCAATGAGATGCGAAGAACAACGCGTAAGACACTAATGCAACCTCGGGCCATGCACACTACACTGGGCACCGGGTTTATTCCATCATATCCAAAGAAAAAGACATGACGACGCAGCTTCCTGTCAAACCCTTACATATTCAAACGGTGCAAGCAACTTTAAACAAGAGCGAATGCCTATGAGAAGCATCAGGGCCTGATCATTACATCATATTCGCATATTAATTCGTTCCTGTGCTGCTCACTGTCAATAAGAAAACTAGTAAGTTTGAAACGTTTCTCTTTGACTAAGCTCAGTGACTACTAATTTATTTCAACCGATAAGTCAGTGCACATGTGGTAGTTTTACTTGAGTGTTCAAGGATGAAAGCAGAACCACATGAGCAGAACGCTGCTCTACAGCACAGCGACCTCTCATAACATTCTACACAGACGCAGAAATCGCGTACACAACTCACACTACCACTAATACTTAACAGTGTTGATGCGGTATTCATCAGTCGTGTCTGTGGGAACTAAAAACAGCTTTCATCGCCTGTAACGCAAAGGCAACTCTCCTAACAGGCCAAAGAATGATCGCGAAATTAGCGCTGGAGAAACTAAACTATTCAGGCACTGCTTTAGTGCCCTATTGAGCATGTAAAACGGCTGCGCATAAAGTTAATGTGTGTTGACCTTTATCGCCCACACAATAGGTCAAGTCGTCTAGTGTGCAATTTTGCGGATTTCTTTCTGCCGCACTGAAACGACGTCGGTGGACGAAAGCGCCACCACACCAATCAAGAACATTCGTCCTCAATGGGTTTGGCAGTGTATATGAGAACGGAACTAGAGATAAGTAACAGACCGAGAATAAAGAACAATGGTCAATGTTAACTACATTACTTGAGGGTGCATGCCGATTTTCACAATCTTGAGGTGCTTGAGCTTTCTCGTTTCCAAAAGGCCGACTGTCAACCCAAGCAGCGATGTAGGTTCGTCTGAGACAAAACGAACTTCGCACAGCGATAGTTCGAGGAGATGCAACTTCAAGACGCTATGGATGACGGTGACGGCTTGTGATGTGGCATCCACGTCCAGTGAACACTTGGATAGATGGAGGAGGTCAGCCACATATTCCCTTCTTGGTTTTTGAAGAGGAGCGCCCCGCAGCCTCGGTAGCCGCGCGGCGAAGGGATAATCGGCAAAATTTGGAACGCTGATTCAAACGCTCATACAAAGGCGCGATGTTCAAAAGTAACACAGATTGCAGGTGAAGACTACAAGTCAAGTAAAAAAAAAATTGCCTGCAAAATGCTTTCTATTAATAGTGAAAGTTTAGGCAAGGCCCAACACACGCTTCACTGAATTTTAGCAGACGTCTTCTGTGACACAGAAACCAGCCAAATTTTCGATTCACGCAATGCTATGGCCGCAGCTACGCCGGATTTAAATGTTGCGCACAAACCTTCTGATGGCTTTTTCACGAGCTATGTTGTAATAACGGCGTTAATTGAAGCTTTGCATTGTATTCGGTATGGCTGAAACCAAATAACTGCAAAAAAAATGCAATGCAATAAAATATGTTAATTTTTTTTTGCCTCAAGGGCATCTGTGGCCAACGAGCGAAGTGGCCTCAACGGTGCCCCTGAGCAACGATGTGCGCTCAGTAGACCATGTTTCGCGTATTTCGCCACGAAAAGCCACGTGCAAGGCTAATGGAAAGCTTGCACCTGTTGTATCACTGACAGGTGCCCGGCGGAACTGGCAATCGTAACCCGCACCTCCCGCATGCGAGATCAATGCCCGAACCAGTGAAGCCTGTGGAAAATTTTATGTACTGACGCAAAGAAATTATCGCCACAATAAGTGCGTTTGCGCTTTACTACGTGGAAATAGTAGACTCATGTTGACCGAAGCCGTTGCTTCCTTACCTCAAAAGTCGGGTGATTGCCGTGTGACCTGAACTGCCGCTTTGGGTAGAATGAGACAATCGCTCTTTTCGTTGTTTCCCGAGCATCTTTTGATAAAAGAAAGTCGTTCTAACTCGATAGCGTTAAAGAGCTCGTGTCACAGAAAATCCGGCATCGTAGTCGCCGGCGCCGTTGGTCGTGAGCGATAAATCCGCAAAAAATCTATATGTCCTCAAAGTCCTCAAATATGCGACTTGCTCCTGTTTTGCTGTTTTCTTTTAGCTTTTGTATAAAATGCATATTGCCTTGCTGGACTACGATCGCGTTTGTGTTTACACTTACTTGAACTGTGTTATTTTAGTGTATATGATGTCCCTCTCCGGCGACGGCCTCAAATGTGAGGATAGCAGCACGTTCAAATAAAAAAATAAATAAATAGAAGCCAGGTCACGTACCCATGTGTAGTCATCATGACCTGAACACGGGAGTATGAGAAAACTGGGCACCGTGGCAGGGGACGGTTAAATAAAGGACTGTTAGCGCGAGGTTACACAAAAAGAGCAGCAGAGTCCAGGTCACTGCCCAGGGCAATCCCAGGGCACTGGCGCATCACTTAACTGCTGCACTACTGTGCCAGAAGCGGTAGGACCACTCCCAAGGATCATGAATGTCAAGTAGAGAAAGTCGAATTCTGCATATATGTTGATTTCATCATTCAATCGCGTCACATCTTGAAGGCGGAGCTTTAGCGTACCCTCCAATTTTTTAAATTGCCCTTCAGTCCCCTCTAAACGGAATCTTTCCCATGTTGGTCACTTTAGAATTGAACGTAAAATTTGGCTCTCAGTGTTTCTAGGGTTGACGTGTGTAGCTGTTTTGTGGTGCTATCGTACCGCATATGAACCTGGAAATGTGCGTTTCGTGTCATAGTCCCGTCATGCATTTTGTTGCATTGCATCTATAGAAGCCGTGGAAAAAAAACTGCTGAAAAAATGGAGGGTACATTTACGCTCCACCTTAAGGATATCACGGGATAGCGGTAATGAATTAATGCACATGTATAGGGATTTGATGGTTCTCAAATTTACAATCTTATGTGCATGGGACTCCTAAAACCACTCCCTGCGCAATGGTGCAGTGGATAAGGAATGCGCCACTGCCTTGGGATGGCAGGTGGTGCCACCGGTGAGTGCTGTGTGGCCAAAGTTCCTTTCTCCGAGCGACGTCTCGCGATCAACCATTAATTTAGTTACCACCGGCCAGGGTGGTTAGTTTGCTCACGATACGGTAGGTAGGTTGTAATGATCCCACAATGTTACCTAACTTGCCCACAGACGGGTTTTTTTCCGGGGGATGCTGGCTAGACCAGCCTAGGCAACCCTATCAATCGCTCACATCGCCGACGCCGCATTTTCTATGTAAGGCGGCCTTTAACGCTACCGCTTTAATATGACTTCAGCATCCTGGGACGATAGCCATATCGCTAATAACTTTATTATAACAATGAAAGTGATATGAGTTCGAAATAGTAGACGTGGATGTTTTTACTCAGCTCAACGCATACCACGCAGCGATGACCAGCAACGATAGAGTGGAGGAACAGGGCCTCATATTCGAGTAGCATTGCATCTCCAGTGTATCCTTCGTGCTGAGAGCCCTTGAAGAATCGAATGGCCACTTTTTTGGGTGGAATCTCTACCACTTCAGCCGCCGTAAGATACAGAATTTCATTGACCGCTGGGAGGTTCTTTAGCAGGTTACATATCCTTCCCGGACCGTCGGTGCATAGAAGGGGTAAATTTACACTCCCTCGACAGTACGCCGTTCGAACCTCCAGTAAACCAGAATCTTCTGCCGGCTTCGTATTCACACGCTGACGATAAAACTCTCGCACAGCGCTGCGAATGCCAAAGACCTCCATGTTGCCCTGCAAGGAATCAGACTCTCCTTACAAACGTTGCCATGACGCATACATGCATGCCTATGACTAAACGCTAGTGCTCGCCTAGTTCTTTTTTTTAATACTTCGCTGCAGAACCTGCTTGCCTGTAGAAACTCCAGATTTGCGGAATGTGAGCATGGGTTTATAGGAGAAATGCTTTGGACAGGTTCAACAAAAATAATGCGCAGTAAGAAATGAGAATTGCTACTGGCTTGAGATTGAAAAGTTGGCGGGTTGTCCTGTGGTTGATGTCTGCAGCCTATGCCATGATATTGCAGATAAAAGCTGCTTTTTTCTCCGTTCCTTTTTTGGCGGGACTAGCAATCTACTTTAGGAAGCCTTTCTGTGGGTCTAGACAAATATAAGTGAAGGAAAGCGCACACAATATGCTTGCCTCAGGTAGCAATGAGTGTTATGCGTTACATATATGTCCTCCCGTTTTATGTTTCCTGCTCCGTTATACTACGGCCAGCAAAGTTCAGTGACCTGAATACCTGCTCATCTATTTAACATGGCATGCAAAAACTCAAAAACTCAGTCGCAACGAGTCTGGAGATAAGGTTCAAGTTGACTTTTTTAAACACCACCGCAGTTTTTTCTTTCTCACGCGTTTCTGTTCTACCGACGCAGCCTCAACAACATTCAAACTTATCGTTGTCAACTAGGGCGAACATTCACTTCGACACCATAAAGAGATGGCACTTGGTGGCCTGAATCGTCGCCAGTTAGATATGTGTGAGTGGGGCATCTGGTTCGCGGAAGATAGCTACGCCTGGAGTAGCCTAAATGCCTTGAGCTTCAGCGTATATCCATATTTTACTCACAGGGACCCATTGAACTGATAATTCTTTTTGAGATCTAAACAACACCCGATGATCACTCAAGGATTATCATAAAAACAACGCGCTCAAGGCATACATGGCACTGGCTTCGTCCAACGCGGCAGCCTGCGCTAGAACTGACATTTGGGCGTACTCATTAAAGTTTGAACTGGACGGGAACAGCGCAGGTAATCATGAGTGACGGCAAGTTGAACATCAGTCGGCTCCAGTTTTGCATTTATGGCGCCGCTAAGGTTTCAAGAGCTGTGAAGAGGGGCTCTGGAGCATTGCCACCGATAGCGTGTTGCCGTGTGCAGAAACAGTGATTTGGAGAGAATGTTACGGTGGAAGCTATGAAACGAACGAGAGGGCGCAGCTATGCAGATCATTTTTTTTATTATCCTAATGAACTCCGCCCGCTTTTTTTCGAGAAGTTCCCGTATCCGCTGCCACCACAACAAAAAAAACTGTATTATCTACGATGGTGTGAAGCACGCAACGGCAAATAAACACATTTTCCCGCCTTGACATTTACTTAATTTTTGCAGAGCCCTAAACGGACAAATACGAGCTCTTGCATTCAGTTTTTCTCTATGCTGTCTGCATAAAAAAATAAAGAACTTAAAGAAATAAAACTAAAATGTTAATGTACTTACCCCCCTACAATAATGCCTCTCAAGGGGCTGTAGGTACCTTGAATAAATAAATAAATAAAATTCTCGTGTCGGCGAGAGTAGTTGTGGTATTTAAAATATGTAGTAGTGAATAGGCGCTGTTCTGGGGGAAATTAAGAGAAGGGCAAATTATGCAAAGAAAAAATCTCCTGTCGTTAAGCATTAAAGCTACGCGTTGACATTCAGCATCGACGTTGTTCCCGATTGGAGATAATTTGTGTTCATCGCCGTTTATTAACGTAGTTGTCAATCTCCGAACGTGTTATTTTTCTAGAGAGTTTCTTTTTGTGACGACGTGTACGCGGCCTTATTTCCTGCTTGTAATACCCACCAAGGCATAGTATGCCGGACATCAAATGGCACTAGAAAGTTTTCGATGCGGTCTGACAAGTTCACGCTGCAAGGGACTGCTCGAGACAATATAACCGCCTAAATTACCAGCAGACTAGAATTACAGAGGAGTGCACCACCACACAAGGGCTAGAAAGAAGATAGATCTATCTTTAAATACAGAGAAGAATACAACGACAACCAATCTTGTCGAGACCAAAACACGAGCCGGCCGTCTGGAGCTCAGGTGCTACGGTTGGTTTTAATGCGTAAACATTGTATGGCTGTTTTCGGAGCTTTTCCGCCCGATTACGTTCAAACGAATGGGTTTAAGCAAGAAAGAATGGTACCATCCGATAGAGTATCAAAAAATGTCGTAAACGATGTCAGGGATTCAGATAGGTGAATTAGTTAATTAATTACAGTCAAAAATGTCCAAAAAGTGGGCGGAGCCGGAACAAATGTGGCGCCAAATTTGAAAACGCCGGAAGCGTGGCACCACGTCACAGTAAGTGAGGGCGGAGCCAATATGGGGCCAAATTTGAAAACGAAGCGTGGAGCGAAGGTTGAAAACTCATGCTTACGCATTTCTCCAATGCGGGTGCCGCGGTGATCTCTAACGCTTTTCATGGCTAGAGCTGGCGCTTGTGGTAAGCTGAAACCAGCAGTCCAGTAAACGCCTTTCATTGCGTCGCTGCATGCGCCACCAAATTGATACGATACAAACTCGTTGAACGTTTATTTCGCATGACCTGACTATCAAACTAATCTGCACCACAGTAAAGACGAAAGTTGCTTTCACATAGCCTACAGATGGGGCTGGCTTTCCGAGACAGTTTATAATGGATTGCATACACGGCATCAATTGGGCTAACGAAGTGTGAGTATATAAGAATGTCCAATATACGCTCTTCAAAAAATACGACAAAGCCTACGGTTTACTACATACACCAGCTGGAATAGAGGCACACTCAAGATGCAAGTTGCGCTGTAAGCAGATTTGCTAATGCTGGACACCACGCTTCAAGAGGAAAGCGTTATAAGCATGATCGTCCAGAGTAGCAATCAACGGGACTTCATGAAAAGTTTTCTTTATGGAGACGAAACCTTTCCCCTATTATTTACATGTCCATAATTTTTCAAAGCTTCGTTCAAAAAAAAAAAAATCAAGTCCACCTTTCTTCGTTAAAAAGTTTGAATATTCCAATATTGTAAGCTTATGTTATAGAAATATTGTGACGAAGACGAAGCTAGCAGTGGCGCGGGACGGCACGCGCTCGCGCTAGGCCAGCGACCATTAAATCACCTCTTGTGCATGGTTCATCACGCCTCATTTTTCGGCTGGCCGCCACGTTACATTTGGTGTGGTGCTGGGGTCCCTTCATCGCCATCCTGGTCCCGGAGCTTCGGTATCCTGCGCCTGCCGTGGGCATCGGTCGTGAGTGCCTCGTCCGCGCCGCCTGGCCATGCCCCAGCCCGCCCGACCTGAACCGACCTCCCCAATCACCCCAGCCCCGTCCCTCGCCCGGACCACAAGACACGACGACCCAAGACCCGACCGCCCCGAGACCCGACCGACCCAAGACCCACACATGAAGACACCGCCCCCCTACCCCTGCCGTCCGGTGCGTCCAAGGACCTCGGCCGTCAGCTCCTCGCACACTCCGGCCCGGATGCTTCGTGGACCGGGACTCATCCTTCGATCATCTCATCAACTGTGGCGGCCAGCACTGCACCATCTTGTATATACTGTTCAACCCTCCACTCAAGACCATCGCCATTTCGCGCGTCTGTTCGTCACCGATCGGGACGATCGCTCGGAGGCCCCGGGTAGTGTGACGAAGACGAAGCTGGCAATGGGCGTGGGACGGAGCGCTCGCGCTAGACCAGCGACCATTAAATCACCTCTTGTACATGGTTCATCACGCCTCATTCTTCGGCTGGCCGCCACGTTACAGTATTCAAGGTAGTGGTTGCGGGGACGCACTCGTCCCTGTGGTTCGCTTTCCCGCAATTCACCCGCTACTGTGCTTAGCTGCCCCGCAACGCACTCTCCTTAGTTGTGTCACTTTAACTAACAGAGGAGGGCGCTGGCGTCGCAGCGACACCAGCGCCATGTATGGCGCGTTTGCTGCTCGCGCGCGAGGGAGTGACGGTTCTCTTCTGCTCGGGATCGGGAAAGCGCGCGAATGTGTCGCGCGCGGGTCCGCTCTTCGTCGACGGGCGCCTCCTGGTCGGAACATGCTCCCGCCAGCCTGTCCCGTCCGGTCTCGGAGTTTTCCCCCTGCCCTACCGTGGGTGAACATTCGCTCGTAACCGTGCTGGTCAGTCGGACGTCCTCGATTCCTCAGCGTATTTTGTTGCTAGCTGGCGTTATTGTTGTTGTAGCAATAAATTCCTTGTTTGTGTCAAGCCAGTGTGTCATTCCTTTGTTCCCGCAGAGCAAAGCCCGCCGTGGCCGCCGTGCTTTCGGTAGCGTACACGACCACGGGGGGGGGGGGATCCGCGCGGTTTTGAACTGTGTCAGCCATGGTTAAGCGTGGAGAACGTATTTATCTCCCCTATTAAACCCCACATCTGGACGGCCAACGTGGGGCCTGCTCTTGGAACATTGGACGATTGTCTGTTCGGTTCGAGGAACGCCCTTTGTCCGGACTTGACAAGTGCTAGCCCTAGTGTGAACATTGATCGTTAGTACCTGCGGCATGCTTTCTGTAGTCCAAGGAGTATTGCGCTGGAGCATGTTTGAAATTTTCGACATGCTCAGCATGTTTTTTCTCAAGTTTTTCTTCCTGGAGTTTCTTCAAGAGCCACGTGGTCCGCACTGAGGGAGCGCGAAGCCTAGCGCCAGCGGCGTTGCCGAGCCCGAAGCGAGTGAGTAGGGAAGCCTCGTGGGTGGTCCGAGTTTTCTGTATAGACTTTCTCGCTGTCTCTGTTTCGAGTCTGGGAGTCGCGGCTCCGGGAGCCCGGTGGCCTAGGGACACGGGTGCCGCTACGAGCTCGCTGGTATTGCAGCTCGGCACCGGGCGCTCCGACACCGTCCGATACGGTGGGCGCCGACCACTCAGAAGCTGCTTCGTGTAGTGAGCGGGGTAGGACCACCCCACAAAGCTGATGTCTCCTCGCGGCTGCGCGCACGAAAGCCATTTCGGGTCTTTCTTTTGTTGAGGTTCGGTGTCACAATGGTAGTAAGGCATAAGGCTTTTCAGAGCTGCCTTCACTATGTCATAAGGCACACGACCACCGGACCGTGGTGTTGACAGTGGGCGCACTTTGCTGCCCTCCCGTTTTGTAACCTCCCATGAACTGAGCAGTCTCGTTCAACTCAAGAAAGCGCTTTGTTCACTCGAACTTTACGTTGCACAGCCGCCCGACACGTTTTCCTAGCTAGTTGAGCCACGAGGCACTTGCGGACGCCGTTTCCCCTCTCGTGACCTACATTAAAGGCATGCGGAGTGTGTTTCGGAAATCTTGCAGATCCAGTGAAGCCACCCAGGCTTCCTGTCTTGTGCACATCGTCTCGCTGCCGCCTGCCGCGACGGAGCGGCCGGTATCCTGTTCGCCGCATCTATCCGGGGCAGCCGTGGCGAGACCAGACAGCAGCCACCTCCGGCTGCTGTTACCCTGGCGACTACTGCAGGATCCTGGCCTGCAGTTTCCAACCGGCCCTCCTCTTCGCGGGCCTGCCTACACGTAGTCCGCGGGCCATGCGAGTCGTCCCAGCGGAGACCTTCACGCCGCCTTCGAAATACCGCAGAAGTCTGCGTGGATGCTGTCGGCGTGACCTCCGCTGCGCGACCTGCCTCAAGTGCATGAAGACCAGGAGACTCATCCATAGCATGTAACTTGCAGGCGCGTGGGTCTATTTAAAGTTGGGGGGATGTGGGGACGCACTCGTCCCCTGTGGTTCGCTTTCCTGCAGTGCACTCTCAACTATGGTTAGCTCCCTCGCAGCGCACTCTCCTTAGTTGTCTTATTTTAACTAACCGGAAAGGGCGCTCGCGTTGCAGTGACACCAGCACCACGGATGGCGCGTTTACTGCTCGCGCGCGAGGGAGAGGCGGTTCTCTTCTGCTCGTAATCGGGAAAGCGCGCGGAAGTGTCGCGCACGGCTCCACCCTTCGTCGACGGGCGCCTCCTGGTCGGACCATACTCACGCCAGCCTGTCCCTTCCGGCCTCGGAATTTTCCCTCTGCCCTACCGTGGGCGATCATTCGCTCGTAACCGTGCTGGTGAGTTGGACGTCCTCGATTCCGCCACGTATTTTGTTGCTAGCTGGCGTTATTGTTGTTGTAGCAATAAATGCCTTGTTTGTGTCTGCCAGTGTGTCGTTCCTTTGTTCCCGCAGAACAAGGCCCGCCGTGGTCGGCGTGCGCTCGGTAGCGTACGCGACCACGGGGTGGTGTCTGCGCGGTTTTGAACTGTGTCAGCCGCGGTTAAGCGGGGAGAACGTATTTACCTCTCCCAACTAAACCCCACATGGTCTATTATTCTGATATGTAGCGAAACCTTTCTTTTAAAGTGTTTCCATCGCTCGCATCGAACAGTTAAGACTTCCAAAGAAAACCAATGGGGAAAGCGCTTGACGATAGCAAAAACGTCAATAGAAGAAAACGTGCAGAACGCGTTTGACGATAGCAAAAACGTCAATAGAAGAAAACGTGCAGAACGCGTTTGACGATAGCAAAAACGTCAATAGAAGAAAACGTGCAGAACGCGTTTGACGATAGCAAAAACGTCAATAGAAGAAAACGTGCAGAACGCGTTTGACGATAGCAAAAACGTCAATAGAAGAAAACGTGCAGAACGCGTTTGACGATAGCAAAACCGTCAATAGAAGAAAACGTGCAGAACGCGTTTGACGATAGCAAAAACCGTCAATAGAAGAAAACGTGCAGAACGCGTTTGACGATAGCAAAACCGTCAATAGAAGAAAACGTGCAGAACGCGTTTGACGATAGCAAAAACGTCAATAGAAGAAAACGTGCAGAACGCGTTTGACGATAGCAAAAACGTCAATAGAAGAAAACGTGCAGAACGCGTTTGACGATAGCAAAAACGTCAATAGAAGAAAACGTGCAGAACGCGTTTGACGATAGCAAAACCGTCAATAGAAGAAAACGTGCAGAACGCGTTTGACGATAGCAAAAACGTCAATAGAAGAAAACGTGCAGAACGCGTTTGACGATAGCAAAAACGTCAATAGAAGAAAACGTGCAGAACGCGTTTGACGATAGCAAAAACGTCAATAGAAGAAAACGTGCAGAACGCGTTTGACGATAGCAAAAACGTCAATAGAAGAAAACGTGCAGAACGCGTTTGACGATAGCAAAAACGTCAATAGAAGAAAACGTGCAGAACGCGTTTGACGATAGCAAAAACGTCAATAGAAGAAAACGTGCAGAACGCGTTTGACGATAGCAAAACCGTCAATAGAAGAAAACGTGCAGAACGCGTTTGACGATAGCAAAAACGTCAATAGAAGAAAACGTGCAGAACGCGTTTGACGATAGCAAAAACGTCAATAGAAGAAAACGTGCAGAACGCGTTTGACGATAGCAAAAACGTCAATAGAAGAAAACGTGCAGAACGCGTTTGACGATAGCAAAACCGTCAATAGAAGAAAACGTGCAGAACGCGTTTGACGATAGCAAAAACGTCAATAGAAGAAAACGTGCAGAACGCGTTTGACGATAGCAAAAACGTCAATAGAAGAAAACGTGCAGAACGCGTTTGACGATAGCAAAAACGTCAATAGAAGAAAACGTGCAGAACGCGTTTGACGATAGCAAAAACGTGAATAGAAGAAAACGTGCAGAACGCGTTTGACGATAGCAAAAACGTCAATAGAAGAAAACGTGCAGAACGCGTTTGACGATAGCAAAAACGTCAATAGAAGAAAACGTGCAGAACGCGTTTGACGATAGCAAAACCGTCAATAGAAGAAAACGTGCAGAACGCGTTTGACGATAGCAAAAACCGTCAATAGAAGAAAACGTGCAGAACGCGTTTGACGATAGCAAAACCGTCAATAGAAGAAAACGTGCAGAACGCGTTTGACGATAGCAAAAACGTCAATAGAAGAAAACGTGCAGAACGCGTTTGACGATAGCAAAACCGTCAATAGAAGAAAACGTGCAGAACGCGTTTGACGATAGCAAAACCGTCAATAGAAGAAAACGTGCAGAACGCGTTTGACGATAGCAAAAACGTCAATAGAAGAAAACGTGCAGAACGCGTTTGACGATAGCAAAACCGTCAATAGAAGAAAACGTGCAGAACGCGTTTGACGATAGCAAAAACGTCAATAGAAGAAAACGTGCACAACGCGTTTGACGATAGCAAAAACGTCAATAGAAGAAAACGTGCACAACGCGTTTGACGATAGCAAAAACGTCAATAGAAGAAAACGTGCAGAACGCGTTTGACGATAGCAAAAACGTCAATAGAAGAAAACGTGCAGAACGCGTTTGACGATAGCAAAACCGTCAATAGAAGAAAACGTGCAGAACGCGTTTGACGATAGCAAAACCGTCAATAGAAGAAAACGTGCACAACGCGTTTGACGATAGCAAAAACGTCAATAGAAGAAAACGTGCACAACGCGTTTGACGATAGCAAAAACGTCAATAGAAGAAAACGTGCAAGTCTGTCGCCGGGTGACCAACGGATATATTGATTGTTAGAGTTAAATCTTACGTTATACTAAAATATGGGTTCATAAAAGGCTTCCCGCTCAAAATTGATTCTGTTCAGAATTGTTGGGTCTGTAGTATTCGCGAACATTTCTGTAATCGTCTAGGTCACTTGCTATATCTGCATGCATGAATTTTAAACATATGTATGTACGTAAGATTCTGTATAACCATTTCTTGTTGCTTTTGCCCTTCCTGCTTGGACCAAAAAGGTCTGCAGTATCATGTAAATAAAAATGTATGGCCTAAACGAACGCAACATTAACTGCAGCTCTTTAAATAATATTGATGAAACAATGGTAAATTTGACCTTTAATATTTTGGAAGTGACACTGAGCCAGGGGATGTCGTTAAGGAGCCTTCTGGACTAATTCAAACCACGAGCGTTCTTTGACGCGCGCTTGGATCGCACAGTCGGCGAGTGTTCACATATTTTGCCTCCATCGAAGTACCGCCGCCGAATTCGGGATGAAACCCGCGAACTTATATCCAGCAGCCAAACGCTAAAGTCTTTAAACCATTTCCCCAGGTATACACGGTTTCAATGTTTGCAAACAAACCGCGCTTGACGCTGATTGGTTGCCCTCCAGAAACTTCCGGCAAGAGAACTTCTGTACTTCCGGCTGTGCGTTTTCAAGGCGTGTGCGACGTGCGACGAGTGTGTTGGTGTTTCCGTGTGCTGCTTTAGGCTGATTCTGAGTCTTGAATGCAATTCTCGACATGTCGAGCGACTACTTCAAGGCACTCAGCAGCGAAGCAAAGGATCGGTATCACCAGAAGCTTGTATTTAGAGGCGCAGAGCTGCCCGACCCACTGGACGATGATGTGGTGCGTTTCTCGTTTTGATCCGGCTCCAAAAACCTTCCGCCAGTCACTGCCGCGGACATTTTTGTTTATCTTGTGGAAGGTGTGTGCTTTTACACAAGAGAGCAGTTTAAGAACTACAAGATCACTGAAGGTTACAATGCATTTGTCAGTGGAAAAGTGAAGTGCCTTGCGTCATTCAAGTCCGGCAAGCGTGGGGAAGGCGTCGTCGTCGTAGTGGCAGCTGTAGAAGCGAGCCAAGCTTTGTCCAAAACATATCGCCCATGGTGCGTTGTTAACGACGACGGAACCGTAGTGAGCGCTCACTGTACCTGCATGGCTGGGTAAGTGAACGATAATCGCAAAGACAACCTTAACTGCTTGCATCTGTTAACCTTTGCAGAGCGCTCGTGCCATCCGCTGCGAAGCTAAATAATCGAACTGTTCTGTGGTGTAACCTCCTGTATTTTCTTCCTATCGCTGTCACCTTTATTTCCTTCCGTCCTCTTGCTGTCCCTTTGTTTTCCTTCAGCCATAGTTCGCGTGTCTCAAGTGCAGATAGCAATTGCCGCGGCTGCCGGCGGCCTTTCGTATGTGTTGTGAAAATTAAATAACCACTACAGAGAGAGAAGGGATGTGGATGCTTTCAAGGCAATGCACATAACAAGCAAGGGAGTTGAGGGACTCGGAAAGATGCCGGAAAGTAAAGAACAGCCCGATGCCACGGATGGAATTTTTGATTATTTGTCGTTTTTTTGTGAGGAAACAACTGTCCTGAAATGTTTAGAAGCTGGTAATGAGCTGTTTATAAAATGGTTCTTTGTATTTGTTTATAGTTAATTGCCAGCTATTAAACATGTGACATTAATTAGCTTCCTACAAATAAAAAAAAATCCCCTTTGCCATCCATGGCATCAGATTTGTTTCTTTGGTATTCGCTTTCAGGGACAATACTTAGAACTCAAACAAACGGTATGGGCATAACAGCGATGAAAAGCCCAGTATTGTAGCCATTAGCAGAGCAGGTGCTTTAATATTTGCCCATTTTTAATGCAGCACAGCTTTCTAGACAAACATTGCAATGACTACTTGAACTATGGACTAGAATGGTCGTGCTTTTACATCACACCGCTTGAAACTTTATTAATGTGTTTACAGTGTAAATGTCAGAAGTGAGTGTCGGTGTACACAAACATATTTCAGTGATCGAGGGATTTTGGCACTCATCCTTGCTTTGATTTGCTAATGTCTTCCTTACAGTGCTTTTTGGTAGTACTCAAGTTGTTGTGACTGCACTCTTGAATATTTCAGACTAGGAGAATGCTGCACTCATGTTGCTGCACTGCTGTTCAGTGTAGAAGCAAATGTAAAATATGGTCTACACAATCCATCGCCTACTGATGTTGCATGCAAGTGGGTCGAAGTATCAAGAAAGAGCACAGTAAGCCCGAATATTTTAATTTTTTTCTTTTGCCATCCTGTCGTGCCATGTAAGTCATCATTGTAAACCGAGTTGTCAAAACTGGATGCAGGCAACGCCAGTCAGCGACATGGTATTCTTCAAGCCGAAGACTGGTCAGCCAGTACCCCAACCTGTCCCTAGACCCCAAAGTAGCGTATCAACATGGACTGGTCAACATGTGCACAGCTTCTTGCAGCATGTCAAGGTAAAAAAAAAAAGTCTTACTCAAGCACATACAGGCAGCTTGCACACATTTACCTATGAGTTGTACCTTGACAAAGGTACAAGCAAATAGGGCTTGTGTGTTCAGTTTGGCACTCATTGTAATACAAGGAGAATGCATTTATACACGCCTGCTGTTAATTTTTTTCTGGTAGCTATTATAAATATGCTAAATGATGTTTGTATCTGTGTTAGCTTGTTTACATTGTGTGCGATGAATATGTTTAACATTTATTTTGCTTCCATGTCAACAGGCATTTGCACCAAACACTCTGCTGCTAACATCAGTAACGGACAGCGAGGACACTGATTCTTCACCTGAAGCAGCTGTCCAAGGAGAGCAGTGCAACGAGTCCCACTCGACTGAACAAGTGCCACATTATCCGCTTCATTCTGTCTATAAAGGCATGGATGTACAAGCAGCTGCAAAAGTGCAGCTAACAGATGAATGTTGCAGTGAGATTGAAAAAGCAACACGTGAGCAGTCAAAATCATTGATGTGGGTGTCGGAAAGAAAGGGACGTATAACGGCATCATTGATGCATCGTGCAATATCATGCAAGCTTGAGTGGTGCAGATGGACTCGTAGCCGAGATTATGGGTTACATAAAGGCACCACATACTTTTAACCTTCGCTGGGGCTCTAAAATGGAGCCAAAAGCTAAAGAGGCATTCTTTGCTCACGAGTCAGGAGCACATCAGGACTTCCAGATCCACGAGTGTGGTTTGTGTGTCATTGGGAAGCAGCCATATCTAGCTGCTTCTCCTGATGGTATTGTGTATTGTACATGCTGCGGAAAAGCTGTACTGGAGGTGAAGTGTCCTGCCTCTGTGAAAGGACAACCACTCCAGTCTGCTTTAAAGCAGTTGCCATACTTAAATGAAAGTATGCAGCTAAAGAAGGAGCATGCCTACTACAGTCAAGTGCAGTCCCAAATGGCAGCAACGCAGCTCTCTCGAGCGTACTTTGTAGTGTTTACAGGTTGTGCTCTAACTGTTGAAGTTATTTCTTTTGATGAGAGCTTCTGGTCTGTTATGAAATCAAAAGCAGAAAGCTTTTTTTTCAAACACATTTTCCCTGAGCTGCAAAACATGAGCATTCTGAAACAAATGCAACACGCCAAGACTACATGTATCTGCCGAGGTGCCAAATCTGGCCGCGTCGTGGACTGCTCACAATGCAACGACACTTTTCACCTGAAATGTGCAAAACTGAAACGCACTCCCGCGTCCTGGGTTTGCATGAAATGCCAAACCAACAACAGCCAATCTGCTAGCAACTAAGTTGAAGTGCCTATCTAGTCACAGACAGACAATCAGACACAATGGAAAGCAATACATTTTATTGTTAATGAGTGACATAACTAATATTACATGTTTGGAAACTAATAATTAGCTATAAACAAACTTTGCTACATACAAAACTGCTCCTTTGCTTGGTTGCATCTGTTTTTTGTTGTAATGCTTAAGACATGGATCACTGTGTACTATCCTTCTACAGAACCTAATTTATTTTCTTTCGTCCTGCTTTTGTTTGAACCACACAAAGAACGTCTGCGATGACATTGTTCAGCATAGGTCATGTGAAGCAAGGAGGAACTGCATCACAGTAGCCATTTTTTAATAGTTGTCATTGTGGTCCTTGAGAAGGCTTGCTTTAGTGTTGTAATGAAATTAAAAGAAGCATCAGTACCAACACTGACTTTTGATGTTAGTCATTATGGCTGCTCAAACTGAATGAAATTATGGTTTGGTTTGGTTTATGGGTTTTAACGTCCCAAAGCGATTCAGGCTATGAGAGACGCTGTAGTGAAGGGCTCCAGAAATTTCGACCACCTGGGGTTCTTTAACGTGCACTGACATCGCACAGTACATGGGCCTCTGGAATTTCTCCTCCAAAGAAATTCAACCCGTGTCTTTCGGGTCAGCAGCTGAGCGCCATAACCACTGAGCCACCGCAGCGGTCTGAATTAAATTATGAAGGATTTATCTGTTGCAGACAAATCATCTGATGACCCACGTGTAGCAGCTTCTTGTGCACCTTTAAAAAATTATAATAGGCAACCAAAAATCACGTGTTTGCAGACATCGAAAAAAATGCAGTACAGATCTAACCAAAGGCATATGCTAATAAAATTTGTTTACATGGCAGTGTGGTCTCATTCCATACAACAAATGGTATCACTTCACATTCAACTGTGCAGTACTTATGCATGCAAAAAAGAGCCATCATTCTAACACACGGTTACTCAAGCTGGCTCTTAACTATGGGAGTTTGGAGGTTGACGAGTGCACTGCACACAATGAGGATTTTGTCAATTGTTGCTTGATCACCATCTTCAGCTCTCTTCACAAAGCTTATTGGAAGTACTGTCTGGAAGACCCTGAAGACTTTCAGCCGCTGTATGGCCCGTTCCACGTGTATTCGTACACTCGAAAGCTTTCTTGATGCAGTAACTTCCGCCCCTGGTAGCTGTGTCCTTCGCTTAGTCAGGGAAGGCATCAGAATTGCGGCACCACGTGCAGCAAACATTTCTTCACAACGGAAGCCCCTGTCTACTAAAAACAAGTCTCCTTCTTCGACCTTGTCAAGGAGTCCACTTTGCAAGGTCAACTCTTTGTCAGAAACTCTACCTCCCCATGCTTTTGAAACAAAAGAAATGGCTCCTGAAGGTGTGATAGTGATAAGCACTTTCACAGTGTTGTGGTGCTTATAGTTTGAATACGTCTTGCTTCTGGCATCCATGTATGTGGGTCTCTGAATAAACACCTCTGTGCAATCAATTATCCCTCTCAGATGATCAAATAATTTATCTTTGAATGCTTTAGGCCGGTGTGATTCAAGTGCACGTCGAGATGGCCAAATGATAAATTTCTGCATGTTTGCTGCCAGCACGTCGATCCATGAGTGAAAAATGACACTTACACTGCTGACAGAAATTCCAAATCGAGATGCCAGGTCTTTAGTGACAAGACCGAGCCGTAGTCGCATCAGCACAAGAATGAGCTGCTGCTCGGCATCAAGTGAAGCCCTGTGGGTAGGCGTCCAGACGGACAGCACCAGCTGAAGCAGTGCTTTGAACATCTCTATTGACACAAGGCCCGTATGAAATTTTACATTCTCATCCGACTGCATGACTACGTCCCTTGTCATATTTGAAAGATTTGGTTGTCCGTGGCTTTCCAGTTCGGAGATTTTTTGTTTAGCTGCTGCAACTTCCAGCTTTAAAGAGACTACCTGATCCTTAAGGAATCTGTTTTCATTGACGAGATATGAAATGTCCTGCATGGAGAGGGCAGTCTCGGTATCGGTGTCGCACGTTTTGTGAGCAGTGTCCTCATCCATGACAGCTTCGCTTGCACCGATGGAGAGGCCAGGATCAGCTGCTGCAGACACAGCTGCATTTAAATCCTGCTTCTTTTGAGCACGCTCATATCTTGCCAGCTTCTGCTGCACATTACTTTGCACCCGGTACGGAAACACCGTCGGAATGTAGTCTGGATGGTTCGGGTCAGACGAAGGCTTGCCTAAAAAAAAAAAACGCAATTAGATGAAACACATCCAAGCATAATGTGCACTAACACTCACAACAACGCGGACAAGGGGTGCTGGCACAGTCTCGGTCTGCTAGTCAAATGACATCTGAAAAACAAACTGTGCACAACGTAGGCTTCGGTTTCGCTCGAGGTTCCATTGGGGCTACAGCTGAACCTTGCGGGAAGCATGTCGCAACATTCGTAATCCTTCACAAGGTGTCCTCCTTGGCGTGGAAACGAAATCGCAAAAAAAATAATAAATTCGCGCGGCGTTAGCATAGAAGTGATTTATGATACGCTGCCTTCAATTAACTGGCAAGCGCTGCATGTTTTTGCAGGTGGTCGCGTACGCGTGCAGGCGGAACCTAATCACATGCTGGTCAAATTCCCGGAGACCACGACTACGGCGTCTCTCATAGCCTCAGTCGCTTTGAGATGTAAAACCCCGCAAACCGAACCTATCACGCGCTGCGGCTGAACTCATTTCGGCTGCATTGCATGCGCAGCAAAAAGTCACTCGAATGCCACATACACTTGAGGCTGACTCAAGCAGTGAACATTTTGGTATTACGTTTTATAACAGCGTCATAGGTCCAAAACGATACTTGCCTTGAACGAAGTGCGCCGAACAAACCTGCGAGCTTTTTGTAGGCTGCCATTTGTCGCGTCTAACCGCCGCGATCCAGGCCTGTCTTCGTTCGTGTTCTACAGGGAACCTGTACGTTCGTATTTCGGAAAGAAGATTTGTTCCGGACCGTAGACTGCAGCCTGGCACAGAACAGCAGCTTCCACGTCGTGTCCGCTTCAAGGGAGATAATTTCTTGGCAGAAAACATCGCGCAGCGAAGAGCAAACACAGCACGCACGGAAGCATCCAAAACACGGAGAGACCGAGAGACCGGAAGTTTTCTAGGGGAGCATCCGGTTTGAAGCGCGCTGGCGCACTCTGGCGGCACGGGGCCGTAAAAACCGTCTATATACCGGGTGTTTCAGTGAACACTTTCAAAAATTTTCTAATATAGACTTTTGCGGTAAAAATATGGTTTTTGAGGCATAGTATTACCGGTGTTGGCGGATACTAGAAAACCGGTGCATCGCCTTAAGTAGTAAGCTGGTTAACCAATTTTAATAATTAACTTTTTGACTATAATAGTTAGGCACCTAGTTACAATTAGAGATTTCTAGCCAATGGTTAGTAAAAGCCATATCCGTTTTTAGAATTTCGAAAACGTGGTTACCCTCGCGGCTGTGGCTCGACAAAATTTCACTTTTTTGGATAGTTATTTGCACTGGAGGGGAAAGCATGCACTGCCTGCACGCTTTCGAAAGCGTATGTATTTCTGCCGGGTGCAGCCAGATTTTGTCACAAGAGAAAAGGGGTGAAGGAGCGAGATGCGTTACGGATCACTTCTGCGCTCATCATACCGAGGATGACGTACGCGCTTCCGTGCCTACAACCTAACAAAGGGGAAAAGAACAAAATGGAAACATGCATCAGAAGGGCGTATAAGCAAGCCTTAGGCGTCATGACCACGCCTCGACAGAGAAGGTGATGAACATGGGGGTGTACGGCACCTATGAGGAGCACAGCGAAACCATGCTCAGATTTCAAATGGAAAGACTTAAAAGAACAGCCGCTGGCCGCGCACTACTGATCAAGCTAGGATACCCGGCAGAAGACGAGGGCGAAGACAAGACAGACATTGACAGCCAAATTAGGAGCACTTTCTTGGTTAAACCAGTGCCCAGAAACATGGACCCGAAGAACCACGAAGGAAGACAGGCGGCGAGATCATTGGAGTTGGACAGGTTCCTAAAGAAGAAACAGATGGTTCTGTATGTTGACGCGTCCAAGTACAGAACGAAGGAAAACGCTAGGGCGGTAGCAGTAGTGAACGCCAATGGGAATATAGTTACTGGTGCATCAGTGAGCACAAGGACAACACAAGTAGCGGAAGAGATCGCCATAGCTCTAGCCCTGACTGAAGCCAATCGGCAGGGACTGAGTTACTGGATAGCCACGGATTCTCAGGCTGCAGCAAGGGCGTACAGAGATGGAAGGATCGGCCGAAAAGCCGCGAGTATCCTCTTCGAACAAAAACAACACAGACATGGATCAAACAACACAAACATTCAACACACCATCATTTGGGTCCCTGACACTGGGGTTGAGGGAAATCTCATGGCAGACACCGTTGCCCGAGGGTTCACGAACCGGAGGGCGGGTTTGCCGGTGGAACCCTTCAGCACGCCAGAATCTTACGGGGAGGCAATGAAGGCGTTGTTGGGAGCGCGCAAGAAGTACTCGGCTCCGGCGGATATCCTCGACAGAGAGCAGGCCACCACGCTCAGACGACTACAAACAGACACCTACCCAAGCAGAGCCATGTATCACAAAATGTGGCCGAACAGATACGCGAAAGAGTGCGTGTGGTGTGGGGGCTACGCCACAACGTACCACGCCACCTGGGGCTGCGAAAAAAGCCCTTTACTACCAAAGGTAAATAGCCCTAGTCTAGAGCAGTGGGAGGCCCTCCTGGCTGACTCCGACCCGAGCACTCAGCTTATGCTGGTGACGAGGGCCAAGGCAGCGGCGGAGGCCAACGGTATCCTGGACTAGGGAAGACCGACCACTGTAGCTCCACATCTATCCTCCCTATCTCCCTACTCCCTAACTCTTCCTTTTGAAAAATAAATAAATAAATGAATGTTTTTACTACTACTACTACTACTACAGCGACGAAGGTAATCATGTTTTCGACGATCTAAAAAGTGATAGGGCTATTATTAACGACCGGCTACAAATCTCTAATTGCAAGTAGCCGCCTAATTAAACTACATCAATTAGAAAGATAATTATTAAAAATTAGTTAACCAGCATGCTGCTTAAGACGACTCACCAGATTTCTGGATTCCGTAAACATGGGTAATACTAGCCGCAAAAGCCATGTGAAAAAATTTTCACCCCCCCCCCCCCACCCACCTTATATCTTTTTAAAGTGTTCGCTGAAACACCCGGTATAGAGATCATAAAATTCTTTGAAACTGGTGTTGAGAGTTGTTTTACAATCAAAAGGGCTGAGTCCTGATTACAGAACTTCAGTATCCGAGCTGTTTCACTAACCTGGTCGATGAGCTTTAACTGAGCTTCTAAAGAAACCCTGGTCATTTGAGCTTCCCACTCCTTGCATAATGCATGTGTTGTCCTTAAAGCGGCATAGAACCTAACTTTTGGGGGCGTGTTTTCTTTTTGTAATGATGCGCAAGGCATTATTGCACATGGATTACTACGTATGTAACTTATAGTGGAATTTTTTTTGTCTGCCTGTTTCGGTTTCAACAGCCATATGATAATTGGGACGTCAAAGTGCGGTTATAGGTCACACGAGGCGTAAAAAAACTACACTATAACAGCCGCTCCTACACTAGTTGTATCCCGGAACTCGAGGAAACCTGGTTTCAGCACTGTAGTGCGATTAAAACGATGAAGCAGCGATTACATCGACGTTTTTACACGCCTGAGGCGGCATATAACCACAATTTGACGTCATAGCGATCGTTCGTCAGTTGAAACCGAAACTGAAACAGCGTGCCCGAAAAATTCAGTCACAACCATTTAGTGAAAGAACAAAAGTGAAATACCCCACTCCCCCCTACAAGTTCCGGCCTGTGCCACTCTACGTGGAGGCGCTATCTGACAAAACATTTCTGGTGTCGAGGCCGACGCAGTGGGCCTGTTTTGACACCAGAAGTGCTTTGTCAGGTATCGCGCTTATGCAGAGCGATACGGGTCGGAGCTTGGAGGGAGGGTCTTTTGCTCCCGACGGAGCACTGTTCACCCCTGCAAAGAACATCAAGCAGGCGCAGCAGACGGCAGCTGAACGTCGTGTGTTATTGTATTGCTGATTAGCATAACTGATATCAACAAATACGAGTGAAAGTGAGGTATTCCGAGTTAAGTATGGCACAAGGAATGCTTGAAGGGAACTTGGCGAGCTGCGCGCCGGTGCGAAGCCACTGGATGCAGCGAAGCATTCCGCTACGGTAGCATGGGCCGCGAGGTTTCAAATATAAATACATGCATTAGAGTTAGCAGCCTTTTGCTGCAGTAATGAGCTATGTACATCGTTCCAATTTGGTAGTATTAGCAGTATTACCCTTCCAAATTGTGATATCACGAAAGCATCGATAGTAAGCTTGATCAGCGCACTATGACGGAGCGATTAGAAAAACTGCGTTAGTTTAGGTATGCACACGATGCAGAGGGCTGGGCAACAGTCGAGAACTAGGAAGGTCCGCAAGCAGCGCGCCGCCTCGATTTTTGAAGCGAATAGCTTCACTACGCTAGTCAACACCGCGCGAGCCGGCGTATGTCGGAGCACGAGTGACGTCACGCACGGCGCAGGCTACTGCGCATATGCGCCGCCGCTTCTGCTCCTCGCCACTGTTTGACCTTTCACCGCAGCCGTGCGCATTTGAGAGGAGGCGTATATAAGCATATAAGGCGCGCTTGCCCATAGAGCAGGCGCACGCTGCCGCGCGCTGCGCGTCATCGTTTGACGTTCGCCGCAAGCGCGTGTTTATCGCAGATCACCGCAGCTTTTCGCTTCGAGATATCCAGGCTTAACCTTTGCTAAGCATCAGCCAATTTTTTTCCTTCGGTTATCACATTGCATGGTATGTTTAATGCAAGCCACGTGGCCCTAACTGTTGGCTATTGCTCACCTAATCACTGTCAACAGCGAATTTCGCAATCAAAGTTTTGCCTTTTTTACGCTCGAGAGACATTTCATAGCCAGATCCTGGATCCGCTGCCACGAACCCTATTCTCTAGGTGCTAATAAGCATGTGCAGAAGGCCCTGAGGGGCGCACACTTGCCACTGCTTCCACGGAGCGGGAGAAACTCGGTTCACGTGGCAGCAGAACATGGGATGTGCCCGGCTCTTCTTTGAAATAACCGGGGGATAAAAACGCAAAAAAAAATATATCGCAATGCACGCAATTAAATACTTGTGACGATACCGCACTTTCGGCATCGTGCATGCCATACAGAGGGATAAGGGGAGGGATGAATATGTGCGCGGCGCGTTGCTTTAGGAAAGGCATAGCCGAGAGTAACCCCCTTAGGGCAGTCGACGATCGCGCGATTTGGCTAAAAATGGGAAGGCTGTACATTTTTTCGTGCGTACAGTTCTTTTCATCGTGTGAGTTGATGAAAATGAATGCTTTGTTTTGCAAAGAATTTTCACTGCTGCTGCCGGAAATCTGAAATGTAAGTACTTTCCATTTTTCTCGTGAGCAGCTTCAGAGAAGGAACCCTTCAGATGACGCTTTCTTCAATGGCAGCATTTGTACGGAGCGTACTGTTCCGAACAGACTGCACAAACCATACTGGTAGTTAGGGACAAAGAATAGGTTGGGGCAACCGAAAAGGAAATATAAATAATAAGCCCCTGATTCCACCACAGACGGGCAACAGGCTTAACCCAGTTCGAAAATAAACAATAGGCCCGTAGGCAAATTGTAGTTAGGGAGCGAGAGCAGCTGTTGCAGCCGCCACTGTAGCTCATTGATTGTGGTGCTCGGCTGCTACGCCGAAAGACGCGGGCTCGATCCCGGCCACGGCGATCGCATTTCCTTAGAAGCGAATTGCTATAGACCTGTGCTCTGAGCGATGTCAGTGCGCACAAAGGAGCCCTAGGTAGTTCAAATTAACCCTAGGCCTTCATTAGTTAGTCACTCATTGTCCGAGACGTTTTTGGACGTTAAACCCCTACTCCACACTACCACAAAGCTCATCGGTTCTGGTTTAAAATCCGGAGAAGTGATAGCGACTGACAAAATACAGCAAGGTTTTGGCTTACCTTTAAGGGCTGAAAGCCTCCAGGCTAAGAGTAGAAGTCACACCATCAGCTGTACTTGACGGCTAGTCTGGGCGACATGGAGTTCTTTAGTGCTAGACAAGAAGTGGCGGCCCCGCAGTCATGCGTAAAATGAAGCTCGCCCCGAGTGACCACGAAATGAAGTGTAATTCGTGTGGTTACTGAAATGGCTACTTTTGGACCGACGGTAGTGCAAAGTTAGAAGTCAGGATGATTTGTACTTTCATTCTGCAGTAGCGGCCCCGCAAGAATGACATTTGTTCTGTTGATACCAACGGACAAGTTTACGGTTGCGTGGTGATAGCGACCACACTGATCAGTTACGTGATCGCACCTCATATTAGCACTGAACATCGCACTAGAAAGATTTACAGGAGTGTGTTCATCGATAACCGACATTTGTGGTTGGTGCTTAACAAATAGCTAGTATTTCCAGAGCCCTGGACCTCGCACAGTTCTCGCACAGTTCCGTCTCCAGGAACATCTTTCAAATACTGCTAAATACCTTGCAAGTAGTGGTAGCCGTACGCTAATCGAAAACGACGGTGCTTTGTTCACATAGAGTCTGAAAGCCTTTCCTGTTAATTTCATAGATGCAAAGATTTAATCAAGGTTGTATGCAATTAAATATAGTTTTAATGTTGGGCCACATTTTGACTAACAGGTGGCAGAGCAATCGTACGAGCCTTGCGGTGGAGCATATGTTTGTACCATCCGTTTCAATTTGAATGCACTACGTGGCTCATCGGACAAAATATCCGGTTGTTCGCCCGCGAGAAACGAACCCAAAACCCAGGTGACCTCTTTCACGTCGTCGGCAGTGCCTACATCAACAGGAAAGAAAGAAAATATAATTTCTGAAATAAAAATTTTTGCACCGCTGCGCTCTCCTGGTCCTATCTATTTATTTATTTTTATTTATTCAATTCTGCCGGCCGCCTTTTGGTGGCCAAGGCTGGAGTGGGGATGCAATTGCACAGTGCTTTGTCAACAGCAAACAACGAAAAAAAAAGAAGGCCTGCAGGTAGGCAACAAAATTTCTTCCGAACAACACAATTAATAGACGAGTAACAAACACTTTACATTAAAATACAAAATAACACGCGACAAGGGCAACACTCCAGAATCGGACTAAATACCCTAACTTGACCGGCTGGGGTTGATTGCAGATAAAAATGTTTCGGCTTACGATAAGGTGACAATCAAAGTGGGACTTGCCGTACCTCCTCTCCACACTCTCCAAACTCGCCTCCCACCCTCTTATCGAATTTGCTCTGCTGCTTTCTCTCTCGAGAGGAGGGGAGATTAAGCCGCACCCGCCACCTGTCTAAGGATTTAAAATAGACCAGCGTCAGTCATCTACATTTAAATTTAGCAGTCTCGACGACGCATTACTTTTAGTCTTGTCTGGACTGCTGGCAAGCATGGATTGACTGAACGAGGTTTGTGAGCCATTGTCCATTAAGGCTCATGGCACCCTTCGGTTTTTTACCATAACGTGTTCTTCTAGGGCGCGGTTAGGTCGAACGCTAGCTTCGCAAAGCACAAAATGAGTTTCGAAGACCCTTCGTAAAACCAGAGTTCACCAGACGTGGGCCCAGAGGAGCAAAGTATCAGATCATGATCAAAGGACTCTTGGAGTCATTTTTCAGAATGAAGATTTTAATGAAGGCAACTTACGCAAGGGACACCTTGCGCTCAAGAAGCGAAGATTGTGGGCTCCAGAGCAAATATATTTAGCTAGCAAGCTTGTTGAAGTGTTCGATGAAATATTGCAGGCAGCTTATGTTGCCGTCGAAGTATGCACGTACAGCAGCGATTAAAATGGGCTTTATGTCAGTGGGGTTATGTCCCTCGGCATTAGTGAACGAAGGTTACCTCTAGTCTGAAGTAGACTTCATTCATAGAGTTTTGTTATACTTGTCTTTCGAAAGGCCACCTAAGAGAATCTAAAAAAAATGTGGTGAGCACTGCAGACTGCTGCATTGGAGAAATGCGACATTTGCGTTTGAATGTCGGCAACTTTTCTGTATGCAATCGTCTTTGTCACGTGACATTTATTACATAACCCTTAGATGACGTCAACAACTTTTCGCAAGTCACTATTGTCACGTGGCACTGGTAACGTGAACACTGTATGACGTCAGCAACTTTTTTTGCAAGTCATCGTTGTCTAACATCCGTACACATCCCCAACCCATTTCACCGTCGTACAGAGCACAACGCTATCCATTCGTTCCCCTCTAGCACGCTTCAGCTAACAACCCTTCGTTGGGCATGCGTTGCGTGCCCGCCTGGCACACAGAGGGTCTCGGCTCGAACCACGATGCCGGCGAATTCTTTTTAGAATGGTTATTTCCGAGCGGACAGGCTCTGCCGACAGGTCCTGTACTTGCCACTCATGAGACAAGGAATGCTTTCTCTTCAAAATCGCAACACATTAAGGTTAAACTTTGTGCATATGGGAATTCAGATCACATTCAGACAATTGGTGAAGTTATAAAAAAATCTCTGAAGATGACCAATCCATGTGAGGGATAGTCTTTAAGGGTTATAAAAAAGCATTTAATTCTGTTGAAGCACCAGCATGCACACATGTATACAGTATGGGTCTAATTATCTCATCAACTACGTGATGGAGTAATTAGACGCGTCACTGTGCCCCTAGCCTTCACAGGAAAATTCATAAAGTGCCTGTGAAGAACAGTATTTGGCAAGGTTAGAGACAATGCTCCGCTCTACAAGACGCGTTAGGCTTTGTATCGTACGCAGCTGTCGGAGCTGCCGCACGTAAACATATATATATATATATATATATATATATATATATATATATATATATATATATATATATATATATATATATATATATATATATATATATATATATATATATATATATATATATATATATATATATATATATATATTTAAATATATAAGCGGCATTTCGTCCTTGCGGCAGAAATGAGAAGCCCGGCGGAGTAGCGGCGACCGTCGGCACTCTTAATTTAACACGGCCAGTAGTTGGCTGGAAAGGGAGATCACTGAAGTGTTTTTTACCGACAGTCAGGGGATTGGAGTTTCAGCAGACGTTCGTATGCATTTTTAGGACGAGAACTTTGTTATTTCGAATGAGAAGTTTACAGCGGTGCAATATTTTCTTAGGTTTCTTTGCACTTTGTCTAACCGGTTTTCTTAGGACTCTGTTTAAGCTGGCTTGGCACTGTACTTTGCGGTGAGTTTTTAGTCGTTTAGAAGGTTTTCTGAATTATTGTATTCTTCCTTTATGAATCTCGATTGCTACGACCTTTTTCTAGCGGTTTACAACGGTTGCCTTTTTTTTTCAATTGTAATTCGATTTTTTTCTACTATTGTACTCCTGCCAGGAGTGCGATAGGAACGCATAGCCGAGGAATAAAGGTGCGTAAATTACTTTCTTGCCCTGCAATGGAGCGTCAATCATAGGGTATGTGTAGATTAAGCACGTTAAATCTCTGGTAGGACTGCTTCTTAGGAATTTAGGAAGTTATATTTTTGCTTTCTTCTAAGCGTCCCTGTACCTTGTTTGAAGTGGCTATGCATTGCCACTTGAAGTTTTAAAATGTCCTTTTTAATCGTTAAGTGTAGTGAGGTCTTGAGAGGTCTTGTCTCTCTTTCTTCTTTTTTTGGTTGCCTTTGGTAATTGGTTTTGTCGTATATAGCCATCGTTTTGCTTTGGTTGCCTTTGGTGAGTGTTATTTTGTCGTATATGGCCGTCATTTCCTGCTGGGTGATTTTTTCTTTGCAGACTTGAGAAAGGAGAGGTGAGAGGCGTTTTTGTATGCTTCCTAGTGATATCACGACGCACGTGGCAACAATGGTACGACGTGTGTCAAAAGTACTTCCCGGGTGGTACCTTCTAAGGAGGGCTTCTAGGTACCGTTAAAAATAAATCGTCTGTTTTTTTCTTTTATGTTGCTCGCCCCTTGTGTGACGGCTTCGGTCATCACCTTGTGCGTTGTGCGTTGTTTAACCCGTAAAGTCAGCTGGTAGTAAAAGTGCATATCTTTGTTTTCTTATTTCGGTGGCTCGTCCTTTTCACGTGGTCCAAAGCTCTTGTAGCCCAAGATAGGAATTTGAATCTGTGGTGAAAATAGAAAATGGTATCAATTTAATGGGTTTCAGGAAAAGAATTATAAGAGAACCCTGGTAGCTCTACCAGAAAGCCCATGTCTTAAATCTTGCAAAAATTGGCAGTGTTGAGCAGCTCTGGGTTTGCTACCTCGCTTTTACTCTTTAGAGTACATTTCGACTCTGATCAAGAGCTAAATAAAGAAAATTGCGAAGACTCCAATTACGCTCTAATGTACACTTTTAATGCTGCGATTGCGGAAGAAATGGGTCAAAAGAGAGGCGCTGCTTTTTGGAATGAAAGAATGTCCTTCTCACAATTCGCGTTATATGAAGAGGTAGAATACTGTCCTAAAATGGGCTTTAGGGTAGGACGCTCTGACAAAAAAAAAAGCCGCCGATTAGGTTACTTACTAATGCGAAATTTGAGCCTAGCTCAGCTCTCTCAGCTTTTCGATTGATTCAGGCAAAGAATTCGAGCTAGACATGTATATACAATAGACAACTTGTTAGTGTTCACAAATATTCCTTCTTCAAGAAACGCTCCACCCAAAGTTCTTGATTGTCATGAAGGAAGCATTGCGGTCGGAGAAATAGATGGATATATGCTCGACTTGCTGCACAAATTCCTGGTTCTCCAAGCCGAGGTCTGTACAAGCATTTGGCGAGGTTGTCACAGCCGTGGGAGGCACTACAAGCAAGAGGAACGGGATATTATTCCGCATAAGTGGTAAGAAATTCCTGTTTGTCTTTATATCTACATTAAAGTCTTCACTCACCCCGCCACCCTGACAGTGTAAATCGTCGATCCCGAGAGTTCGCTCACCGTTGTCAGCTCTAACGCATGCAGCCCACATCTCTCGCTCATAACTCCACGTACCTGTAAGCGCGGTTAAGGCGTACACTGACACAGGGAGCCAGTTATGCGCACTTACTTTCCTTAAAATGATCGGAATGTAAAACGTTGTCAACGCCAACGGCAACGAACACAATGAAAGCCGACGGCGTATGGCATCAGCGCCGCGTTTCTGGCACAACATTGTCAACTCCTGCAGCCCACATCTCTCTCATCACACCACGTACCTATAAGCGCGACTCAGACGTCCAAAGACCCAGGGAGTCAGTTATGCTCACTATTTCTTCAGCGCCTATGGGTTCAGCGCCGCGTTTCTAGCACAGCGTTGTCAATGCCAATGCATGCAGCGCACATCTGTCACTACCGCCACCAGCCGAGGTGGCTCAGTGGTTAATGCGCTCGTCTACAGAGCCAGAGTATTCGGGTTCGAACCCGACCGCGGCGGCCGCGTTTCGATGGAGGCGGAACGCAAAAGGCACCCGTGTGCTGCGCGATGTCAGCGCACGTCAAAAATCCCCGGTGGTCGAAACTATATCGGAAACCTCCACAACGGCACCTCTTTCTCTCTCTTCTTTCACTCCCACCTTCCTCTCTTCACTATGGCGCGGTTGAGGTGTCTAACGAGATATGCGATATGCGCCATTTTACCAATTTTACCACTACGTAGCATAAACCATGATTGAGGTGTCCACACTGTTCCAAGAGGGAAGTTATGCTCCTTCACTCTGCTTTCCAAGCTCCCGCTCCGTTGGTTCCGCAGCTTAAAGCGCGCAGAGGTGTCCACTGCTGGTTACAACGGAAGCGGCGACGACGACGCTGGCGCTGCGAAACGCAGAAACGCCAAAGAGCGGCGCTGTAAACTGTTCGACGCTGGCCAGAAATTACCAGATAAGCAAATACTAAGTGGTTAAAAAACTAAAAAATTACAGAAGACACTTCGAAAATTCTAAAGTGTGCTTGGCGAAAGCCTTGTGGTCAACGCACAGCCACTTCCCCGAACCGCTTGGCGCGTGGCTGGCTTCCGGCATGTGCGGTTTTTATTGTCTTTGGAGACTGCGGTCGCTTTATACAGCGAAAGCAATACTACTCGCACTTTCAAGCCTTCGCGTGACCCGGCCGCAGTTACGTTTGACCTTTAGCGGAGGGACTATGGGCGACTAACTCGCTCCTTCAGATATCCGGCTGCAGTTACGCCGCGCTGCGCACCTGTGGCGCTACTGCCGCTGTGACGTCATACCAGCTGTAGATTATGTTTTCTTTTTCTCAGTCGCAACAACATCAAAAACAAAATATAAAAAAAATTACCGAAGGTGCTTTGATTCGTCGCGCAGCGGCGGCCGGTGGCCACGCATGACCTGTAGACGCTGCGCACTGCGTTCCTTCAGTTGTAGGCGCTGCGCTTTTGCTTTCGCAACGTAACTGGCTTAACCAAAGCTAAGCCCCCGCCAATTTTTTTTATTGTGTTTTAGAGCGCAGCTCCTTGGCGCCCGTTTCGCAGCGTCGCCGTCGCCGTTGTTCGTTCAGCGTTGTGTCCATTAGCGTTGCCGCGCTGGCGTTGGCGTTTTACACTCCGATCATTTTAAGGAAATGAAGAGCGCATAACTGGCTCCCTGGGTCGAATTAACCCGATCGGATTAACTTTCAACAGTCAGAGAATAAGTAAAATTGATGGAGCAACTTTATTTTTCTCAAATTTTTGCTCTGAAAGCCCATGACTAGGAAGTTGCCAGGAAGTAAAACAGGAAATGCTTCGTGTCTGCCGTGATGCTGTTCATCCACTGCTTAGAAACAGGTAGAACAATGGGAAGTTGGCCAAGGGCTTCCTTCGTGAATATCGACCCTAAAGGGCTCCTTCAGAGTAACTGCATTGAGGGTCTGCGCAGTCAACCCTTTGGATGAGCTCGTCATCCACCTCATATTCTTCTCCGTCCAAGATGTCTCCGATCGTAAGAAAAGAGCGGATGTGATCCAGCAAATAGGGCCCGAGTGAATCCAGCTGAGGAGGCTCCTTAGCACCCTCGCTGCCTGCTCCAGGCTGCGAGGGATTGCAGACAAGTTCCTCGTGCACGATGCCAGTAAGTCTCCAGAACTGTCATGGCCAAAAAATGGAAATAGCACATGTGCATGAAAAAATGGCGGGGGTTCAACGTGGCTTGAACCAAGCTATACGAGCGAAAGCTCTTAAGCATGCTCTCCTGTCTTACATTAAATGTCAACGTCAAGGGTGAAGGTCCATACCATCATGCACTTTAGTTCAATTTGAATTTGTGAGGCACTGAAGATCATTGTCTCAACTACATCTAAATCAGAAGCGGTGCCCCGAGGATTAAATCTCTCACTCTAAGTTACATCATCTTACGTATATAATTCCATGTTCGCTTCCATTTAAAACTACTTTTTCATAGTATGGGGAAATACTACGCTCTTAAATTTAAACCGCTCAAATTTAAAACATTCAAAAACGACCAATAAGAAGCATTGCAAACATCGCCCGCGACGTTACGACTAAACCTCTTTTAAAGCTCTCCACATAACTCCAATACACGAGCTATATTGTGTCAGTTTAATAAAACGATGTAAGAAGTACTACCTACCGTAATTTTCTTGAAGCTTTGTCTCACCTAATACCAAGAGAGCACACTCATGCCATAAAAACCGCGATGAATGATTCATTTCCCCAACGCGAACTAATTGAGGACGTCAAATGCTCAGCCATCACTTCCCAGCATTGCTAAATGCCTTGTGTTAGTCTTTCCAACCTTTGTTTTGCATGTTATTGCTTTGGCCGTTTTGTCTGTTTCTTGTATTTTTTTCTTTTTTTCCCCTATCTGTTGTGTCTGGCTTATTTTTTTCTTCAAACGCAATTGTTTTGTTAGTTGTTGCCAATATATGCAATTAAACAATTCTTGAAATCTGGTACGGGGGTGCAGGCGCTCAATCAAGCTCCTCTAGAAGCTTTCTGCCTGCGCACCTAATCTGGATAATGTAAATAAAGATTTGATTTGATTTGATCTTCTATAAGGAAGCAACATGGCTATAAGACTTTTTTCTCACAATGTGTCAAAACTGGCTGCCAATTAAAAGAGTTGCAGGCTAATCACCCCGGATTCTATATGGTGGGTAATATGGATGTATTGTTTGTTTCCTTCTCGATCAAATTTAAATTTATGGAAAAGAAAGATATTAGTGAAAGCACGACGGTACTTTAAACGGATACATTATAACTAGGGCCCGGAACTTTAGGCACTTGCCTAAACATGCCTATAAAGGCCTAAACGGGGGATTTTTGTACTTGCCTGCCTTCTTGCAATCTTTTACTAAATATCGCCTATTTAACCGCACTTGTTGCCTATAAATGCCTAAATGCGGCATTTCGGCCCTCGGTGCCGTTTTTCAATCTTGAGATATCTGTCTAAGTGTGGTGAAAGGTCATAGAAGTTGCAGAGACGAAGTGAAAAAACGCCCTATCGTCGAATGGCTCACTTTTTCAAGAACTTGTGCGTTGGTGAGGACTCCTTGTCCGGCTTTCTCTGGGCTCATTGCTCCGACGATGAAGCGATGCACGCACAAAACGCGCCGGTCTAGCAAAACGTTTTTCTCGAAGTGTGACTGGCGCAACCAAAGAGGATATATAACCTGCTTGAGTGTAACCCTACACCCGAACTGGAGCCGTCCAGCCAAAGACCATCGCCTAAACGCGCTCCGTCCAGCCGCGGACCGCCGCCTCAACGCGCGCAGGACTCACACATGCACTGGCACGCTCACTGCTCGCTCTTTGTTCGGTCGACTCTCAGCCGCCTACCGCTCCACAGAGAATGGCCACTTTTTGCCTGCTGCTTCCAGAGCACGCGACACTGACTTGAGCGGGCTCACAACCTTTGCTTCTTCAGCGCTCCCCATTTAATTTCGTATTGACATGCCGAGAGAAAAGGCGTCGAGAGGGGCACGTTGCAGGCAATGGTTTTCGTAGTTTTTAGATGTTTTTTAATGAATGGAACTGTGCTTTTCTGCAAAATGCTCGAAACTTCAGTATCAAGTGAGAAGCGATGCCACGTAGCGCAACACGTCGCTAGCAACAATCATATTGCAAACCTGAACCGACTGAATTGAGGGACATCGCAGCTCCTACTGGCAGTGGCTTTCAGCCGCAGTTCGTCAGCAAATGGTTCGTCATTTGCCAAAGAGTTGTGTCAATCATTTTTGGCGGCAGACACCCTGTTGTAAAAACTAACCAACACCAAGGTGGAAAAGTACACCAAGCAATATGTTCCAGACGATTCAACGCTTCGTAAGAGTTGCGAGAAAGAGTGCTACGAGGATACTCTAGCCAAAGGCAGAGATGAAATTGGGACAACTATATTTGGGTGTCAGTCGACGAAACCACGGACGCTAGCGGACGGTATGTGGCCAACTTGATCGTCGGAGCACTGAGCCTAGAGATAGCCTGACAAGCAATCCTGACCAACGTCGAAGTTCTTGAAAAAGTGAGCCATTCGACGATAGGGCGTTTTTTCAATTCGCCTCTGGAACTTCTATGACCAGAAAATGTTAAATATGAGAAGAAACTTTTGTTCATCACGGATGGGGAATTCCACATGTGCAAGGCAGGAAAGGAACTGACGCTTTTCTACAAAATGGTTCACCTCACCTGCGTTCTTCATGCAATACACCGTGTCGCCGAATGTGTCCGTCTCTCTTTTCCCCTAGGGAACGCGTTAGTATCTTGCACTAAAGAGGTGTTTCCTTAATCTCCGTCTAGAATTGCTGTTTTCTGCGCCACAGCACCTGACATTCCTCTGCCGCCAAAGCCTGTTTTGACTCGATGGAGAACATAGATAAAGGCAGCAATGCACTATGCACGGCACTTTTAATGGGTTAAGTCTGTCTTTGAGGAAATCAAGGATGACGCAGCATGTGCGATGAAAAAAAGCGCTATGTTAGAAGAGGCGAGTTTGGAAAGGGACCGGAAATATATAAGTGAAAACTTTACCTGAAGGAAAAGATGGCAGAGTTGCGAAAGACTGGACTCTCAATAGATGATTTACTGAAGGCAGTCGAAGGAGTACAAGCAGCACTTCGGCGACCGAAATGAAAGGGCGCTATTGCTTCTAGGAAAATGCAACAATTGGTATAAAAAAAATAGAGGCCTAGAAACGATTTCCAAAATAGGAGACCTAGGCGGAGATGATACGGTCAAATCACCTGAAGGCCCATATGAACTCTCATGTTTTAGGTTCACGCCTCTTACTTCATGTGACGTCGAAATAAGCTTTTCAAAGTACAAAGCTATGCTTAGCGAAAACCGAAGGGGCTTCAAGTTCGAAAACCGGAGAGTGTGCTTTACTGTGGCGTTCTTTAATTGAGGACTGCGTACGCGTCGTGCTTGACTGACAAATCTTGTACTAATAAAGGGTATTATTCAAAACGCCTATTTTTTGCTTTATAGCGCCTATTTCAATATTTTTTTTACAGCCTAGATGCCTGCTTTTTTCGGGGTTCGTTAGTGCCTAAATTTCCGGGCCCTAATTATAACAGCAGTACAAAGAACAATTTTTCGGCGCGATAAAGTGGCTGCGTTGCTCAGAAGGTAGCGCGAAAATGTCTAGCTCTTCCATTCTCTCACCTGTTGAAACGTGGAGATGGTTAAGTGATTTTAGTTACCTAGCCGCTTTAGGTTTTTGTCATTTTTATTGCACACCTTTACTGACGCTCTCAGTCGAATCAGAAGAGCTACTTTTGAATAGAGGAAATACAGCCGGAAATCTGTTGTTCGCGTCTAGCATTTTAAATTTAGGCGTCAAGTCAGCAGGAGTCTTCACTCATCATGCTCCCGGACCGTACGAGTTCCCGTAAATTCTGCTCTGTTCAACGGCTTGACACGTGCTGAGCAGTAAGCATGAGCGGCGTAATCTTCGTTTCCTCGGCAGCCATGCACGCCGGACCGCTTTGCTTCTAATTAAACGACCTATAGATCGAATTTCCGCTCTTTGTATAAATTACAAATTTGCTGCTCCGATATGCTAATCTGCTAGTCCCCTTACGCCTACTACTGGCCTCTATTGTACCTTAAGACGCATGTCCACTGCGTCATAGTTAACGTGTGCTTCGCCTTATTTATCCATGCTTTGCGGCCACGAATACCGGGTCATACCATAAAGCGGCCGGAAAGATTTTAATACCAGGTACTACGTGTTAGACCTCGCAATAAACTCTCAACAAGGCATACATCATATGGCCAAGTATTCATAGCCGCACATCGTGGATCAATGACATAACCCACCGGTGACCCACGATGCATGTATCGGAGATGGTATGGCTGTAGTTTTTAGCCTCGTGCGCGCACTGTAATCTTTATGTACGTATATTAACTAACCAAAACAAAACTGACGGTGTGAAGTAGCAGCAAAATCGGTGAGGTGCATGTGCAGCTAAAGCAGTCCAAGAAGAAATGCAAAGAGTACTACCATAACATAAATAAAAAATTTTCTTCTCTGGTCCCAACCAAAGTTTCGGCGGCACTTCAGGCCAAAAAATGAATCTAGTAAAAAACCTTTGTGTCAATGCGATGACTTTAACCAACCATTCAATAATCGCAGATTCTTTCAACATGTTTTTATGCTCAGTGTTTGCGGATGATAAAACTAAAAAGCCAAATTTCATAACCACGTCCCTCCAATTGATGATGCAACTATATCCGAAGAAGTGTGTTCTCGGTCCCGTTAAATATTGTTTGAAAAAAATCGTCTGGTATACATGGCAAACATAATGGCTTCCTTGTCAGATGTGCTGCATGATGCTCAAAATATTTGTGCGTGTTGTTTAATGAAACAGTATTGCGAGCAGACATTGCTAGAGACTGAAAATATGGAAAGGTAGCGCCTATTGCCGAAATTAGTAAAGAATTCATTTGTTGGTTCCTGCAGGCCGATTTCATTAATGTCCTCCTGTAGCAAAACACGAACTTATCGTTAGTACACCTCTACTTTTTTCAAAATAGTAGCATAGTTCCTTGCAGCCAGCACGGTTTCCGCAAAGGGCTTCCCAATAACGCATTTACTGGAAACTATCGATGATTTCGCCGAAATTTTAGAAACGCAAGTCAAGTTGATGTTATATATCTAGATTTTGGAAAGGCTTTCGTTAGTGCGTCCTACCAGAAGCTACTTCTAAAATTGCAATCCATACTGAAGAACAGGACATTGCTTGCATCGATAGAAGCATACCTGTCTCATCTTCAACAGAGTATTTGTTGCAGACGTTGGTTCAAGTGTAGCATCAGTTAGTCCAGCGTACCGCGTGGATCCGTACTTGGGCAACTTTTCTTTCTTTGCTTTCATCAATGACCTTCTTCAGCATATACTAGTGAAGATAAAGCTACTTGCGGACGACCTCATCCTCTATCAGGAAATCAAAATCTCGAATGATGACGCCACACTACAGGTACACTTAACAATAGAATCTTGGCGCTCAACATGGCAGATGATAATTGAGAAAAAGACAATAGCCAGGAGGATTACACGCAAAAAGCAGCCTTCAACTTTTTCATGCAGCACTACTGGTTAGCATTTATCCTTCGTAGAAACTTATAACTGCTACATTCAAAAGAAAGCAATGAGTAAGCTATGTTTTTAAGAACGTCCCTGCAATAATCCACACATGAAATTAAGATAATAGACTGCAAGCCATTGATTAGGAAAATCGTGTAATACGCAGCAGTCTGTTGGGGAACGTACACTCAAGCCAACGCAATGAAACCCAAAACCCAAAGCCTTCGTTTGGAAAGGGCAAAATTAGAAACACTGCAGGACGCCGTGACCGACGAAAATGTATAATAAATCATGCACTTAATAAAACTACATAAAGCGCAGTACATTCAAGACGTCTGTCGATGCCCATCACAATCACATCATTCTAAGAAACTAAGATTTTACTTGCAGAACTGATGGTTTCAAAATTCCTTGTTCCCACGAGCTGTTCGAGAATGAAATGCTCTGAGCCCTGAGCTGCGCGGTCATGGAATGTCCAACACTCCAGTCTTTCTAAAGATGCTTTAAGATCATTTTCAGTAAAAACTTGGTTCTTCCTTGCAATTGCCAGTTAACGTGCATTTTCCTTGTCAAGCGTACATATTATATGGCACCCACTACAGCCGAGGGCCTTTGTTCAAAGCCTAGCTAGGGTCAAACAGTTTTCGCCTGGCATGAACCTTCATGAAAGGAAAGACTAACGTAGCCTCCATCACGGTGTTTTGCAGTCCTCATCATTAAAGAAAGAACCATTGAAGCCTTCGCCACTAGTGCGACAGTAACAAGAAAGAACACCACATTTATTTGCGCCGGAAGCCGCTGAGGGCGCTTTTTATCGAATGATCAAATTCTTTGGCAGCCTTTTGTATCGCGAACTAATTTTTGAACAGACATGGCTGTCACGTACGCAGCTGTTATGACCAACGCGTACATTCGCCATGTGGGCAAGAAGCCAATATGGACACAGGACCGAATCACTGCCCTGCGTCTGCTTCCACCGAGACTCTTAACGGCTCCGGTAGCTATAAAATGCAGCTGAATATTCTCTTATGCTCTCGCCTTTTACTTTGCTGCCATATTCCCAATAAGGCTCGAATCTCGGCAACGTAGAAAAAAAAAGTGCTTGCTTTGTCGGGGCTTATACTTGTTTATATACACGCCGTTAGGAGTCTATGGAAGGGACTTTTGAGTATAAAATGTAATTTGATTGCTTTTGCATTGCCTCTGTATAACCACATGACCGCGCGGTGAAACCACATATTCTATAACTTAGGCCATTGTTTTTTGTGCCACTATAGGTCGAAATACATTAGTCGTATATTTCGAAATTTTTACAGCAAAGTAGCGGGACTAGACATGCGTAGCGATCACTGTTCAGTAGAAAGTTCAGACAGTTGTACAGCAAGTGCTAATATTGCTAAGCGCCTACAGCAGCACAGCGATCATGTGACACCCCATCTCACAGGACCACTGCATGACAGCACTCTTACAGAGTCGCGAATCCGGAGCTGGCTTTGCTGAATGTGAATCGCTGCGCGATGTGGGCAGAGAACTCCAGCACGCTGTACTGCCGCTGGGAGGTTTGGGTGCCATGACAGCATTTCGAACGCTGCAGCAGCGCGCTTCACCGAGCTGCCCGCGGCGAAACGAACCGCGCACTTCAGTAGCCCGAAGTTCCGCCGAACCTGCACAGAGAGCAGTTGCATCAGATACGGCCGCCAACGCTCAAGATCCTGTTGCCGCCGACGGTATGACGTGTTCGTATGACGTCATCTAAAAAGCATGCACTGGCTTCGGATCTGAAACGAGTGGGACTCCGAGCAAGAACAACACAGGTTGAAATCTGGGAGCCAAAACGTGATTACCGAGCGCAACTTTCCCAAAGTTTGTGTTTCCGAGGTGCTCAACAACGATCCTTCACTTCGTTGTTTACTTGGGAATGCAGATTGCGTAGTTGGCAGCCGCTGAGTTTTATGCTACCTTTCCGTCGAAGCGCTGGCTCTTCAAAAATGGTTATTGTGAGCTGTACGAGTACCTCGGACAACAACCATTTAAACATCCGCCACTGTAGCTCTGTTGATAGAGTAGAAGATGCGAAATTTGAAGGCTGTGGGTACGGATATCACTGGTGGCATGCAGTTTTCCTGGTGCTTTCTAATTGCTTTTATTTCACCCTGAAATAATTACAGCATTCATTTCTTCTTTACCGACAGAAATAAAAAGGTACCGTCGATATCCGCAGTACCGACAGAAATAAAAAGGTACCGTCGATATCCGCAGTTAGGTGTTTTAGCGCTGCGTCAACTGTTTTTCGTTTACAGCCCACCTGCCACATACGTCACATGACTGTCAGGTCACCGCGACGTCTATCTCAAAAGTTATATCTTGGCAGCGGTTGCATCAATCTACAGTAAGATAGTCACCAGAAATTGATTGAAAAAAATAGGATTTAATTCGGAATATTACGGCGGCAGGACCAGAATTTTTTAGATGTGGGATAATAGGATTAGTCGTCAGACATTCTGCGGTGATTTTCTGCGGCCGGACAAGCTCGTGACTCGGCGGTAACAGGCGCCACTCTGACGCGCCGCACTCTGACGGCAACGCTTCGGACCAGCGACGGCGGTGAAAAGTGCGTGGCAATGATCCCAAATTTCTGATCCCCCGGGAGTCACCCTCAATGTGACCGCCGAGAGAGTGCGTGGCATATTGATGCCCTTTCCAAAGGCGAGGACAGAAATGCGAGGACTTTGCCCCAGGGCGTCGGCATGTGTGTCATTGGTGTCCGTTGTTTTGGAACATTATTTAATGGTGCGCTTTGGAGGACCGAGAAAGAGGAGATTCAATACCGAAGTAAGATCTTGAAGTCCCAGCTTCCCTCCAAGGTGCTAGAAGGCACAGCGGAACAAACCGTCGCCCCGCCGAGGCGAGCAAGGGGGTTCATATACAGTAAGCGACCACAGCGAGGGACTATATATATAGGCGCGAGCCGGACGTTAATTCGATTTAATGAGGAAAATAAGCCACACAGGGCAATAAATCGAAGTTTCTAAGAATGCTCAGAACTTGTAGATCGAGTTCCCGCGGCAAAAAGACGAGTTCAGATTCCTCTTCAGTGCACCTTTAAGTGCTATCCGTCAATAACTACAAGGGGATGTTGGCTTCTTTCAAGGTTTCAGGAATGGCACTATGGTAGCTCTTTTAAGCTTCCCTTGCCGCGGCGGCTGAATTTCTATGAAGGCGAAATTGTAGAGGCCCGTGTGCTGTGCGCTGTCAGTGCACGTTAAAGAACCCCAGATGGTCGAAATTACCGTAGTCCTTCACTACGGCGTCTCTCATAGCCTGAGTTGCTTTGGAACGTTAAACCCTAACAAGCCAAACCAAACCAATGTTTTTCAAGCTTGCGGAAATTTTCCTAGTGTCCATATTTTGTAAAAAATTTCAAAAGTGCTTCTACAGAAGCAGGCTTGTAAGTTTGAAGGACCCCTTCGGCCACCTCGCTGGATGGAGCTTTCGCCTCCAGGACTTTTGACGTCACCGTCGTTTACAAGTCCCGATGAAAGCACTCTGAGGCCGACTGCCTGTCAGAGCCCCTGTAGATGCACCGCTGCAGGACGACGATGAGTACGCCTTCCTGGGACCCATGAGCTCGAACAGCAACGTTCGGACCCCGACCAAAAACGCCTCATCCAGTACTTGGAAGTCATGGTCTCTCCCATCCCAAGCCTCATTCAAGCGACGACTGTCTTCGTTCTGTGTACAGAATGATGTCCTCGTGAAGAACTGCGAGGTGAACAAAACCGCCTACCTCCTTGTTTTACCTGCACATCTCCGCGAGCATGTTCTACAGACTTCCGACAATGAGGCGACAGCTGGACGTCTCGTGTTTGCTTGCACCCTACGCCGGATTCAAGACAGTTATTACTGGCCGTGACTCTCTGCCGATGCCGCACATTATGTGAAAACCTGTCCACACTGGCAAAGGCGAAAGACCCCACCCGCCCGACCAGCAGGATTTCTGAACCCTATTAAACCCCCATCCAGGCCTTCCAGCAGATCGGCATGGACCTGCTTGGTTTGGTTTACTGGTATTTAACGTCAAAAATTGACTCAGGCTATGAGAGACGCCGTAGTGAAGGGCCCCGGAAATTTCGGCCACCTGGGGTTCTTTAACGTGCACTTACATCGCACAGTACACGGGCCTCGAGAATTTCGCCTTCATCGACATTCAGCTGCCGCCGCCGCCGGGATCGAACCCGCGTCTCTCGGGCCAGCGGATCTGCTTGGCTCTTTCCCAAAGTCAACGTCTGGAAATAAGTGGATCTTCACAGACACCGTCTACTTAACCCGCTACACCGTGGCAAAAGCCCTATCCAAAGGAACAGCAGCAAAAGTCGTGCAGTGCATTCTTCTGCGACAAGGCGCCCCCAATGTGCTCATCACGGGCAGAAGGACAGCGTTCACTGCGGAACTGGCGCAGGTCACCCTGCGCTACAGCAAGACAAGCCATCGGAGGAAAACTGCATAACATATGCAGTTGAAAGGACTGACGGAGCGCATGAAGGAAAACCATTGTGCACATGCTCGCCAATTATGTCGATGCCGAACAAAAGACCTAGGACGTCATCCTGCGTTACATAGTCTTCGCCTACAAGGCCGCAATGCAGGATACCAGGATACGTCGCTGCCTACTTTCAGCGCGCAGAAGGACCTCGAAGACTTGCCTGATTACACATGATCAGAAAACAGAAGCGGACCGATACCCGACGCTACAACCTACGAAGATGCAACCCGGAATACAAACCAGGAGACCGAGTCTGGATTGGAACGGCCATTCGCCGCCACGGATTGAGCGGTGGCGTTCTTCGTCGGCTAGGACAACTGGATTGTTTCCCTCAGCAAATGACTACATCCCAGCGACGCCGCGTATGACCAGAAGTTGTCCATGTCATCCCTTTATTTGTCAGTTTATTTGGTTTTAAAGCACCGGGTTGATAATTCTTTGGTGAGGGGAATAATGCCGCGAAGCTTTGTTCTATTTGTTTGTTCATTTATCAAAGATACCGACAAGCGAATTTTTGCTTTGTGATGCAAGACGCCACCTGGTTTGTCTGGACTGATCGCATTCAGGCCGAGCCGATTTTGCGTTTTTGATACTGTTGTAAGTCTCCCCGAACAATTTAGAAAGCTCGCTATCATCTTAAATTGAGCCACAGTAAGTGATCTGCACTAGCGGATACGTACTTAAGGAACGTTGCCCACTTACGAGGTGCTGCACATGCTGCCCTGCTTGACTGTTCAGAAAATACTCGTTCACCTCGAGGAACGTGAGCGTGTAGTTAGAGTCCAGAAGTGTGGACAGTGTTTCCAAAATACCTTCTTCCGCACCACCGCTCAGGTTCAGGGACACACTGTGCACGCGCCGGCTACTTGCTAGCCAGCGGCAAAGCAGCTCCGCGCTTTCTTCGCTCAGAGAGAAATCTGAAAAGATAATGGTGAATAGGTTCACGGATTTTGTTTGCATACCTTCAAATTTATGTATTTTTTTTTAATTCTGGCGCAGTTTCAGGAATGGAAAAACTTCAGAAGGCAGTAACCATTCGTACTAGACAATACGAAGACAGTTTAGAACACGCGCTTAGTAACCGGTGAAAGAACACACGAATTACTCCGGTTAATGGGAAATTCATGTTTTGTGAATTAAGTCTTCCATCTTTTCTCCAGTATGTCACCAGTCTAACCCGATTCTTCTGAAGCGAAATTTCCCCGCTTGCCATCGTACATATGTTGATAAACTAAATGTAACGTTTCCAAAGCTTACGCCAACTTTGATGTAACGTTTCCACAGCTTATTCCAGCTTAGGTGGAGTGCCTCCCTCTTTTGCACGAAGGCTGACTTCATGCAAAGCTATTACAGGGATATAAAATGTCTGGTTTATTTATTTCTCCTCACTTTCCGCTTTAATCATGAAAAAAATTAACAGGCCTTGGCAGTGATTTCATAATGTAATCAATGAGGGACTCAGGTGATGTATATTAACATTAAATTACACTGATATCTGAAAAAACTCCAGCTCATTAGAACAATCAAATAATTAGAGGTGTTCAGTGGATCGGCTGTCTAAACACACTTTTAGCTTGTACGTGAATTCTGCCAATTACAGAACATATGAGCACTGCTACAAATCAATCAGGCAAGCTTGTGTCCGACCTACTTGTTATTCCGAGCACCAGGATGCTGTTGTTCTGGGCCAGGCCATGAACGATTTCGTCCGCCAATGAAGCGGGGTCCGAAGACGAGATCTTGAGGTGTGTCAGGTGGGGGGTCACAGGAAGGTAGGCTGCCAAAACACTGGCCACTTGGCTCAAGTCGACTCCTGGCGTATCATGAAAAGTGAGCGATGTCAGCCAGTCCTCGCGGATATTGTGGAGTGGATTCCTCTGGCTCAGCGGGGCGAAAATGATGCTTTCCACTTGTTCAGGATCGTCTCTGGTTCTGTCAGTCCATTCTTGTATGATCCGCGCCATATGGAAGGACACGAGAGGGCCAGCCCTTGATGAAAGTATGAGCGTGCGCACTATTTGAAGCACTACTCTACAGCCAGTAAACAGTGCCGAAATCCTATAATCAGTGCCCAACAGGTCAATTTTCTTCATAACGACGTCATGCAATCACTCACAAAGCTAGTAGTGCGTTTTGTACCACCTGCTGAAAACGATGAGCCCATGAACCATGAACATGCGCTCCTTCCTAGAGGCCGAAGTGAAGAATACAGAGGTTAAAATAAGAATTCTTTTTGTGCAGCGCAATACGTGTGATAATGACTGGAACAACGGCCATAACATCCACCGAGCCGCTCACTCCGCCGTCACTGTTTGTCGCTCAGAAAGGAAAACTAACAAAAACCGCTATTTAGGATTACCAAAGCCATACAGACTTGTTCTTTCTGATCTTTTTTACGTGACTATGCGGCCCTTGTGTTTTTATTCAGAACCAATTTTTAAGCTTGTTATTGAGGCGGCACTGCAACAAGACTCCTGAGAAGCCCGAAATATTGTGAATAAATTATTGACGCGTGTTGGTGAAAACTCGTTACTTGCCCCACTGAGCGAGATGCATGCAATTGTTGATGCAAAAGAAACAGTGCTGCTTTTTTACAGCTAACACTTTACGGCACTAACTACATATGAGAGTTCATTGCGCACCGACTTTTTTTCTGGGGAAGGCGTTTTAAAACTAATTACTCTGTGGAGCACAAATGCAACGCTCTTCTCACTAAAGCTGAGTAGTTCGTTTTAAGAGTAGCAAATGCGGCATCTAATTCCTGCACACACTACACTAGTAAACTGATTTTTCAAGCTATTTTATGGTTGTGATATAAACCGAAGCTTCCATAAAATTTCCACGTTATTTTGTAATCTCATAAAGTAGATCAAGGCATACTGAAGACGGACACAGAACAGAAGAAGGACGTCGGACAAGCGCCGACTTTAAGTTGCTTTATTTTTTAATTACCAACATCAGCGAAAGTAAGTCGTGTGCCACATTAATCCCTGTACACCACGGAATTTGAAGCAAACTGTCCAAGAAACTGTCCAAGGTGTCCTAGAAGCACGAGTTGCAAGCTTAGAAAGGAAGCTTCTCGACGTAGAAGACCGGGGCACACGAAATATTGTAATCTTGTTTAGAATTCCTGAATAACTGAATGAAACTTACGAAGAACTGTCACAGAGTGTGTTGAAAGGCGTGTTATGCGACAAAATGGGCACGGAAGTTGTTTCAGCAGCGCCGTGTTTGTTCCGCCTTCCCTTGTGTCTGTCTTTCGCGCTGTGCCAGTATGGCTAGTACAATTGAAAACCAACTCACTCAGCTTTCCGTCCTACAGACAGAATTCATAGAATCGGTCGCAAGCAACCCAACAAGCATAGACCTGTTATCAAGCTAATGGATCATCATGAGAAAGTTCACATACTGAAAAACTGCTCGAAGCCTGATGACACCGACTACTCTATTTCAGACGACTTTTTGCATACCACAACGCAGATACGAAAGAAACTCTGGGAAAGCACCGCAGGGATTCGAAAATGTGTCAGAAGGTTAAGCTCATCGACAACAAGGTTAAAATTGCTGACGATCTGGCCGTTTGACATGACGCTAGCAAAGAAAGAATCCCAGAGTGTAGCAGCCGGAATAAGAAATGAAGTGGCCAATGAATAGAAAGCATTCAAAATAAATCGCTAACATGCATTTAGGTCAATGCCCGGAGCAGTGTGAACAAGTCTGAGGGACTTGGAAAGTATAGCAGTAGCGCATAAACCTGCGCTGTACTTTGATATCTGACGAAGAAATTACACCACCAGGATACAGAATTATGCGCAAGGGCAGGACTTCTCCCGGTGGTGGTGTTGCAATTCTTTTTCGAGATTCTTTTCAAGTAATCAGGCTGCCTGACGTACAAAAAATTGAATGTGTCACTTGTAAACTAATTTTAAATGAACTGAGTCTCGTTATTGTCGCGCTTTACCGCCCACCCCGCAGCGACGGTGTTTTCTTTACGAGATTTAATGAATTCTTATGTACTTAATTCTTAAGTACAATCAGGTAATGTACTGTTGGCTGTAGACTTTAGCATGCCGCTCGTCGATTGGGACAAACAATTTCCAGAGTCGCTTTGCACATCAGCCGAACTTCCGATAGACATTGTACTTGATCACGATTTAACTCAATCAGTAAAGCAAGCAACGCGCATACAAAATGATAAGAAATGTAATCTTGGTCTTTTATCTGTTCATAGCAGTATCTTTCGTCGCGGTCCTCAGCTTCAATATTTTGAAGGCATATCAGACCATTGTATGGTATCTGAACATTCCATTACTTCTTCCGAAAAATAAAAAGAGAGGTACGTATTGTGCCGACCTTCTCGCGTGCTATACGCGTGCTATAACGTAAAGTAGTGTAGGTACAGAGAGGGATAGAAACAAAGTTTGTCTCTAACTTACTCCCCGGCTGCTTAGGATGAAGATATTAACTGCGTTTAAAGATTACATGTTTGGTTTGGTTTGGTTTATTGGGGTTTAACGTCCCAAAGCAACTCAGGCTATGAGGGACACCGTAGTGAAGGGCTCCGGAAAATTCACCACCTGGGGTTTTTTAACGTGCACTGACATCGCACAGCACACGGGCCTCTAGAATTTCGCCTCCATCGAAATTCACCCGCCACGGCCGGGATCGAACTCGCGTCTTTCGGGCCAGCAGCCGAGCACCGTAACCACTGAGCCACCGCGGCAGGTAGTTGGCAATTAACAGTAGCAAGTGCATTGAGCTCGTCCCGGGTCGTTCAACACAATCCTATCATTCTTTAAAAGTGAAGGAGTACTCATGCCCCACTGAAACATGAAATAATTCTTTTCCCCTCGTACTGTGCGGGAATGAAATGTCTTAACTTTGCTTAAGAATTGATAACAATTTTGGAGCAACCATCATTTTTTTCTTTCTCTCCCCCAGTGCTCATTTTTACGCGAGGTGTCATCTAATATTGTATAATGTTGTTTCTTTTTCTCGTTCATTTCTTCTGTATTGCGTATTTAATAGCGTGCGCTACAAGGAGGTTCTTTTTGACAAAGTCTATTTTAAAACCCACTCCATCTTAAGGCTTCGCAATAAAGCCAGCACTCTTTTGTGAATAACTAAAACATCATTTCTTACTTCAAGAGTGCGAAAGACATATTGCTGACGCGTTCACTTACACTCATGAAGTTCACTGGTGACTGACCAAGGTCAAAAAGAAATTACTTTTTCCGAGCGCAGCGGCGAGCTTGTTGGCAAAGAGGCAACTGGCTCGACGTCCCCGGTTTTGTAGCACTCTCTTTTCATATTAAAATCTTTCAACGCTTCTTGCACCTACGTATCGCAGCTTCTGCCTCGAATCTATCTCATGCATCTGCGGCTCGCACCCGCTCTAGTCTGTGCAATGCTCAGAAAAATGAGCTGCCCTCCCATCCGTTACCGAGCGCCAAAGTTTCCCAATGCGGACATGATGTAACGCCCCGACAGGCAAATTCAGGATTCCCACAATCCAAAGGAATTCAATATACGACCTCGGTGCAACATCCCTTGAAAAGTATGGCATTTTTTTTTCAAGCATTCTTTCTTCCTTTGCTTGTGATGTGCGAACAAGGTTGAGCCAAATTTTGCGAAGCAGAATAGATGACAGGCTCTCCATGTCTCTTCGCCGGTTTCTTTACATGGGTGGTGATCTTGCGTACTTACGGTACCAATTCGGGCTTAACAGGAAGCTTTTTGTGCTCATATTGCTCATATTGCATTCCTCGTCTGGCTTCTTGAACCAGAGATGCAGCAGATGATGTAATGACCGCAAAGAAAACCTGCTGAATGTAACCGTCCATCGCGACTATACAGCATCAGGGCATGAGCTCCCGAGAGCAGACTCGAGCACTGGGTGGCAATAACTCGCTCAAGTTTCTCACAGTTCGCTGACGCATAAGAGAACTTCTATGCTAGCGGCCCACATTCCTAAACGCAACGGCGTTTTCCTAGCTAAATATCAATGGTTAAATATTAATTAAGGGTTCATTGTTGGCTAGCATCGCATCTTTTTAGGCCGTGTTTTTTCGGTTGGCTTTCATCGCATGCTTTAGGTTCTCTATTCTTCCCCCATAACAACCACCTTTTCACTACATTCGCTTTATGCACTTCTTCCCATAGTCTTCCGAGATTTTAATGTCTTTGGTGTCATAGGCTTTTGCATTTTATCGTTTTTATCTTTTTATCTCTGACATCACCGAGCTGCACAGGACTGCCGGTGCGTGTTGACTGCTCTTTTACCAAGTGTTGTTAATATGCCTTTCCCTTTCTCCGCTTCACTGCCACTCCTTGGTTTCTGTCCTCAGGGGCGTGCCTGATACCTGGCCGACCAGAATGAGTGAATCCTTCTTGGCTGTGTTCGCTCCTGTGCGGTGTCGATCAATAAGCGCCAGCGCGCTTCCCTTGTTTCTTTTGGTTCTATTGCTCTTTGCCTTGATTTGTGCATGTGCCCCACAATCACTGGCTTCTGAGGTGCTGCACAAAACGTGCGGATCGCCCTCCGTTGATACTGAAGTTTTTAGTTCAGCGCCCTGTGCGTCCTTCGTCCGTCAGCGCTACAATGTTCAGAACTGCTCTTGCCAGTAATTAATAGATCGCGGCAGCGATTTGAATTACTGGCAAGTTGGGCCACTAGAATTAGCAAAATGTGAGCGGGAAGCTGCCGTTCCATTCAAAGAAGCATATACCAGATGTAGTACGGTAGCCGGCCTGTAACCTTTATAATAGGCTTTGGATCCCGGCCGCCACAGTCGCATTTCGATGGAGGCGAAATACTGGAAAGCAGTGTGTTGTGTGATGTCAGTGCATGCGACAGATCCTGATTTGGTCGAAATTTCAGGAGGCCTTCACCACGGCGTCCATCATAGCCTGCGTCACTTTCAGACGTTAAATCCCGTAAAACGAAACTTTTTGAGATATAAAGATCGCTTTTGCGGCAAAGTAATAATTATATTAGAGTACATCTCAAACGGAATAATAATATTAACTACTAAACTACTAATTTCTGACAGTTACCTTTTTACCTACACAGTCAGGCGCCTGGCTCATGCTGGTTAATTGTAGGGTACCATTACTCCAGTGCAAATCAGTTTCTGGAATTTCGTAACTGCTATTGCCCTCGACGCTGTGGCTCAAGAATGTTTGGCCATTTTGCCCCTAAAGACAATCCTATGCTCTACGCTGCTTCAGACTCCCGGAGCGAAAGTGTCCACATGTGTGCCGTGGGGTGACTTGTGCTGGCGGAGTTGTTCGTTCGTCAAAGAAACGCGCTCGTGAAAGGTGCGGTTCTTTTGACGGAAGTCGACAGAAGGTAGATAGGCCAAAGCTCTGAGGATAACGTTTTCATAATTACAAGATGTTTCATGGGTATTACTAAAAGCGCGCTACAAGTTTCTACAGCGACCACAGGCTGATTTTTTTTTTCTAGTGGGTGCTGGCACCCGCTAGAAACTATTCCTGAGAAACTATCCTGATATCTGAACGAGCTGAATTCTAAATATTAGCGAAATGCTTCCTTGAAACAATCCCTACCCTTCCTGCATCCTGCATGTTGAACATTTTTTTAGCACCTCTCTTATGACTGAAAGTGGAGGGGTACGATTCCTCAGTTAGGATGCAGATATTTTTTTAGCTGAAGTTCGGCGATTCTTGATGAATGGTGAGGTGTGAGAGAAGCGTGCACTCCATCGAAAACCTTCCTTAGCACTCCTTCCCTTCAAACAAGTGTACCCAAGGGGCAGTAGGTACACTCCCCTAGGCCTTAAGCCGAACGTGCAGCACCAGCACAAAGATTTAAAAAATGCGGCCAAGTTTCTCAAACTTGATTATCGGCTCGCGATGGGAATACGCTACTTCCGACATCGGTTGCGCCATGCCAGATAAGTAAAACCAGGATGCAACAAACCTCCGTATAGCGAATTCCTCGATATAACAAAGTGTCTCAATTCCTTACCGCCGCCCCCTTCGAAATGTCTGTATTTGCGAATCCGTTTAAAGAACGTGCCGCGGAGCTCGACCAGGATGTAACGAACTCGCCACGCCGTTTGGGCAACAACTAGAACTGATTTAATGAAGTTTTCGCCCAATCACGTGAAAGGGTAATGACGGTAGAGCGGGAACTGCCATGAGATGAATGTTTATGATCGCAACGAGTGAACGCAGTTCACAACGCGCCGTGCCCCAGAGCGACTGGCACCTCCTCGACAACGCGGAAAGCCTCCCTAGCTTTCGCTTCTGTATCTGCACTCGAAATCGAACTACTAAAATTTATGGTCAAAAGCAGCACAACACAACAACGCCTAGCAGACAAGGCACGAGAGAGCAGTGCGCTCTCGCGTTATTAACACGACCGCGAAATGTCTCTCGACGTTCGAAACATTTATAGATGTTTCAATTATGGTTGCCTATAGTGAATGCTGGTGGAGATGTTTAATGAAATTTATTTTTCTTAATTTTGAGCTTTGAAGCAAAAAACAGCATTTACGCAGAATAGCGGCCTTTCCTCCATTCAGTAATATCCAGCATTAATTGTATAGTTCACGTGAGTATGAACGACATACATGAAGAGCATCGAGTGGTCTGTTAATACCGTTAGGCTCCGGTCAAACGTAATGACATGGTAACGTTTAATTCTGTACAGTTGATTTATTGGAGCGATAGTAACACCGTCTAACCTGCATGATGTTATCTATATAGAGAATGATGCTAGATGGGAGCACTTTCGTGGGCAGCCTGAAAAATACATTTTTAACATATATTAACATGATTTTACCAAAAAGGATTACGGATACCAAAAGCAGTAAAATAAACACTGAGGGTTCTGGTCTGCGAAGAGATTAGATTGAGTAATACACGCATCTGTAAGTAAAAATTTGAGTACAAAAAAAAAGACTTATTGTAATCTCAAAAGAGCTCTTCACTGAGAACCGAGAAAGCATCCACTGCCGAAAGAGCTTTAATAAGTGACTCACGCGGCGAAGGTCATCTTCTTCATCACTTCCAGAGGACAAGTTCGAGTGGCCCAAAGTACCACACTGTCGATTCTAAGAAACGGGAAGTGCAGCTCTCGGAGCGTGGCGCAGTTGTTCGCAGCGGAGAGGAGGCCGTGCAGCTCCAATTCATTGAAGTCGAAGTCGAGAGCAAGGCGTCGCAGTGACTTCGTCGCCGTGAGGCCGTTGATCAGGTTTTGGGCGTGCCACCTCACTTGCAGTGAATCAATCTGCGAATATTCCACATTGCTTAACTCGTAGTTTTATGCCCGACACTTGCGGTTTCACAAAGAACTATTAAGAGCATGTAGTACTTTGCCCCTGCATATTTTCGGGTGAGGCGTTCGCGAAATGTGCCAAAAATATGTGCTCAGTTTGAAGTCTAGCGGAAAGTGGCATGGGATTCTGACCAATTGTTAGTTCATCCACCTAACATTGAATATATTATGTAGTTATGCCTAATGTGTCCACTCTTAGAATTGTGTCCGGCACTCCTATTTCACGATCCCAGCATCACCTAGTGTAGTGAAATTAAACGCTTGATCCAAGCGTAACTCGCATTAAGATAAATGTACCACTGAGAATTCCGCAATTATTTATTTTATTAGTCATTTATTTATTGAATACTGCGGGCATGCTCTATGTCGAAGCAGGTGAGGGAAATACACACAGGGGAAAAAGCAAAGCAAGTATGATAGCACCGAACAATAGAGATACAGAAATAAGCAATGCAAATGTACTGTTCAAAATGCTGGCACAGTATAGGTACTAAGCCAACAGTGAAGATATCAAGAATGATTATAAAGCTACGGAGAGTTCTCCAGTAGAGCATTCAAATCAGAAACTGTTTTCGGTAAAACAAGAAAACTTGTATGCATTTGTGGGTGCAAAAACAGGTCTCAGGCTGCGGGTATGCTTATGGCGCGGGGCTCGTCTAGAATCATTAGCGATGTAATTTTCGGATCGATTACCAAGTCGAGAAAAGTATAATGAATGAAAGAAGTTGAGACGGGCTTTCTTCTATCTGTAAGTGGTTGTAACGCTGCGAGTTTCAGCATGGCGGACGGAGAGCCTAGGCGCCTGCAACGGTTGTAAATGAATCGTTCCGCAAGACGTTGCATTTTTTAGAGTTTTTGGGTGTCATCTATCGTGTAGGGGTCTCATACAATGCAGGAATATTCGAGGCTTGGCCTTACAGCGGGTTTATATGCCTTCAGTCTTAAAGCACTAGGTCAACCGCTAATCCGAAATTTCAGAAATTCTAACTTTTTGCGGGCGGTGGAACATATATTATAGAAGTGTTTTGTCCACTTGAGCCGTGATGTTACTGTGACACCTAGATACTTATATTCTTTTAAAGCTCTGATTGCGTTGTGAGTAATGTATGAAAAATTAAGTTGCGTGGTCTTTTTTACTGATTAAGAGAAAATCTCTTGTCGAAGTTAATAACCATGTCCCATTCGTTACAACATTTTGCTAATTGTAGATTTTTGTTCAAAGTAAGCTGGTCAGACACAGACTTGATAGAATTAAATATAATATATTACTCCGCAAAGAGTTTTACAGAGACCGAGGGTTTGAGAGCTTCCGTGAGGATGTTTATATAGATTTTGTATAGTACTGGACTGAAAACTGATCCCTCAGGCACACCTGAGTAAGCCTCTAAGAATCGAGATGTGGCTCCATCGATGTCGACAAGCTGCTTTCGTTTCGATAAATTTGAAGTGACCCAATTGATTATTTGGCCCAAAGTGCCTATTAATTTCATTTTTGTTACTAATTTATGATGAGGGACTATCGGAAGTTTTCTAATAATATAAAAAATCAAGTCGACCTGGCTACCTCAATCAAGTACTTTGGCAAGTTCATCTACAGTTACCACTAGCTGTGTTGTAGCTGAGAATCCCCGACGGAAGCCATGTTGCGTTTTGGTCATTATTCCCGTCGGGTCTAAAAAATTGTTGAGGTATTTGGTGAGTACGTGTTCTAGCACTTTGCAGGAGGTTGAAATCAGTGAAATAGGTGGGTAATTACCAACTTGCAGTCGGCTGCCACTTTTAAAAACCGGAGACACGCGGGAAATTTTTCATTCATCTGGTACTACACCCGATTAAAGAGACTTATTAAATATTATTATCAATATCTTAGCTAGTATTTCAGCGTACATTTTAAGAAACGTAGTGGATATATTATCGGGGCCGGATGATTTCCTGGGGTCTAGCCGCAGGAGCTTGTTGTGTTGTATTTTATGGCACATATCAACTAAGGCCATCGTTCGCCAAGGAAAGGTATTTAAGAAAAGTTCGCTGAATTTCATAGCAATGTGACAAAATCATCGGTGGTGGAGAGGGCCTGAAACGTCAGCACTACCTAGTGATCACATAGAAAAGAAATTTCAGAAAAGGCTACAAGTAAAACCTCTAAAGAGGGTTAACCTCAGTAGCTATCCTTAACTTTGCAAGGATCTCGAGGGTCTCAGCGAACCAAATAAAGGAGTCAGCCTTCTCAGGACTGAGAACGCTGCTGAGGGCTATCAGAAAAAAAAACAAGCACTAGTCAGAATCTAGAGTTTCTTGAGAAATCCTGTTTGCCTTTAAAAAAACATGTCAACGATTGAGTTATCTCCCAAAGTCAGTGCTAGAGGAAAAGGAATGCATTCGTGATAAAATTGAATAAAATAATTTTTGCTATTTTTTCCTGTTTTGCAGAGGATAATAAGATGTGGTTAGCCGTAAGTCCATCTCCGGATTGGTCACAAAGGTTTCTCTTGTTTTGTCAGCATAAAGCTGTGCGGCCAATACGAAGACAGCAGATAATGACTTCCTTGAAACGTTTCTGGTGCACTTGACTTCCATTCACCTAAAACTAGTTATACCAAGTGTAGTTTGTTATTTATTTGGTTGTTCTAAAGAGGCTGCCATTTCTTCTTGCTTTACGATGTACCAAGTTCGTGAAGTCTTGGTAGGACATACTTATACTTTTAATTTCTTTGCCCCAAACTTGAGCACGCACAAGTCTGCTCTTTCGTTGCTTTTTATGCCGACATGGCTTGGTACGCAGCAGTCTTACGTTTTGTCCTTGAGCTATGAGTTGTGAATGATCTCGCTAAGCAGCGGAGTGGTTGCATTAATACAGTTAAGGGTGGTAAACACACTTAACTAGTCTCTAAGTCATGTTCTTTGCGATGTTCTCGTTTAATATTTTTTTCTATGGCTACAGAGATGGCGTAACATTCGGCAGTGAAGATGGATGCTGAATGTGAAAGTCTTAGTATTTTATTTCAATTCCCGTGTACCACTGCGCTTGCGACATAAACATCTGTTTTTGAACCATCTACAAAAATTATGAAAGTACTATAGTTGTCCTCGAGCGCAACAAATTCTTGTACTGAACGCTGTTGTGGAATTAATGTTTTATGGAACTGTAAGAGTGAACTCACAGATTGCAGGGAAATTGTACCATGGCGGCAGTGGGCAGTGAAAGAGCAGTGGCCTGGTAGCTTGCGGTTTGTTGTTAGAGTGTTCTAGATGGCCACTTTGTACCGGTTTGGTAACATATATACTTCTGCAGTGAACGGAACTTTAGAATGTACGGGCACGTGACCACGGCACTTCTCCCTCTAAGTGATGGTTCGTTGGTTTCTACACACGGACATTTAAGGGCGAAGTCCTGTATGCACTTGTTGAAAGGCGAAAACCTAAATTAAGTACCAGATCCTGTCGTTTAAGGTATGGTGGTCTCACTGACTCATAAACTATGCATCTCTGATCTATGGTAGAGCGTTGTAAAGAGTGATAATTTTGCATCAGACAAGACCTATTGGAACTCCAGTGTTTTCTTTAGAGTACATTTAGTATATTCAGGGATCGAGAAGCTTTTTTTTTCGAGGGTGTCTATGCGAGCAGAGTGTCTGGCAGGAATGCGAGCGTTAAAACTTTCTGCTCATCTTTTACTGGTAGTGCGACTTCATTGAGATAAAGGATGGGTTCAATGTGCAATCCCCCTCTAAACGAGAGCAGAAGAGGTACTGGCTTTTGTGCGCAAAAATTGAGACCATTGTTATCTGCAACTCTGAGGCACACCGTTCTCTTGAGTGAAGTTCTTAGAAAGGGTGGCAACGAGCCGTACTTGAAACGAATGGTTGGCCAAAAAGTCACTAAAGCATTTCAGCATCTGCCGCGGAAACCGAAGTCTCCAAGGTTCCGCACGATGCAAAACCTCCATGTGGTGTCATGGGCTTTCTTTAAATCAGCAAAGACCACAAGGCAGTGTAGTCTGTGTATAAATGCTTCTCGGACTGTATTCTCAACGCGGACAAGATGATCGGTTGTAGAGCATGCTTTTTTAAACCCACACTGTTGGATGTCAACAAGTTCACGGGACTTAAATACAAACGTTGCTGTTATGCTCAGAACACTTTCAAAGGATTTTGCAAGAGCGCTTGTCAGAGCTATGAGCTTGTAATTTCCAGGGAACGTAAGCACCTTTCCCAGCTTCAACAATGGTACAATTATGGTTTTTTCCAAGCCTCCGGTATCGCTCCTGATACCATATTTTCGTAAAAACTTAAGAAGTGAGTCTACAGCGGGTTCGGACATATGGGCGAGCATTTTTTAATGAATACTATTTGGTCCCGGTGCTGTCTACTTACCGGAAGAAAGTACGCTAATTTCTTGAAGTGCAATTAGAATAATATGCGCTTCTTGATCACTTCCCTTTGTTGGCTGTGTTTGGCTTTCGGCTGTGTTTCTGCATTTCAAAAATCATTCTGTACAGTGAGAGTAACTAGATACAGTGGAAAAAGGTTCACACAATATATAACTGCTTGGTCTTTTATATCTGCATGCCAGGCGCTGTCAGAAGAGGAACCATGAACGGAGAATAGCGATCATCTAGTTTGTGGACCACTCATATTTTTTTTCGATGTAATTTGGCTGTTCCTGAACGAAACGAATCTCTTTCACGACGCTTTTTGGCATTTTGACGAATGTAGCGAGCATTAGCTCTTGCTTTTTTTTTAATTTGAAAGTACTTCTTGGCGGTGAAACTGCAAATATACCTCAACATTTATTTTGTTGTTCGTTTTTGCTTCTTTGAATATCGCGTACACCGCAATTTCGTTTCAACGTGTTTGGCTTACTTTTGTGAAAGTCTAGGCGAAGTAGTGCGCCTATGGCACTTACGCCCAATTCAGTAAATTAAGCATCTAACACATTACGCCCAAACTACAGCTGATGTGTTCAAACAAGAAAACGGAAATGAATGCAAAGTTTCTTTTTTAGGAGGAGGAGGAGGATGTAGAAGAGGAAAAGCAGGGAGGTTAACCGAAGGAATAATCGGTTTGCTGCAATACACGGGGGGAAGAGGGTGTGGGGATAAAAAAAAAGAAAGAGAAAGGAGAGTAACAGAAAATTGAAGTCACTCTAAAACGACACTGTTCGTTAAAGTCACAGCCTATCGTGCAGGCAAGAAGTTCTCAAGAAGCAGAGCAGTGCCTTGCAGGCCTTCTCCGCCGACGACCGCCGCGGCCAGTGGCCGAGAATCTTCATTTCCGTGAAAGGGCGCGGATCTAGGTGCTCCAGCGCAAGGCTGAGAGACTGCCTTTCGGTGGTGTAGGCAGGGCAGTCACAAAGAATGTGGGTTATGGTCTCATCATGCCCGCAGATGGAACATGCAGGACTATCAGCCATACCGATTAAGAATGAGTAGTGGTTGGTAAAAGCTACACAAAGCCAGAGGCGACACAGCAAAGTTTCTTCTCGTCGTGGTAGGACTGATGGTAGCCTGAGCTTCAGATCTGGGTCCAAGGATTGTAAACGGGAATTGCAAAATTGGCCGGAATTCCACGCGGCAAGCGTGATGTCTCGCGCAAGTGCGCGAAGCCTGCACGCTGCGTAAGATCTCGAAATGGGGATCGACACAAAATCGCCGTCGACGTGAGCAGTTCGCGCGACCTCATCCGCACGGTGATTGCCTGCTATGCCCCTATGCCCCGGTAGCCATTGGTAGACAATGTCATAGCAACCATAGAGGGTCTGCAATCCGCGCTACGGCGCGATTAGTATGAACAGATGTTTACAGAAATCCGTGAACTTCATGACAGCGCAACAGCCAACGTTCACGATTTAATTTTCCACAGCTGCCGGAACAAGAAGTACTGCGACTCGCAGGAAACCGCGTGCGTACGAAGACGCCCGATCTGTCCACAACGAGGCACTTCGTGTGTCTATTCCTATATTAAATTTTGACTCAGCGGGCCGGCTTCGCACGCTGACGAGGGAGCTCACAATTTCTCTTGTGGAACTGATTTTTTTACGACGCAAGGGCATCGGGGGCCGAAGAGCACCGTTGCACGAGATATTTTTCTTCTTGAAGGTGCTGCCAAAAACCCACTTCCCAAGCATTCCACACTAAAGAGGCCGAGCGCCAGGCCGAGGGAAAGCTGAGAGCTTGTACGCATTGTATCACCGGTGGGTACTGTTACGTCTCGCCTTCGTCGTGGGGAAGACAACGACATGGCAGCAGCGAAACGCCGACAAACCCCGAGACGCGCGTTGGGTGAGCGCCTGGATTGCCACGGAAGCCGCGTCCGTCTGCCCGGTCGAGCGAGCGTTTCCCCTACAGCGAGTGTGAACGCGCGTTCGAAGTGCGCGGGAACGCCGCTGGAGGACATTCCGGCGTCTGTGCGATGGCATCGTTCCCCCTATCCCAGCGCGTGACGGCGGTGGGATCTCTCGGGAGTGAGTGAGTGCGCGTGTGTATGTGATTGGTGCCAGTGAGAACTTCCTTCCCCTGCAGGCCTGGCCCCCATCTAGGGACCCTAGGGAAGGGAACTCTTAAAAGGAGCTCTTTTGTCATCGAATGATCTCCTGATGAGCTGTCGTGATGCAGCGTTCCTGCAGCTCACTTGTAAATATGTAAATTTTGCTATATAAAGTCTTCTCGCATTGTCTTTTTCCAGCAGCCGCGTCTTCGACGTCCCTCATTCCCTCTCCGGCACACGACCATGCTACCTCGTATGTAACAAACTGGTGGCAGCGGTGGGATGCTGCTACCTCGTCTAACAGTACCCGGCGGCACTGCGCATCGAACCCCCTGCATGCGAAGCGGGTGCTCTTACCAGCAGGCCACCGCTGCGGTCGCTTGACACAAGGCTATCATGCTATCATGCGCCAAGAACAAGGTATGGAAAAATTGGCTTGAGCAGAGTATGGAAACAAAGTTGATAAAAACGGTGGTGTAAAGGGCCTAAAAGTTATTTTTATTACCTGGCTGGTTAAATACAAACATTTTAGAAATGGCTGTTTGCAGAAGCTTTTAAAAGTTGGTTAACCTCCGTAGACATCCTTGGCTTGCCAAGGATCTCGAGGCCCCAAACTACTCAAAAACCTCAGCCTCCTTCTCAGGACTGAGAAAGTGGCTGAGGTGTATCGTTCTAAGTAGAGAAGCACAGGGTCAGAACATTACAGGTTTTGAAGAACACCGGCTTCCCTTAAAAAGTTAAAAACATCAAGCATACTAACGGGTGCATGTTCAGCTAAAAAACGCTGGATGAAATGGGATATGTTCTTTGTAAAATGTAGCAAAATACTTTTTCCTTAATGATTCAAGCTTTGTGCATGATAGTAGTATGTGGTTTAGGGTAAGTTCATGTCCGCATTGCTCGCAAACAGGTTTGTCTTTGTTTTTTAGCGGGAAGTTGTGGGTGAGATGTGTGTGTCCAATACGGAGACGGCATAAAATAACTTCGATGAATCGTTTTTGGTGTGAGCATGATTTCCATTCGTCTAGAATGGGTTTTACTAAATGTAGCTTATTATTTCTTTCCATATTCCATTGCGACTGCCATTTATTTCTTAATTTGCACTGCACCAACTTCTTCATACCATCTTTGTAGGGAATGGGCACTTTCTTTATTTCTTTGTTCCGAGCTTTTCCAGCACATTCATCTGCCTTCTCATTGCCAGTGATTCCAATGTGACTGGGAACCCAGCAAAATTTTATGTCTTGTCCCTGTATTGTGGCGCTTGTTATGTTGTGTATGATGTCACCAATTAGTGGTGTCACTGCATTTCTATGGTGAAGTGAGGTTAGTATGCTCAGAGAATGAGTAAATGATACTGTTTTGAATGTTCTCATTTATTATTTTTTCTACAGCCACCGAGACTGCGTAGCACTCGGCGGTAAAAATGGATGCGCACTCGGGCAGGCGTACTATTTTTTCCCAATTAGTCTGAACCACAGCACTTCCGACATATTGTGCTGATTTTGATCCATCAGTATAAAATGCTTCGTATTCTCCGTATTTTTCGTTTAGTGCTAAATACTCTTGTAATATCTGTTCATGCGGTGTATGTTTCTTCCGAAATTGTGGATGTTTATTTTACAAAGAAATAGTTCTGCTCTAGCATGTCCAGTAGTCCTTCCTGTGACACATGTAGATGTGAGCCGATATTATGACGACTACTGTGAGCGTAGTTCTTTCATCTGTGAGAGGCGTCGCTATGCTGTGCTCTACGCCGCCACAATCCTCGCCTTCTGGCCGAGCGTGAGATCTTCGGACTGGCGGGGCAGCAATCGGCGGCCCTCAGATCCTACAAAGCAGTCTTTAGCTATCTGAGAGTGACATGCTTGAGTGACCTATAGTTATTGTTCTCTCACCCTTTCCTTTTCTTATTTTACTTATATCCTTATAGCTCACCCCACTGCGGGATAGTCAAGTGGAAGATGCTCTGTCGGACCGCCTTTCCTCTTCCTCTCCTTCCCTGGTCCCCCTCCTACGCCCAATCCATCAAAAACTGCAAATGCACCAACGTCGACACTCTTGAGCTATGCGATATGTTCTTTTTACTTCTCCCATGTTTTCTCACGAAAAAGTGATTGCCGAAGAAAATTTATGAATCCTGCGTTGATATACGATATGCCAACTAACGATAACTCTAGTCCGTTACGATGCTCGCGTGAGCCTTCCTCCACCTTGTTTAACGCAAAAGCATTGAAGGCCCTGTTTTGCAGAAAATCCTCTGTCGGCTTTGTCGGCATCGGAGTTATGCGCTAAAAAATCACGGGCATGGCTCTGGCAGCTGGTTCCCAGAGAACAATCTAGGAGGCAGGCGGGCCACCTAGGTTACGCTACCTCGCGGCGTCAAGACCACTGCTCGAACTGTTAACGTGTTGGCGTGGCGAAACATTTCTCTAATAATTTCACCTCTTCAGTAAAGCGCAAAGATGTAAGGTCTACTGTTCTGCCTTGATTGATATGCTTGATTCGTTTTTTAGCTTATTTTCCTACGCTATCTTATTTGCACAATAATTTGCTCCAGCATGCAAAGTGATATCAGTGCTGTATGACCTAAAAATCTCCCATTCTGTCGGCTGCGGTGTCTAGGACCTAGATATGTTGACAGGTAGGCCAGTATATGTACCATCTTTCGCAAAAGTATCCAGGCCACGAGCTTTGCTTGTATGCCGTGTAGAAGTCTACACGACACCCCTAAAAACCAAATGGTCTCTAAAAGTTCGGAAATGAGAGACCAAGGGCTCTACATATCTTACACAGAATTACAGCTGGCTTGTGTCCATAAGTAGTCCTCTACACAGCCTAGAAATAAACCCGTTTACTAGATTCGTTCTTACAAATACGGACAAATCTTATTAGCAGTAATGGGACCGACCGGCAGCAGTTCAAGCAGCGCCGCGGAGAGGTACACGAAGTGAGTCAGGATCCCTGAGGGATGCCTGAGTGTGACCGTCATGACGCTTTTTGACCAGCGCCTACCGGCCAGCGCTTCGAATAAACACCTTCACATAAATCCTCGAACGGAGCTGAGAGCTGACCGTGTCACATCATTCTTTCTCCCGAGAGCCGCAGGAAGCTCCTCTCTTTGGACATATAGAATATGTAGCAGGAAAACTTGGGGAATCCGAGCACTCCTCTGGCGCACTACATGCGCGCAGCGCATTACATTGCGTAAGCGGCTAACCACCTTGAATACAAAAACACCGTCTTCAATATCGGGACTGTGCTCATCACCTGTACAAGTAAAACTGTCGCTCAGTTCTGCTGCAGTGCCCCTCTTGCACAAACAATGTACGCGAGGGATCTTGCCGCTCTCGTCACTGCGACGTCCGGTTCATCCCTGGCAATGACAGCACCTCCGCAAAAGCCGCAACGGCTGAAAACTACAGCTCTACGAGAAAGGAGTGTTACGTATTTAGAGTGCGGCCAAGTTGACCGCGGGAAAACAAGTTAACGGCTAGCGACGCCTCACTAATAAAACCAGCCGTGTGGGAATGTGCACTTGCAACACTTCACACAAAGCCTATGTTCGGGGTCAACCATAATACGTTCAGCCCAGCGGATCACATTAACAAAACGGCCAAATACCATGAGGAGCTAGACTTGAGAGGCTGAACCCAATCTGTGCTCGTGACTACCGTGTCGTGATTAGTGTCGCTACGCTCGACTGACATTCTTTCGGGCTCGGTATGACTTGCGGTGGTCAGTCCACATAGCGGGCCAAGCTCCCAAAGGGATGGCTCATAACGGATCCACAGCACCTACGTTGCCCTGTGCGTGGCTTCTACACATTCACCTCTTACGCGAAGGGACTTGTGAAAGAGAACAAACTTAAAACTGGCATAGAAGTACAAAATTAAAACGCAGTATTCTTCGGGAAATAGAGTGGAGGAATAACGCACCTGAAGATATACCAGCTTGGGAAGAGCGCCCGTAAATATTGAATAAATCGTAGTAAATGGCTATGTCACAATCTCAAAATTGAAGTTCATTCGGGCGCTGTATATTCAGCTGTTATAAAACGCTAAGAGCACTCTCGGGCTTGTCAATAATATGGTATGAAGAATAAGCGGGACAACGTTTTTGCTACCTTAAATTCACGGCACGAAGAGTCCAAACGACAACATAAATAGGAGTGAGGCGCCTTCACAACCATTTTCAATTCACTATGCCAAACCGGGGCACAAGAGCACGAACAACAAACACTGGGGAACACAACAGCATCACTTACCTCTAGTGTTCTTCTGTCCCATCGGCACTGGCCGCAGCTGATATCCAGGATTGTGCTGTTCCTCATTAGAAGCGTAGAGAGCGACATCCCATCCTGCCAGCCTAAAGTGAAGTCGTCCATGCGGAGGTTCGTCACGGTTCCGTTTTCCACCAGCGCCTCAAACACGAGTGCTGCTGTTTGGGAGTTCTCGGGCATACGTACACAAACCACAGTCAGGTACATCGGAGCAAAAGGGTTGGCAAGCATCCGCAGAAATTCTGCCGCATATGTGCAACAGGAGAAGGTGGAGTCCAACTCCAGACGTTGCAGGGTGGTCATGCGTGATAGGGCATCCAAAGCCTTTTCCAAGAAAGCCTTCGGTGAAGGATTCTGCAGTAGAGGGAGATCGAAGAGGGCGAGATGTATCTGACGCTATAGATAGTCCTATCCTATCTTCACACTGAAGGTATGAACATTGCTAACCTCCTCGCGAAACCCGTAGCACGCAGTGGTTTCCAGAATCTCTTGTACCTTTCGGTGAAAATATTTCAGGTTGTACCTCCTGTTATAGCAACAGTGCTCTACATGTCAGAAAGTTATGTTCTTCAGTATGGAAAGAACGCTATCAGTGAGGAGACATTGGATTTCAGCGCACTCAAACAGCTTCACGTGGCAGAAATTTTACGATGACATTCAGGATATTTAAGGAAAATAAATCTCACCAGTGAAGTTGAACAACGCTTTCACTATAGTGAGCTGGAGATGTTTTTCATATCAAATTAGTATCTCAATTATTGATTGTGGGTTAAACGTCCCGGGGCGACAAATTGGCTCGGATGGAAGCAACAGTGCACGACTTCAGACTGCACTCGATAAAAATAAACTTGAAAATGTTCCAAACAGATCTGCCCGTTACACTCTACGTAAGTCAGCCAATGATATGTTATTTAGTGCGACGCTTTCTAAACAAGCATTAGGCTGGGAATCACTAGATCGCAGAGCCGTGCTTCGCTTAAATCTCTTTTATGACATCATTCCCGAACAGGTATCCCACGTGAAAATTACATCTTTTCACCTCATTATGCGTCCTTACGTCTGGATCACGACAAATAACTGCACGAATACAAGTGCAAAACTGAATCCTTCAGTTCTTTTTCCCCCAATCAATTCGACAGTGGAACCGCTTGCCCTCGGCTGTTGTGGCGTACACTGCCAGTGACGCATTTTCATCTGCACTAAATGGTGTAGCGGCAGTGAAATGACTCATTTCTGCTTTTTTTTTTATTCAGTTCACTGCAGATACTGTTTGCTGGTTGCACCTGAATGTGATAAGTATTTTCCTATGCTTCTCTACGTGTGTGTTCTCATTTCGTAGTTTCTGTATCTCCCCTGTCATATGTCACGATTACAAGTGACGACGGCCTTGTCCCTGTTATGTAAGCACATGCGTGCGTTTCCTTTGCGTGTGCATGACCGCGTATCTGCTTTTTTTATTATGCTCTATACTTTTTTGTGTGTTGTCATCACTTGTATGTGACGCGTTTTGCATTTTGCATTGTGCTATATTCATTTTGCATTTATAACCCCCCCACTTTAATGCCAAAGGGCGCTGCGGGTGTCAGATAAGTAATAATAAACCAGTTAAGACCATTAATGATTCTTAATTGTGCGCTGACACTCTACAGTACACTTTTTTTGTCTGCATGGGAAATTAAAAAATATAGGGAAGTTCAATGTCCCAAAGCAATTCGGGCTATGAGTGACACCGTAGTGAATGGCTCGGAAATTAAAGGGATACTGAACCAAACTTTTGGAGCTGCTCTTTTGCATGTAAACAAAAGCTTGACTGCTAAAATTGATAAATATGACAAGCATTTTAGCGAAAAAGGCGGATAACATGCTTTTTTTAGCGATTTATTGCCGTATCGTTGCACCTGGTGGCCGCCTGTGGAAGCTGCGACTAGACGTCATAACACCCGCGCGCCCACCGTTCCTGCAGAAGCACGATTGCCATCGCTACTCGCGGCTTTTCTATGTCTGTCGTCTGCTCACGGTGTACACAGATATGTCAAAATGTTAATCGATGCTGTCTACATACCATAACATTATGCATGCTTACGTCCGCTAAATGCAGCTACTTTGTCCGGACCTTGTGCCATTTCTAGCATTCTAGCTTTTAAAACAGAAGCCCGACGATGTCCACACTAGTGGCGCCATCTGGTGGTTAGGAGGGGAAGCGTTGTTGTCAACAAACCGACACCCCTCTTAGCCTAAAGGGGGCAGAATCCTCACTCTAAATAAAAAATAAAGCAAATTTATTGCTCTTAAGTTTCCTTATGTGCAACAGCAGATGAAGCGAAAGACTGGTGGCCCATTTATGGCCAGTGAACGCGCTGAAGAAGCCAGTAACAACGACGCAACCAGTCCGAAGCGAGGTTTCATGCATCGAAGGGCGCCGCCATATTTGTCGCCGCGGGAGGGTGCCATGACGTCACGCTTTCCACCTCGCGCCGACCGGGAGGGCTTGGCGCGCGCTCATGAAACATCGAAAATAAAACCATCCGCTGAAAAATATGCGCAGTGACGACTAGATTTCGGTGTAATCACATTCCGAGAATCTATATTCAGCCTTTTTGTTCAATTCTCAGATTTTGCTTCAGTATCCCTTTAATACCACCTGGAGCTCGTTTAATGGGCACTGGCTTCGCTCAGAACACGGGCCTCGAGCGTTTTGCCTCTATAGAAATGCGACCCCACTGGCCGGGATCGAACCCGCGTCTTTTGGGTCAGCAGCCGAACACCGTAATCATTAAGACACCGCAGCGGTCAGGAGTGGGAAAGGGAGCGATTCATAGTATTGGGCCACTGTCCAACTACGGTTCGCTTTAATAATGGCAAGAAGCAGCTGGAACACTCTCAATAATTTTCTTTCGTATCTTTTGGGGTATTCAGAAAAATGGTTTGAAAATAGGAGGAAACAAATATGTCCAGTTGAGGGAATTACGAAATCACTCGAAAGCTGTATCGCAGATTTTGGTACTATTATTTGCCCTGTAACAGAAATCCTCAGAGAATGCAATTTAGCAGGGGTGTTTATCTCAAGTGTGTTTTTGTTGTGTTGGGTTTAATGGCGCATAAGCAGCTAAGGCTATCATGGGCCAAGCTCAAGGTATGAGATATTTCTTTTGTGCAGATTCTTGCTAATATGTGATGGAACGGTGTAGAGGGTGTAAAGTTTGCTCTACCGCGTAATAAGAGAGGGAAAAAATTTTAGAACTATCTACAAGTAAAAGCTTTTAAGGAGGCCGGGTAACACCTTCAGCGGTCCTTGTCTGGGCAAGGAAATTGAGGTTCCCAGCCAATCAAATAAAGACCTGAGTCTTCTTCTCAAGGATGAGAACAAGGCTGAAGTGTATTATATATAAAGCGAAGCAATGGATTGAAATTTAGTTTCTTAAGAACCCCAGCTTCTTTTAAAAAGCTAAAAACACAAGACGAGTTAACAATGGCAGGGTGTAATGGAATGCATTCATTATAAAACTTAATGAAGTGTATCTTTCTTAGTTTTCCGAGGTATGAACATGAGAGCTAAATATGGTTTATCGTGAGCTCGCCTCCACATCTTTCACAAAGAGAATTGTCTTTTTTCGTCAGTAAGAAATCATGTGTAATGTGTGTGTGTCCAATGCGGAGACGACATAAAATTATTTCCATAAAGCGTTCCTGGTGCCTGCAGGTCTTCCATTCACCCAAGACGGGCTTTACCAAGTGCAGCTTGTTGTTAACCTCGTTGTCCCATGAAGCCTGCCATTTTTCTCTTAGTTTATTTTGAACAAACCTCATGCAGTCCTTCTGCGGTATGTTTACTTGTTTCACCTCACGATGGCGGGCAAGTGCGGCACATGCGTCAGCGCTCTCGTTTCCACTGATTCCCACGTGACTAGGAACCCAGCAGAACTTTACTGTACGCCCTTCTTTCTCTGCCTTTATCACATTGAGTACTATGCTTCCTATTATGGGTTCGACTGCATTCTTTGGGTTTATTGCTGTAATTACACTGAGGGAGTCAGTGTGGACAACACTGTTCTTTATGTTTTTCTTCATTATGTGATCTACACCTACAGCAATAGCGAAGCATTCTGCTGTGAAAATTGAAGCGCACTGGGGAGCCTGACTACTTTCTCCCATTTACCTTGTACTATCGAACTCCCTACTTTTAGGCTGTTTTAGAACCGTCCGTGTAGAAATCGGCGTAATTCTTGTGTTTTTCTCGTACTGCACAAAACTCTTGCTGTATGTCTCCGGTGGGGTTTCCCTTTTGTGAATGTGTGTTAGTGCGAAATCGCATACATCAGGAAACGTGTACCAAGGTGGCAACGGATCAGGTCTCCATGCAACTTCGGGAAGTGCGTCTAGTATGTTTATTTCTTTACTTTTTTCCTCGAAGCGGAGGAGGAGTGGTCTGACAGCTTGAGGTTTGTTGGTAAAGAGTATTCTGGATGGCCATTTAGTAACTATGGGGTAACACAGATGCTTTGGCAATGACCTTATCTTCAGTACATATGCACAGGTTAGCATTGTTCTCCTGCTGTTGAGAGGTGGCTCATTTGCTTCTACGTGAAGACTATTTACAGGGGATGTTCTGTACGCCCCAGTTGCGAGGCGCAAACCAAGGTTCTGTACTGGATCTAGCTTTTTAAGGTATGATGGCCTCGCAGACCCGTATACTATACATCCGTAGTCTAAGGAAGAGCGCACTACTGACCGATAGATGTGTAAAAGGCACTACCTATCGGACCCCAGTGTTTTCGGGACAGCACTTTATGTATATTCAGGGATTGAGTTGCTTTTTTTTAGGGTGTTTATGTGCGGTAGGAACGTGAGCTTTTTGTCGAAAGTTAGGCCTAAAAATTTGTGTTCTTTTACTGGAAGTACGGCTCCATTTAAGCGGAGAGTGGGATCAATCTGCAGTCCTCTTTGGAGCGAGAAAAGAACGGCAACTGATTTTTTGTGGGGAGAACCTAAAACCATTTCTGGAAGCCCAGATTGCTAATTTGTTCATGGTAAGCTGTATTTGTCTCCCACAAGTTGACACGCTAGATCATGTGCACAAAATCTTGAGGTCATCGACGTAGACTGAGTACATTATGGACTGCGGAATTATTTTCGATAAAGAATTCATCTTTACTATGAACAATGTAGTACTTAAAATGCATCCCTGAGGCACACCATTCTCCTGGATGAAATTCTTCGAGAGGGTAGCACCGAGGCGAACTTGGAATGAACGGTTGGACATGAAGTCGCTTAGACATTTTAGCGTCCTCCCGCGGATGCCAAGCTCTGCCAAGTCATGAAGAATCCCGAACCTCCATGTTGTGTCATATGCCTTTTTGCATATCGAAGAAGACAGCAAGCCAGTGTTGTCTGTGTATAAACACCTCTCGGACAGTGTTTTCAAGGCGGACGAGATGGCCAACTTTGGAGCCTGCTTTTTTAAAACCACACTGGTGGACATCCAGAAGCTCAAGGGATTGTAAAATAAACATTAACCTAATATTGAGAGCACTTTCAAAAGATTTGGCTATACAGATTGTAACTGTTATAGGCCTGTAACTGCCAGGGCAGGTTGGTGGTTTTCCCGATTTTAGGAATGGAACAATAATTACTTTTTTCCAAGCTGCTAATATTTTTTCTTCCACCCATATTTTGTTAAAAAACTGTAGCAGAACTTCTACAGAGGGTCCAGATATATGAGACAGCATTTCATAATGAATTTCATCGGGACCTGGTGCAGTTTGTTTACCTATAGACAGTACTCTGAATTTCCTGAAGTGTAATCAAATTATTGTAGGGTTCCTTTTTGCTGCCTGTCGTAGAGAGTCTTTGTTTTTCGATTGCGTTTTTGTATGTTAAGAATGACTGTGTGTAATGTGACGAACTAGAAACTGTTGAAAAATGTTGCCCATAATGTCTGCTTGTTCTTTAATGCTCGTCTGTACACCGAGGTCTGTTAGAAGAGGAAGTGTGAACGGGGAGTAGCTGCCATTTACTTTTCTAACCTGCTCCCACATTTTTTTTATGTTGTTGTGCTGTCTATGAAGGACACGCAACATTGCCAAGAAGAGTTTTGGCATTACGACGTATATATCGGGCTTTAGCTTTTGCCTTTTTGAAACTTATGAGATTCTCGTGACTTGGATACCTACGAAAAACGCCCCATCTTTTATTTTGCTGTTTTTTCGCTATCTTACATTCTTGTGTCCACCAAACCTTGTGGTTTTGGTGCACCACTCCTGTGGACTGGGGAATAGCTAGGCGTGCAGCATCGATGATACACTTCGGGAGATTTTCATTTAGTTCGTCAACGCTAAGTGTGTGTAAGAAAATACTTTCTAAACTGGCTTTTTCGCTGAATAATGCCCAGTCAGTTAAATAGAGCTTCCATCGTCGTGGTTTATTTGGGAGTATGGCAGGTGAGGATGATAGGCTGATAAAAACTGGCAGGGGATCACTCCCATACGGGTTGTCTAAAACATCCCATTTAAAATCGTTAAAAACAGATGGTGAACTAAAAGACAAGTCTACAGAGCTCATTTTTCCAGACGTTGGTGAATAGAACGTGGCCTTTTCTGTATTTAATAGACATACATTTGTGAGAATAAAATCTTAGATCATCTGGCCCCTAGCGTCACAGCGTTCGCTTCCCCAAAAAGGGGAGTGAGCGTTAAAATCCCCGACTACTAGGTATGGTTCCGGCAGTTCATCGATGAGTTCCTGTAGGTCCCGGACTATTAATTTTATATGCGGAGGAAGATATGCAGAACAGATAGTTATGGTTTTGTAGCTGACAATGCTGACCGCAACTGCCTCAAGTTTTGTTTTGAGTCTGATCTCTTGAGCAGGGACGCCGGTTTGAACGACAATTGCGGCGCCTCCTGAAAGTCTATTTGCCTGCTCGCGATCTTCTTTGAATGTTTTATGTTTCAAGATATTCATGTGTTGTGGACCAAGATTTGTTTCCAGTAGACAAAGCTACAGGCAACTGACGCTAAAATATCTGTTATATCATTGTAATTCCTCAACAGTCCTCTACAGTTCCACTGAACTATAAAAGCCATGTTTGTGTTTGGGGTAGGAATGATAAAGGGTTTACTTATTTTCTGGGCCCGTTATGAGGGCCCTGTCATTCTTTCGCTCAATAGAGCTGTTCCGCCGCTGTAAAGCAGGCGGGCTGGGGGTCAGATCCATCACCCCGGCAGAGGTGCTGGAAGACCGCGGTGAAGCCGCGGGTCTGTGGGTTTCAGGCCTCCCCCGACGGGGGGGAAGCCCTGCGGGATGCCGACCCATGGACCGGCGCTCCCTGCTTTGAAGATGGCAGGGCAGCCTTCGCTGTCCCTGCCTGGGGCGTGGATGTCCCTGCCCTAGGCTCCGTTAAAGTGGCCTCCACAGGTGCCAGAGTGCTGCTTGGTGCACCGCCCCTGCGCACCACATCAGCGAAGTTTGGTTTCGCTGTGAAGGAGAATATGTTGGTAAGCGCAAAACGCCTCCTCGCTTCTCTAAATGAAATACTTTCCTTTGTCTTTATTGTGCTTATTTCTTTTTTTTCCAGGACGGACATGCCCTGGAGTACGCCGCGTGGTCTCCTTCACAGTTAGCGCAGTGTAGAGGTGCGTCACATTCCTCAGAATGGTGGTCCTTTGACGCGCACTTCGCGCAAGTTTTGCGTCCGCGGCAACTCTGAGAAGCCTCTGACAATTGAAGCATCTTCCGGGGTTAGGGATATAGTGTCTAACATTTACTTTGAGGTATCCAACGTCGATGGTTTCAGGAAATGTGCATGTGTTGAAAGTGAGGACCAGGTGTTTGGTATCTATTTCTTTGTTGTCCTTGCGGACTTTTATTCGGTAAACATCCATGACGCTTTGGTCGGAGAGTCCTAGCATTTCTTTCTCGGTGAGGTGTAGAAAATCATTTTCTGAGATAACGCCACGGACAGTGTTGAGGGATCGGTGAGCTGTGATGGAGAAAGGTGTGTCCCCAATAGACATTCTGTTTGCGAGTTTGAAGATTTGAACATTGTCTCTTCCCAGACAATGTTCAAAAAATGTTCATTGTCTCCCTCTCTTGAGAGAGCGATCAGGTTTCGAAAGGGGGGGGAGCCATAAAAAAAAAATTGAGGTTTTTCGGTCATGGTGCCAGCCACCCACCATGGAGCCCAACAAGGGACGGGACAGGAACTTGAAGCAAGTCCTGCCCACGGCAGCTGTACACCTCAACTATAACTCAGTATGACTCAACTCAGGGTAGTTGGTCACACAAGGTTAACCCTCGCCGCCAGGAAAAAAGGAAAAACCAAGAAGGGAGAAGGATACAGGAAAGTTGTAAAAAGGGATATAGGAAAGTGAAAGATGGAGAGGAGGATAGGAACAGGCGACTGCCGATTTCGCCCGGTCGGGTCAGGCCGTAGGTGCCGTCTACAGGAAGCTGGGGCCAAAGTGGTGTGTTGCCTCCGCCGAGGGGCCATAAAGGTCCAAACGCTCGGCATCGGCTCAACCGCCAGGATCCCCTTTTTCCCGGACATGGCGATGCCACGCACTGCTAAGCGCGGGTGCTCGGGTCCGTGGTGGCGCACTGCTCACCATCATCCCCCTGCGGGGATGTCCCTGCGGATGCTCAGGTACCCGTGGTGTCGCAACTCACCAACGTCTGCATGAATCAGACGCCCCTGCGGGGTATCCGAAGTTTGAGGCGAGCAATTTCTTGAACATGAATCATAATAGCCAAGTATAAGCGATTTAAGGCAAATACTACTCGAGTATGCAAAGTGCGCAGACAAGCCAGGCTTGCGCGCAGCTTGAAGAGGGAGAAATTTTTGCCATATTGCTTCGGATATGCGCTCCGCTTGGACACAGTAGCATAGAAGCATTGAATATTCATCCAGTAGATGTGCTAAGCGTTGGAAAGGGCGCCAACCACCGCAAATCTAGTGCTAAGTCGGGTCGTCCTCTGTTCTAACGAAGGCATTGAGAATCGAAACTGGCTAATGACTGCCAGGGCCTGATTAACAGATGAACGCCTTGCATTTGCCGATGCGACACTTCTCATGAACGATATTTATGCCTATATCGACGGACAGGAAAATTTTCGAGACGCGTAAAGGATGAGCAATGAGAGCAACCACACGGGGTAGCAGATTAATTGGGGAAACACCTCTATCTTATTCAAAGTGAGGAACCTGACTACGCGCCATCCTCTCAAACCCCTATTTGTCCATAGCACGCAAGCAACTTCAGACAAGAACGAAGGCCGATGCCAAGAATCTGGGTCCGGTCATTACGTCACATTCTTCGCTTATTAATTCGCTCCTATCCTGCTAATTGCTAACAAGAAACCAGGACAGATTCAAAATTTTCTTGCTTTTGCGTTACGGTCAGTGACTTCTTGATTTCTTCGGATACGGAACTACTATGCGCACAGGTGGTAGTTTTACTTCAGCGTTCAAGGATGAAAGCTGAGCCTCATGAGCGGAATTACGGCGCAGAGAACAGCGACCTTGTACAACATGCCACTGAGATGCACAAATCACACACACAGCTTAGACTACCACTAATACTGAACAGTGCATACGCTTTATTCATCAATGGTGCCAGTGGGAATTAAAAAGCACTTTTGTCGCCTGTAACGCACAGGCAGCGCTCCCGAAAGGCCAAGGAAAAGTTCGCGAGATTACCATAGCAGAAACTGAACCCTTCGGCCATATCTTTAGTGTCGTGCTAAGCATGTGAAAGGTCTGCGTACGAAGTTAACCTTCAATTACCTTTAGCAAGTATGCAGTACGCAGAGTTGTCGAATCAACAGTTTATGAGGTCACTGGTGGTGCGCTGACTCTGCATCGCTGGAGTTAAACGCCACCACGCCAATCAAGGCCGCGCGGCCTGCGTGGCCTCTATTGGTATTACAGTGCATATGAGACGGGAACGAGAAAAAAGTAGAGCACAGAAAATCAACAACAGCAGTTAGTGTTAGTCGCATTACCTGGGGTTGTATACGAATTCCGACAATCCTGAGCCGTTTGAGCTTTGTCGTTTCCATCAGGCCGGCTGTCAAACCGAGCAGCGATGTGGGTCTCTCAAGCTCAAACTTGACTTGGCAGAGTGAGAGTTCAACGAGATGCAACTTGAGGAGGCCATTGATGACAGTGATGGCTTGTGATGTGCCAGCGACGCTCAATGGCACGCGAGCCAGAAAGAGGCCAGTCAACCACGTATTCACTCCTAGGCTGGTCCAGAGGAGCGCCTCGATGGCTCGGTTTGCGCGCGGCGAAGGACTAATCTGAAAAATTTTTGAACGATTTGCGAAGGCAGCTGACAGATGTTCGAAAGTATCACAGAGGGTAGGTGAAGGTACAGGTAAAGTATGAATAAAATTTACTGAAAATGTGCAAAAGGTTCAAATTTCGACGAGGTCACGTAGAGCCCGCACTAAATTATAGCAGATATCTCCGCAAACACAGAAGCCATCATTTTTTTCTATTCATTCCATGGGGTGACCACAGCTACGCCTGCACCAACTACTCTAAAAAAAACCTTTTGATTTGTTTTATCACGAGCTGTGTTGGTATACCAACGTTACTTAAGGACTTTCCGCAGTATGGCTGAAACCAAACAACTGCATTAAAAAATGCAACACAAGAAAATATCATTTTATTATCGCAAGGACAGCAGTGACCAAGGAGCGAAGTACCAGAAGTTTTTTTTTTCACGAGGCGGATTGAGAGGTCATTTTTTCATGTATTTAACCAGCAGAAGCAAATAAATAGACCAATGGAAAGCTTGCACCTATTGTATTATCGGCGGATAGCCGGCAGAACTAGCACTCGAACCCTGCACCTCCCGGATGTGAGATCGACGCTCGAGCCACTAAAGCCTACCCAGAATTTTGTATAAAGATGTCAACAAATTAGATCCACAAACTCTGTCACCGCACTTTTGCTATGTGAAAATAGTACACTACTCTTGACCGAAGTCCGTGCTTGCGTAGTGCGAAATTCGGGCGATTATCTTGTGACCAGAACTACCACATTGAGTAGAATGCGGCGATCGCTCTTTTCACTTTAATCTGTGATCATTGCTAAGAAGCGCCAGTTTCACGGGATGTTTGTTAAGACACCATGCGGCCGTATTTTTGCACGTCAAATTGTGGGCAGCGCAGCACTCGATATCAAATCTTGTTGACCTTAATAGTCTTCAAATTCGCCCCATTCTCCCCCCCCCCCGGACGCCATAGGCGTAGGGGACGCATGGTGAGGTGTGTTGCTCTCCCCTATAGATCTATTCCGCAAGAATTTGCCCATCCAAATCATTTCAGGGTCCCTTTCAAGCTGTATTACTAGCCATTGTTTCAAATTTTCTTACTTTTATCATCACTACGTAATACGAACTAACATTTCATACCCTTATTCCCGGAGTCCTCATCTGGAACTTGAAAGCAGTTGCCACGTATAGGACAAGGTTTCTGAACTGGACGGAACAAGTGCTCATTGGAGGGATCCAGACTCAAGATGCCGCCACGTATCCTGATGCCTTCTGGGACGAGCGGTGCGCTTCATGAAGTGCAGCCATTTTATGATTGTTGCTGATTTTAAAATACAAGTTCACCATTTTAATAGCAGGACAATCATGATGTGCTCAAAGCCTTCATCCCCTCGAACAAAGTGCACAGACGAGAGCTGAGTGATATCATAGAAGCCTCACTTTCCTAGCCACTTGACTCCCTTGACTCTTCAAAAATAGAACCAAAATGGTCATTTAGTACCCGTGCACTTCTCGCCGGAAATCGAAACAAGTTCTTTCGGTGATACGCGACTCGACCTAAGCGGGATACAAAGTGGCAGAAAACGCATGGTAAGCTGCACTTATACAAAAAAAAAGCATGTCTATGACGGGCCCGGCTTTCCCAAACCGACTAAGAGGTAAAATATGCTTGGATTACCTTGATTTTATGCCTTGCTAAAGAGTGGTTCCTTTGCCCGCTGTTTCCTCGTGGGTCTGCTCTGCTTGAGCAGCTCAGTGTATTGGAAGCTTTGTTTCTTTAATAGAGCCTAATATATGTCTTTACTTATTAGAACTGAAATCAACTTCTTTTGGGCTTTTGCTGAATTTGCTCATATACTTACAAGCTTTTGTAGCTAGAAATGATACCCTGAACCCTGTGACAACATAGACTCATCGCTGTTTTTTTTCTTCTACCAATCAAAATAACAAAGACTAAAAATTGTGGAAGACTTGGTTGTTTTCACTCACGCTAATGATTATCACGCAGCGGTGGGCAGAAACGATGGCTCGGAGGAACTTGGCCGCATATTCGATCAGCGTGGCATCCATGGTGTATCCTTCGTGATGAAAGCCCTCAAAGATTCGAATGGTCACTTTTTGGGGCACCTCCTCTATTACTTCAGCCGCCGTGAGATACAGCACTTCATTGACCGCGGGGAGGTTCTTTAGCAGGTTACATGTCCTTCCCGGACCGTCGGTGCATAGCAGGGGTAATTTTAGACTCGCTCGGGTGTAGGGTGTTCGAATTTCCAGCAAACCGGAACCTTTTGCCGTCTTCGCCTTCAGACGCTGGCGACAAAACTCTCGCACAGCGCTGCGAATGCCAAAGGCTTCCATGTTGCCCTGCGAGGAACCGGACGTTATTGACAACCGTTTCGAAGCGCTATACAAGGCATGCATACGAGTACGCCCTAATGCTCACTCAGGTCTTTTCTAAATACTCAGCTGCAGAAGCACCTAAAGCGCACATGCTGCATTTATGCGGAATGCGAGCGTAGTTGCAGGGTATGAATACTCTGGGCCACTTAAGAAAATAATTTTTAGTAATAAATAACAACGTTACCAGTTCGAGATTTAAAAAAAATTGCCGACAATGACGTTACCTTCTGATGCGAAATTTGGGCGCAGCTCATCAGCTGTTTGAACTTTTCGACAGAGTGAGGCAAATAATTTGAGCAAGACATGCGTGTACAATTACAGAATGCTTGCTATTTTTCACACATTGCTTCCTCAATAAACAATTCAATAAAAAATTCTTGATCGGCATGAAGGAAGCGCTCATGGCTAAGAAAGAACTCGCAGAAAATAAACTATTCATGTAGGCAGGCGGTTCGCAGTGGCGAACAGAGGGGGCTATGCGTTTCGGCTCGGGCGGTGCACATATCGAGATCCGCCGCCACCGATCCGGCGCTCTGGCGTCGCACATGGGTGGCATTGGAGGAGGAGGAGCGAAGAGAGCAATTAAGTTATGGGGAGGTCACGGGAGGCAGCGCGCGGGCGCATAGGAACGTTGCGCGGCGAAGAGATAGAAGCGACTGACTGATGCCGCTGACGCTGCTAGCGAGTCAAGTGAACGTGGCTCTGCGTTTCGGCTTGGGATGAACGAATCGTGATCCGCTGAAGCCGAGCCGGCGCTTCGGCAACCTGAGAACACCGCGCTCTACCGTGTGATCTCCGCCACGGAGGAATGTGGCGCGGAAGAGGGGGGGGGGGGGGGGGGTACACGCAGTGGTGAACGGCGGCGGCTATGTCTTTCGGCTCGGGCGTGCGGAAGAAATGGCGTCAGGAGCGCGCACTGCCGGGGCTTCGGAGCTGGTTACGAGGGTCAACGGCGACGCCGCGAAACGCAGGAACGGGCGCCAAAGAGCTGCGTTCTAAAAATTCGCTTATTCCCGTACGGGTGATGTCTGCAGCCGATGCCTTCATTAGTTGAAAAAAAAAGCGGTCTTTGTCTCAGTTCCTTTGCGCGGGACTGGCATCCTACTGCAGAAAGACTTTCTTTGGCTCTGGCTGCTAAATGTAGGGAACGAAAGCGCATACAAGACGGTTGCTTAGCAAGACGCAATGAGTGTTACTCGCTAGGTGAATGTGTTTCCGGTTTAAGTTTCCTGTTCAGTTATACTATGATCAGTAAACGTAAGAGGCATGTCTGTGTAATCGTACACAGCGGAAGGCTGTGATCGTTCTGTGTGATGGTGGGGTCAGGTCTGATGCCAGGCTGCTTATAAAATTGTGCCGGTACTTTTTCCACAGTTAAATTAAATTTAAACCGATTGTCATCAGCCCAACTAGAGAGTTTGTTAGCCCGTAGCTGGATTTGCAGTTCACAGATGGACAAGTTACCAGATTTGAAGCTTATATGAAGGAAGTCCACGTGTACAGAATAAGATATCGATTTTGGTAGCACGCCCTTTAAAGAATTCAATTTATCTATGAAAAGTGTGCAACTGAGAACACTTCCCTGAGAGACACCTTTCTCCTGTATGCACTGCACTGAATATGCATTACCGGCACGAACTATGAAAGCCCTTTCTGATAAGTAACTTTCTGTCGTTTTCAGCACGTTCCCTGTGATGCCAATGGAGGAAAGGTTGCGGATAATGCTGTAGCGCCCAGTGGTATCATATGCCATATCAAGGTCGGAAAAAAAACGAAGCAATGTTGCTTGCACACGAATGCATCCCTCGCATAATACTCAAACCCCACGAGCTGATCCATTGTTCACCGCCCGATCCTAAACACTGCTTGGTGTTCATCAAGAAAACTATTGTATTCATGGAAAAGGGGAAGGCGACGATTTATCACTTCTTCCAACAGCTTACTTAGGCTGCTTCAAGTGTTACTTCATGGCCTCGTTTTAATATTGGGAGAATGATCGCTTCCTTCCAAGCTTTAGGAAATATTCCTGAGGTCGACATCTTATTAAACATACAAGTTTTAAGCATATTCACATGCGGGTGCCTGAGAATTCCGTATGTGATCCGGTCGGGTCCTACTGCTGAGCTCACACATGTTCTCAGTGCAACCTTTAGCACCTTCAAGTTAAATTAGCTGTTTTACCCTCTTGTGTACGGTATTTTGTCACGTACGCGCCTTCTCTCTTCGGCTAACTTGTGCCACAAGAAAGAGTCTGAATAATGTGCACAGATAAATGCATATTGAAAGCGCTGCACTGGGGCATCTGCCCGATGTTCGAGTGTGTCACCAATGGTTCTGATAAGATTTGCTGGGTGAGCGCTATACCCTTTAAGAGCTCTTAGCCTATTGTAAAATTTGTGTGTCCGAATCACAGCCTGCCATTCGCCTTTACGTGCTTAAAGGCCATCAAGTTCTCGACCATGCCCTATTTTGGCTCTCTCGAGCAGTCTTGCATACTGTGTTCCACCGCGGTCTTCGCTTGCTTCGTGGTATACCCGACGTTTGTGGCATGCATTTTTCTGTGGCCCCTATAATGTGTAGAGTGGCCAAAGCCGAGTTTCCTCAACACCTGAATCAGCGACCGATGGACAGAGCAATGCTGAGAAATTCCTAAACATATTCCAATCTGCTGCATGTTCTTTAAACTTTCTAGGATTAGTCAAGCTTTGAATTGCATTCCCTGCATACTTTATGTTGATTGGGAAATGGTCACCCACATATAAATTATTGATAACCCACTCTGTAGCTGCCAAGAGCATCGGGGAGCCGATAGCTAAATCTATGGCTGTGTAAGTGTTGTGTGTTACGTTGTAGTATGTTCGATCCTTTGAGTTGAGTAAACGCGATCGAGAGGACAATAAGAATTTTTCAATTATCACACCCCCGGAGTGTGTTGGCGCACATACCCTAATTGGGTGGTGTGCACTGAAGTCTCCAACCAGGATGAATGGCTCCGGAAGTTGGTTAATCGTCAGTTTTTAGAACTTTTTGCTACATAGGGTATAACATGATGGAATGCAGAGTGAACGTGCAGTTATATTACCGAAAATTAAGACTCGCATCGCCACTATCTCTAAAACTGTATTAAGCGAGGTGTTTCGACAAGGGATTTATGTCTTATTTGCAATGGCAACGCCACCTGAAGGCTGGGTGCTGCCTCACCTGTCTTTTCGGAATACATTGTACTGCTTCAGAAAACCTATGTGTCAGTAGGGTAGAGAGATGGGCTAGTTGGTACATAGTTCTTAAAAGAAAAACCAACCGAAGGACGCCGACACCACAGTCGTCTTGTGTCCCTCTGTGTCTGCGTTCTTCTGCTGTTTTTTTTTTTTTTCAGGAAACCGGTGTGTGTTGATTCTAATTGAGTTTCCTACAGGCAAAATACGTTATTGATGTTTAGCAAAAATTGCACATATGTAGCCCAGATTTTTAAGCAGTCCTCGGAAATTCCAGTTATGATGCTGTCGGTAACTATGTTTTTTAAGTATGGAAAAGAGAAAGACTGGGTTGAGGACTGGCCACCCTTCTCATGTGGCTTGACTGGTGCATGCTTTTTTGACTTAAAGCAGCCCAGTAGGCCCCGCCTCTCATTAGAGGACTCCTTAGGCGTTGCTGACGCTGTTGAGTCCAAGGTCACTTCCATCGCCTCCGGAGGAGGTACAAAGGCAGATCAGGATTTTTCACGAGCGACCTAGTCCCTCTTAGTTGTCTTTGGTGTCCCGAAAGTCTCCGAGAAGGTGACCTCCGGGATGGAGGAGCTTGGCGCAGCAGATGGCTGTTTGGAAAGGAGCTTCGGTGGGTGCACATAAGCAGCATTACTACCACCGTTACTAGACGTCGCCTGGCCCCTTTTCGGGCCGCGTCAGGATACGAAGCAGTGGGGAGCATTCAGTTTTTTCCGCGCTTCTTCATATGTTATGTTTTCGGTTATTTTGAGGTTTATCACTGCCTTTTCTGCCTGAAAGGCTGCTCAAGACCGTGAGTACGCAGGATGGGTGCCCTCATAATTCACACATTTGAAGTCAGTTGTGCTGCCGTTCTGGGTCATGATCATGTGCACTGCACTTTGCAGAGGTAGTCGTCCACAGCATGTCTGGCTACCATGGCCCCACTGTTGGCGTGTGAAGCACCTACGAAGGCTTGGAATGCATGTGTTTACAGTGGATGAATTCCGCCCTCATGAACTAAGCAAGTGTGCTGTGATTTAAGTTGAGGTTAATGTGTTTCGTTTTCATTTCCTCATTGTTTCATCCTATTATAAGTCGTCGAACTGCAATTACGCCTGGACACTGGAGGCCTTCAAGAAGGTCTGGCTCTGTTTCATTTAGGAGGTATAGCTAAGGAATCATTCCGTGGCAGCTGTTGAGGCTTTGATGGGGTGATGCCTGAGCATCATGATGTGAGAATGTCTATTTTGAGAAGGCTGTCGCACTGGATTTTCTCTGATACTTCTTTGACTAAATCACTAGATCCTGGCTTTTTGGATTCGCAGTACGTCCCTATAAGTGCCTTCAGGAAATTGAAGTCAGAATAACTGATAGGTCGTTGAGTGGTTTGGACTCAGTGAAAGCGCGTAGGACCACAAACTTTAGAAAGAGCTCAGTTTTTGGAGAGGTTGGTACGACTTCAGTGCGGCTCCTTTTCGGGGGACGATCAGGATTTTTGAAGAAGGCTTATCTACGCAATATAAAAGGCGTTTCCTCGTCTGTCGCCTGTGCATCACCGTCTTATACACAGGAGGGTCCCTAGGCTCCCCACCTGGTAGACAGATGAGGGGCCCGTCAGCCAGGGATTGACAGCGGCCCCGACTGCCACCGTTCATGGTTTCTATCCTTCACCTTACAACCTGTCGTCATGGTGCGGACGACAGCTTTGGTATGGGAGCTCGGGTACGTGGTGTCGCCAGGTACTAACACCTGATTGCTCAAGGTGCCCCTGCGTGGTAGAACGGGAGTACACAGTTTGCGGCGTGGTCTGGATACTTTATTCGAGTGACTGCTCCCGACGATATAAGCGCCTTACATTTGCAGAATACATATCAAGCTGCGGTACACCGCACAAGGGCGATGAATTACGCAGAAGGGAAGTTAACATTCCTAGGAATGTTATCAGGAATGTTACCAGTACGGAAACACGGGGCGCCCGTCTGCAGCATCGCCACTAACTTTATTTTTCGTGGCTATATTTACCGCTTGTTTCAAGTTAAAACCAGCCAGCCGCATGTGAGCCCTGTTCGCTTGCTTCATTGCCAGTGCCAGCGCAGTGACACGATACCTCTTGAATTAATGTTTCTTTTGCATGACCTGATTATCAAGCAAACCTAACAAAATGAGTGAGAAATTTCCGTTCATTCAGCCTACAGATGAGGCTGGCTTTTCTAAATATACCTTATAAAGGATTGCACTTCCGGCTTTAGTTGGGCTAACGAAATGTATCGGATGTAAGGATGTACAATATGGCCGCTTCAACAGATACGACAAAGCCTACAATTTATTACACACTTAAGCTAAGCTTTAATAGAGGCACATGCAAGCAAGTCTTACTATAAGCATACTTTTTATGCTACAAAACACACGTAAAGAGGAAAGAACTATAAATAAGCAGAGTTAATCACAGGAGCAGTTATGCTCCTGTTCATTGAAAGGTTCCCATCGAGGGAATTATTTACATTGCAGTAATCCTTTTCGAAGGCTGTGTTAGACAAGGAATAACAACAGTGGTGAAAATTTCTGCAACCTTCACGCTGCTTAGTATTGTCTGAATTGGCACAGTTCAACTTCACTCTTTAGAAAAATATTGGCGAAAGAATGGTCAATTGTGGGCTCTAACGCCAAGCAACGACATTGAGCAATAATAGACCCCTAAGGGACGGTTCTGGACTAATCTAAAATGCCTCACTTCTTTAACGCGAGCTGGAATCGCACACTACACGGGTGTTCATGTATTTCACCTTCGTCGAAATACTGCCTTCTTATGATCAGCGCCCGAACACTAAAGCCTAAGCCAGCTGGGCGGGTAGTAAAATAACAGTACAGTATTTAGGAGCCTGCTTAGATGTAACGGAATCAGCGAGTACATACCGCTTTATGGACATGAAGATATAGGAAACCTAACTTCTAGCGCCGAAATCTAGCACCGATTTACTCGTTCAGCTAAATGAGAGGCCAGAAAAGCATTACCACAGCTACTTTAACTTTTCAGTATCCCCCTTAATCTTCATGATTTTGCCACCGGAACTAAATCTGACTAAATATAGGGCAGTCATTTTTATTGATGCGGAAGAAGTGGGAAAGCATGCGCCCGTTCGAATCCACTTAATTAACCAGTAAGGAGGAGCGCACTAAGGACGCGTTATATACAGGTCTGTAGTTACATTGAAGTTTTTTTGTTACACCTCTCGTTTGTCTCTTCCACCTCTCCACTGCAATACGAAATCAGAGATTTTCCTCTGCATTGTGCCACCTGTGAACTGTGGCAGGTGGCTCTTCCGTTAATTACCCACCAGACATGACCCCTTTTTCGCTAAGAAGGCATTTAGTCAAAAGTTGAATTCGGTGTGCGAGCACTACATCTTTCACTGTGGTTTCGGTTTCTGGATCCACTGCGCAAAGATGGAAGTTGATGAAGACGGCGATGGCAAAGCACAGCGCGAGAGATTCACTCTACCAAGCGGGATGTTCGGGTGCGGCGGTAGACAACGGGCAGCGTGCCCCGACTGAGACCGCGGGGATGGTGCAGCGGTATTTAGTGACCAACAGAGCGAATCCGTTCACGTAGCCCCGGAATCGAAACCTACTCGCGGCTGCAAGGTGTTCTATTTCAATTTATTTATGCTCAGAGGCGTCATCCCCAGACAGGAAGGCTTTTTCGCTGGCGAGCACTTAGTCCTGGCACACTGAGATAATAAAAGTCTTTGGGACCTTGTTTCGCATGTGCAGCCAAAGAACGATAACAATCTTCGTTTTTGTTTCTTAAAAGTGAATTATCCAAAATACATATTATTGGAGGGAGCGATTGATGGGGCTCTAGTTTCGCTTTTGCGATCGGCCTGCGCTTTGAGAATACGTATTGCCGAATCGTCAGTGCCGATGAAATTCAGTGCAGTTGTTCAAGCAATACGATTCCTTTGCCGCTTAACTGGGTTTGTTCATCAGTAATTTTGAAATCTTTTGTTGTACTGACTGCATATATCCACTATTTAAGACTTTTTACATAAGCTAATATATGGTTGGTTGGTTTATGGGGTTTAACGTCCCAAAGCGACTAAGGCTATGAGAGACGCCGTAGTGGAGGGCTCCGGAAATTTCGACCACCTGGGGTTCTTTAACGTGCACTGACATCGCACAGTACACAGGCCTCGAATTTCTCCTCCAAAGAAATTCAGTCGCCGCGGCCGGGATCGAACCCGCGTCTTTCGGGCCAGCAGCCGAGCACCATAGCCACTGAGCCACCGCGGTGGCTATAAGCTAATATATAAGAAACGTTTAACCACAGGATACCACTTTGCTGGCACTTCATAACATGCCCTTAAAATTAAGCTTATCTACGCCCGTATGGGCAATGATGCCCCCCTGCCTTTCAAAATGTCCTGGCGAACCTACAGCGTTCCTTACTATAGCTGATAAGATGTCCTGGTTTGTGGGGTTTAACGTCCCAAAGCCGCTCAGTCTATGTGGGACGCTGTAATTGAGGGCGCCGGATAATTTCGACCACCCTTAGGGTTCTACAGCTTGCTTTGACATAGCACAGTACACGGTCCTCTAGAATTTCGCTTCCATACCAATGCGGCTGCCGCTGCCGGGAACGAACCTACGTTTTTCGAGGCAGCAGCCGAGCACCATAACCATTGAGCCAGCGCAGCGGCTTACAAGCGGATAACAATTGTGACATTATTACAGTCTGCATATCAACGCGCCAGCTTGCACATAGTGGAATATTAGTTACTAAACTGGTTCAGTCTTGCCGTTTCAAACAGTGTTCAAGTTGTTTCGAAGGCGATGGAGCAAGAAAGAACCAAGATTAAAAAGAAACAATGAGTCTTAGGCTGATTCCATCTAGTTGTAAAGAAGATATAAGACTGATTATAAAGACGTGAATCGAAGCGCGCGAATAGACATAAAAGATTTATATGCGAAGGGGGTTAAACCGCTTGCATCAAGAATTTATGGGCATATTTACAAAGGCAGCTTCAAACTATGCATTACCAGAGACGAGCTCCTTACACGCGCACTTCCTTTTTCCCGATATAGCAACACTTTGAGTAGTCGAAATGTATATTCTAGATCTTAGCTTCTGTACAGAAATACCTTCTGCGGAATCGAAGACATGAAAGCTCGTTTATACTTGACACTATTCTAGAGAGGTTACCACCGGCCGACCTCTCCACCTTTTCCTCATTAAAATTCCTTTCTCTCTTTCTGGAGAGGTGAGAGAACGGCAGACGTATGAAGAGGGTGAAACGTGTAAAAGTTCTAAATTGTGGAATTTAGCGTCCTTAGAAGTACCTGGGCTTTGAGGGACGAAGTGGAGTGTTGCGGATTAATTGAAACAAGCTGGTATTCTCTAACAAGCGCTGCCACCGCATAGCATAGGTACAAGCCAGCATAGCACGCGCTGAAAATGGATCACGTGCCTGAAGGCATAGTGTTTGCCTTTGTCCTTTTGGCAAGTACAGCCTACATATTTCCATCGTGGGCAGGAAGTTACAATGTAGGCTTGAGCAAAGTCCACGTTTTAACTTTCTGAAAATTGTTCTGGTTTGGTTTGGTTTATGGGGTTTAACGTCCCAAAGCGACTAAGGCTATGAGAGACGCCTTAAAAATTGTTCTATCCTTCCAAATAGTTGCATGCTCGCGTGATAAGCGCCCTATCACAGAGCGAGTAGAAAAACTTAGTTGGCGCATGCGCATGAAGCACGGGGCTTGGAGCCCGTCAGCTATTATAGGAAGATCATTAAATGGCGCTAAGCACCGATTCTTTCCTCCGTTTACAGCGTTGCTTGGCATCTTCAGGGAAAGCCGCTTGGCTTTAACTGCTAGCCGATTGCTCAGTGTCTCCAGCGAATCTCGCAGTCAACATTTTCCTGTGTTTATATTTGAGAAACTGTGCACATCGCTATGCACTGCAACGAAACGGCTTCCCGCGGCGCCAGCTAAGCGTTCGCAACCAGCCCTGAGAGGTGCACATTTGCACCCTGCTGCAAAACAGACTACGCAGGAGCAGCTCGGCTCCCGTAACATCGGAACGCGGGCGCGGACCACGTGATGCTAAGTATATTTTCTTTTAAGCGTTTCAGGCATTTGGTCGGGCTGTAATCTCAGATACCGGAAAGGTTAAAACGCGAAGGAAAAATTTTATATCAAATTGAACGCAACTGAATACTTAAGCTGATATCGTGCTTTGGACGGCAACTATGCCAAAAAGCCCTACAATCGAAGGGAGGAATCGGGGGCGTCGCGTATATTTAGGAAAAGCCTAGATTGCGGCGGTCCCTCTGGCCAGCGTGTTTGGCATATTCGGTATTCCTCGCCTAGTTGACCGATTTGCAGCGTTATATGGCGCTGATCAAGCGAACATTTGACGCTGGATATTAGTAAAGAATTGAAAGAGCGTACACTTTGGAAAGTTCCTTAGACCGTCAGAGCTGATGGAAACGAATACTCAGTTTTGTCATAAATTTTGATTTCGGTAATCAACAATCCAAAATCTAGTTTGCATTTACCTTGCGCGAAAATTCAGAGAAGGAGCCCTTGAGGCGCCCTTTGCATTCATAGGGTTCGCATAGGGCGCAACATATCGAACAGAATCGGTTCAAATCGTATTGGCAGTAAGGGTGCGAAGGCGCAGAGCGGTTGAGGCCACCGACCGCGGTGGCTCAGCAGTTGTGTTGCTCAACTTTTGACCCGGAAGACGCGGGCTCGATACCTGCTGCTACGCTCGCATTTCAATGGAGACAAAATGCTACATTCTGTTGTACTGTGCGATGTCAATTTATGTTTAAGAACCCAGGTAGTCCAAATTCTAAGGCTACTTCGTAGCCCGAGTAACTTTAAGGCGTTAAATTCCAACATCACATCGCATAGCAACGTCTGGATAAGTAGAGCAAGGTTTCGGCTTACCTTTTAGGGTTGAGAACATACAGGCGAAGCGTCGAAGTCACACCATCAGCTGCGCTTGAAAGCTAGTCCCGTTGACCATGTGTTCTTAAGTGCGAAGCAAGAAGCGTCGGCCCCACAAGCATGCGGAAAATGAATCACGCCCCCAGTGAGCAATAAACGACCCTCAGTTCGTGTTGTTGCGGAAATGGCTACTGGTGGCTAGCGGCCAGTCTAAATTTAGAAGTCAGGATTATCTGTACTTTTGTTTCGCAGTAGCGGCCCCGGAAGCATGGAATCATTCTGTTGATAGCAACGGTAAAGGATACTCTCGCGTGGTTCTCGCGACAGCACAGATCAGTCACCTCAAATCTCTTATCTGTACTGAACATCACACGAGATAGCTCTAGCGGGACATGTTCATCGATAATCGATATCGGTGGCGCTTTTATAAACAGCTGGTATTTCCACAGCCCTTGACCTACGCGCGTCCTGGAAACATTCTGCTACCATGTTCTTGTAAGTCGTGCTAAATACCGTGCAAATAGTGGTAACCAAACGCTACTCGAAAGCGATGATTCTTTGTACTTGCAGCGTCTGCGAGCATTTCCTGTTATTTTGGTAGAGGTGGAGATTGAAAATCTTGGTAGTATGGAGTAACTAGGTCTAATGGTGAGGCACCTCTTGCACATATCAGAGCAAACGTACGAGGCCTGCGATAAAGCGCATGTTCCTACCGTACGTTGTTACTTAGACCCTTCTGTTCGCGCCGTAAATACAGATATTCAAAACAAGCAACGCGAGCGTTTTCTGGGCTTGCATATCAGCAGCGGATTTTCTCGTCTTCATTTTAGTTGCGTCAGGTTTCAGTTCTGGAATAAATACATTTCTACTGCTTCGCTTCGACGCGTGCTTCCCCGCCTGGTCTTCAGCCAACAAGCACTTAGATCTGGTGATCATCTTGTGAGTTCACCATAGACCAGCCGGCCATATTTTGTGTTATGCGAAGGGACATAAGAGGAAAACCAAACACGGCTGTAATAAAGGAACTGGGTCCGATATGCGACAGAGTAAAAACAATAACAGCATTAGCCATAAAGAGAGGACATTAAATAACTAGGTATGAATAAAAAATTTGCATGAGTATAAATACCGTTCTCATATTCTTTATAAGCTTTCATAAAACGTTAAAGGACTCCGCTGCCTTCTTAGATGATACTATACGGTACGCCTTTTGGCGCATCATCTGATGGTGATGTGAGTTTTTAGGTTATTTCACTCATCGGCAACTGATGCGTCTCTTTAGGTTCTTTGACTCGTCATCTGCTGCTATTGCGAGAGTTTAGGTTACTTCTCCTACGCAGTATATCCGCACTTGCAACACAAACGCTGCTCCACACTAGCACTAGCATACGGCTACGTTTGCACCACATCTATTCAGAAACGAACGACACCACTCCGACCCAGTCAGGCCGCCTACGCGCGCGCCTTCTGCCGCGCCAGCGCCGTGGATGGGAAAGGGAGGTTTCAGTGGGTGCCGAAAGATAGCGCTACGAATGCATCCCAAGCACGGCGAAAATTTACCGGAAACGCATGCACATAGTTACTGATGTACGCCTCAGCACAGATCTCGAAGATGTTTGCGTCCCTCATAGCCTGAGTAACTTTGCGTCGTTAAACCCCCATAAATCATAAGCCAAAGATGCTTTTCTCAGAAACCAGTGCATTCACTAGACGCACTTTTATTCATGTCCGAACGTTGAGCCATAAGTCGGACTTGAAGCCTGTCAGTGTGGGTGTACTTCCATGCAATAATGAAAAAAAAAAAAAACGAGCCGTCGTGGCGGAGTGGAACCATGCCCGTCTCGAACGCCAAAGGCCCCGGTTCAATTGCCAGCCTAGACACCGGATTTTTATTCATTCAGTGTGCGTGCCCTCTGATTTTTACGCAGGCCCTGAATGTTTCCGACGCGCCGTGCCGACAATACTACTACTACGACGCCGACGGCTTTTAGGCCGAACGAGCAGTATCATCATCATCATCAGCCTTACTGGCAAGTTGGCCACGTAGGTCATGTGACCTTGCAGCTCCATTGTAACGTGCCCCTCGAATAGTGAGCTAGCTGCCCACCATGCTAGGTGACCATTAAAGTAATGATTGGTCGCTGGGGAAGAGCTACATGGGCCACACAAAGCACCCCGCTATAAGCGCCTGCCATCCCAGGGCAGTGGCGCATCGCTTAACCGCTGCACCACTGTGTCAGGAAGGGTATGAGGAAACCCAAGGATCTATGAATGTATAAAATAAAGAATCACCTTCTGCATATATGGCAATTACCCCAATACGCTATCGCGTCATGCCCTTAAGGCGGAGCTTAAGTGTCCCCTCTTTAGAGTTCAGCCATAGCTTTCTATATTTAGTACTTCTTTCTGAATTCAATACACATTCTATGCTGCAAAAATGAGGGGCTCAATGGAGTTGGAGGAGGTTGACCGGTGTCCGGTTCTTCGTCAAAGTCGGGTGGTCGTGATGCACGCACTAGAACAGAACGACCAAGACCTTCCGCTTCAGAGAAGTATTGCAGACAAGCTCGTCACAGCCAGAGAGCGCCAGTGGTCGTACGTCTATAGGCGCATCGATCGATTAGTGCATCCTGTCAGTTTGAAGCCCGCCCAAGGACTGTAGTAGCCAGAGAGCGTCATGAGGCCCGACGTCCAAAGCCGGATCGATCCACTAGTGCATCATGCCAGGTCGGTGCCCGCCTAGGTGACAAGTACATATAAACAGCGCTAAACAGGACCGGATAGAGGAGTAGGGGATAGATAGGAGATAGATAGGATAGATAGGAGTAGAGGATAGAGGAGTTACTCCTCTATCTGGTCCTGTTGTTTAGCGCTGTTTATATGTACTTGTCCCCATGGAACACCAACTCGCCCAATCTGCCGTTCTACCCGCCTATGGACTGCAGTGCTCTCCTAGACCGCGTGAAAGGGAGGATAACGCCACAGGAGCTGTTCGGCCATGCCTCTGGCCGGGCATTATGTACACGTACTGGTTACTAAATATTGGCAACTGTCACACGAGCTACATAAATTAGATTGGGCAAATTAAAAATAAAGAAAAATAATGTTGCCCAGCCCGCACCGCCTAAGGCACAGCGGGCAGCAACGGGCACAACAGGCAGAAACGTATAGAATACAATGCGAGGTCAGCATGGCTTGTGCATGGAACCGTCCCGTATACTGGTTGCCGGGACAAAGGCTTTCAGGCGCGGCTGTTGTGTCCTCCGTTTTCATTTGTGTGCAGAAACCCAGAAGGTTGACTAGAGGTCCACCATCGAAAATTCAGGGGGGCACTTTGTTGACCTAAACTGCGATGAGGCGAAAGCCTTAAGCGTAATGTTGCTGCTCGTGTCACTGTTGTGTGGTTAAGATGTTAAGCTTCGCCTCCAAGAGCGGAACGCGACAGCGTCTTGCAACGCTGCCACGGAGTCCATGCATAGAACGCCATCGCCCGTTCGGTTCTACGCCCTGCTCGTCGGTAAATTGGTTTTTGAGGAAAAGAAATGTATCTTTCTCTCATATCTCGGTGGACACCTAAACCTCGCCGTAACGGGAAGGGAGGAAGATGGGAGTGAACGATGACATCGTATTCACTAGACGCGCCTTTGTTCATTCCAAACCATCGAGCTGGCATGGCGGAGTGGTAGCGTGCTCATCTCACACTCCGGAGACCGGGACTCGATCCCCGAGCTCGACCAATTTTCTACTCGGTTTTATTTATCTGTCTGGTCATACTAGAAAGGTTAATTAGGCTAAATTGTTAATTAAGTAATCATCTCTACTCAGTCCCACTTACTTGGAGCATCACTATACGATCCCTTTAAGTGGTTGCATTGGTTACTAGCCAAAGTTCAATTTTGCGCCGTTTGAAATTCGCGCACTCTGACGTCAGGACCGTTTCGACCAACTGAAAAGCGTGACATTTTTGTCGACAACCGCTGCTTACAAGGATGAGGAAAGGCTTCCGCCTTAACACCCCAGAAGAAGAGGGATGCCTATAGGGACACCAGGCGGGCCGCGTCGAAGGCAAACGCACCTCCAGAACTACTAACCGAGTCGGACACTGTCATTCCTCCCGCCTTGAAACCAGCCGGCTCATGAACGCCTCAGGGCTTGCAACGACGGCTAACATACCCACAATGAAGAGCTGAAAGAATTTTTTTTGACGAGGAAACGGTGGAAGAGACTGCGTCAGTCCTGAAATTCGTAGACAACGCTGGAGAGACTTTGGCGCTACTCCACTACAACTGTTGGGAATTGGCACCCCACCGCTGCCACCGCTGTTGGGACGCGACATCCCACCCTAGTCACCACTGTTGCGCCTTGGGCGTCTCAGCCTGCTGCCTCTATTGAGCAGAGCTGAGCGAAGAACGGTCGATGCGACGGTTAGTGAACTGACGTTTATATACAGTATTTACATGGCTTTTTACAAGATGTGTACAAGGGCCGTGAGCACAACGGGTTAGGACGAGGCCCTGCGGAGAGCGTCTCTCTGGCACGATGGCGCGTCTGCTCCAGGTTCTTCAGTCCCACATTACGCTTGCGCATATCCCTAGCCGTTATGCCAACGCTGCTTCCCAGGTGACTACAGTAGATTTCGCGCCATCCAAATACTTGACTGCTGCGCGACCGGGCCGCGTTACATTCCCCATGATACATCGTTATCCCTTTTTGAGGTATCACTCTGTTGTCATAACCATTCACTCGCACACAACATACCGCTGCCTTACGTTGCCGTTAATTAGACTTAAATCCTGATCGCTCCGTCGCTTTGTCGCTTGCTGGCAGGAAATGCATGCCGAGATATCGAAATAAGCGATTCTGAAAGACTCACTCGATGCTTATTGGTCGAGGACGACCTGCACAGGTTCGGTCGACAAAGCTATCGGCATAAAAGGCACCTAGTAAGCCTGTACACAAAATAAATGACTCAGGCAAGCGGAGAAAAATGCTGGCAAGCTACGTAGTGACGTCGCTCCCTAGATGCGGCCCGACTTTCCCCGACCAGGCTTCTTTCATCAGCAAAACCACTTCGCCGGCCTTCCTATGTCTAGGGGGCAATGCACTGACACGAGGTACACACTGATGCACAATTTGGAGAATTTTCCTTCTGTACGCAATTTGACAGGCAAGACTTCGCAAAAAAATGTGTATTTGAGATCTGTGATGTTTTAAGAAAAAAATTGTTTCACTTTTTCTAAACAGTGAGGCAGGTTTGACATGACTGCGGGGAAAGGCACCTGCAATAAGAATTTTTGTCTCGGATTGAGGGAATTTCCGGTGGTGGCGTGGAACATCACAGGACGCAGTCGCGCAGGCAGTGCCCGGAGCTCTTGGCCAGCGCAACGACAGCATAACGACAACAGCTTATTGAAGAGAGCCGTGGCAGACGCACAGCCACAGCAGCAACAACCGAAAAAACGGTGGAATTAACAGGCCGCATATTTTCTCTGTCGGCACTGCTCTGAAAAGCGAAACTGCACACGTCGGTACAGAGAAAATGCCGCTGTCAGCGCCGCCCAACGTCACGCTGATCGACGCTGGGACCAGACCAAGCGTTGTCGCTACTTGGAAGCCTCCTCTGCTCAAGAAACGCATAGCCGCAGCGAGTGGGTTAGTTTAAGGTCGTAGATGTGCGCGGACCCGGTACGGTAGCTGTGGAGCAGAACAGTAAGCGCAAGAAGGCTTTGGATCGCGTTGGGGGTACTCGCAAGACTGCATAGTAGCTAAGTAAAAAGTTGTTATACGTAGCGTATCCGCGATGTTAAAAAAGCATTATATATGGAAAAGTAAGAGTATCTTTATTTATCTATTTGGAGGTATTATCAGCCCAAATAGGGCTACGATGGCAGTAGTTCCATATAACCTATTCCAAGAAAGGAAAGAGAACAAAACATTGTGGACGCAACTGCCATCTTGTGGATTGCTTATCACCGGCCGTGCTAATGCAAACACACATATTCCAGGGCCTCTTCATCAAGCGGATGCCAACCCAACCGTACAACCTCACTAATCCGCTTCCAGCAACGTGAAACAACCACACAGCTTGGGAGTACCCCAAACCTACACCAAAGCAAATTCCCATCCCAACCTCACACCTACTTTCTGGGAAGCTGAACAGACAAGGAACGCAGCAATAACATCGACGGCTGATCAAGTGAGCCTCCAGGAGCAAACGGGACCCTCCAGTGAGGATTCCACTCAGGGGGAAAGCCCGCGACACTTCGTATTTCATCATCATCATCATCATCATCCTGACTACACCCACTGCAGGGCAAAGGCCTCTCACATTTCTTTCCATTTAACCCTGTCTTCTGCCAGTTGCGGCCACTGTATCCCCGCGAACTTCTTAATCTCATCCGGCCATCTAACTTTCTGCCGTCCCTTGCTACGTTTGCCTTTCCTTGAAGTCCACTCCGTTACCCTTAAGGACCAGCGGTTATCTTGCCTTCGCATTACATGCCCTGCCCAAGCCCATTTCTTTCTCTTCATTTCAACTAGGATGTCATTACCCTCGTTTGTTCCCTCACCCACTCCGCCCTCTTTCGATCTTCGTATTTACTAATAGTTTTTCCTGCGACTACACGTATTCCCGTAGCAAAGGAGCAGTGCAGCCCGACCGCTTCTCACGTGCCGGTAGTCACGTAGTCTTTGAGGCTTAAAACGGCCACGCGGGGTGCTTATACAGAGTGTCCCAGCTAATTTGGACCAAGATTTAAAAAAAAAATACACGTTCTTCAGAACTGATATTACGTGGATATTGTTAGGGTTTATCTAAAATTACTGACCAGTTTTTTGCTCGACCTACTTGAATAATTAGTCGAGATAAATTAATTAACTTTTTTAAAATAGCGTGAAAAGTTCAGGGTCAATAGGAAAGTTATGGAGCTCCACAAATATTGCCCAACTCAGGAACTTCCGACGAGATAGACTTAGCGAGGCCGTTTTTGTTAGGTAAAAATGAAATCCCGCGGAGTTTAAAAGTACCACGTGACAGCTCTCTCCATGCGCCCGAATGCAGCGCAATTACAGCGTCCCCATTTGTGATTTGTGAAAAACATCATTCGCTACGCGCCTTTCGTGCTGCCCCACGACAGCGCTTAACGTTACGCTTGGTTCCAAGATAAGCGCCAGTGGGTTTAGGCGGGAGTTGAAAGAAAGCACGGCTCCCGTTCCTGCGGCGATAATTGTGCTCTTCCGCGACATCGTCGAGCGGCTGCTGACGAAGCGCTTTTTCGGAGCGCCGTCGCCTGCCGCTACGGGTGATGTCAGAGCCAAGCAAAGGTTGAATCCCTTTCTCTTCAGCGAATAGAAGGCATATGGTGCGGGCAATGTTTTTACAAAGCACGGATGAGGGCGCTGCAATTGCGGCGCATTTGGACGCTCGAGACCCGCTGTCACGTAGTATTTTTTAAACTCCGCGGGCTTTCGTTTTTCTGTCTGGTTGGAAGTGACTGGGTTGGACAATATTTGAGGAGCTCCACAACCTTCGTGTTTGCGCCTGAACGTTTCAAGTTATATTTAAAAAGCTAATTAATTTATCTCGATTTCTTATTCAAGTAAGTCGAGCAAAAATGGTACTGTAACTGTAAATAAACACCAACAACACTGACGCAATTTCAGTTCTGAAGAACGCTTAGGTTTTTAAGAAATCTTGATCTAAGTTAGCTGGGAAACCCTGTATAACGCTGAGCGCAGGAACACTTTTCAAGCTCTCCCTTCAGTGTCGACTTTGCTCATGGCATATTTAACTGCGAAGCTGCATATATTTGCAGTGCCACGTCAGAGTGCTCCATAAAAATATGCGAATTAGCTGCGTCCAGCTCCTTCTCAATGGCTCCCTTGAGCTTGGCGCATGATGGCCTTAGTAGCCCATGTGACATAAAGCACAACACAACCCTTCTCCTTGGCAAATGGGGAACCGTCATATCGGCCACAGTGAGCACCCGAGATTGGGTTTACTTTTGAGAGGGAGAAGAAGGGTTGGGATGGCAAAACAGAGCCGTCCGTGACAAAGAATGTGAAGCGACTAGGTTACGCTGTCAAACCGAACATCATCGCCTGAAGAACAAACCATACAACCAGCCGTACATAGAGAGGAAAAAGGAAGCGTCTCTTCAAGCAGAGTAATAGTCCGAGCATGGGCGGCTAATGGAGCCGCCGCCTGCTAAACGGCCGCCAACGGGTGAGTAGCATGCTCTCAAAGTCTAACATCGAAACAAATGCCATCGCGGAACAGCTTCTCTCTTCACTGTTTCTATTAATTTCCAGCTAAGCTGCTGAACGGGTTTTTAGATGTAGTGAGCAACATTGGGTCTATGTGCAGCTATTTCATGCATCGGATGGCTGCAAACATGTCGTTTTTGATTCATACGCCGCCGTAATTCTAACGAATTTTGCACTGGAGCAGTATTTCCGTAAAACGCTACAAATCTTCGCGAACTAGGTACCGATCACATTTTGTGTGAAAGTAATATAAGGATTAGAATTTTGTACATTTAGCCTCACGAAAGCTGTTATCCGTCAACGTGCGACAAAGGTGACCGTAACGACTTGTCGCATATTATTGATCCAGCTCCGCAATGAGAAAGGTCTCACTGCAGACTACTGTTTTCGGGTTTATTGCAAAGGCGAGCCTGCGGACACAACAGAATGAAAAGAAAAACGTACGGCAACTTTAATATCCACAGCATCACCAATGTCGTTAATTAAAGTGTGTGGTTTATAAAGCCAGTTTGTCATGTGCACCCAAAAACCATTTCCTCCTAGTTCTTTAATACCTTTAAAATTCTTGAAGTTCCTTTGCATCTTATAGGTTTAATTTGATGCCCCAATTCACTGAAAAAAACATACTTGCAATTAAATATAACTGGCGCGAAGATAAAATGTACGCGATTTTGAAAGGGCTGTCTTTTATATCCTGTCATTTAAAACGTATGAGATGTGCAAAGCATTATTTCTGTGCTCCAGGAATCTTTCTCTCGGCCACGTCTTTTTATGCATCATCTCCGTTTTGATTCGTATTCCCTTTCCGTAATTGCAGCTATCAGGACGCTGTTCAGGGCAAGGGTGTACTCTTCAGTTATGCATAGGCTGAAGACAACGATAATATTAACCTTTGCTATTGCTTATAGAGCCCGCCGAAATAGCTTCTGCAGCAAAATTTTCAGCATCCAACTTCACTGACCGCTGTCGTGGTCTTTCGCCTCACAAAAAAAGAATGTCAGTTGTTGGAGTTTGTAATCGACTGTACTGCGTCTAGCATGAACGTGAAGTTTTACGAATCCTGAGCGTCTATGGGAGCTGGTAGAAAGCCTAGCTCTTTCTAGGCATTGCAAAGTGTTAGTCAGAGCCAACCGCCTAGCCAGTACCTTGTAGCAGACACATGCAAAACAACGGCAAACAGAAACGGTTCTCTAGCCAGCTGAAGAAGACCGATGTAACGAAACCGGGCAATATGAAAGGAGCCCGGGCGCCGTGAACCGAAGCATGTCCACCCAGCTGTCATATGATCTCGATCAGCGGCAAAGATTCCTGCGGTTACCAGCGGCCGCGCGTGGCATTCTGCGCATTTAGAAATTCACCCTCCAGAACTCTCGAAAGCTGCGCCGGGTGTCGGCGTCGAGTCGGCTGCAAATGCCTTGAACTTTCGTCTCTTCTGACAAGCTGCGGCGAATGAAGAATAAGCGGGCGCATGCCAAGCCATGGTTGTGTTCGTGCGTGCGCAGTTTTCTACCAGCACATGCACCGCTAAACACAGAGGTGAAGCACGAGGAATGCCTTCCCATTTCTCACTTCTTTGATTTGCATTTCGTTCGGCAGTAGGAGCATAAGTGATTTTCTTGCACCGCTGCAGCTGGAAGACGGAATCTGCCAATGCGAAAGGAAAGGCGATAAGTTAACTGCGCATGGTCTTTTGCAATGCACGGACGCTGTCTAATAAAAGATATGTTCCCTTATTTGTAGAAGAAAAGGATATATAGTTTCTATTTTCTGTTTTCCGAAGCATTGCAAAACTTCTTCGTGCAGTCTGCTGAACTTAAAGATAAAAAGGTCACTGTAAGTGAAGATTATTCTTTGCAGACACGTGTCGCTAGAAAGACGCTTGTGCAGTTCGCGAAGGATGCTGACTTTAAGTATAAGCTGAGGTACAACAAACTGTATTGTAACAAATGCTACGGCTATGACCCTATTCACGATAGCGTTTTCGAGCTAGCTGGCCCACCGCGATCTTTAGTGGCCCCTTGTCGCGCTGCTTCTGGCTCGCCACGCGCTTCGCCATAGAGGTGCGGGAGGGGCAGTGGACGGGCGACTGGAGATAAGACAGCGCTTTCAATTCTTTTCACAAACATAAGAAGCATAATACCAAAGCGGGAAAATCTAAACTCCGTCATCGACTCATGTGATGCCGATGTTGTATTGCTGACAGAAACATGGCTCTCTGCAAAGATAGAGAGCAAGGAACTGTTTGATTGCAAGAAGCACTACAATGTTTATCGTTCTGATAGAGGACACAGAAGTAGAGGAGGTGTTTTAATAGCCATCGCCGATAATATTGTGTCTTCACCGATTAGTCTTTCTAGCACTTTAGAGTTGGTTTGGGTTGAACTTCGTGTTCATTTCAGGAAACTGATTCTGGGCATATGCTACCGTCCCCCGTCTTCGTGTGCAACTTTCGTTGAAGATTTGCATGATGCTCTTAACATGATCTCAGTACGTTATCCGGGCGCGGCAATCCTTCTTGCTGGTGACTTCAATTATCCCAGTATCGTGTGGGCTAATACGTCGCCGTATCCTCGCCCCTTTTCTACCGAATGCAATAACTTTTTGCGAACCTGTTTGGACTTTAACCTTTCGCAGCTAGTTACTAAGCCAACTCGTATCACGCCATCATCTTCCAATGTTTTAGACCTTGTGCTAACCAACGCGCCGAATCTTATCCCTTCAATCTCGTACTTACCTGGTCTTAGTGATCACACCTTGCTTCATTTCGTTGTAAAAATTAATATTCCTAATCGCCGGAACATCTTCAAGTCAATTAGAGATTACAAGCGGGTGGACTATGATGCTATAAATCGTGAATTAGCTCTTTTCTTAAACAGTTATTTACCAGATTTTCCACAGCGTTCTGTCCACACTAACTGGGAAATGTTTAAGGACACTGTTGAACGTCTCACTAATACATTGGTGCCGCTAAGAATTTTGCGGTGTAATAGCTAATCACCGTGGTTTAACAACGTTCTAAAAAGACTATACAATAAGAAAAAACGTTTGTTTCGCTCGGCGAAATCGTCGAATTCGCAACAACGATGGGACTGTTACCTTTCTGCGGCCGCTGAGTACAAATTAGCTCTGAAAAATGCTAAGGACACCTTCTTTAACAGTACTTTGCCTGCCTTGCTGATTAATAACCCTAGACAGTTTTGGAACACTGTGAACAAGAAAGATAGTTCGTCAATACTACTTACATCTTCTGACGGCGTTGCATTTTCACCTCATGAATGCGCTAGTGTTCTTAACAGTGTTTTTGTTGCTGCTTTTTCTGGCAATGTTTCCCTTACCAATCAGGAGCGCCCGGTCTTGGATGCTTTTCCCATGGATCCAATTCTTTTTGACACAACTGGCATCCTGAGGATAATTGAAAACCTTAAGATTTCTTCCTCCTGTGGCGTCGATAACATTAATTCGAAATTTCTGGTTAACACAAAGATGTACAGTTCCATGATCCTCACCAAATTGTTTGACCAGTCTCTGGAAACAGGCTGTATTCCCAATGACTGGAAGGTTGGGAGGGTGATTCCGCTGCATAAGTCTGGCGATAAACACTGCCCTGATAACTTTCGCCCTGTGTCGCTCACAAGCATTCCATGTAAAATCATGGAACATGTCATCTACTCTCATCTTGTCAACTTTTTAGAATCCAATTGCTTTTTCACTAATGCCCAACACGGATTCCGTAAATCATTTTCATGCGAAACGCAACTCATATGTTTCACAAATGACCTCCATTGCATTCTGGATCGTGGGTCCCATGCTGATTCTATATTTATGGATTTTTCTAAAGCATTTGACAAGGTTTCACATGGGCTTCTTTTTCTTAAACTAAACAGCCTTAACATTGATTCCACATTGCTTGCATGGTTGCATTGTTTTCTTTCAAACCGAAGTAAGTTCGTAACAGCAAATAACGTCAATTCAGATTCCTCTCCTGTTTGCTCTGGCGTGCCTCAGGGGTCCGTTCTTGGGCTCCTCATCTTTCTCATTTATATAAACGACTTACCAACTAATATATCGTCTTCCATTAGTCTTTTTGCCGATGACTGTGTTATTTACCGCGAAATTAATGATGATAATGATGTATGTGTTCTTCAGTCAGATATTAACAAGGTACTGGATTGGTGTAACCTGTGGAATATGAAGCTAAACATTACTAAATGCAAGCATTTGCCCATTTCTCGTCTATCTAATACACCCTCTACCTACTGCATTAATGGCATCACTCTTGAAACTGTGCCGGCTTATAAATATCTAGGTGTTCACGTCTCTTCTAACCTGTCTTGGAAAACTCATATTGACTACATTACAAATAACGCCAATCGCATGCTTGGATACCTTCGCAGAAATTTTTCATGTGCACCGAATTCATTAAAACTATTACTTTACAAAACATTGGTCCGCTCTAAATTGGAATACGCTTCATCGGTGTGGAACCCTGGGGTCGAATCTTTCATTTCTGACTTAGAATCAATTCAAAACCGCGGTTGTCGCTTCATACTTTCCAACTATCATCGTACTAGTAGTGTAACTGCCATGAAAACTAACCTTTCCCTACAGCTTCTTTCCCATCGCAGGTCAATAGCTTCATTATGTACTTTTCACAAAATTTATCATAATCCTTATCTTAAAGAGAAGTTACTAAGAAGACCACCCTATATTTCCGCACGCATTGATCACCGTCACAAAGTTTGGATCCCTCCTTGTCGTACAAGATGTTTTCACGATTCATTCATACCCAGAACTTGTGTGAGCTGGAATCACCTTCCCCACAATATTGCTATGAGTACTGATACTGCTGCATTTCGTAACGCTGTTATTAATTTTATATAAGTGTGTCTATAACTTTGTTAATTTATTAGCTGCTGTTTTCTTTTGTGTTTTGTTTTCTGTAATGCTGCCTTTTGTTAATTCTGTTATTGATTTTATACCAGTGTGTGCTGTAACTATATTCAATTTTTCTAGCTGCTGTTTAGTTTTTTGTAGTTGCTTGTTATTCCCACTCCCCTCTGTAACGCCTAACGGCCCTGAGGGTAAATAAATAAATAAATAAATAAAAGCGCCGGAACCAGTTGCTCCTTCGATATTTCGCGACGTTTGTCGACTGCTCAGCAGCGATTTATATTTGCTGCATTACAGAAAGCCGTTTGTTATGGCTCAAAAAAAGTGCTAGGATAAGTAGCCTCGGGAGAGTAGAATAGGCCTCACTATTTCTTTTTATAGGCCTCACTAAAGTTTGTCTTTGACGCCATTGTGCAGGAACTTCGCGGTGCAACCAGCTATGCGATCATTTCCACCTTTCTAAGAAATAATTTTCTTCTTAAAACCGCTTGTTAAGAGGCAAGCACAAAGCCTTTCAACACAGCAGAGATTAATAGCGAATAACCGGATTTATTGTTATTCCGTATAGCAAAACAAGAGCGAAAATGACGTCAAAAAATAGAAAATAGTGTGTGTGTTTGGATTCGTATACTATTGAACGAGTGTTGTTGTTCCTGAACCCTCATTCCGCTGGCCTGTCGGGGAATCAGAGCTGTGCGCCCGCCGTCGCGCAAAGCAGGCACGGACTCGCCGCCATGGCACGGCGTCATCCTGGCTGGCCGGCGCAGACCCTTCCTCCTCCTCCTCCTCACTAGCGTCGGATCGAGCCAATCCGAGCGGTGGCCTCTGGCGTGACCTTATTGGAGCAGAGGAACGCCTGGTGCAGAGGAACGCAACGGTCACCGGCGGCTATAAGAAGAAAGCAGCACTGAGACGCAGTAGCAGACGGGCAGCAGACGCGCCATCGTGCCAGAGACGCTCTCCGCAGGGCCTCGTCCAAGCCCGTTGTGCTCATGGCCCTTGTACATATCTTGTAAAAAGCCTTGTAAATATTGTATATAAACGTCAGTTCACTCACCGTCGCATCGACCGTTCTTCGCTCAGCTCTGCTCAATAGAGGCAGCAGGCTGAGACGCTCAAGTCCCAACAGTGGTGACTAGGGTGGGATGTCGCGTCCCAACAGTGGTGGCAGCGGTGGGATGCCCCCCCAAAAAAGTTGAGACGCACCAATCGTAACAGTGGATGGCAGCTGCGGGATCGACCGGCGTCAGCTACCTCGGCGCTTTGAGTGCCTGATGTTTTACCCTCAATTCGCCAGACTGCTCTAGCACACGTGATTGTAGTCTAGAGTAGGGCTGGGTGTTGCACTGGAGAGAGCTTTGCTGTTTCGAGCCAAGTCGGAGCGCTTTGAAACGAAAGCGGGTGCTGAGGGTATTAACAAGGCTTTGGTGTAAAGAATTGCTTGCGCGTTTCACACTAGTAGTGCTGTAGGAGTGAACGGCAAGGGAATTGTAAGCAAAGGGCGAACAGCAAGAGGCTATTATGTGCGATGGAGAACCTTAAAGTAAAGGAACTCAGCGAAATTTGCGAGGAGGCAAAGGAACGCCGTGAGCGCGAGGAGGCGAAAGAACGCCGTGAGCGCGAGGCCAAAGGACGCGTGGAACGCGAGGCCAAGGGACGCTTTGTTCGCGAGGGCAAAAAAAGCTGTTGGCGCGAAGAGGCAGAAAAACGGAAGCAGCTTGAGATAAAACGGCATGCTCGCGTTAGGAAACTTATGGACCTAGAGCTTGAAGCGCATCGGATAAGTTGCGAGAGAATTGAAGCATTGTCCTTTCTCCATGAGTCCAACGGCCGGCAGCCGAGAGACAGGCCACGGCCCTTCGTGATCGCCGAAGATATGGCGAAGTATTTGGCGGAGTTTAAGCGCTTCTGCGAGAGAAAGCGCGTTGAGCGGAATAGTTGGGCACAAGAGTTGGTAGCCCTTCTTTCCAGCGAAGCGTATGAAGTTATCAAGCGCCTGTTGGACGGCGGCTTGGCAGACTACGATGGGCTGAAAGGCTTCTTACTGCCGAGATATGACGTGTCACCGGCGGATCTTCGCCAAAGATACCAGCGAGAGGAAAATAGTACCAAATCGTTTTACGATTTTCCCTACCAGCTAGAAGCCGACAGTTTGGAATGGCTGGAAAATGTGGAAGGTTCGGACGATCGTGACACAGAGGTGGAGTGCATAGCTGTGGAGCAGTCCTGCCAGTGCGGCACAGAGGAATGTAGTCCGTGCGTGGCAGATTTAACTGCTTCTGTAACAGTGGAAGATGCTCCGCTTTTGCGAACTGAGGAAACCTCTGTATCTTCGGATAAGGCAGCCACTGCATCGGACGATGCAGTTACAGACGTCTCGCCCATTGAGATTGGAGCGGAGTTGAAGGAAATTGGATCTCCTAGCGTTTCAAAAGCAGGAGCAGTTGCAGGGAATGGCAGAGAGGATGTTCGACTCAACATTAATGAAAAGGCCAGTGCCAGTTCTAGCGAAGTCAAAGAGGGTGAAACACTGTGCTGTGCATCGCGTTCGGCAGAAGCGCAGGCCAGTGCCAGTTCTAGCGAAGTCAAAGAGGATGAAACACTGTGCTGTGCATCGCGTTCGGCAGAAACGCAGGCCAGTGCCAGTTCTAGCGAAGTCAAACAGGATGATACACTGTGTTGTGCATTGCGTTCAGCAGAAACGCAGAAACCTGACACTTTCGGTCAACGGATTCGGGCGCATGTACAGTTTGCGGACGCTAAGTTGGACGCTAGTGTTTACGGCGATCGATGCAAAACAAGTCTCGTGCTTTCGCAGCGCTGTGAGCTCAGTCACATTCCAGAAAGCAGCAGCAGTAGCGAAAACGCCGCAACGGAGTGCAAGGCAGACCGTCATCTGCAATCGGCTGGAACGAGTCAGGAGCATGACGAGAGCTGCGTGCCAGCACTCATGTCGGGAGAGAACGCTGGTTCGTCTGCGCCTGAAGTAGCTAAGGTGCTGGACGGCAGTGGATTTCAGAACGATCCAGACGACATGGGGGTTGTAGACGTGATTCGACACGAGAAAGATGAGAACGGATGTTCACTCAGGGACGCTCAGGAGGAAGAGCGCAGGTTTGAAGAATTTAGTAAAGGCGCCAAAGACAGACATGAGCCAGGTAGCGCACGTGGATCCGCTGAAACCAGTGTGAGATTATCAGAGAGCAGCAACCTATAGGCGACAGAAGCAGCATGCGCTTCCACAGGAGAAAATTAAGGGAAATCTCAAGATAGAAAGCTGCAACCTGAAGGAAAGGAACCGCCAGTTAAGGAAGGTGGGCTACCACCACAAGGTGGTGGACGAACAGGAGAAACAGTGGTGCGGCCGAAAGGAGAGGAAAGGCAAGCACAAGAAAGAGAGCTGCCACCGAAATATGAAAGGCAGGCATGAGAAAGAGTGGTGCCTCCGAAAAGAGAGAAAGGGCACGCGCGCAGAAACGCGTTGCCACCATCGGAAGCACCAGCGTCAGCGGCAACGTGACTGCTGCAAAGTCCGTCACTTTGTCAACCCCGAAACAAGCGTTAAAATTGGAGCTAAAGAAACATGCGAGGGCACAGGCTGTTATGCAGGCTGTCATTTTCCGCTGCAGTTACGGGAGAAACCACGGTCCCACAGAACACGGCACGCGCGCGCAGTGAAAACGCGTGTGTGGCACATGAAGCGAAAGATTGTATGGGGCCGTAGTGAGAAAGGTAACAAATTAACTGGCCAGAAGGAAGCGTCTAAGCGCTCTGCCAAGCATAGTTATCGCGATGGACAGCCGCGACTTGACACGACGCCATTTTGTGTGCGGAAAATCAAAAGGCCGGGTAGATGCGGACCTCGCATCGAGCCGAAAGGACGGGTGCGCGAGAAATTGAAGATTCGTGAAAAGTCTCGCTTGCCGTCACGAAAAAAGAAAAAAATGGTCCCACCGGAGGCGTTGCGCACTCGGAATTGAACGCCGCGACTGGCGTGAGAAGCGTAAGGAAAGAGACAAGTTGTCAGTGAGGGAAAATACCTCGTTCCTGTCTTCTTCTTCCCGTAGAAACTGGAAGGACAAGTACGGAGAGAGAGGAAAGCGCAGCTACAGCGAAAGAGGCAGGGAAGGGACATTAGCTTACACGGTAGTGAGTATTGTCTGACGTCCGTTAGAAGCGAGTTAAACGCTGACGTAGACGCACTAAGCCGTTGCGTTCTGAGCAAGGCTGCCTTCGACTTCCTCGTAACTTACATTTAGTCACTTTCCGAACAGCGGTCATGTTCGCTCTTAGATCGGGGAAAAATTGATATCCTCATTGGTGACCTCAGCCGATGGTTATCCTGCCCAAGTGATCTCAAGAGAGCCAAATTTATTGTCGATTCATTTATTTCGTGTGTTACATGCGTTTGGCACTTTGAGTTAATTACTTTAGAGTTCTTGTGTCCCACATGTTTCTCTTGTTTAAGAGGGAACAAAGGGGGACATAAATATAGCCAGGCGAGTTTTGTGGCATTAAAGTCTGGCAGTTTGACGGGTGGCAGAGGGCACTTGCTCGTGTTGTGTGTTGCCTGTTGTCGGCCGATTCCTGGCAAGGTGCAGAATCATGCACGACCGGTGCCGAGCAACAAGTTCTTCCGGAGGACCGAGCGAAGCTGGTCCAGACACCTCGGCGACAAGGCGGAGGCACAGCGATCCTGTCCTGCGAGCGGGGCCTGTTCACGGAAAGGAGCATGGAGCCACCTGCGGCTGAACACCGGATGGGAATTGGGAGGAACCTGGTGTTCGAGCGCGCCCCACATCCGAGCCGCGCGGAAGCAGCTCGTCTTCGTGGCGCATTGTCTGGCGGCGGGGGTGCTGTTGTGCTTGAACCCTCATTCCGCTGGCCTGTCGGGGAACCAGAGCTGTGCGCCCGCCGTCGCGCAAAGCAGGCACGGACTCGCCGCCATGGCACGGCGTCATCCTGGCTGGCCGGCGCAGACCCTTCCTCCTCCTCCTCCTCACTAGCGTCGGATCGAGCCAATCCGAGCGGTGACCTTATTGGAGCAGAGGAATGCCTGGTGCAGAGGAACGGAACGGTCACCGGCGGCTATAAGAAGAGAGCTGCACTGAGACGCAGTAGCAGACGGGCAGCAGACGCGCCATCGTGCCAGAGAGACGCTCTCCGCAGGGCCTCGTCCTAGCCCGTTGTGCTCACAGCCCTTGTACATATCTTGTAAAAAGCCTTGTAAATATTCTATATAAACGTCAGTTCACTCACCGTCGCATCGACCGTTCTTCGCTCAGCTCTGCTCAATAGAGGCAGCAGGCTGAAACGCGCAAGTCCCAACAGTGGTGACTAGGGTGGGATGTCGCGTCCCAACAGTGGTGGCAGCGGTGGGATGCCCAAATCGTAACAGTGTGTAGAAATGCCAATATGTTCCTGTTAAAAAATGCGGTCCGTCTCGTTGGGTTCATATGTGAACATGAAATGTTTAGCAGGAAAGGCATAGCGTTTTCTTGGACGCTCATAGGTAACGGCAGCTGCAGTGGAGTTTTCGCCAGATCATACGGCTGGGTATATCAAGGCGCTCCTTGCCCACTTCGCTTCTTCCAGTTAGGCAATAATTAGTTGCGCCGGTGGTTGTGGTATTTACGTGCAGGCGGTGTTAGCCTTATGACCCTGTTTGCAGTGGCGTCTTGAGCGAAAGATCAGTTGACTGTTTGTTGCATTCAACCGTAGCTAGCGGTGTTACAGAACAACGTCCAGAACCATTCAAATCTCAAAGGCAATTCAGTTCAGCTTTGGCCGAGGGCTCTACTTTAACATGTAAACTGGCAAGTTGGCGGCCGATGCATACGAGCATCTGAAGATTCAGTGAAAGTTTACGCTGCCGTGTGATCTCAGATCACTCAAACATTTCGGTCAATCCGGGTAAAGTCAAAAGCAAAGATTTTACTAACGGTGCGAGTACAAAAACGCAAAATCCCAAAGGAATAGAAAAAATCGGTTCAATGGGTAAGTCAAATATGCCTCAACTTGATTGTCTTCGCTGAGTGTGATGTTAAACAGTAGTGTGTTCAAACCAGAAATTTTGAGAAGAAATTGCCTCTTGATGACATAATGTGCACAATTAGGTTTTAAAATTTTAAAGAAAGAAGTTCAAGCGCATATTTTCATTCATTTCTTGCCTGCACCTGGAAATATCACATGGTGTTGCTTGAGCGGAGTTTCGCGCAAGGCGCCGTGTAACCGAAGCCGACTGTCATTCAGTACAGCGACAGTTGCTAATCTTGACTACCGCTCATGTAATGGCAGCTGAAACTGCCCGTATAAGGGGGCTAGTACACTGGTCTCTAGGTAGTTACTCCGTTCGACTGATGTAATTTTAAAAACGCACTGCTACCAATATCCCATAAGTGTCCTCTAAAAGCTACGGGCGTGTTCATGCTACTGTTCGCTCCTCACATCGTGAGCACTCACGGTACTCGGTACAAAAGCCTGCGTCGCACGGAGTATAATAATCTGAATGTTACATAAAAAATCTCGCACGCTTGTCATCAAATCGTAGGCAAAATAAAAGGACGTGCTTCAGATAACACTCAAAAGCACAAACTGCGCACACGGTTGAGCTCGCACAATGAATTGTGGGCAGCCATTGCCTTGGCGCCCATACACAGGCGGCGTTGGTTTGCAGGCGATACAAAATAATTATTCCGAGTTATAATCCTGATACAACCCAAAGAATCTACAGAGGCGCCCAAAGTGACGAAAACTGTTGAGCTGAAACTTTAGCTGTTTTGCGAAGCTGTCCTCCTCTGGTACACCTAATGAAGTTTTAGATGACCAAGCTCAATAAAAAAACACGGTAGGCAGCAGTGTTAGCAGCGACTCCAAATGTAGGTGGCAGCGACTGGAATCGAACTCTTAATCCTTTGAGAAGTAGCTTACCGTACCGCGTCAGTGACCAGAGGCAAATTTTATCCACACGCGTCTCGAATTGCATACGCACGCATTCGACCTCGCTGCTTGCGCGTATTGAGAAACCGCCGCCATGAGTGGTTTTTCTTAGCGAAACAGCGCTCTGGGCTCCGTTAGTTTCCGTTCGTTCTTTCTGAGCAGCCGCGTTCAGCATGGAAACTACTTTTGCAAGTTGACTTACAAGCGCGGTCGCACGCTCTCCGGCGGCTTTAGCAAGCATTTCAAGTCAAGAATACTAAGATAAAACATGGCGAAGACGAGGGCTTCTAACACACAGCGTCATAGGCTGACGATTAGAAAACGCAGCTCGTTATGCTGCGGCTGAGCCCGTGTTGGCTAGTGCAGCGGCTAGCGAAGCTACTTTGTTTACGTCTGCACTAGCTGAAATCGTGCTCGAAGCTGAAACACGGTAAAGTGTTCACTGCACTACCATCAGGTGACCACAACGAATAAAGTGTGTTCCGGCGTAATATTGCGCACACTTTCCAACAGGCACCCAGCACGTGGCTATTGTCACCTTCTGGCTGCCATGGTTACTATAGGGAAGAGTACGGTGACAGGAAGCAAAGTGAACAGAGCAAAGTGACCGTCTCCACTTATAGAAAAGCGGAGGGAGTGGCAGGATATTGGTTCGAAACCGAGCGTTGAGCCGAATCATGTTGTCTTCCTACTCATTCTCTTACTTTGCCCGCATCTTCCGCTTTGGCCACAGACGACGCCTTTGCTGATTCCGTCGATGCCAGTCTTGCCACAACGCAACGCGCCCGACTTCATCACCTACTGAAACCAGTTTCGCTCTTCTTTCGACGTAGCACAAAACCGACTCAGCCGCACGTCTACTGTGACCCACGAGATCGACACCGGAGCCCACTTGCCGCTTCGTCAACGACCGTACTGCTTTTCGGCAGCTGAACGCCAGATTATCAACACTCAGGTGGACCACATGCTTCAGCGAGACGTCATTCAACCATTCAGTAGTCCGTGGGCCTCTCTTGTCATTCTAGTGAATAAAAAAGGTGGCACACTACGGTTTTGCATCGATTATCGGCGCCTTAACAAGATCACCCGCAAAGACTTTTATCCGCTGCCGCGAATCGTGCGAATCGATGACGCCCTTGACTGCCTCCAGGGCGCGGAATTCTTTTCATCTTAAGACCTTCGATCGGGGTATTGGCAGGTGCTGTGGCAGTGGCTGATCGTGTCAAAACGGCTTTTGTTACACCGGATGGCCTGTACGAATTTACCGTCATGCCTCTGTAATGCACCAGCGACTTTCGAGCGAATGATGAACTCCATTTTACGCGGCCTGAAGTGGACAACATGCCTGTACTACTTAGACGACATTGTCGTCTTCGCGCCTGATTGTGAGACGCACCTTCATCGCTTGGAGCACATGTTGACATGTTTAACTGCCGCGGGGCTCCAACATAATCTCAAAAAGTGTAGCTTTGGTTCCCGCCAACTAACAATTTTAGGTCACGTCGTCTTTATGGACGGCGTGCCTCCTGACCCAGCCAAGCTTCGTGCCCTCGCTGAGTTGCCTAAGCCGTCGACTCGAAAGGAGCTTCGCAGGTTTCTCAACCTGTGTTCTTACTTCCGACGTTTCGTCCGAAATTTTGCCTTTATCACCGCGCCATTTACGAACCTTCTTCGGGGCGCCAACGACCTGTCCGGTTGGTCACCTGACTGGGACGACGCCTTCATCATTTTACACGGGCTGGTAACAGCGCCTCCCAATTTACGACACTTCGAGCCTACTACTCCCACCGAAATTCACACCGATGCTAGCGGCGTTGGCCTAGGTGCTGTCCTTACGGAACGTAAGCCCGAATTTCCCGAGTATGTCGTTGCTTACGCGAGCCGTGCACTGACAAAACTGGAATGCAACTATTCAGTCACGGAGAAAGAATGCTTGGCCATTGTTTGGGCAATCGGAAGGTTTCGCCCTCACATTTATGGCTGCCCTTTCGACATCGTCACAGACCATCATTGCCTGTGCTGGCTGGCCTCTTTGAAACACCCTACAGGCCACCTCGCTCGCTGGGCCCAACGCCTACAAGACTACGACATCCGTGTCATCTATCGCCCCGGCCGAAAACATAACGACGCCGATGCTCTGTCCCGCTCTCCACGCTCTCCGCACTTTGTCCCGTTGTCTGCCACTCGCCAGTCGGTTGCGCTTCGCTGCCGTTTCCAACATATACCATGGGCAGGGAGCAACAAAAGGAACCCTCGATATCTTCGCTTGTATGTTTTCTCTCCAATTCCTCAGCGGCTCCAGTGCCTCGTGCCCTACGCCGCCAGGCTGCTCACTTCGCCGTTCGTGATGGTCTCCTGTACCGCCGCGACTGCATATCTACCGGCCGGAAGTGGCTGCTTGTCGTCCCTGCCCATTTACGGTCGACATATACTGCGCCCTGTTTCAAGATGACCCGCACTCTGCTCATGCTGGTGCCTTTAAAATCTGCACGCGACTCCGTCTCCGCTATTATTGGCGGGGTATGTTCACCTACGTCCGCAAATACGTCCGCTCATGCCCTGACTGTCAACGTCGCAAGCCGGCTTCTCACCACTCCGTCGGCCTGATGCAGCCTCTCCCTTGCCCTTCCCGTCCTTTTGACCGAGTTGGGATTGACTTCTAGGCCTTCCTTACACTGCTGCTGGCAACCACTGGGTTATTGTAGCCGTCGACGACCTCACGCATTAAGCCGAAACCACGGCTCTTCGGGCTGCTACGGAACTACACGTTGCCTCTTTCATCTTACATCACTTCATTCTTTGCCATGGAGCGCACCGGGAACTGCTGAGCGACCGTGGGCGCGTCTTTTTATCCGAGGTCATGGAATCTCTTCTCAAACAATGTAAGGTCACCCACCATACCGCCACGGCCTACCATACTCAGACTAACGGTTTGACGGAACGGTTTAACCGCCCGTTGGGCGATATGTTGTCGATGTACGTGTCTTCCGACAAATCCGACTTGGACAGGATCCGGCCGTTCATCATCTGCGCCTACAACACCGCCACGCAGAACACCACCGCTTCTCACCGTTTTTTTCTTCTCTACGGACGTGAACCTTCCTCATCGCTCGACACTGTACTTCCCTACAGGCCTGTCGAGTCTGAGTGCACCACCATTTTGGAGGCTTCCAAACATGCCGACGAGTGCCGTCAGCTCGCTCGGTCGTTAACATCCGGCCCCAGCAGGGGCGTCAAAAATTCCGTTTTGACACAAGCCACACTGCTGACAGTTTTCTACCCTGCTCTCTGGTCTAGCTTCGCGTGCCGTCTACCATACCCGGCCTCTCCTCCAAACTTCTCCTCAAGTACCACGTACCATACCGCGTCGTAGAGCGCATTTCCCCGGTCAACTACATTGCCGACTCCGTGACACCCGCAAAGATCAACGCCGACGTAGCCGCGAGACTGTTCATCTGTACGCCTGAAGCCGTACTATGACCCGTGTGTATTCTTTTCTCAGTGACTCGCCAGGATTGCTTCGCCTTAAGCCGGGGGTGATTGCAAAGAGGAAGATGAGCAGCGGCTCCAGCCGCATCGCCAGCGCATGGCGCGAGATCTGTGGGTTGATGACCGAAGCTCGGACCGGCAGTTTGGCTAGGTGTCCTTGGGCTATTTCCCCTGGTATATATTGTCACGACCAGAGGGGCCGTGGAGATAGGCGTCGGGAAGACCCAAGACTGGGAGCCTTCTTTTAATCACAGCAGCAGGTTCCAGGGCACCGAACAGAACAAGCGCGCCTCGAGAGCACACCGCCGCTTCGTCGTCGTCTTCTACTCAGCGCGGAGGCCGCGCGGCGCGTTAGGCGCGTGGCAATATATATATACATATGTGTGTGTGTGTGTTGATGATTAAATCAAGAACGAGTAAAAACATGACATGACCGGCGTGATCTAATAAATGGCAAAAAACAGCCACGCTTGGACTCCCAAGTCAGTCTGGTCTTACACTTTCGGTCCTTACATCCATCCTCAAAGTTAACGCAGTTCTTAAGAAACAATACCGCATCCTTCTACAGAATGGAAAGATGAAAGATGTTATGCCTGCTCCACCACGCGTTGTGTGTAGACGTGCAAGGAACACTTGTGATATGATAGCATCGTCTGCATTTGGCAGCCAGAGCCAATGTGTAAACTCTGTCTGGTGGTGGCAGCTACTACTGGTCAAAGCACAGCGTCATACTGCTCATTCCAGATAAAAGGTAACTTCTCACGCGATTGATTTATTGATTACAAACATCTTTATTTCTTCAATGTTCTCAGAACATGTGGGTGGGCCGCCTAGTCCGGTAGTCCACTGGCTGCTGCTGCTGCGCTGGCCGTCCCCACCAGCTAGTGCTGACGGTCAGGATAATCGCTGAGCAGAATAGCCTCCCACTGCTCCTCCGAGGGGGTTGGGAATGGGGTCAACAAAGGGATTATATTGGCATGCCCACACCATACGGTAGAGGTTAGCTACCGCTCCACAATGTGGACACTGCGGAGAGTATAGTGTAGGGTACCACTGGTGCAATTTAGCTGGTGTTGGGTATGTGTTGGTTTGTAGTCTCCTAAGGGTGTTTGTTCTCTTCTAACTTCTTGAGGGATTTGTGTGGTGTTGGGTACTGCTTTCTGGCTGTTCTGTATGGCGCAAGATTGTCAGCATACACTGCTAAACCTATTAGGCCGCGGCACCCTTTATGGTCATCAGGGAGAGACGCCCGGTATAGAAGAGCTCAGGCATGCCTGTGGGCGGCTTCGTTTCCTCCTGGTAGTTCCAGGTGACCGGGGAACCAGATGAGTGAAACCTGGTTGGGTGGATGCTTAGTCAGCAATGACAACCCTGACTTGTGAATTAATCCGTTATTGAAGTTGCGACAGGCGTTCTGGGAATCAGTGAGCACAACGGCGTTGGGGTTAGATGCTACAGCTAATGCAATAGCTGCCTCCTCTGCGTGAGTGGGGTTAGATGTTTTCACCGAGGCGCAGTTCACCATCGACCCTGAAGGCGATGAGACCACAATAGTCATGACTCCATTCTTTGGTCCTGCTGCGTCCACGTAAAGGGTGTTAATTTGCTTGTCCCATTTCTTCTGCAGGGATTCACCTCTTGCTTTAATCCTCTCTGTGTGCGACAGCGCTAATGTTATCTACCTTCTGAAATGTGACACCTCTGAAGCTCAGTGCGTCGGACAAACAGTTACACCGCTGAGAATTCGCATCAAAAACCATAAGTCACGTGTGCGGACACAGCCAAATCTGCCGCTTTGAAAACACAAACTTCGGCATCAGTTCGATAACTTCACAGCTTTTGTACTGCAACAGGGGTTCAAACTATATTAAGATCGCGAGAGCTATGAAAAATTTCGGGGGGCACTTTGACTGTCTAAAGTGGGTAGAGGCGAAAGCGTTTTCCGCATCACTTTGCCTGCTTCTGTGGCACTGGTGGCGTCACATGTCATTGAGTACTAATTACTAAGTGATGACAAATCACTAATTAATGGTTAATTACTGATTAGTGCCTGAATACTAATTAACTGCTGATTAATGACGCTTAAGCTTGGTCTTTAGGAGTGGAACGCGAGAGCGTGTTGAAGCGCTGCCGGGAGTCCACGGAACGCCACCATCCGTTCGGAGCGGTGCTTTGCCGTTTGAATGCAACGCGTTTTGAGGAAAGGTAATGGCGCAGTAATTCTCTGTCATCTCGGTGGACACCTGAACCGCACCGTAGAGGAAGGGAGGAATTGGGAGTGAAAGAAGAAAGACAAAGATGGCCCGTAATGAAGAAAATGAAAATTGTATTTGAGGAAAGAAAATTACGCAGTAACTGACTCACATATCTCGGTGGAAACCCGTCAAAATTCAGGGGGGGTGGTGAACTTTTGTTACTTAAAGTGCGGTCACTGATGTGTGGTTAAGATGTTAAGCTTCGCCTCTAAGAGCGGAACGCGACAGCGTCTTGCAACGCTGCCAGGGAGTCCACAGAACGCCATCGCCCATTTGGTTCTACGCCTGGCTCGTCGGTAAATTGGTTTTTGAGGGAAGGAAATGTACCTGTCTCTCATATCTCGGTGGACACCTAAACCTCGCCGGAAGGGAAGGGAGGAGAATGGCAGTGAGCGAAGACACCGTATTTACTAGACGCGCCTTTTTTCATTCCAAACCGCCGAACTGGCGTGGCGGAGTGGATAGCGTGCTCGTCTCGCACTCCGAAGACCGGGGTTCATTTCCCGAGCTCGACTAATTTCCTACTCGGTTTTATTTATTTATATGGCCTGACTTGAAAAGTTAGTTAGGCTAATTGGGTAATTAAGCAATTAACTAAGCTCAGTCCCACTTATTTGCAGCATCACTATATGATACCTTCATTGGTTGCATGGTTACTAGCCAAAGTACAATTGGCACCGTTTGAAATTGGCGCACTGTGACGTCACGACCGTTTCGACCAGGTGAAAAGCGTGACATTTCTGTCGACAACTGCAGCTTACAACGATGAGACATTAAAGGCTTTCGCCTTAATATTATCTGATTCACAAATTTTACACAGTCTCAGGCGGCATCAATGAGAATGTAGGCTATCATTTTTCCACCCTTAAGCTTACTGCCTTCGCAGGCTAACAAACATTTATCCCAGATGTGTTGTAAGTGGAGACTAACAGAGCAGGCGGGAAAAACCATAGCAAGGACTACTTCCGGAATTTCGGAATTTAGAACTGGTCAAGTGTAAAGTTCAATACACTTAATATGTGAAAAAAGAGCGAATTAGAAGACAATACGGGTAAGTTTTATAGATTTCATATAGAAATATATTGCAAAAGTAGGCATGCACATTGGTACCTCCATCATCCATATTTCAGAAGGAACGCTCGTAAAATCCATCCATCTAGCCATAGAGGTTTAGCCAGCACTGCTCAAGAATTTTGCAACGCTCCGCTTTGGTGCACGGAAGAAACTTCCTGTCACAAATTTTGGCGACAAAACTACATCTAGTTGTGGCTTAACATGCAACCTCACGTACCTTTGTGAGTCAGTTGTGCTTTCGTCAGTGATGTGAATAATTTGGTTTTATTTTGCCCACCTTTTTACGACAAGCGTGAGAAATTCATATACAGCCTGAAAAGGATTATGTTCCGTTGGACGAAGTCTCTCTTATCGTGTGCCTCTCTTATGGCACAAAGTGAATGCACACTCTTTAAATTACAGCCTGAAGAGGATTATGTTCCGTTGAACGAAGTCTCTCTTATCGTGTGCCTCTCTTATGGCACAAAGTGAATGCACACTCTTTCAATTAGTTTACACGAATGGAATAACCAACAACAGGCCAACGTAATACATTTGTTACGCATAAGGGTTCAGCTGAATTTATCTTAAATGCAGTTAAGCTTTTTAACTGACGTTCGACTAAAGCGCATTTTGTTGCGGTTACGTGGCACGGCTCGAGAAACTGGGTTCATCCAATAAGTCAAGTTATCCTGCACCGTACGGGAAATTATTGATGAAAACATGGTTGCGCCTCTTTACTTCTAATTTTAAAGATTATTTATATACGTAAAAACATCGAATGGCGATCTCCTCTCATGTTATCTGGTTTGCGTATGCTGCAGCTGAGTCACATTGAGGCACGGGAATCTAGTTCAGGCTTAACTGCTTAGCCGCTAGGTCGAACTTATTCTGATGCCACTTCGCAGTTTCGCGTGATTTCACTCATGTGATTAGTGAAAGTTCTAGGTTCGACTTATGCTCGGCATGAACGAATGATTGGAGTGGCTTGAGAGCGTATGCCACTGCAAATTTCCACTAAATAATCTGTTGCTCCAAATACTTCGACCGCCGACTTGCGAAGTGGCGCCCTCGACCTTAGCTGAACTAAACTGTCTTTGACATCTCAATGGTTCTTGATGCTGCTGTCTAACACTGCCTACTACCGTTCACTGCAACTAACGGTTAAATAAACTACGGCCGAAGGCGTTCGTGTAACAGAGGCACAAGGCTAATACCACCTCTACGCAAACACCACAACCAAAACCCCCAGTCACCGCTGGCCAGCTCGGAGAACTGAAGAGGGCAAAGTATGACCTTCCTGACGTGTCAAATAACCTGGTCAATACTGTGAGCACCGTACAAACACTTTACACCTTTTCTACCATCGACTTCATGCTTCGAGATGACTATTTGTCGTTTTGACAGGAACATGTTGATATATCTGAGACTTGTTTAATACCACCAGAATGGAAACGGACGGCATAGGTTTTTCATTTTTGCGTCATGTTCACAGGCATTTTTGTAACACGGCATTACAGCAATAGATCTAGATATTTTCCTGTCATTTCTGATGTTTTCGAATGTTTTCCTCTTGTTTTCTAAGAAGCAGATTTAAGAAGGTTCATTCCTTCCAAAGGCGCCAATCATCCCACAGCTGGTGGCACCGACTAGGGCCTGGAGCATGACGTCAAAGAAAAACCTAGATTGGGCGCATTTTACCGACCCGAGAGCTCTTATACTCGCAATTCTTTTTGAACAAAGCTAAATGGTTATCTAGAATTCTGCGTCAGCATATTGCTACTCAGACGTCTACACACATGTGTTAAAACGTCTAAAGAAGTATTCTCAAAGCTTTCCAACAAATCGCGATGCTTTTGCAAAAAAAAAATAAGCCAAGAATTACATATTTTTTACTTCAATAATAAGCGATGAAGTATTTTATTGCACGACGATGCTACACTGACAAAGAACATACGGAGGTAACAGACAGATGTTCATTTAGCATTTCCAGACACCGTCTTCAAGTTGCAGGTTGCAAAAATTGCCCCTTCCTCGTCTGCTAATAGAAACAAAAGAGCAACCTCATGACGAGTAGGAAGGCACTTGTTGGGGATCGCCCTTGTGTTTAGCGGTGTATTCGCTTATACAAAATTCACCAGACATGAACTGAATCATAACCTTGAAAGTGAGCATTTAATATCCAGTCGGAGCACCTTGTCATAAGAGATTAAACTGGGAGGCATTTGGAACAACTTCAGCGCCGACATTTCAAGCAGCTTGCGAGAGTTATTGAGGGGTCATCGCTAAGGATCGCAGAATGCCTCGTGCGCCCGCCCGTAGCCCAAAGCATTTTCTCCAGTATTCAAGAACGTTCGGCGACAGGCGTGGTCTGACTACAGCTCACGTGCACGGGAGCCTTTCCCAATCACCGGTGTGTGCGCATCGATGTTCTTCAGCCCACTTGACAATCGTTTCTGTCTACAAGACTACAACATCCTCTAGTGAGTCGCTTCTGACCGTCACTTTGAAATGCACACAACCAAAAAGGATTTTTACCTGCTCACAGATGCGCTCAGGATTGGTTAAGTTTGTGTTTAACGCAGCAGACTCGAAAACAAACCTCCATTCAATAGCACCGGTTGATGAATCTAAACGTAAGAACCGAGGCCACGGAAGGTGGATGCTGAAAATTTACCGGCAAGGCCTAATCTGGTGGGCTGTATGAGCTTCGCTAAGGCTTAAGGTTATCCGGTTCTGAGTCTGGACATAAGTGAATAATAAGCCACTGAGCTGAAGAAGCGTTCCAGTAGGTCCAAAGAATGGAAAGTACATATAAACGTAGGGCTTGTATAAAGAAACTTCAGCAAAAGAAACACACTTGAAGTGGAAACATTGTTTTTTTTTTGGACGGACGAATGGATGGATGGATGGATGGATGGATGGATGGATGGATGGATGGATGGATGGATGGATGGATGGATGGATGGATGGATGGATGGATGGATGGATGGATGGATGGATGGATGGATGGATGGAAGGATGGATGGATGGATGGATGGATGGATGGATGGATGGATGGATGGATGGATGGATGGATGGATGGATGGATGGATGGATGGATGGATGGATGGATGGATGGATGGATGGATGGATGGATGGATGGATGGATGGATGGATGGATGGATGGATGGATGGATGGATGGATGGATGGATGGATGGATGGATGGATGGATGGATGGATGGATGGATGGGTTGGTGGATGGATGGATGGATGGATGGATGGATGGACGGACGGACGGACGGACGGACGGACGGACGGACGGACGGATGGATGGATGGATGGATGGATGGATGGATGGATGGATGGATGGATGGATGGATGGATGGATGGATGGATGGATGGATGGATGGATGGATGGATGGATGGTTGGGTGGGTGGGTGGGTGGGTGGATGGATGGATGGATGGGTGGGTGGGTGGGTGGGTGGATGGATGGATGGATTGATGGACGGACGGACGGACGGGTGGATGGATGGATGGATGGATGGATGGATGGATGGATGGATGGATGGATGGATGGATGGATGGATGGATGGGTGCGTGGGTGGGTGGATGGATGAATGGATGGATGGATGGATGGATGGATGGATGGATGGATGGATGGATGGATGGATGGATGGATGGATGGATGGATGGATGGATGGATGGATGGATGGATGGATGGATGGATGGATGGATGGATGGATGGATGGATGGATGGATGGATGGATGGAAAACTATTAAGGTAACGTGTTTGGACCGGTCAATGTCTCAGAGCTATCGCACAGCCCTCACATTACGCGCATGTGTCCAGGCCACGTAGGGCCATAGCACGGGCACCCCGGTTCACACAGCGCAGTTGCGTGTCTGTGTCCTGCGACGCAAGCCGGGCCTCCCATTCCTCTCATGTTTCGATTGCGGGGTGTCCCTGCGGTCAGGGCAGCCGAATAAGATGTGGTCCAGGGTAGCCTGCGATTCTCCGCACAGAGTGCACTCTGGGGAAACGGAGAGGAAGTTAGAAGGTGAGGGGTAGGAATTGTGCGGGTCTGGTGGTGGTGGTGAAAAGCATTTATTACAGGTTATACAGAGAGGTAGTTTGGGAGGTGGCCCCTAGTGCGCCACACCCCTCGCAATACTAGGTGAGGTCCCTATTCCGGGACTCCATTTGACTCTACCGACGCTCGGGTACGCTGGACCATGGCCTGTTGGGCCGGAAGGTAGTGGCACCGAGGAGGGCCGCCTCCCAGTCCTCTCGGGTTGGGTTGGGGTGGGGGGTGAGGGAAGGATTTTTCTGGCATGCCCACACCATATGGTAGGTGTCAGCCACCTAAGTACAGTATGGGCAGAGGCCAGAAAAGGAGGGGTCGAAGTGTTTCATGACTGCTGGGCACAGCAATGTATTTGTAAAAAGCCTTATCAGAAGACGCTCACCTGCTTTTCCCAGCCCCTTGAGGAGGGTCGGGTACTTGCGGCGAGAGTCTTGATAGTGATTTACTATATCTTTAAATTTTAAAAGGGGTTCGTTGTCCAGGTCCGAATCGGTAAGGTCATCGCCAGGGGCCCGGGAAGTGAGTGCGCGGGCGGCTGCGTCTGCAGCCTCGTTACCTAGTAGGCCTTGGTGGCCGCAGTCCAGACTAAGTAGCGGAGCGTAGGATCTCGGTCCCGTGCCGCGTTCCGAAGTATTCGATAAGCTGTGATGGAGACCCAACCCAGCTCGTAATTTCGACAAGCTCCTTGCGAGTCGGAGAGGATATATTGCGCCTAAGGGTGAGAGGCCGCCAGGGCGATGGCTACCTCCTCAGCGTGAGTTGCGCTGAAAGCTTTGAAAGTGAGCCCATCCACCTGTATTTGTTGGTGTATGACCGCGGCCGTGTACCATCTTCCCCTAGAGCGGTGCGGCCCGGCCACGTCCGTATAAAATACACCGTATTTGTTGCCATAATGGCGGCGGAGGGCATCCGCCCGCGCCTGCCGCCGGCCATTATGGTCTTCTTTGGGCATTTTCGTAGGAATGGGTCGAACGTGGATGGCGCATCTCCACATTTCGGGCACTCGTACCCTTTCCTCTGTGTGATGGTTGTGTTGAATGTGTAGTCGGTCCAAAAGGCGACGACCGGACACGATCTGGGCAAGCCGCGTGTATTGGTTGGTGAGGTGCGCTTCTTGCAGCTCCCGATAGGTGTTCACCACTCCAAGCGCGAGGAGGCTCGCGTTGGAGGTGGAGATCGGAAGGTCGAGCGCCCTTTTGATGATCTTACGGAGGGTAACTTCCAAGACATCTTCGTCCTGCTTGCGTAAGTGAAGGTAGGGGGTCGAATAGAGTATTCGACTCGTAACGAAAGCATGTGGGAGTCGCAACGCATGTGTGCTTCGTAGATCTCCGCGTTTGTTGGAGACCCGACGGACCACGCGGCCCACCTGGTCTCCAACCTTACGCAGCTTGGCCAGTGTTGTGTCTGCGCGACGTGTTCTACTAAAAAAGAGTCCGAGAACTCTGATATCCGATGCCTCACGGATGGGGCCGCTGGCGAGGAAGAGGGAAATGGGGATTGCACACTTCGGCAATGGCCAAATATGCACGAATTCTGATTTCTGTGGGGAGCACTGGAGGCCGCAGTACGCCGCATAGTTGTCTACTATGTCGACGGCTACTTGCAGGCATCCCTCCATGTGACCCACATTACCTTGGGTAGACCAAATAGTGATGTCGTCGGCATACAGCGCATGCTGGATTCCTTCGACATCGGCCAATTTAGAGGGTAGGTGAAGCATTGCTAAGTTAAAGAGCAGAGGGGACAGTACAGCGCCTTGTGGTGTACCCCTGCTGCCCATACTGTACGGCCCGTGCTCTTCGTCCTGGATGCGGACGAAGGCCTGCCGATCCGTGAGAAAGTGTTTAATATAATTGAAGGTGTTAGTGCCGCAGTCAGTCTCGCTGAGGTGGGCGAGAATGACGCTGTGCTTAACATTACCAAATGCTCCTTTAAGGTTCAAGGCCAGGACTATCTTGCCGTTATGGGGGCACTCAACAGGAGTAAGCACTTTGTTGTTTTAGTTGGATGAGTATGTCTTGGGATTACCTACGCGGCCTAAAACCGAACATGGTATCCGCGAAGGTATTGCGATTTTCTAAGTATTCTGAGAGTCGATCTCGAACCATAGTTTCCATGAGTTTGCCCGCACAAGATGTTAAGGAAATGGGTCGGAGGTTGTCTGTATTGATTGGTTTGCCGGCCTTCGGGATCAAGGTGACTAGCGCAATTTTCCACTCTATGGGTAGAGGATGGTACCCTTCCCAGACGGCATTTATGTATTCTGAGAGTGCTTCGTACGCCGGATCGGGTAGGTTGGCAAACGTTTGACCGTTACCTTGTCCCGACCCGGAGCCGTGCCTCGTTTCATTTTGGCAAGAGCCGCCCGTAGGTCATGGAGTTGATATCGCCGATCGAGATCAGGATTTTCTCTGCCTGCATAGAGATGCTCCGACCCCCGGGGGTCTTGTGTGTGGCACAGATATCGATCCCGCAATGTCTGTGCCAGCTGGTCCGTATTGCCCTTAAAGTTGTGAATAGCTCTTTGAAGCTGTTTTTTGGGTTTCGGTATGTGTTTGGGTGAGATCGACCAGTCTACGGAAAAGTCTCCATGTGTTTCGACTAGACATTTGCCTAGCGGCCAAATTGCAGCGATCCACCCAGTTGGAGTTGGCAAGCTGGGCAGCGTAGTCCGCCGCCTGCTGGGTGATATCGAGAACTCGAAGTTGGAGCTTCCGATTTTGTTTCTGGCGACGCCATCTCTTTGTAAGACTGCGACGCGCCTCCCAGAGATGAAGGATTTGTTATCCACATTCGTCACTCTATCTGTAAACTGAATTTGCTTGTCGTGTTTGCGAATATTTTGCATAAGGGTGTGGGCCCAAGAGGAATAGCCGTTTTGTACCGGACTGTACGGGGGCAAGGACTGCCGGAAAGCCGTCCAGTCTGGGAGTCGTGCCTGGTTTAGGGGTCGCTTGAGGGGACGGGTGTAGAGAATGATGTTGATGAGGCAGTGGTCGCTGCTGAGGGTGTGCTCGATGTTGATCCATTCTGCGTGTTGAATGTTCCGAGTGAGGGTAAGATCAGGGCACGTGTCCCGATTGACGGAGTTACCCACTCTGGTTGGGACTGCAGGGTCGGTTTGGAGGGTGATGCCCAGCGGGGAGATAAGCTCCGTCAGCTTTCTGCCACGCGTTTCCTCCTTGCGATAACCCCACATCCGACTGGGGGCGTTGAAATCACCCACAATCAGAAGGGGGTCATGCCCTGCCACCTTCAGTGCCTTACTGAAGATGTCGTAAAAAATTATGTTCTTTTTTAGGGGGACAGTAAATATTAAGAATGTGTACAGGGGGGGGGGGTTAGTCCTTTTCAGGGGGAGGACGGAGACCATTACATACGAGTAGGGCAGATTTAATTCGAGATCGACCTCTTGCGCTATGTAGCTTTTGTGGACAAGCAGACAGGTGGAGGGGTCACGCTGGTACGCATTATATCCCGACAGCTTCACTGCCGCCCCAGATTCCTGTAGGGCGACTACCGCAGTTGGGTGATTAAACTTCTCGAGATAGAGGCGAAGATGAGCTCTTTTTTTTCGGTCTTTGAGACCTCTGCAATTCGGGTCTGAGTCGCCTCCAGAGGATTTGTTGGGAGTCGGATAAGAGGTTGTGGGGAGGGGGCTTGAGCCGACGGGCATGGGGTGCTTGTGTGAGTTCTGAGAAAGTGTGTGCCCACTCCCTCGAGAAACCCCGGCTGGGGTCGCCATTTGCCAGGCAAATAAGTCCTAGGGCTATATTATTGGCCATAAATGTATTTTTTCCGCAAATCACTATCTTCCCTTCTTTCACTTATGATACCGTTCAATACTGATTCGAGACATTAGTCTTAATTTGAATTCTAGAACCTTTTTCTTCCCATTGAGTTCGGTGAGATGCATTCGATTCAAAACTAGCATCTTTCAATTGGATCGGTCTTTCTGTCCTTTTAAACGGGGCCTATATTGAGGCACCCGGCGTTCTGCACCTTCCTGCGCCCTCTAGAGGACACAGGATAAAATCCTCGCAACGGCTGGCGCGCTTGCAATAAGACGAAACGGAAAAGGAGCCAGTGGCCAGTGAACTATCAGGTATGTTCAGGAACAGTAGGCTGTCGAAATGAATTCCGAGGAGGGAATCACCCGCCGCTGTTTCTCAGTGGTAGGGGTCGTGGGGATGGTGTAAAACGTTTATTTATTTGAAGGCCTAAAAAGAAACGAAAATTATGCAGCAGCATTGCTGGTCGCCTTCAGGCTGCCGGCTGTGGCATACAGGCCGTGCCTAGTCGCGACATTCTCTGCCCAGGTGACCAGCCGAAGTTGGAGGTTCGGGTCGGTGCTCGAAAAAACAGCCTCCCACTGCTGCGGACTGTTCAGGCGCCAGGAGGCAGTTGTCAAGTGTGTTGGGCAGGAGAATAGGATATGAGCGTAGTCGGCTGTTGGGCTGCCACATAAGCAGCAGGCCGGCAAGTACGCTCCGTTGTGTCGGAGGGCTAGACGTGCGGGGATAAAAAAGGTGTGGGCCTTTTGTGCGGAAGGGGGAAATTTGAAGAGATTTCTGCGGAAAGGGGAAAGTGAGACAAGAGAGGCGGTAGCGTAAAGTAATGTCATGGTACGTGAGGAGCGCGTCGCGCGTATCCATTCCTGGCGGAGGCGGGCTGTCTCAAATATCTCAGTGGACACCTGAACCACGCACAAAGCGAAGGGATAAAGGAAGGACTAAGAGAAGAAAGGAAGGAGGGATGCTGTAGTGGAGGGCTCCGGAATAATTTCTCCCACCCGGGGACCTTTAACGTGCACTGACACCGCTCAGCACACGGGCGCCGCTGCCTTTCGCATCTATCGAAACGCTTCCGCCGCTTCTGGAATCGTACCCGCCCACCCGGGCCACTGCGGAAGCGAAGCGTCCGACCCACTTGACCCAGGATTAATCCGGGTGGCCGGCCCTACGGATCCACACGCTCTCGCTGAAGTCCCCTAAATTTTGCCGACATCGTCGCGGTGGCACAGTGGTTATGATACTCGGCTGCTGATCCGGACGACGTGGGTTCGATCCCGGCTGTGGCGGCCGAATTTCGGCGGAGGGGAAACTCTATAGTCACCCATGTTCTGTGCGATATCAGTGTACGTTAAAGAACCACAGGTGGTCGAAATTTTCGGAGCCCTTCCCTACGGCGTCCCTCATAGCCTAAGTCGCTTTATTACTTCAAGTCCCATAAACTACGGATAAACCATGATATCTTTTCTTCAAACAGGTGCCTTATATTAAATTTTTTTCTATTAAATTTTTTTTCCGGAAACGTGCCTCAAAGACAAAGTGTCCACCATTTTTTTTAAATAAATTTGTTCCGTAAAAACAGAATGAGCGCCCTCGAACACACACGTCCCGCATTAACTGAAGACCAATGAGGGAGCTGTCAGATTATGCTGGTTTCCTAGATCGACAATTCCCAGAAAGGAGGTCTCCCGTATTGTTAGGAATTGTTCGAAACAAATTAAGCTTTGCGAGTTTGGGCCTCAATATTATTTATATTCCGAAATTATAAAATAACACTTGGAACTTGTGTCGCCGGTCTGCTTTCATGTTGCAGAAAATGAAGGCCATTTAAAAACGACTCTTTTAAACTCTGTTCCTCGTGCTCATTCAAACTTCAGAAAGGACTTCTCGATATCGGCCTCTCTTCAGAAGCACAGAAATACTACGTAAATAAAAACTGAAGCAAGTCTTAAACTGTTGCTTTGTGGACGGGAAGGATTTGCTTTCAGATTTTATCTCCACATTCCATGTCTTCTTCTTTTAGGCTCCGTCAAAGCAGCGGCTGGAGGAATGGCTCCAGGCGGCGCGGGTGTCCCACGCAGAAGACATACTCCCACAGTCGGTATGGCAGCCCATCCATAGCAATCACAAGCCGGATGGCATGGCCCATTTTCCCGAACACTGCACTGATTAGGAAGAACATAGGAATGAGAAATTTGAGGAGACACATGACGTAGTTATTGCAACGTTTGTTTCTGAAGCCACATCATCTGCGCGTAATGCTATAGATCTACTAGAAGATCACGAAGTTTTTAAATTCACCAAGTGCGGCATTTACTAATCCTTATGTAATAAATCTTGTGCTGGGCCAAGTTTGTGTTGCTGCATAATCATTCTATTTGCACTTGTGTAGATCACGCAGACCTCAAAAAAAAAGTGCCTCAAAAAGTTACCCGCGAATCTGTTATTTTATTTCCGCCTACGCACACATTGCACAGACAGGCAAACTGACCGTTTGGTGCAAAATAATCCTACCTTGTGCTATTTTATCCTGTGGAAACTGACGCCATTATGAGTGATTTCCACTCAGCGTCTACAATACGATGCCCTTGAGTTCCATTTGTCACACTGAATGTCTCTTGAGATTTCCATATTCACAATATTTGTCTCAATAATTTGTTAATTGCATGTCAGGTATCCATTGCGAACTTTTTTCTGTGGGGAATTTTTACCGAAAGCCATTTTCGGGCGAAATTTTATCCCCTCCAATAAAGCGAATTGAGAGATGAATATTGTTTAGTTCCAGTAATCGTTCTTTCTTGTAGCCCATTTCTGCCGTTATCGCAGCATTAGAGTATTCCACTCCAGCCCAGATGCAGTCGTCACCACTTATTTGATTTATCTCTTCATTTCAAGTTTGCACAAAAGAACAAAAGTTAGGTAGGAAGCGCAATGGCACTGAACAGTGCCGATTTTTTCAATATTTTTGGAAATTCGTATTTGTAGAACAACCCAAGTTCTCTGCACTTTATGGAGTTCTCTTATGTAATCCATTTCATTGATACTATCTTCTCGTTTCTCCATAAAATCAAAATATTTCTGAAAGTTGGTCCGCGCTACATCATCTTCACCATCGTCGACTTCAGAACGGTTCTGGCAGCCGCGCATTCTACGTCTGCTAACCGCCACTTCTTGTGTGCAGGCATTTTCGATACGGCCCCCTATTCCCAACGGGCGCACCGGCAGTTGGAAATCAACGCAGCCAGAGCTCAATCAGGCTGACCGGCTATCATTCCACGTGGCTGACCGTCTGACAACGCCCCACTGTGACGTCATCATCGTCGACCATATAAGCCAGCTGCAAACTGCAATCGACACTTCAGAACGGTTCTGGCAGCCGCGCATTCTACGTCTGCTAACCGCCACTTCTTGTGTGCAGGCATTTTCGATACGGCCCCCTATTCCCAACGGGCGCACCGGCAGTTGGAAATCAACGCAGCCAGAGCTCAATCAGGCTGACCGGCTATCATTCCACGTGGCTGACCGTCTGACAACGCCCCACTGTGACGTCATCATCGTCGACCATATAAGCCAGCTGCAAACTGCAATCGACACTTCGGAACGGTTCTGGCAGCCGCGCATTCTACGTCTGCTAACCGCCACTTCTTGTGTGCAGGTGAGTTAACCAATTCACCACTCTGCATTACATTGTAGACCTTGCGGCTGCTGAACCGTTCTGAAGCTGTGATGTTCTTGTGGTATTGATCATACACGTGTATTGATTCATTGGAGCACATCTTTGGAGTCGTGATGGCTGGTGAAAATGGTGACGCCATTTCCAGCTTCGCTGTCACCCTGAGTGAGAAGGCACCTGGTAGCATCAAAGAGGTCGCAAAGGTTCTTGTAGAAATGACTTCAAAATTTGTGGAAGCCCTATCTGAGCTCAGAAATGAAGTCAGAAACATTGACGCATCCACTAAGTCAATCAAAACTGAAATCACATCGGTTTGTTCCTCAATGGACTTCATTAACGAAACCTTTGAGGAGTTACGGTCCGAAATGAAGTCCTTACGAGAGGGGTTGACAGAAGTGAAAACTCAGAGCAAAGAATTCCAAAAGGAAAACCTGAAGCTAAACAAGGAGATGAAGGACTTAAAGCTAGAGTTGGTGGAACTGAAACAGTTTAGCAGGAAAAACAATATTGAAATAAAAGGTGTTCCAGTAACTTCGAATGAAAACCTTGGTGAGGTGATTGGGAAAGTTGCCAAATCACTTAAAGTAGATTTTTCAGAGAGCGATGTTGAAGTTTGCCACCGGGTTCCAACGAAGGCCAAGGGACCTGACAACATCATAGTGCGGTTTCTTTCACGAGCTACCCGAGATAAGGTCTTGCAAGCAGCCAAAAAACACAGACTGAACACATCCCACCTGGGCTTTGAGGAAGAAGACCCAGTATTCATCAATGAACATCTGTGTGCTGAGAAAAAGATACTTCTTGGAAAGGCCATCAAGGCAAAACGAGAGAATGAGTGGCGCTTTGCATGGGTTTCTGAAGGCAAAATACTGTTACGGAAAACAGAAACTTCCCGGGTCATTCATGTGACTTGCGAAGAAGACCTCGACAAAGTATTTTAGCTGTATCTTTTCCTATTCCCTAACAAACCAGTTCCCTCATGGCATCGCTAACGGATGGCAGCAAAACCATTTCCGTCTTTCACAGTAACATTCGAAGTATCCGAAAAAACATAGATCTACTTATCACCTTTCTATCATTACAAAAAAAAACATTTCACCTAATCGCAACAACAGAAACGTGGCTGAAAAAAGGAGAGAGTGTAGTCGTTCCAGGTTACACGATGACATCTCATCCTCGTCTGTCTTCCACTCGCGGCGGTGGCGTTGCGTTTTTTGTAAAAGCAGGTCAACATTTCTCTGTCTTGCATGATGTCACATGTAGCACTTCTTTTATTGAAGCCCTCTTTATTCATTTAGAACCCTCGCTCATAGTTGGTGTCGTTTATCGGCCTCCTAATTCTTGCCAAGCTTCTTTTCTTGATAAATTTGAAGAAATTTTATCCTTCCTGACACGAAAGCCAAACAAACGCATTCTTATTGTGGGAGATATAAACATTGATATGAACAATTCAAATCACAGCGATTACGCATATTTACTAGTCTTTTTCCTTTCAAAATATTATCAAGACACCTACTCGTGTTACGAGCACATCAGCAACGTTAATTGATCATGCACTCGTTAATTTCACCACAGGTATTACTGCTGATGTTTTCGATGACCCCTTGTCTGACCACCTTCCCATATTTGTCGACATAGATAATTTGCCAAAAGCAGAAACCTATTTTTCTCACCGCCTTAACAAGATAAACTACCAACTATTGCGTGACAATCTTTTATCAGTAAATTTTGATGAGATTTATCACGAGAATGTTGACACCGAATTTTCAAACTTTATTAATATTCTTACAGGTGCGATATCAAACAGTACTGAAAAGATCAAAGGTCGCTCTCGCAGCATACCAATTTGTCCCTGGATGAATAAGCCCATTCTTGAAGTTTTAAAGAAAAAGGACTACTGGTACAAGAAATGGAAGCATAAAAAAGAGAACGACTTTTACCTGCGTCAATTTAAGGAGATGCGTAACAAGTCGGTAACGATGATGAGGGCTCGTAAAAGAGAATTTTACAGAGAACGCATAGAGAGGGCAAATGGAAACTCAAAAATACTCTGGCACATTTTCAAAGACATTGTGGGTAGCAAACAGGCTCCGCATATACTCCCTGAAACAGTAGACAGGGGGACAGCGCAACACTTCAACTCAACTTTCGCCTCTATGGGCCCACTCCTAGCGCAGAACCTACAGGACTTAAATGTAATAGACATTGAGTCTAAGATTCCAAATAGTTTTGTTTTGTTCCGAATTAAACTAGAAGAAATACAGTCTGTTGTTTTAACGATGCCGACGAATAAAGCGACAGGTTTAGACGGCATAAGCAATAGGGCTGTGATAGAAAATTTTGACATCCTTGGTCCCGTCTTGTGCTCGCTTTTTAACCATTCTGTTAATGCTTGCAAGTATCCGTCTGTATTGAAAACAGCGAAGGTAGTACCAGTATATAAGGACGGTGACCGGAACGACGCAAATTGCTACAGGCCAATATCTCTTCTTAGAACAATTAATAACATCTTTGAAAAAATTCTTGCAAACAGATTCAACAAGTTTTTAGATAAATACGGTATCCTCACTACACAACAACATGGTTTCAGGTAACACCATTCAACTTCCACAGCAGTTCTGTCACTTACCCAGAAAATTAACACGGCTTTGCACAATGGCATGTTAGTTGGAGTAATATTTTTGGATTTAAAAAAGGCATTCGACACAGTTGATCATTCTATACTGATAACAAAACTAAAACACTACGGCTTTCGTCATAATATTTCCGACCTACTCACTAGTTATATCACTGACCGTGAACAAGTTGTGGTAATGAATTCCTTTACATCCTCACCGCACAAGCTTTACACTGGAGTACCGCAAGGATCCGTACTTGGTCCATTATTGTTTTCCTTATACGTTAATGACTTACCTTCATTTATCGGCTGTTCAAAACTTCTGATGTATGCTGATTATACATGTTTAATTATAACGGCAGATACAATGAAAGAGCTAGAGGAAAAAGCGAATCAAGAAGTCCATAAAATAGCGAAATGGTTCTCAACTAACAAGCTGACAATAAACACGAAAAAAACTAAATACCTGATATTCCATTCAAGAAGAAAACTAATCGCCCCAACTGATGTCAGAATCCTTGTAAATAATGCACTAATAGAACACACATTTTCATTTAAATATCTTCGTGTCACATTTGACAGCCACTTACACTGGCAACACCAAATTGAGGCAGTCTGCGGGAAGTTGGCGTCTGGATGTCATGCTCTTCATCAGGTTAAGGAATTATTTGACATCTCTACATTACGAATGCTTTATTTTGCCTTCATCGAAAGCCATCTATCATACTGTGTCGAAGCATGGGGTGGAACTTACCATACGTATTTAAATCCTATTATCCGTCTTCAAAAACGTGCATTAAGAATAATAAACAAGTCCAACCGTTATGAGCACAGCAAACCGTTATTCCGCAAGTCAATGATCCTTCCATTTGATTCATTGTACCGATTAAAAATCTCTGTATGTATTCACAACATAGTAAGTCACAACCACCCTTTTCATGCATCAATACTACATCTCCCGCTTCGGTCCACTAGAAACCTCTCTTTCGGCAATTTCAACCTCCCTACCATCCGCAATGTATATGGTGAGCGTTTAGTGGAGTCTGCTGGGGTAAAAATTTGGAACGCGATACCCATTTCTCTTAAAAACTCACACAATTTTGCTGGTATGTTTAAAAAGCACTTAATTGAAATAATTGATTTAACCTGAAATTCTTTTTTCGTCACAGTTTTCTGTTATGTACTTTGTATGTAACACGATAGTTTTTACTAACACTTGATGTCCGAAAGTTCTTTTTGCATGTCATATTTTCAAAGCTATTTTCTTTCTTTTGCCGCGCCGAATGTTATCTACCAGTGTTATTTAGACTGCTTTGCTTTTAATCTTGTACAACGCTTACGCTTTTCTGTATATGTCCGCCGTTTTTGAATTTGCTTTTACGTGTTTCGTGTACTTGGACCCGAACTAGCCGCTGGCTATGGGTCCAAAAAGTGTTTGTATTTCCTGTAAAAGAAATTCGAAAAATAAATTGAAATTGAAATTGAAATCTCAGAACCGCGAGAAAAGGAAGATATATCGTACTAAGAAAACAGACACAGAATGCGTTTTGACTGATGATTTCATTTTGCTAGGAAGCGACAAATTTATGACCGAAGCCGCACATAATACGCACAGAATCAAAAGCCAAAGCCAGTGTTTGTTTATTTGTTAAAAGTAGCCTTTAAGCCATTTTTGAAGGGTAGTTCAGGACCGGACAAAATATGCTACGTGCGTCATGAATTGACCAGGAAGCACACAAAGAAGCTTGCTACTGACAAAATTGTGCGAATTATGTACAAGCTAGAGGCAAATTACGGCTATATAGGAGAAAAAAACAAAAACAGCCGAGACAAGAAAAGGGGAGAGGAGAGTACTCACTGCTCTTGGCGGTCGCAACTGACCGTTTTAAAACCTGGAGTGATAGTGCACAGATGGGCCGTGCAAGAGACAGACATGCCCAGATTTCTAATATGAAAAAAAGTGGTATGATGACCAAGCTAAAATGTTTCACAACGTTCATTAGGGTTATGATGCAATTGTGGCTACAGCGCAGTCACTATTATGCATCGAATGTTCAGTGGCATTTTGTCAAGTGCAAAGTAACAATTCCCGCACCTACAAAACATCATTTGGCGCATTGTGGGTTACTCCTTGACAGACTCTACTACACCTGGCCTAATGCAGCTAGTCCATGTTACACAAAAAAAAGTTCAAAGGGAAGAGCTAACATGTTTTTGTACATCCCCGTGTGCTTACATGCCAAATTAGAGAATATGTTCTAAGGTGAGAAACGTTTGGAGAAGTCCTCGACCAAAAAAAGCTCTGGGTGGTTTGGCTTTACACTTAAAGGGATGGATTGTCTGCCTAGTCAGGTGGACTATTCAACGGTGCTTTTTCGTAAAGCGCTGACAACCGATCCGATCTTCCAAGTACGAACTTTACTTTCAACACAGGCTCACTTCACAAGGCGATTTCAGAACAGCCGTAGTGCGATACAAAGACGTTGTGCTTTTGGCTCTGAATGTGGGATCAAATGTTTCTTCATCTGCTTAAAGTGTACCCAATCGGATAATCTGCCCAAATGGGAATATCGGAACAATACATTAGCAGTCAGGCTCGTTAGCATCGCATGCGTGGCCGGTTTTGAAGTCGAAAGGAGACGCTGCGGGTTGTCCTATGTAAAGGCAGTGTCAGTCACGTGTTCTGCTGAAAGATAATAAAGTGCATACAATGCAGTAGCTGTTATAGTGGGTTAAACTCTAAATATTACTTGAAGGTTATTAAGGCTCGTTGTCCCTTTCGTGTTTCAAGAAAAACAGTTCCCTATAACTATTAAGCCACATCGAAGCATAAAAAAAAGGCTTCTGAAATGTATATTTCGTAGGTACACCAACCAAGGCATCCTACTCTCTCCTTTAACCCATTAGGGCCCAAGAAAAATCTAACAGCTGGATTTTTTTTTTCATTTTTAGCACATAAGGCTATCTTATAAAGAAAAAGAGATTACTTAAATGTCGTTACGATTCCTTCATTCGTTCCGAAGTTACACAGGTGTACTTTATATAGTACGCTGGGTCTCCCCTATAGCAAATGTGGCTACTGCGCTCCACTTCTATTGGTGGCGACAATTTTGTTAATGTGCCCGGGATTTTTACGTAGGGTAACATAACACTTCTTGCAGGCCTTGTCCCTTCATGAACCTTTTCTGGCTATACAGGCACCACAGGTATTCTAATTTGCGGGGGAATCGTTCCCCTTTTCAAAGAAGCATCATGCACGGTTGAGCCAAGTGTCTGCGAACCTCTGGTTTCTGCATATCAACGCGTAGGTAATGACGAGTAACGTTCTTATCAAAGCAAAAATAGTCAGCAGGCTCGTATTTAGCAATTTGGTAGATTGTTCAGGCGTTCAGAAAATTGCAAAGTAGAGTTTTCGTGTCAACAGTCACTCCCAATTTTTGTCCCTGATGCCGATGTAGTAGCAGTTGACTGCTTGATCTGAAAGATCGACACCTGTCATACCACTGTTGCAAAAGAAGAGGAGTTTTGGCTTGCACAAGTGCTGCTTTTCGTGCTCTCTAGGCAACCACCGCCTTTCAAAACATGTAGACTCAATGCTGTTATAGTTGCAGACCATACTGACACCACTCTTGTCCTTAGACTATAATAAAAGCACGTAACCTACACTATTGAAGCAAGAACCAGTACTTCCTGTCTGCTTCTATTCCGTTGCATTCTTTTAGCCGAGTGGAAACTTCCTAAACCTCAGGCAAAGACTGGACAACACATGCTTACAAAAGTTACCTTTCCGAACTCAAGGACTTTCCACAGTAGGCGTGAAATGCTCAACAATAATGGTCGGCTCTGCAGAATATCGAGTTCTTATAACCAAAACTTTATTATTACCAATTAAAACCATACCATCGTCATATTCAGGATAGCTAGTGACAAGTACAGCAGGCTCTGCGGCCTCGCTGAGCGGATAAAGTGTTTTTTTTCCCCAAGAATTGCAAGGAAAAATAAGATCTATGACCTAGAATAAATAGGCGCCGTTGTGCACACAGGAAAACCCAGCGTACTATAGAAAGTACAGCAGCATATAATTCAACATGGCGCAAAAATAGCCAGAAGTGTGGGACATTCAAAGCATCCATTGATTACTTTCGTCGTTCGTTCTGCTCTATACATGAAACTAGCTTAATATGTAGACAAACGTGGCCGAGAGAAAATTGTAAGGCAGCGACTAACGCTGCTGATCTTGGGAAACAAACATCGTGAAGTTTCATGGAAAGATGACATACTGAGAAGAGGAAACGCGCCTTTTTAGTTAAGGGGCGTCGGCCTTTCACTTGGTGACAGAAGCATGACCTTCTTTGAAAGAAAACTTCAATTTTTCGTGTTAAAATACGCTCTAAGTATGCTGGGCGCTAATGGGTTAATTTACGCGTGTAGCGAGGTACGTTTCCTGTAAATTTCATGGCGTTTTCTTAAATATTGGGGCTGTGGATAATCACCCTCGAACGGTTTTCATTATTCAATGTTCATTTCTACTTTCCTCTCCTCCATTCTTCGAGTCAAGACCATAGTTTGTAACAGTACTGCATTTCATGCTCTTGTTTTCTACCCTTCATACGTCGCCGCTGTGGCTCACTGGATATGGTGCTCGGCTGCTCAATCTAAAGATGCGCGTTCGTTCCCAACCACAGCGGTCCGATTTCTATAGAGGCAAAGTGCTAGACGCCCGATTATTGTGGAGTGTTAATGTACTATCGCGTGCAGTATGACTTACACGCATCATGTGGTATAAGCTGAGGTCACGATACAATGTCAAGTTCTCTACATAGAGCTGCCAAACAGCGTGCCCGCGTGCCTGGTACTGTGTAGGAGGAGGAGGAACAAAGTTTATTAGACATGTTTTGTCTTCGTTAAGCCATTGTGGCCACAAGCGGTCTCCATAAAGGGGCGACCACGAGGATTCAATCTGCAATGTTTGCTTGTATTGTTTTTTTTTTCAGTGCGTATTATTTTTTACAAGCTGTCAGCCGAGGGATATATCAGGATTTTTCTGGGGTCGGATTTCCCTCGCATCCCCAGAGAATATGGCCATCATCTGCGTTAAGGTTTTGTCACTAATTTGGGAGATAGGATTAGCATCACGTTTTGTAAATTAAGCCAATCGATATGGGCTCATAACATTTTTTCTGTGAGCTCTTCTAAGAGCCGTGGCTTGTACCCTGGTCAGCTCTGGGTGTGGGCGTAGCCATAGTCTGTGTTGGTTTATTGGTGTATTGGGGTTTAACGTCCCAAAGCAACCCCGCTATGAGGGACGCCGTAGTGAAGGGCTCTCGAAATTTCGACCACCTGGGATTCTTTAACCTGCACTGACCTCGCACAGTATACGGGCCTCTAGAGTTTCGCCTTCATCGAAATTCAGCCACCGCGGCCGGGATCGAACCCGCGTCTTTCGGGTCATAAGCCGAGCGCCGTAACCAATGAGCCACCGCGGCGGGACCCGAAGTCTGTGTTATTCATATATATTTGTAACCTCGTTGTTTGTGCAGAGTGACTTCGTATGCGGCTCATTAGTGCATACGGCCCGGTTGGTTAGCCCTTAGGCATATTCGTCCGCTTTTTCGCTTCCTGAGCAGTCAGAGTGGACCGGCACCATACTAGTTTGATGAGGGATGGGGGTGCGTAATTTTTAAGTTTAACGCGGTGAGTTCAGCCACTCTTCTCCTCTGAGAACCGGTGATCGCATATTTTGACTCATTAATGAAAGTCTCCGTGCGGTGATCCCTAATGGCCATTGCTATGGCTGACAACTCTGAAAGCATATTTGGCTCACTAATGAAAGTCTCCGAGCTTTGAGCCCTAATGGCCAGTGCTATGGCTGCCTGCTCTGCGTCTTTGATAATGGGGCAAGAATTGTCGTCACAATGATAATTTTGAAATGAAGTGTAATCACACAGACCGCGTACCTGCCAGGGCCTTGCTTGGCGGCGTCGACATACACGGCACAAAGGTAGTCCGCATACTGTCTGTCTATGGCCTCCGCCCGGGCAATTCATCTGTCATCATGTCGTCCTGGTAGGATGTTTTTAGCTAATGGTTTGACCTTGAGATTCAGGCGAGTGTCTTCAGGAAGGACTGCGAGCTTAGTTGCTATGTCAGCGGGCCGAAGGCCCAGCTCACCTAGGATGTATCGCCCTGCGTCCATTCGCGACAGCTGTTCTGTGCGCAGCTTTATGTGCCTCTATTATCTCGTCGAGCTTATTATGCGCCCCAAGTCCTAGTACTTTGGGGCAAGCTGGGTATAGCCAGCTAGAAAAACTAGGTATACCTAGTGCCACCCTGTAAGCACCACGAATGACGCTATAAATTGCCTCCCTGTCCTTTTGCCGGAAATGAATATGTGATTTTGCTTAAGAGAAATGCTTGTGTGAGCCCACAGACGGCAGGCTCTTTCATGCCCCCGTATCCCATAGCGATTCTCTTCACCAGCCCCCAAATCTGTTCAGACGTCATTTTCAGCTGCTGAATAGCCTCTGTATTCTCCGTATCGTTTCGAACCGGCATGTCGAGGACCCATCTTGGCTTTTGGGTGTGCTGTTGCCATTGAGAGTGAGGTTGATGGTGTCGGCCGATGCGTTCACCCTTGGCTCCCTGTGTTTGTTCCGTTAAGACGTTTTTGATCCAACACTGTATCAGGAGCAGATTTGATTTCATTTAATGGGGTCACAAGCGACGTAGGTTGTGAGAGACGCAGTAGTGGAGGGCTGTAGATAATTTCGGCAACCTAGAGCATATTAATGTACAAAATTGTGATCAGAATGACTTTCAACACTCTGGCGGCCACCTCCTCCTTGTTTACTTTTGATAGAAAATGAATACATTATGCTGCACAGTACTGCGACAGGTTTTCGAGCTGTGGAGCCCAGCATATTCATCGCCTTTTCCTGTCCCTTTAATCTTTCTCTTTCCTAACTTGCTTCTCAGAACTCTCCTGTCTCCTCTTCTCTTCATGGTTTTCCCTTTTCTTCCCTGCGGGTAGGGTTGACTTTGTGTGGAGTAGATACCCTGAGTTTCCCCATATTGGGTTATAGTCGTGGTGTACAGCTGGCATGGCCAGGAATTGAAAGGTCCTGTCTCGTCCCCTCGTTGGGCTCCGTGGTGGGTGGCCGGCACCGCAGCCGAACAATACATATTTTTTATGGCTCCGCCTTTCTCACCGAATAATCACATTCAGAAAAGAGGATGGTATGATGTAACATCTCAGTTCCTCAAGAGAAAAAAAAACGCCCCCAAAATACCATGCTATTCACGTGAAATAATAGAGCACCCAGGTAGAAATATATCCCCGTTCGTAGTAGTTAAGAGTCTGAGAGAAGCCCTGGGTCCTGGCTACAGGGTAACAAAACTAGTAAGTGGTGACCTATTGCTCGCAATCAACGATAGCACGCAACATTAAAAACGCCCAAACATTGTGTCTATCGGAGGGATAGCAGTCTCTATCACTGCGCACCAATCGTTGAATGCAGTCAGAGGTATATTTATATGCAATGATTTTCTCCTACTCATCGAAAAAGAGCTGTTTGTAGAAATTACTGACAAAAATGCCGAAACGTGCCCCAAATAAAAGTCTGAAAAGATTACAAAGAAACAGCAACCAGACACTTAGTACTCACTTTCGCCTGCACACACTCCCTGAATCTACTGAGTTGTCTATGAAAGCATGCGCACCGGCGTCTACATTCCAAACCGTCGTCTGTGTTTTAATTGCCAGATATTCGGTCATGGCTCCCTGAGTTGCTGCGGCTACAAAACATGCGGAAAATGTGTGTGAACAGAACAGTAGTCCGAGAACTGTAAAGCATCACCGCACTGCACAAACTACGAAGGCGAACACCCAACGCATTCGAGGCGTTGCCCATCATATAAGATGAAAAAGGAAATAATAGCATTGAAAACAAAGAAAGACATCTAATGCAACGAGCTAACATAAACAATTTTCTCTATCGAATCCATTCGCCATCACAGCTAGGACAAACTTCGCGGATGTGTTGCGCAGGGGCGGTGAGTCACACCGCAATCCAGCGCCTACCCAAGTCCCGCTTACAGGGACACAGGCAGTGCCATCGACGCCCCGGGCGGGGACAAAGCTGCCCTGTCATCTGCCAAGAACCCCTGGCTGTCCCTCGAAAGGCGGAAAACCAGGCTACTCCCTGCAGTGGGAGGCCTGAAACCCATTCATGCGCGGTTTCCTCGTGGGCTTCCTGCACCTCCAACGAGGGGATGGATGTAACCCCTAGCACGTCCGTCCCGCTCGGGCGGTACAGCTCACTCGAGCGTCGAAACTAAGGAAGGACCAGTAGAAGTGGAGCCAGAAAGGCAGAATCTTAGGTACCTGCTCGGCCTTTCAAAAAAAAAATCACGAAAAACAACTCAAACGTCATTTTTAATCTAAAAGAACTGTAGAGGCACCCGTGTGCTGTGCGATGTTAGTGCACGTTAAAGATCCCCAGGTGGTCGAAATTATGCCGGAGACCTCCACTACGGCACCTCTCTCTCTTTCTCCTTTGACTCCCAACTTCTTCCCTTCCCTTAGGGCGCGGTTCAGGTGTGCGCCGAGATATGTGAGACAGATACTGCGCCATTTCCATTCCTCAAAAACCAATTTACTCCGCATACTGCTCCTCAAGTACTGGTAAAACTAGCCCCTTAGATTTATCTTTTAGTTTACCATTAGTTGTTACAAATTTTAATTTGAATATCCTGGCCAACCCTTACCGAAGTGACCATTTGCCGGTCATTTTCTGTATAGCATCCGCACCTTTAAACATCCCAAGCAAACCACGCCGTTGGAAGCTACACCTAGCCGACTGGTCAGTCTTTCGAGATAAGGCCAGCCTGGATAAAATATTACCCATAACCACAGCGTCGACGATCTCAATGAAATATTCACAACCTGTACAACAGCGGTCGAGCACGTATTGATTCCTCAGTCATCGGGAGTGGAAAGACAAACCCACAAGGTTTTGTACACACAAGAATGCAGAGAAGCGAAAATGAAAAAAAATAATGCCTGGACAGTTTTTCTACTATCCCCAACATAGGAAAACATTATCAATTTTACATCACGACACATACATATCGGTGCTCAGAAAACTTCCTGGCAGAACAATGCATCGTCTATAAATAGTACAAACACTTCCGAAAAAATGTGTGAGCCAGTTTGTAAACTCAATGGCAGCTTCTCTGCATTCACAATTCCTTTTCTGACGACCCCTGGTACCCAAACTAGTACTGATGAGCAGGCAGACACACTAGGATAACATTTCTCTAGAAATTCTATTTCCTCGCATTACAGTCATTTTTAAATTATAAGATCAAAGCCGAAAAACAACGTATCCCAACAAACAGCGGTACAATCTACCAATTACTCTTCAGCTAAGTAGAGTACTGCCCGCGTTTAAACAGACTGCAACCGGCCCAGCCGAAATACGTTATAAAATGCTAATTTCTCAGAACCGACCTTGATTTTTTAGCTCAATATGTGTATTGGAAAAAATACCGGGCGCCTGATGAAAGAGATTTTGTACCACTCCTGAAACCTGGAAACCTTTCAACCTGCCCTGGTAGTTATAAAACCTATGGGCCCATAGCACTCAAGTTGCCTTGCAAAATCTTTTGTAACCGTATAGAATATTATATTGATGTTTCTCCTCGAATCCCGTGAACTTGTTGACGTCTAGCATTGAAGATTTAAAAAAGCGTGCTCAACATATGAACATATTGTCCGCCTTGAAAACACAGTCCGAGAACCTTTCGTACATATAAACAATACTGTCTGGCAGTTTCCTTTGATATGGAGACGGATTATGGTACCACCTGGATGTTTGGTATTCGCCGTGGCCTAGTTGACCTAGGTATCCGCGGTAGGGTAATGAACTGCTTGAAAGATTTCTTGTCCAACAGTTCTTTACATGTACGCCTGGGCAACGCTTTCGAGGAAGTTCATTCAAGAAAATGAAATACCTCAGATGCGCATTTTTAGCACTATGCTCGACGTTATAGAAAGGAATTCCATAGCCAAAACAATCTCAATGTCCATTATGTATTCCGTCTATGTTGACTTTGAAGATACGTGCACCTCCTCCAGCTAATCAACCTTTGAGAGCCACATACACCTAAAGTTAAAAAGACGAGATATTTGGGTAGACAGAAATGGTTTTAAGTTTTTCCCCCCAAACAAACAGTAGTGGTTCCTCTGTCAATAAAAAGAGGCTTGCAGAACGAGCCCACCCTATATTTGGATGAAACCATAGTACTTGTAAAATAAGAGCATGAAGTTTTGGCACAGCATTAGATAAAACTTACATTCCCGATGTTGAGGTTGAGGATGACTGTTTTCATAAGGAGGTCACATTTTATAGTGTTGGTACGTGATGTGAACGGCACTCGCATTGTAGAAGAGTTCCTGTACTGGAGTGGAGATTTTGTATTTCCACTTTCTTTGCCTAATGCTTGCACCGGAATTCTAACGTAACGATATTGTGCGCCTCTTCGATACCATGCCGATCATTCTTACACTAGTTCGTGGCGTCTATTTCATGAAATTAGCCATCTCCTAAACTCCTGTAACTTCGCTACATACGAGGCGACGAATAAATTACTACGAAACTGTCTGTTTATAAAAACTAAAAACTAAGCTTAGCTTCTCCTGGCCTTATATCGCTATCACCATTCGCTATATATCTGTATATATATGCCCTTATATCGCTAATACCAATAATTGGCCGTCATTGTGGCTCATTTGTTATGCTACTCGGCTGTTGACCCTAAAGTGGAAGACTCGATCCCGGCCAAGGCGGTCGCATTTACACGTAGGCGAAATGCTAGCGGCTCCTCATCCGGAGTCATTTTACTTGCAGTGCAGATTCTGAGGGGACAAAAGGTACCTATACCATATGGTATTGTCTGCCAACGAAATTACCTTTTCAGTACCTATATCCAGCCAACGCAGGAGTGGGAGACAGCCCTTACCAGCTGCGAGGAAATGAGTAATAAAAGAAACCTTCGAAAGAGCACCTGACAGCAGCCTACGGCAACGGGGGTTCTAGACTGAGGAATCCAGCCTTCCTTAAACTCTCTAAACAATTTGAATAAAATTTTTATGTACAAGTAGGCCGTTTCTTTGAGCGCAATTGACCTGTGTCCAGCCACAGCAGCGGCGGGTAGTTAGTTATGGTGGTCGGCTCCTGACCCGAATGACGCGGGTTTGACCCCGACCATGAAGGTCACGTAGGATGCTGGAGGCCCATGTACTATGCGACGTGAGTGCACGTTAAAGAGCCCCAGTTGTCTGAAATTTCTCCAGTCCTCCACTACGGTGTCCCTCCTAGCCTGAGTCGCTTTGGGAAGTTAAACAGCATAAACCTAAGACAATGAGTGGTTTGTCCATCCGCTAAAAATTCCCCTCGAAACAGGGCACTCTCAAAGGCACATTTTTGCGCCCTTTTAGCATTCGTATAGCCGATACCAGAAAAGTTTGGCATCACTTGAATATTCAACTATAAAAAATTATATTCGTCATGAGCTGGTTTGCATCAAGTCTTACGCTTTTCTCCAGTCTTCCTAAACTTCTTCCGTTATCCTTTGTGAACTTACGCTTGCTGGGTTAGAGCAAAGGAGAACTGTGTATAATACCCGCGCAGCAGAGGCTCGGAATGTTAAGAAATGCCGCACAAACTATGGAAAACAAATGTTGCAGCATACCTTACTGACACTTATGAACCAATTGTACTGCCACAAGTATCTTGACGTATCCAATATTTGTCAGAAGGAATTATTAAATGTTCGCTAAGTACTTTTTTTCTTGCTATTACTATTTTGAGCGGTCCTGTGAATTTTGCAGCCCTTTAATTTCTCGTCCCCGTCTTTGCCTTTATAAGATCTTTGATCCAATGCAGTTTTTTTCCTTTGCAAGCACAATGCAGTGCATACTAATGTACATGTCTCATTCACTGTACCGAACATACGTGATTTTTCTCCTTACATTTTAGTTTGATATCTTACTCTGCCGCCGTCAATGCTGCACTGTAAGAGGAAGACAGCACCTCTCAAGCTGACTATACAGCTTTTTCCCTGGCTTTCCTCGCAACACCTAGTTGCGGAAATAAACCTTCAACTCAGTAAGGCATGTTGACGGGCTAGTTGGTTTTGCATCTTGAAACTTGGGAAAAATCCACCTAGGCGCAAATAATTTCAAAAGGACACAAAAAGAGACAAGGAGACAAAGAACCTTCACCTATTTCTTTCGTGCGCATTATGGCAACGGTAAAGTATAGTGTATGGATTGTTCGGTTTGAGTCCTGTATCACATATATAAGCCTAGCGGCGAATCTATTTGGTGATTTATGTTTTTGACGCGAAAGCTGCACAACGCGAGTCGCCAAGCCATTTCGCGGAGCTGACTAAACGCTATACTGCGCATGCGGGAGAGCAGTGACGTCATACGCACACAGCTGGCGCGCCGCCGCCGTCGCTGCGCGGGTGACTCAGAGGTGCCGCCGCCGAGCTCTCCAGTTGCGCATGCAGAGTATAGACCAGAATCCAGAGCCGCTCCTGGGCGCGGCCATTTTCCGCCGACTGGTGCGCCGCGGTGCGGGCGTTTCTTTGGGGACTGCGGGGGTAGCGGGGGTGCGGCAGCTCCGCGGCCGCGCTTGCATATAGCCGCGCTTCGGGCGCTAAAAAAAACATTGCTGAGCATACTTCCGCAGCGTGGCTATGTTGCAGGAAGTATTCACGTTATCAAAGGGAGCACATTGATGCGTTTTAATGATATTTAGTTTGACATTCACGTGAATTGTGCTGACGCTTAGAACGCGCTCGTGCTGATATCGCTACCGTCTTGGTGCTCCACTGCAAAAAAAAAAACTTTTTCTTCAATATCAAGTATTAAGTGTGCGGCTAGCATGCAGTTCCAATTCCCATGCACTCTTAATCCTTCGGTCATAAAGTACCACCCACAAACAGGGCTTTCTTGTCGCATGCGTGGTGCGCCAGTTTATCAAATTACCGCTGTGGGCTTACCTGAGTCGCAGCGCCAACAAAAAACAAAATTTGTCATGGTTTATGTAAACTGGTGCATAAAAACGTACTTTTGCTCAAATTATCAAAGCTTGAATAGATATTAGCAGTGGATCCAGCTTTCACGAATTCTGAGGTCCGAAGTCGCGTTCATTTTATTCGGTAGCTCTCGCCGCGTGTGACAGCATTGCGTAGGCGTTTGACTAATGTGTGAATGAATGTATTAAAATCGCGTATATTTTCCTATGATTAAGGTAGATAGCAAAAGCAGAAAGACACTACGGTAAACCCTTTACCCCCCCTTGATCTGACATGCGTGCGGAAAGAGCAACTGAAATCAGTAGCGGTCGTGCTTACAATCCTGTGCATGAAATGTGTTTAATGGGAACTAAAGTAAGCTCAGCGCAAGGAGGTAATCAAAAACACGCGCTTCGTCGGGTCAACCTTCAGTCTGCAGCTCGCCTATCCAGTATACACCACTGAATCAAATCAATAAATCCACATTCCTGTGCCTAAAATTATCATAGATGATAGCGCACGTAAAAGAAGGCTACAAACGACACGCCAGCGCACAAATCTACTTAGAAGCGCCGATTTCCAGTCCGTACGCTACCTGGCCGACTACTCCGCGGGAAAAATCGTTGCTGTTTGCAATACTATTCCAGAATTTCCCTGAGCAGCGCCGCCGCACCAACGGCTCGGTGGAGCAGCGTCGCCGCTGCGGTGCCAGCGTTTGGAATCCTGAGCCAGCAGAATGTCATCATTGAAAAACCTAGCGCGAAAAACGAGACACAGAAAAGGTGAAGACAGGACACGAGCGCTAATGATCAATATCAATATCATCATGGTGGGCACAAACAACGAGACAGACGCGCACTGCCTCGTCGCACTTACTCACATCCAAATGAACGGAAAAAAACTCGGAGCTGTCACGTTAACGACTAACTGCGCTCAAGATAACCGCAGTACTGTCTGGTAGAGGAAAAATGTGAGTAGTCACGCACAGCACACACCCTCATACGTTATGATGAAGCACTACAACGACAGAAGCGAACACGTAAACATGCGTTCTACGCGCGGCGCCGGCGCGACCCGCAGTCCATCGGGCCGCGCGCGCCGATAGATGGCGACTGGTGTCGAGAGTAGGGGCGCGCCAGCAGCCTGCGTGTGAGGGTAAAAGAATCTGGTCTATAAGCGCATAGCTAGCGTTCCGGGGTCGCCACCGCTGCCGCGCGCTCTCCATCGCCTCTCTCTCTCTCTCCTCGTTGCTTTCGGAATTCTCCAGGTTTAACCAGAGCTAAACCACTGCCAATTTTTTTTCTTCCATTGCCACCTTATCGAGACATTGCTGCCATCCCGGATGACATAAACATCAAACCCTTTTGTTGTCAGTTCTTTGGTCGTCATAGGCTTTGAGTATAAATTAAAGCAAGATCATGGGAAGTAGCGGGGCCAGTTGGTTCATTTTTCTACTTAAAACAGTGCGCAGGGACAGGACACAGTCGAGAAACACACAGACACATACTGACTGACAACTGAGGAATTTACTGCTTTGCTTGCAATAAATACAGAAAGTATCGTCTAAAAATACAAAGAAAGCCTTGAAATCGTCATTTTGTCACTTCTGTCGTCATTGCTTGTCCAGATAACCTATTTCTTTTTTCGTCAACGTTAGTGATGGTGTGCTTACGCAGGTGGAACGATTCTTCTGAATGATGAACGCTTCGTATATCTCTCGCATGAGCTTTCGGGGGTATCTTCGCAGAATCTTGCAGCGTCGAAAGTGTGGAATGCATTCGCAGGCCGACACGTGTCCCGCTAGCTTGCTGCCATATCCTTTTTCGATGTTGCCGACGTGTTCCATGAGACGTATGTTGACGCAGCGTCCTGACTGCCCAACATATGACGCCCCGCATGACAAGGGGATCTTATAAACTACATCACTGTCGCATTCGGTGAATTTGTCTTTGTGCTTTGTTTTACAACGTGCTCTTTTTTCAGCGCCTTGGTTGACCATTTTGCACAACTTGGATAATTTGCTGGGCGCATTGAAAAGGAAATCCACAGCAGCTCGCGCCACCACTTTCTTTAGTGCGTGGCGGACACCGTTGACATATGGCATGACGGCTACCTGTAAGGTATCGGTAGCGTTCGCGGGGGTCATAGGAACGCGGCTGGGAGCGCTCAAAGCGAAGCGTCCCCTTCTCGGAACGCGGCCGCTCGCGAACGCGCCAGGAAGTACGGGTGTCCACCAGCCCCGCGGTACCGATTCGCGCACGTGCTGGCACGAATGTCTATTTGTGTTTGTTTTTATTTTGTGGTGGAGAGAGTGCTTTACCTTGTTGAAGCCGGAGGGCTGGCCATGCCCTTGAAGAACCAATGATGTTAACAGCACAACATGATTGGAAGCCACGAAATGTGGGCCGGGCCTTTAGGGCTTTAAAACCGGGCCCCGGAGCTGGAAGCGGGGTTCTGCGCTAAGGTGAGATGCTACGCATCTTCGGCAACGCCGAGTAGGGGCCTCCCCTAGTATTAGCCAGATCCACCTTTTTGGTTGTTTGTCTCTTTGCCGTTTAATTTGTCTCGAGTGTCTAAACTTCTGTACGCTGTAGATATCTGTATATAAATCTTCAGTTATTGCCTTTTTTATCCCTGTGTCTTCAAGTTGGAACAAACCGTCTCTGGCGGTGCACCTCTGGTGCAAAGAAGAAGAAGAAGAAGAACCTGAAACTTTACTGGCGCAGTCGACAGGATCCTGCGGCCATCGGAAGACGGCGCAGGAAGAAGATTGAACGCAGGGAGAAAGGCGACGACAAGGCAACAGGTCAGCGTTCGAGAACGGACCTGTGGAGAGACGGCGGCAAGGATGCAAGGACCACGGCAGTAGTCGAGCGACGCGGGACTGCGTCCGGTCAAGGAAGCAGCGCGTCGAGAACTCGACGGTCACCGGCGGGTCGCAGCAAGTGACGACCGCGGGCACAGGACGAGCGGCGTACGACACCTCATCGCAGCGTCCGGGGAAAGTGGCGGTGTACTCCGACGCCAAGGAGCTGGCAATGCGGCTCGACGCATCGAAACCGTGAGTTTCCTTGGTCGCATTGTTCACGTCCCTGTGTTCGAGCCGGTAGGACAGCTGGGGGTACGGAAGGCGGTATGGAGAGTTATCCAAGCCGGCCCTCACTTGATGTGAAGTACCAAGTTGAGTTAGCGAAGGCGCGCTTAGCGGACCTTCAGGCTCAACTTGCGAAAGTAAATGGCGGAAAGGCGCTGCTTCGCGAGGAAGAACCTCAGGATGTTAAGTATGTCTTGGGGGTATTAGAAGCGAGACGCCAGCAGGTAGAGCTCGAGATTTCTAAGATCAAGGAGTCTAGGAGAGCTAGCCAACTAGCCAGGGAGAACTGCTCCGAGTCACGAGCAGAGAGGTCGCCAGTGCGGGAAGGCAACGGCATATGCCTGCCGGGCGCAGGTCAAGAGGACAGCCGGGCAGAGGTAAAGGGTGAGCCAGATTTCTGCGAAGCTGGAGTCGCAGTTCAAGAAAGCAGCCTGACGGAACGCAGCGTCGCGGTATCAGAGGCGGTGAACGCGCACGCCGACGACACGGCCGCCCAGGTTAGCTCAATCCCAAATGACACCAGGGACGCGGACGCGTGCTCAGGATTGTTGGATGTGAGTCTCACAATTCCAAAAACGCAGTCTCAAGCAAGCTGCGGAAAAGAGCGTTTAGCTCAGCAGGGAACGGCCAGCGACGACAGATGTCAGATCGCGGACCTAGTGACAGGAGAAAGTCTAGCGTTGCTGGAACCGCACACTGTGTCGGTCATAGGGCATGAAGGGCCCCGTAGCGTCATTGATGGAAAGAGCGTTCCATGCGAGCCAGGGAACGGAGGCGGGCTTGCTGGGCCGACCGGGCAGAGCGCCACACAGTTGTGGAACGCACCCGATGTGTGTCTGGCCAGGTCATTTGAGTACCCGGAAATGAGTGGCGACTTGCCGCAAGGCAAGCTCGGGTCAAGCGACGGCGAGTCAGCTCGTGCAGCAGACGATGCCACGAAGCCGGCCAGCGTCTATCAAACAGGGAGCGGCGATTTAAATGTTTGCCCGTGCAGGAACGGTGCAAATAGCTCCAAACGCTCCAAAGTACCAGGGGACAGGCGCATAGCCTTCACAGTGAATGTCGGCGCGTGGAACAGTACGTTCCGTGCTGCGGTACGCCAAATTATGTTCAGCAAAGCCGGCCGCACTGTTACAGCTGAACTCGGCAAGAGAGATGTTCATTACGCAGCACGCGGTTCGTACCGGCGCGCCAGAGAGAGCGGGCCCTCAGGTGCGTCGTGTAGTGAGGGGTTTGGACCCATCAAAACCCGGGACGTTTTTGATCCTGGAGGGCACCATCTTTTCAGTTCGCGCCCCGTTGTGGCGCCAGCCTAATGAGTGAGTTACCGTTTAGGCGTTAATTGTGTTACTGACAACACGTGGTGGCTCGAATGTACACAGGGACGCTCGGTGCGACTAAGGAGGCTCACGTGGGCATTGGGCGAGTGCTGTGAACGCTCCAGTCGCGAGTGTCTGTGTCTGTGTGCTCATTCGCGAGCAGGACGACGGCGTGCATGCAGGCGAACTGGGTGCAACGCACCAACTTGGACGCTGTGTTACGGCGCACGGCAGGCATGCCACTGTGTGTATTTAAGTGTGCATTTTGCGTGATGTTGTGTTGGTGCCCGTGTGCATTTTGTTGTTTTTGGTTTTGTTCGTGCAACTGGTCGCAGCGCGACAGCTTGGACTTCGGTGAATGCGCTGGTTTTACAGGTGTGAAACGCGCATTTGAATGTGTACGTTTTGTTTATGTTATGTCACCCGAAGGGTAGTTTCGTGTCAGACACCGATCCCTTTTGTTTGTAATTCTAAAAGTGGCATTTGAGCCCTTTGTAGAATCTTGGGAAGGGCGTGTAAGGTATCGGTAGCGTTCGCGGGGGTCATAGGAACGCGGCTGGGAGCGCTCAAAGCGAAGCGTCCCCTTCTCGGAACGCGGCCGCTCGCGAACGCGCCAGGAAGTACGGGTGTCCACCCGCCCCGCGGTACCGATTCGCGCACGTGCTGGCACGAATGTCTATTTGTGTTTGTTTTTATTTTGTGGTGGAGAGAGTGCTTTACCTTGTTGAAGCCGGAGGGCTGGCCATGCCCTTGAAGAACCAATGATGTTAACAGCACAGCATGATTGGAAGCCACGAAATGTGGGCCGGGCCTTTAGGGCTTTAAAACCGGGCCCCGGAGCTGGAAGCGGGGTTCTGCGCTAAGGTGAGATGCTACGCATCTTCGGCAACGCCGAGTAGGGGCCTCCCCTAGTATTAGCCAGATCCACCTTTTTGTTGTTTGTCCTTTTTGCTGCTTAATGTCTTGAGTGCCTAAACTTGTATCTATTGTAAATACTGTACATAAAATTTGAAATGTTCGCCTTACCCCTGCGTCTCGACTGAACACAAGACCGTCTCTGACGGGGCACCGCTGGTGCAAAGATCGAGCTTCAATCTTCCAGTTGGAACCAACCGTCTCTGGCGGGGCACCCCTGGTGCAAGGAAGATAAAGAACCTGAGAAACTTTACTCTACCTTCCGCTCTACTTTTTGGGGCTTCTTGGGGTTCGGTCGCCGGAACTCTTTCAGTAACTTGAAGCCAAGGCTACAGATGAGGTCGTCCGGGAAACCAGCTTCACGTAACCGTGTCAACTGTGTCTGGATGCTTTGCTGCTGACGGTGAATGCAGGATCTATTCACGGCACTCCTCAATGCGCCTGTGGCCACAGCTCTTTTGCGGGGCGTCATATGTTGGGTGCCGCCGCGGTGGCTCAGCGGTTATGGTGCTCGGCTGCTGACCCGAAAGACGCGGGTTCGATCCCGGCCGCGGCGGCTAGAATTTCTTTGGAGGAGAAATTCTAGAGGCCCGTGTACTGTGCGATGTCAGTGCACGTTAAAGAACCCCAGGTGGTCGAAATTTCCGGAGCCCTTCACTACGGCGTCTCTCATAGCCTTAGTCGCTTTGGGACGTTAAACCCCATAAACCAAACCAATCATATGTTGGGCAGTCAGGACGCTGCGTCAACATACGTCTCATGGAACACGTCGGCAACATCGAAAAAAGATATGGCAGCAAGCTAGCGGGACACGTGTCGGCCTGCGAATGCATTCCACACTTTCGACGCTGCAAGATTCTGCGAAGATACCCCCGAAAGCTCATGCGAGAGATATACGAAGCGTTCATCATTCAGAAGAAACGTTCCACCTGCGTAACCACACCACCACTAACGTTGTCGAAAAAAGAAATGGGTTATCTGGACAAGCAATGACGACAGAAGTGTCAAAATGACGATTTCAAGGCTTTCTTTGTATTTTTAGACGATACTTTCTGTATTTATATCAAGCAAAGCAGTAAATTCCTCAGTTGTCAGTCAGTGCTGTGTGTTTCTCGACTGTGTCCTGTCCCTGCGCACTGTTTTAAGGAGATAAAGCAAGATGCATAAGCAGTTTTTTTTTTGTGCGCCACACATTATTCCTTCATCTGGTCACCATACGCGGACGAATCTCTCTCAAAAGAATCAAGACACACGCAACCATAAATGCGATATTCAGCAGTTTCAATGGACGTCAAATAAAGTAATCTCAAAATCTCCCGGTCACTCAGAGCTCGGCGCTCTTTCCTAGCCGAGGGCCTCCTACTGCCCTCGCTACTATGCGTGACGAAGGACCGTTTTGTTGCGAAAGCAACACTACAGGAGCCCAGCTCGGCTCGTCGCGTATGCTCGTGGTGGTTCGGCTGCCAAACGACCTTGAGTCGCCGTTGCCTAGCAACCGCTTCAGCTGCGCTCCAACAGATGGCGCCCCACCGCTGCCGCCTGTCGCCTACACACCCAGAGGGCACCACCCTCGCACAGGCGCTGGGTTTCAAAGCCCATGATGGAGTCGTGCCGGCCAGAGAGCCGGTACGAGCTAAAAAAAAACGCTTAACCACACGATAACACCACAAGCTTATTGCCAAAAACGGCACGTACGATCTTGTGCCGTTACCTATCAACCCAAGTTACTACCCGAGCTTACACGACTTACTCGGGTAAGCTCGTGTAAGTTAGGACGATTACATGCCATCTGTGCGAGAGGTTGCTCGGGAAGAGCAACATGAGTCGCAATATTCCGACGGGTGGCTGGGATAGAAACAGCCACCTGCGAGTGCAGTGACGTATCGCTTAACTGCGGCACCGCTGCGCTGGTAGTGGTAAAGAAGTAATAGAAGGACTCGCCGCCATCTATGAATCTTAAGTAGGAATTACTAATTCAGCATATATAAGCATTAACCCACTAAAGATATCATGCCACGTACACCCCTAAGGCGGAGTTTATGTGCCCCCTCCAATGGAAGAATGAACACCTGTTTTGGCAGGTCTACTCGGATTAACTATATTAAACCCCTAACAATTTTTTCTGTTTAAAAGTTGACGCTATAAATTGTTAAAATTTCTTACTTGCCTAGTTGCCTAATGTCATCAACCATGCCTAGCTGTCATCACTGCCTCCTTTCGCGAACTTTTAAAACTTCCGTTACCAATAATTCTTCTGCAACGAATTAAGGCTTAGAGATGAAGAAAGTTAACAATTGCGACACGACTGCTCTTCTTAATAAGTTAAATCTATTAAATCTTTTAATCTCTTTACTACATGGTAGTAAAGAGATTAAAAGAGCTTAAGCTAAAGGGCGATGGAATTTTTTTTATTTTTGAGCACCGCCACTGCACATAGGGAGGGAGCTACACCGTAGTTGAGGTCTACGAGAAGGTAAAGATAGTAATATCTCAAAGCGCGCCAAAGCCAAAAATTTTTCCTTGCTGCTCTTTTACGCATGAAGAAGCATGTAAGTTGTAAGAAGAAAGCAGTTATTGATTAGGACAAGAAAGCCGATTTAGAGCCGCTGCCTGAACCGCCTTTAATAAGAGACTCTCATACTTCAATATGAACGAACACTACTACTACTACTACTACTACTTTTATTGACTTCAATTCGTAAAGCGATTCAATTCGCATGCGATTCCCAAAGCGAGTCATTTCCTACAATTTGTAAGCTGTCGTAAAGTGAAGACAGCGATCTCGACGAGCTTTCAAGAATGAAAGCAGCGAATACCCATAACTGACTCATCGCGAGTTCTGCGGGCTTGAAAATAAATTTTTAAACAATGATTTTCTCCATACCGCATTCCGGCCCGGATCAGCGCGCCCACGTGGACGGTGCCTGGGTTGTGCTCTGAAAAGCAAGGGCATCAGAGCAGGTGAGCCCTCAGGTGCAATTCATAGCCTCGGCAGTAAGCACTTCGCAAAAAGCAAACACGTAGTTTCTTCGGGAGGTGACATTCTATGTTGTGGTGCTTCTTCCACTTGGGCGTGCCGGACCGCGCGAAGTGTGCTCAATTTTTTGCATTATAATTCTGCGAAATTTTGTGCAGAGTTGCGCATTTCTAAAACTAAAAAGCAGTGCTTTAAAGGTCACGCCGCTAACTAAATTTTACGCTTCAGAACTTGGGAAACGCTAACAACAAAGTTGCTCTTTATTTAAATGCATTTCGGAGGCACTCAAGGGTATCATTTCTTGAGTAACGTTGTTCAATTGCATCGCGATATGAACTTTTCATACGAAAAAATGCGTTGTATCTTAATGAAAACCAGTGCAAAGTTGGTGGAATTTTTTGAACGATAGTAAGTAAATAGTTGAGGTGGCTTGAAGCCTTCGCCAAAAGTATCAACTACAATAAGTGTTGTTCGAGACGATGACATAGAGCTATGCACCCAACACACAAATGTAGCGCGGCTGGTATCAAGAAAATCGAAGTCTGCACAAATGAGGCTCAACCCCAGCTATGCAGCCACTATTTTCGATTACATAAATACCAAGCACTGACCCGAAAGACGCTGCTGACCGGAAAGACACGGGTCCGATTCCGGCCGCGGTGGTGGCGGAATTTCGATGGAGGCGAATTTATAGACGCTCGTGTACTGTTGATATGAGTGCACGTCAAAATAACCCCAGGTGGTCGAAATTTCCGGAGGCCTTCAATACGGCGTCCCTAATAGCCTGAGTCGCTTTGAGACGTTAAACCCAAATAACAAGAATCTTGGGAACGTGGAAAACTGATAAAAGTCTATTTCCTTTGGTCGGTTGTCACGCATTTTTTATAAGCTTTACCGTCTCACAAAAATGCGCAAAATTCCGAATTTCAAGAAGCTAATCATTTTCAGAATGGAAATGACATGGGTAAAAATTTTTGTTCTGTTCCGAGCCTTACCAGAGAAACTCTGTCGACTTTCTGTTTCTTTTTTTTTTTGAAGACACAGCAGATCTATATATTGCTGGTCTCTGTATCTCATCTTCACTCTCTCAAAAACTTTTATACGTGTAGTCTTAGATTTTGTCGCTTGAAATACATTGCGATGAGTAATACCATACATGCTTAGACCGATGCACCTGCCTACACATCGCGCGGAATTGGCTTCTAAGGACGAGGGGCACTGGAAAACTTTGGCCTAGGAACGATACCCGATACTCTTTATTACCGAGACCACAAGAAAAGGATGTACAGGCGCGGACAAAAGCAAACGGAGCACGCAACTGTTAGAGGAGGTTGGTGGGCTTTCTTGTAGACGAACAACGCTTCTTCATTACCAATGGAGAAAGCGTGATTGCACTTCGAACGCAATAGCGTGCTCCGTTTACTTATGGCTGCGCCTGTACCTCAGGATCAGCGTAAAACTATGAACCACGCCAGCCTGTTGCGGCGACATTTTTAAACTAGTTTCTAAGGATCAAATCAAATCAAATCAGTTTATTTTGCCGCCTAGAAAATTCCAGATGGAGGGGAGCTGCAAGAAAAAGCCCATTGCTCATTGACAGCTTGACTGGGCCGCGGCAAGCAGTTTGAATCAGCGGCAGCATTCGTTACCAGCACACACAGATGTAAAAAGAAAGATAACTCTTGTACAGTACAGCGTTACAATATAATAATGTCAGTCATCGTTGGAAACTTCAAGCGAGAACAATCATATTTAAATAATATTGTAAAGACAGAAAGACAGGAGAAAAATGAAAGAAACGAAGACACACACGGTCACCAGAAAAGCATTCAAGTGTCACAAATGGAATAAAAAATTGTAAGTATTCATAGATATGTTACAGTACTCATGGAGTTCACAGGTAGGCAGCAATGCTCAAAATATTGGTTCTGCTAAAATATATTTGTGGAGAGCACGAAGCTTCTTATGCGTGCCCGAAAATAAATAAAAGCCAATCAATTCATACTCGATTAGTAGAGACGGAAGTCGTAACAGAGCCCTTCTTTCAACAAATTTAGGGGAGGAGTGGGCATGAGGCAGGTCTCTGTATGCCCTGTTTTATAAACGCCGGCTCTTACTTGCAATTTGGTGATCCTATGCAAGTTGTCGATATTGTTTCTTGTTTCACTTTTAACTCTCAAGGTTAACCGATATCTATAAAGGTTGAAGATTTTAATTATTCTTCAGGCACGGAAAACATTCGCACTGGGCGCTGCTTAATGGGCATTGTATATATGACGTGTGTATTTTGTTTGCATTAGGTGAACCGTCTGTAAGGTAGAATGTGGTGCGGTTCCTCACAACAAATGGCAGTAGTTAAGATGAGAGCAAAACGGTGCGTTGTGTAATTACAGTTTCGCCGTTACAAGGAGTACGGATCACATGCGACCTTTAATTCCATTAAATTGAGATAGCTTTTGTGATACATGATTGACATAACCATCCCATGACATACTGAATGAAAATACCACAGCAAGACATTTAAAATGTTCGACAATATTAATTGTGCGGTTATTGAGCAAGATATTTAGGTTTGGAGGGATATACTTATTTTTGATCGAAAGGTTACTGTTTTTGATCTGTTTTCATTAACCCGCATGGAGTTAAAAGTGGCCCAGTCGAGTAATGATTTCAAAGCACTATTGCATAAATAAATTATTTCTTGCGAATGAGACCCTGAAAAGAGGAGGTTTACATCGTCGGTATATTTTACAGATTTTGCAGTCGTCGATATATTAACAACATCGTTGAGATATATATTGAAGATCAAAGGCCCTAAAATGCTCCCCTGTGGCACTCCGCAATCTAGAAACTGAATTTCAGAAGTTTCGACGCCCTGTACCGCCGTCCAGCGTCGTACACCGCTGATATCCACGTTTCCGCCGTTACTGCAGTCTTGGAGCGGTTGAAGACAGCCTACATTTTCTCCAACGCCGCGCCTCCTTTCACTCCTGCCCGTCTTTACGCAACCAATAACGACACGTCTCCAGATTGATTGAAACCAGGACCTTACTCGCACCCGTCTCCCTGCTCCTTGCTTGGGGAGGTGGATGGGGAGCCCTATTGCAGCGCCATCTCTGGACGACGGGAGCGCGCGAAGAAGACGAAGTGAAACCATCTAAATAAACCAACCTCTTCTGGAGTCAATTACATGACTCGTTCAAGTCCGGTTTCCGCCTGCGCTCATCAGTGCCAACAACTAAATAATCCTTCTCTGCGCTCACCTTGATGGCTCGCACGTGCTAACGGCACGAATGAGCTCCCTCTTAGTCATTCTCGTTATTGCCGCCTGAGACCGGTCTTCGCTTATCATCTTATTTCTATATTTCTTATTGCTAGTTTCTTTTTGCAGTTTATTATTTTTCTATTTTTAAATAGCGAGCCTCTCACCCTACGAATTAGCTCCCTGGTAGCCATCCTGCCGACTGAACACGTCTCCGCAAATCGTTTTGTTTTCTTGTAGCTTTAACTACTACTTTCTTTTTGTAGCTATAATTATTTTTGTATTCCCTAATAGTGCTCTCAGGGTCTCACGCGGGCACCACGAACTTCTACTGTTCAGCAAGGTCATACTGCGGCTGAAACGGCAGATTAAACTGTGTTGTTTTTAAGGCGCTCAGCTGCCATTCTCTGGAACCAGAGGCGAATTATTTGTCGATATGGTGTATATCCTCAGACTAAATATAAAACCAAACATTTCCGAAATATTTCGGAAGTTTTTCGCACAATATCGAGCAGCATAAACTTTCCCTTGCTATAGGCCCGAGCGCGATTAGGTTGAGCCGCGGGGCAAATGCAGAAGTTTCATTTCCTGATACCTCAGACTCTTCGTTCATTGCCGTAGCGTCTTGCGCTATGTGCTGTACTTGAGCAAAATGGTGGTTTGAGCTAGTTGGTGCTGTACTTTACTAATTTTAAAGGTGCTGTACTTGTAGTAGCTAAGCCTGTGGCTAAACTACTGCCTTCGCCATATTTCATCCATTGATTTTGCGACTGCAAATTCTCGAAGGTGCATTCGACTCCTGGCGCCATACACAATCAGGGCATGAAAGACAATGCCGCCTGCCACTGCCATAGCCTAGAAATAGAACAAAACTGGCGCACAGTTGACCAGATGGCGCCCTTTTCAGTGCGCTCATTGTGATGGTTGCCGCCACAAGGGAGGATTGATGTCAACAAAATGGAGACAAATGGGAATGACAAGAGTCGTCATCAGCATTCTCGTCTACAGTTTGGTCTGAAACGGACTGTATAGAAAACTGCTTCAAAGGGAAGAGCCTGACGGTATACAAGCGGAAAATTTTGCGACTGAAGTAGTACCTTCGAGCGCGAGCTGGCACCTCACATGTCTTTTGTTGCTAAAGCAACACTACTCGAGCCCAGCTCGGCTCGTCGCGTATGCTCGTGGCGGTGCGGCTACCACACGATCTTGTGCCGTTGCCTAGCAACCGCTTCCGCTGCGCTCCAACCCGAGTTACTACCCGAGCTTACCCGGGTAAGCTCGGTTAAGTTCGGCCAAGGTCGGAGCAGCACCGAGCCATTTGTGCGAGAGGTTGGTAGGGGAAAGCAACATTGGTCGCACAATCCCTGCCGGTGGCTGAAATAGAAACAGCCACCTGCCAGTGCAGTGGCCCATCTCTTAACCGCTGCGCCACTGCGCCACGAAGGGTACGAGGACACCCAGGGATCTATGAGTGTAAGGTAGAGAATGACCTTCTGCATATATGGGAATTAACCCATTACGCTACCGCGTCATACGCTTAAAGCTGAGCTTAGGTGCCTCCTCCAAGTGAAGAATGAACACCTGCTTTCGCACGTCTCCTCGGTTTATTTCCCTGGCTCACAAAAACAATACATAATTCACTCTGGCAGCTTAGAGCCTCCATGTTCGAAAAATCCGTCTTCCCGTTCGGAGCCTTCGTTGGTTGGACGCAAAGCCGGGAGAGGTAAATTCCCCTCTCCACTTTCAAGGGAGCGGGCAAAGAGAGGGTAGGAACCGATGGGTGGGGAAGAGTAGAGCGGCAGTACGGCATGCCACACGGCGAATGATGAAATGGATCAAACCACCCGCTCGCACGATCTCAACCGTCGGTGGCAGTGGTTGCTCTGCCAAAGAGGCGCGCGAGTGTTAACGTATGCTCTGCCGCATTAATCACAGTGATCCTCTGTAGTTTGTTTTATATTTCAGAAATTGTTTCATTGCACGAAACTCAATAAAACCGAGAGAACAGCAGGGTTGTAGGAGCGTGCAGCAACGGTGACGTCTGACCGAAACCGAGTGAAACCGACTGTAAGAAACGAAAGTATCTATTTAGCCCCTTTATCACTGCTTCATCGGGAAAACCCCTGAAATTTGGTAAGAAGAAATACTTTTCGTTCTTAAAATGCCTAAATATCCATAGAAACCACCTATTAGCGAAAGTTTACTACCCAAATTGGATGAAAAACCAGAAATTTCTAGTATTGAATATCACTGACAAGCAACCGCAGCAGAGAGAGTGGTAGTTGAATTTCTGATATAACAGTTGTTTAATGCAATGATGTGACTGTTCATTATGGGGAGGGTGCCTCCCAACTGAACCATTGTCATGACGTTGAAAACGGACGCATGCAGAATGTGTGCGTGTGTAGCATTCATCTACATCTCAGACAAAGTAAGGAAGGGCGCCGTGGTAGACTTGTTGCGGTTCAAGCTGCATTATTGTGCAGTACACGGAGTCTTGCCCTTACTCATATTTGTGATTGATACCGGCATTGAAACCCCAGAACTTGTATTCGTTCTTTCGCTTCATCAGCGGGAAATCAGGCTGCAACCTCGGTATAACACGCGAACCACTCTCATAATATGGGCGATATTGTTGTGACATCTGATCGGATGTCTTATTACAACTGCTGTTTTTCCTAAGACACTCTCGAATTGGACTGATGCACTCAAACTGCAATTCTGCAATGTACTTCGCGTTGATCGACGATTTGGTGAATTAATATAATAAAAAAGAAACTGCTGACAAAACGGGACCACGAACCAAAACAAGACGACCCGGAAGGCCAGTGATAACTCGTGAGCAGGGCTGAAGCTGCGCCGAAAACCAATGGACTACCGGACTAGAAGGTTCATCAATCGCAGCTCTATAACATTCTGTTGGAGACGAATAAACCGTTCCACCCAAACCCACCCGCCCACCCACCCATTTACTAAGGCGGAAATAGAATACTGTGATCTTTTCAAGCTTATTTCGAAAAAAAAAAAAACATTCTGCCACCTGCACCACCAGGTGCACAAGTGCCGGGTCGGAGCGTCTAAGTATCAAGGTAGATTTTCTAGTTATTATCATGCTGGTTATAAATGGATGGGCGTAGATGAAGTCGTGCACGGAAACCAAGCAATTCGAACCAAGAACATGAGCTGATTGTCATCATCACTGCGAAAAATTACAGTTACATCCTTCGTAAGGTATATAAGTAGTAATAACAACTGGAAAAATTGCATTTATAACAACACATAGTCAAAGACAATGTTTGCACTAAAAGAAAGAACGATAACCCTGTTTTTCGAAAGAGAGTAGGGAAGATATGGGCAGCTCAATCCGTTGCTTCAACGCCGTGGTGTCGGTGCTGTTTTTTGTTCCTTTTTTTGTGACACAACTAATATTCAGCTTTGAGAAATGAAGCTCGTACGTGGCTGTATTTTCACGTAATAAATTTCCCTGCTGCTAACACGTTGTAAAGTTTCCGTAATTTGTTTGTGTCTGCTCCTCACTTTTCATTTAAAGGTTTTTGTTTACATTGGTAGCGCCAATAATTTTTCTCGGGCTTTGCTTTCTACAACGACTCGCAGCCGCATAAAGTTCTGGATATTAATGTCTGTCAAGCAAGAGTACGTGCAATTTGCGGACCTTCTTTCTTCGAGCTCTTAATTTTACAGCTGAATCCACTACAACACGCCAAGAACACTAATATGTTTGAAACTTAAACTCATCCCTCTCCCCAGGTATCTCTCCAGAGGCGTCAAACTTCCTTTTTAGATCACCTCTCACATAGGAGGGAGAAACAAATAATCGAGGTCAATATCAAGTAGGTGTTCTGCAAGACAAGAGTAAATTAAAAACTTCTTCATACATTCCTTGCTTTATTGAAAATTTGACATTCGTTTTGTCCAACATTTTTATAAATGTCATAAGTGTGCAGGCGAGGGTGCCAGAGTCAGAAGATTCGACCGGGTTCCTCGGTTGTTCATTACAAAGACACCACTGCATAGTTAGCGGATGCTCATAAAATAAAGTAAATAACAATCAGTACTTCAACACAGAAATTAATCTAACGTCACAATAACAGTGGTCAGAGGCTTGTAAAAAGAATATAACATAAGCATTTAAACAAAAAATTCTTTTCAAATAAAACTAGCATAACTAATACAAAACATGTGCCGTTGACACTAGTTTATGGGCCAGTACTTACTGCGCAATACAAGCAGAGACGAGAATCAAAATCGACACCAGAGCAGCGCCCTTCATAGCGTCCAATAAAGCAAAGCGAAGAGGAAACACATTGTCAAATGACGATTCTGCGAGATGTCGAAGGATATTTAGTGCTCAGATATATTTTGATACAATATTGCTTAAGAATGCCTATAAGCCAAAATTAGCATAGCTGATTATAACATGATCTCTAGCGGAAAAAGGAACTAAGAAACATGTACTGCCCTGCACGAGATGTGTCCGAGAGCACCACCATTCCTGAGCATGATAGGAGGCTGACAGACTCTGTCATGTTGACTTCACAGCCTGAAATAGACAAGGTATTTAGACACAAAAAAACAGGACAGGCGCCTTTGAAGTGGACACGTGAAGTCGACATGTACGGTCACCAACTTGCCCAGGCGAAAATTCTGATCCATAAATATAACACACTGTCGCAATTCATGGTGGCATCTTTATGGTAATTAGCGCTGAGTCCAACAGATCTACTGAATTCGCCAACTGCTTGATTTCATATTTCTTTTCCCACCAGCAACGCTAGCAATTTCTTCATCGAATATAACACGCCATGTATGCTAATTCCCTTATCCAAGACGACAGCGCGGATCGCTACCAACCGCTGCGTTGTGAATCATATTAAATATTTCAAATGGCTTTTTGTAAAACAAAAAGTCAGCAGATCGCAAACATGCTCGTCACATTCATCGACTCTTATCTATCGCGCTTTCGACAATAAAACTTTTTCGAATAAAAAGGGAATTTAATGTAAGACCTGGTGATCGAAATGAATGTCTTGCAAACCACCCATCTTTGATAGCACGATGAGCCTTTTCGTAGATACCTAGCGGCTAAGGAAAGCACGTCTTCCGAATAGAACGAGAGCAATGCCTAAATATCGGGTGCCGGTTGCCGCCTGCTCAGGCAATTATGAAGCTTTAGGCTTGTGACAGCACTGCAGAAACTGCCCCCCCCCCCCCTTGTCGGGCGCCAAACAGAGTACGTTAGCGTGTTTTGAACCTCACTACGATCATTTCAGCAATGAGCAAGAGTAGGCGCAAAAGATAGGCAGTCAGCTTAGTAGGGCAAACGTTCAGCCATTTCTTTGTGATCTGTTTACTAAATGCAACTGGTCACTGCGAACTGTACGACTAAGAGGATTTTTGTGCCTAAAATTTCTTAACGTATTTGCACGTCTGATTTCACAAGGATACTGCACGAAACCAATAATTTGGCTGACAGTGCCTGAACGTAGCTATAAAGACTACTTTCGTAAATTATTTTCGGTGCATGCAATGAAGCACAGCTTACAAAAAATTTTGCATTTTTAAGGAAAACCTAAGACTGCCTGTTCTATAAATCCCGTCCTGCGGTTTTATTACACTTCTAAAGTTTGATGATAATGGCCAGGGAGGCAATTCTCCCTGCAGCTAAAAGAGGAAAAATTATTGAATAATTTTACAAGCATGCAGGAGCTCGCGCATAGAAATGTGTGCCGCTCTTCGGAAGGGCTGCATTGTAGAGCTTTGTTTTATCTCGTACTCTAAAGCGCGCCCCGTGTCTCTATCTTTTCGGCTCAACTTAAGTAATCAAAATAAATTGTAAAACCACAGCTGTCATTCCACCACAGAGTATGCACACGGGAACCTACAAATGTCTTTTTAACCTTTCGCTATGCACGTATTTAAATAATCAGCACTAAAGTTTCTCGGACTCCATATTTCTTACATTCTTCAGTCGGATGGCTATGCAAATGGGAATCCTGAAAAAATAAGCCATTAGGAAATACTCATCAATCTAACGCTTTAGCTTTTCATCTCCAGTAAAGTTACCAATTTGTGACGGTCTCTATGATTTTCATAATAATAATTATAAATTAGGAGAAGGCTCAAAAGCTGACTCGAACATAGTAAAAATAATATTGCAGACGAAAAAATCCATACGCACAATTTAAAATTCTTCGTATAAAAAGAAACAATTTTTCAGAAATACCACAGCGTATAAATTTAGCGTGCATATAGACATAGCTTGTCTCGATAATGTTGCTTGAGTATCAGCAAGAACAACACGAAATTGCCACCAATTCCTATACTGCAGCACATGTAATCTTAGCGTCGTTTAGGACACAATAAATTTCGCGAATTCTTCGAAGTAAGGCATCAGGAGGTAACAGTCGGCATCAGGTTCTTCGCCATAGCTTGCCGATAATGCTGAGCCCATTTCGAATAGTGCAGCCAAGATTTTTGCCTAATGGCCTGTATATTAATATCTTTCACACACTTGAGAGCGCAACGCTTCACTCTTGTCACGACGCAGACAAGGGCAGTAAGGCTATTTATCAATTGCGCTGATGTTGTGCACATGTTTAAAACAGTTGCAGCAATGTAAACTTAACGTTTTTGTTGCTCAAGATTCGCGACCATTCCTCACAGAAAGTCGTTCCCCTCCACCCCCCGCACCCTTCCGTCCGCACGCCCTCCCCCGACCGCACGCCATAGCTACTGCATAAACCTCCCGTCACTCCGAAGCTCTCCTCCTTGTCCTTCCTTTACACTAATATCCGAAGCCTCCTGCCCAAACTTGACGCCCTTGAAAGCCTTACGCGCACAATAGACAGCAACATATTCATACTCACTGAAACTTGGCTAACTTCAGCCATACATGACTCTGAAATAATTTCCGTTTTTCCCAACTACACTATTTTCCGTCGCGACAGAACTAATAGACGGGGAGGAGGCGTGCTAATAGGAACCCATGATTCCCTTCGTTGTTCTGAAATTAAAACTTCAACCCCTCTAGAAATATTGTTCATTCAGTGCCACGCTTCATTTCCTCCCGTAATCATCGGCGTTTGCTATCGTCCACCTGATTTAACCGATTCTTTTGTTGCTAATTTCACGAAAGACTTCGCGCGATAACCGCGGCTCACCAACATACTCCCATTGTTCTTTTCGGCGACTTTAACTTCCCTGCAATAAACTGGTGCGACCTTTCCACCACTACATGTGAAGATAACATCGAAAACGATTTTGTCAACACGTGTCTAACCTTTGGTCTGTCACAGCTCGTATCAAACCCGACAAGACAAAGCAATCATTCCTCCAACATACTCGACCTCGTGTTAACTTCTCAACCTGATAACATCCCGCCGCTTCTTCATTTACCAGGACTCAGTGATCATTCCGCAATACAATCCACGTACTCCTGCCAGCTGTCACGCACAAAAAAAAAATACGAAAAACATTAACTCTATACGATAAAGGCAACTATGCAGCCATTAATTCTGAACTCGCTGATTTCTGCATGTGGTTTCTCCGAGATTTTTCAGAGCGATCAGTCGAAGATAACTGGTCTCTTTTCAGAAACAAGATGCATCAACTTATAGATAAACACGTCCCTACTATCACCATCATCGAAAAACCATCGTCACCATGGTTCAACAAAGAGCAGAAACACTTCAGAAGTAAAAAGAAACGACTTTTTCGATCCGCGGCTGTCATAACGGTCCCAGAAAATAAGTAAACCCTTAATCGTTCCTATCCCGAACATACATATGGCTTTTCTAGTTCAGTGGAACTGTAGAGGAATATTGAGGAATTACAATGACATAAAAGATATTCTAGGGTCAATCTCGCCCGTAGCTTTATGTCTTCAGGAGACCAATCTTGGTCCACAACATTCAGATATCTTGAAACATTATAAAACTTTTAGACGCGATCGTGAGCAGACAAATAGACTCTCAGGAGGCGTCGAGATTGTCGTGCAAAGCGGCGTCCCTGCTCGAATAATCGCACTCAAAACAAAACTTGAAGCCGTTGCCGTCAGTGTCGTCAGCCATAAAACAATTTCTATCTGTTCTGTACATATTCCTCCACATTTTACATTAAGAGTCAACGATTTACAAGAACTTATCAATGAACTTCCAGAACCGTATCTAGTAGTTGGAGACTAACGCTCACTCCCCTTTTTGGGGAAGCGAGCGCTGTGACTCTAGGGCTCAAATAATCGAAGGTTTTATTCTCACAAACAATGTATGCCTTTTAAATACAGGAAAAGCCACCTACTGCTCCCCAACCTCGGGGAAACTGAGCTGTTTAGATTTGTCATGTAGCTCACCTTCTGTTTTTAATGATTTTAAATGGGATGTCATTGACAACCCATATGGCAGTGACCACCCCCCTATAATAATCACTTTAACTTCCTCACCAGAAATAATCCCACCAAAACCGAGGCGCTAGAAGCTTCACCTTGCAGACTGGTAACTTTTTAGAGCAAAGGAAACTTTAGAAAATATAGTTTTAGAAAATCTCTCCATCGACCAGATAAATGAAAAGTTCACTAAATGTATCATAACTGCCGCACTCACAGCTATTCCTCAGTCGTCAGGAGTGGTGCGACAAAATCATAGAATATGGTGGACAAAAAACTGCAAGGAAGCAAAAAGCTACAAAATAGAGCATGGGGTAAATTTCGCAGGTATCCGACACATGAGAATCTCATAAATTTTAAAAAAGCAAGAGCTAAAGCTCGGTACGTCCGCCGTAGTGCCGAGAAAAAATCACGGCAAACTTGCGTCTCTTCTAGAAACAGTCACATCACATCTAAAAAAATGTGGGAACATGTGCGAAAATTAAATGGCAACTTTTCACCGTTCACAATTCCTTTATTGACTACACCTGGCACACAAACAAGCATAGGGGAACAGGCAGTCATATTGGGGGAACATTTCGTTATACGCAGTCTTTTTTAAAATACAAAAACACAGCGGACAAACAAAGACTTCCAATTAGTGGAGGTGCAAACCGAAAGTATAACAGTGTGATTACCCTCCAAGAAATAAATACAGTACTGCCTGCTGATAAAACAACTGCTCCAGGACCCGACCAAATCCCCTACGAAATGCTCACCCATCTATCTCAACCTGTCGTAGAGGCACTTTTAAGGTTCTTCAACATAGTTTGGATATCAGGCAAAATACCTGAGGCCTGGAAAAAAGCTATAATTGTACCCTTTTTAAACCCTGTAAGCCCCCAAACTCTCCTAGCAGTTATAGACTCATAGCCCTGACCAGTTGCCTCGCCAAATCTTTCGAAAGTGCCCTAAATATAAGACTAACCTTTGTTCCTAAATCCTGTGAACTTCTTGATATCCACCAGCGTGGTTTTAAAAAGGAATGCTCCACTACAGATCACCTAGTCGGTCTCGAAAATACAGTCAGACAAGCTTTTATACACAAACAACACTGTCTTGCAGTCTTTCTTGATTTAGAAAAAGCATATAATACTACCTGGAGGTTCGGGATTCTTCAGGACTTAGCTGAACTTGGCATCCGTGGCAGAATGCTGAACTCCATTAAAAACTTTTTATCTAACCGCTCATTTAATGTCCGTCTAGGCTCAACCCTTTCGAGGGATTTTATTCAGGAAAATGGAGTGCATCAAGGGTGTATTTTAAGCACAACTCTTTGTATTGCAAAAATGAATTCTCTTAACAAAATAATACCAAGGTCCGTTATGTATTCACTTTATCTAGACGGCCTCCAGAAAGCTTACACATCCTCCCATATCAATATGTGGTAGAGAAATGCAGCTAACAATAAATAAACTGACAACATGGGCAGACAGAAATGGTTTCCGATTTTCCCCACAGAAAACAGTGGCGATTCATTCCGTTTTCACTCAAACGAGGCTTACAGGCACACCCCACCCTACACCTTAACGAAATAGATTTACCTGTAGAAAATGAACATAAATTTCTAGGCATAACATTTGACAGAAAACTCACTTTCCTTCATCATATGAACACGTTCAAAAAGAAAACGTCCCGGTCACTGAACATACTCAGTCCTTTCACATAAACACTGGGGTTCTGACAGGGCAGGCCTTCTAAAAATTTATCGCTCTGTGGTACGATCCTCATTAGACTGTGGTAGTATAGTATATGGTTCAGCAAGGCCTTCGTACCTGAAACGATTGGACCCAGTGCACAATTTAGGTTTATGTCTTGCAACTGGCGCTTAAAGGACGTCACCCATAAATAGTCTTTACGTTGAAACAAATGAACCATCTCTTACAGATAGAAGAAGCATACCTACATGCTCATACTTTCGAAAAATCTGTTCCCTACCAAAACATATCTGTTAGGAAATAGTTACAAAGTGTCCATCCAGAACACTTTTTAATAAACCACAAACAACCAGACCACTCCTCCTGCGTTTTGAAGAGATGTGCGAGAGTCTCGGTGTACTGAACACATTACCTAACATTGCGCTCAGACGAGAGCCACTACCTCCATGGTACAACTTCCCTGCAATATGCGATTTCACTCCCACAGTGTTTCACAAAAAGCAAACCCCACAACAACATATATCACAACAATTTCTTGCACTGTAGGAAAAATACAGTGGTTTTACGGACTTTTATACGGACGGTTCAAAACAGCCACCTACGTAGGAAGTGCAGTAGTACGAGGGCATGAGAATGAAATAATCAGACTTCCACAGTGTGCATCAATTTTCACAGTCGAATGTTACGCTGTATGCTTAGCCGCAAAAAAAATAGTAAATGAAAACCTGAGAAACAGTATTAATTACACAGACTCCCTTAGTTTACTTACAGCTCTCCACTCTAGAAATGCCATTACCCCATTGCTCGGTGACATAATACACAACATAACAAAAACCATAGCTCAAGGAAAAAACATAAAACTGCTGGGTGCCGAGTCATGTCGGAATTAAAGGCAACGAGAGAGCAGACCTCTGCGCGGCGCAGGCTCGTAGCAAGCAAATAAAGAAAGTAGATATTCCCTTTAAAGATTGCATTAAATCGGTACTTTGTGAAATAAAGAAAAAATGGCAGTCTGCCTGGGACAATGAAGCCAACAACAAACTACACTTTGTAAAACCAGATTTAGGCGAGAGGAAATTCTGCACCCACCAAGGACGCTTCAAGAAAGTCATTATTTGTCGCCTCGTATAGGACACACGCACCTGACACAATTTCCTACTTACAAAAAAAGATCAACTTTTTTGCGAAGAATGCGGAGTTGAAGATACGATTAACCATATTCTATTCTCTTGCATGAAATTGGAAAAACTAAGGAAAAAGTACTTTACTCAATTTTGTAACGAATGCATGCCTTTTCATCCTACACTTCTTTTAGGAGATGATTCAATTGTGGATGTGTTTTTAGCTTTCTTAAATAACCGGGATTTCTTAAGTGTCTCTAAATTTTTTACCCACAGGTCTGTTTTAATTCGAATACACCTCAGCCACTTTCTCACGCCTGAGAGGAAGGCTGAGGTTTTAATTTGGTTGGTTGGGAGTCTCAGTGTCCTTTTCCAGCCAAGGATAGCTACTGAGGTTTCCCAGCCCCCTTTAAAGCTTTTACTAGTAGCCATTTTTAAAATTTGTGTACATGTTCGAAAGGTAATATTAATGTTTGAAGGCCTTTACACCAGGGATGACTTTTTAAATGTCTCTAATATTCAACAAAAAACTTTTACAATACCTTGTGTTTGGCGCATGATGGCCTCAGTTTCCTATGTGCCATAAAACCCAACACAACACAACACACACTCTTCTCAATCTTCAACCATTCTTGATTGTTTATTCCCCTTTACCTATCTGCCTCTACTAGGCTATGTCTCTGCCTGGGCGCCTTAAGGGATTGCATCCTGAATTAAGCAAAAGGCAATGCCCATTGTCCGGTCGGCCGGTCTGTAGTGCGACTGGGCATTTTGTATCCTTTTTCCTTCTTGCTTTCTTTTTCGCATCGCTCACCTTCTCTCTTGGATTTGACTGTTTTCAGAATAAGAGCTCGCTCGGCACTTAGCGGCCCTTGTTTTCGCGCACTTATTAACATGATGATCACTCTGCTGGCTTCAATTTGAGTGATCCATGTCAGGACGGTGTTTGCATCTAGTGTGGAAAGAAGCATTGCTTCTTATCTGAGTTTTGCTCTAGGCGTTCAAACCATACTAATACCGCTGTTCCTGAGCAGCATACACTGCCTGGCCCGTGCTCCTGTATCTCTGTTTGTACCTTGGGGAAATTTCTGGGTAAACATGCCCTCTACTGGCCAATAATTTTAATGTTTTACTTCGAATGGCAGACGAAATGAGAAAGTTAAACCTTTTTGTCTAACGAAGAGTGTGACCATTGGCTCTCTGTGCAGCTATTATTTGTAATAGCTTCAAATGCACCCTTTCCTCCGTATTTCCGAAACTCCTTATATGGAAGGTAAACATCTTTTTCTAAGACTTCGGATCAATTTCAAAAGTTAGACCACCTAATAACAGACTGAGCAAGGAAACAATTTGGTAACCTCTTCCGAGATTTCCTTAATGGTTTCCTAGTTTGGGGGCTGTGTTCATTAGAGATAAGTTAGGCGCATTTGCACGCGTCTCTGCCTTTGAAGATGTCACACTAAATTACATAATAAAGAAGCGCGGTTCGTGTTTTAGTGCGATTGGACCATTTTCTTAGGAGTGAAACTTCTGGCAGTGAAATCAACGTCTTTGGTAGTGACACAATAGACCTTACGTCTTCACATGTTTGCGCAATATACGTTACCCTAGTAAAAACAATGTGACATAAAATGTGCATGACCTGTGCGGCAAATCGAAATGAGCGCTCCCTTGATGCTTTTCATCTCTCAATTATAGCCTCCTCAATGCGCTGCAGGCATTGCCATGGAAAAAAAAAAACACTGGCGCTTCGCGAGCAGCACAGATAATGGGCCCAATATTGTAAACAGATGGTTTCACTTTAGTCCTTTGTAGGACTGGCCTGAGCAAACAAGTTTCTAAAATTGGGCCGAATAGCCGTGTTGCTTGCCAATTAGGCCCTCAGAACGCTGAATTTAAATCATGCGAGCACCCTGTGTGCGTTACCTTGGTTGTGGTGTCTAATGCAATTTATAGCCGATTTTATCACCACCTAGGCGAGTTGTTTGCACTGGTTTGTGCAACATTTTAACACGATAGCATTAATGCTCCCATTCTGGACAAAATCTGACGTCGACGTAGATGGCGTTGTAGGGGAAAATCCCCGGAGAAGCGAACGAGCTGGGAACTTAGGTCACGTGAGCTTGTGGAGTCATCAGAACTTGCCCACTGGATTGTTGAAAACTGGCTAGCGTGAGCGGTGGCAGGAAAATAAATGATTGGTCACGAAATACTGAGCTACATTGAAGGAGTATCCCTCAAGAGAAAAGTATGCAACAGCTGTATCTTACCGGTACTCACTACTTAAAGGGCAGAAAGATCGAGGCTAAAGAAAAGGATTCAGCTTAATTTAAGGACACCATTGCCAGCTATGAAACGAAAAATCATAGGCGTAAATTTAAGAGACGAGAAGCGGGAAGTGTGGGTGAGGGAGCGAACGCGGGTTAATGACATCCTAGTCGAAATTAAGAGGAAGAAATGGGCTTGGGCGGGGCATGTAATGCGAAGGCAGGATAACCACTAATTCTTAAGGGTAACTTAGTAGGTTTTAAAGGGGCCCTGCACCATAATCTGAGGGCACTGTTTTGCTTCCTTGTTGTAATTGTTGAGTTATGGCAACGCTATTACCACCGGTCATAACACGCATATTTCTGTATTTAATATTTTAAGTTGCTCGAGAATCAAAATCATGGCACTGACGGCTTCGGCACACAGCGGTGGTCTTTTGCATTTTTGCAGCGGATATGACTTCAGCTGGCGTGCGATTTTGATTGGATGAACAACTAATAACAAGCTAATTGTGTTCGTGAGCAAAAATATGTTATGTTTTTTGTGTTCTTTTATATTAAATTGAAAAAACTAGCATCTTTTCGTACGCAAAAGCATTTCAAAGCTTGTTAGAAAAAAAATCCCCACCAGAGGCGCTGGCTATTACTTTGCATCAAAGAACTTCGTGGCCTCCTGCTGCGCCGCTCTCCCCAAGCTCCGCCCACAACCGCACTTCGCCGCCGTGCAGCAGTGCCTGAGCGCTGCTTGGCTTGGTATACAAATATCGCAAGGAAAGACAAGATCGCCTTATTATCAGAAAGACTGCCAGCTATACTCGAGCAGCGACAAAGCATGCCTGCTTATGTTGCGAGCTTACGGCAACGGCACCGCTCGCGCGCGCTCCGGGCTTCGAGCTCTGCTGCTGCCTGGCTGCCGTGGTCGTCGCTAGGCCTATAGCTCGTTTCGCGTCGAAGCCGCTGCGGCCGGCGCTTCGGAAGGCGCCTGCGCTATAATAAAAGGCCTACTCTTCACACCGCTTTTCTGTCAACAGCATTATCTCGCAATAAAATAATAGCGTCGTCAATTTCCGCTACGCCCTCAGCAGCGAAGCTAGCGGACGCCAGTTGAGCCGGACCCGGTCGGGTCAGAGGCAGCTGCGAGGCTGTTCTCGCAATAAATTCTCTCGTGCCACAGTTGTCCCTTTTACCAGCAACTCGGTATTGGCCAGTGACCCAGAAAAAATGATATATTTCTCATTTTCCTATCCCAGGCTTTATTACTTAAGTCAAGAACACTCTTTAGCTCGTTTTTATGACGCCGGCAGACGGGATCCAGGCTCGCGTCCAGGCTGGCCGGCCGGCAGGCTCGGCTTACTTCACGTTCGCACAAGAAAATACAAAAACAGCCATGCTACCTGAAAGGATGCTTTCTAGATTCGAGCAACGACAGCATGCCTGTACTGGAGTGGAGCTTTCGGCTCCTTCGCTCCGTCTCAGTCTAGCGCCCACGTGCTCGTAACCATGGAAACGACGCCGTCAGCGTCAGCGGAAACGTGTTACAGCGACCAGGAGACCATGAGAAGCTATCTTTCGGGACGTTGTGGTGACGTGCTCGGGCACGCTGTTTCGATTGGTCTCGCCGCGTGTCGTCATTGGGTGAGTGAAACGGCAAAGAGAAGACCGGGAAAATTTGAGTCGAGGGCAATTTTTTCTTTGCTTGTATTTTGAAAATTCATTCCTTAATAACTCCCGTTCTAGTGCACCGATTCCAGTAATTCTTTTGATTCGGTAGCTGCGTGCCATGAAGAAAGCATCTAAAGCATGTGAAAAAAGCGTTGCTGGGCCCCTTTAAGAGAAGCCAAGCGTAGCAGGGGGCGACAGAAAATTGGGTGGGTGGATGAGATTAGAAATTTTGCGGGGATATGGTAGCCGTAGCTGACAAAGGACAGGGGGAGACAAGAGAGAGGCGTATGCCCTGCAGTGGGCGTAGTCAGGCTGGTTCTGAAGAAGATGATGATGCTGGTAGCAAGAACTTGGCAGCACCAGTGGCAGCACCCGCCATCGCATAGTAGTGGGGCGTCGCTTAACCGCTGCACCACTGTGCTATGAGCGGTATACGGGCTGGAAAGTATTTATTGACTTTACAAAAGCTTTTGACCGTGTTGCCCACAAACTCTTACTGTTTAAGACCCGCAATTTACAGCTCGACGACAAAACAACTACATGGATCGAGCAATTCCTAACCGATCGTTACCAGTCGGTCAAAATTAAGAACCTCATTTCTAAACCCACTCGCGTATTATCCGGTGTCCCGCAGGGCTCAGTATTAGGGCCATTGCTTTTTGTAATTTATATAAACGACATAGTCTCTAATATTACTTCATCAATTCGGCTTTTCGCAGATGACTGCGTAATATACAGGCAGATAACCACCCCGACTGATGCACTAGCTCTCCAATCAGTTCTAACAGAACTAACGGAATGGTGTTCAACGTGGCAGATGGATATTAATGTCAGTAAAACTAAGCATGTAAGATTATCTAGCGTAGCAGAAACATCACAGAATAATTACCGGTTAAATAATAGTGGAATTGACTCCGTGTCGTGTATAAAATATATGGGAGTGTTTTTCAGTCAGAACTTAATCTGTGATGCTCACATTGAATACATTACTAATAAAGCCTTTAAAAAAATTGGCCCCTTGAAACGCCCTTTACCCCTTGCGAACGCTGAAACACGGTACAGCGCTTATATAACGCTTATCAGGTCATCTGTTGAATACGCTTCTGTTATATGGAACCCCTCCCACGCGATTCTTACAAATGCTCTAGAAGCAGTGTAAAATAAAGCCGTCAGATTCATACTGTCATCCTACTCACGTCATCAAAGCGTATCAGCACTGAAGCAAGCCATGAATCTTCAACCTCTAGCTACACGTAGAAAATTCGCCCGGTTGTCATTATTTCACATCTTATACTATAGCGAAACGCCATTCTCCCGAAATCATCTTTCCTGCACCTCATTGTTCAGCTCGCCTGGATCATGCGCATAAGGTACGTCCGATTTTCGCTCGCACAATAAAATACCAGAAGTCACCGCTGGTTTTGTCAATAAATGAATGGAACTCATTGCCATCCAGCATTGTCGGCCATACTGAATTATCATCTTTTCAAACAGCTTTACTAACATTTCTGAATGCGGAAAATGCGTCATTGAGTGCTAGATGATTTACGGTGTTATGACGACAGTAACTTTTTGGCGGTACTTTTTTGCTTTGCCATTTCTTGTGCGCTGAACAGCTCCGGAGCCTCTTTTGTGTGCCATTGTATCTGTAGTTACTTATTTTCCCCTAATTATTACTCACTTGTTTGAACGTTTTGAATTTTGCTCTTTCAGTGTGTTACACTGCACTTAACCAAATGTTACCCAAACTCTGCCTTCTGTATATTGACCATCATTTGTTATGAGTTGATTTGTTACGTGTGCTTTCTTTTAATCATTCCCCCCCCCCCCCCCCCTATGTAATGCCCTCTTCTGGGTCTTTAGGGTAAGTAAATAAATAAATAAATGGGAAGAAGAGAATGACAAATTTGGCATATATGGGCATTTAGCCACTGACGCTACTGCGTCATATTCTTAAGGTTGTTGCCTCCATTTTTTTTAAAAAGTTTTAACCTCACCATCAAGATTCCTGCCTCTAGACTGTTCCTTTTAACTAAAGTGTGTTTGTTGTATTGACATTAAGAAATTTTAGTCATTTTTATCTGGTATTCTCTTGCCATGAGCACAAATGTTCTCCTTTAGATAGCATCAGCATATATTGTCACGTTGGTAATCAGCGGCTGAGGGTCAACAGCGGCGTAGCCCAGACGTGCGCTTCCAGATCACTTTTACTTTCACACACATACTTCCTCTTCTTCTTGAAAGGCGCTTCCGTCTGCACGAGCACTGGCGTCAATATATCATACGTGATAATAGCCGCCGCGGTGGCTCAGTGGTTATGGCGCTCGGCTGCTCACCCGAAACACGCGAGTTCGATCCCGGCCGCGGCGGTTGAATTTCTTTGGAGGAGAAATTGCAGAGGCCCGTGTTCTGTGCGATATCAGTGCACGTTAAAGAACCCCAGGTTGTCGAAATTTCCGGAGCCCTTCACTACGGCGTCTGTAATAGCCTTAGTCCCTTTCGGACGTTAAACCCCATAAACCAAACCAAACCATAGGTGATAATGAGAAATATTTTTGCTTTTTAGAGGAATTATTTTGCCGAGTGACCTGATATGTTGTACTGTGCTAATGTAATAATAACTGACTCTGAGACTGTCGCATGTTGCTTGGCTTCTTCTAAAGAAATCTTGAACTAACTTATCACCTGCTCGTGGGCATTATATAAGGGCGAATACTAAGTAGGATCACCGAGTGGTTTTGCGGCATAACTCACATAACGGGAAAATTATGAATATTCTGCATCAGCCGCCATAAGTTTTCGTATATGAGCCATTGCTACAACGCGCAGCTCTATGAGCGATTGAGCATGGGCTTCTTGGCGCCACTGCGCCATAGCCGAATCAATCGCGTCGAATCAATGGCTGCTGATGGTGCAACCATGTTTGATGCAACTGCAGCAAATCACCTTCTTACAGCGGGGTGCGGTATTTCCCAAATTTATTCTATTCTAGTGGTTCTTGATTTGCAGTAAGGAATTATTCCTCTGCCGCTTCTTATGCTATTCCTTTATTAAAGATTTTTTCACATTTCAGTAACGGTGTGACTTCTACTTTGTTGTATGTTTTGCATGTGCATACAGCCCGCTAACTCCTCTGAACTGCTTGAATAGTGCAGACACACTACATTGTGGAGGGATTACAACAAGTAAAGTTTCATACAGCTTATAAAATTATCAAAAGTATAATAAAATTTTCAATGAAATTAATCCAGTTATTTCTATGGTGGGTAAGGTTTTAAGCAATGCGAAACACATGAAGGCAATTTCACATTTTCGAATGTATTGTTTTGCGAAATACCTGTCGACAGGATGTATGAGCAGCGTACAACACCTATCAGCGCCGGGTGCAAGGATCCAGGCTTCAGGCACACGAAAACACCTGTGAAGGTGTTTTTGTTTTTAACGTGCCCCAAACGCTGGACACAACTCTAGCCTGGGTCAAGGCACCAAGAGTGGATCGCACATCAATATCCGGGGTCGTGAACTCATATATTTGTTTAGTGCATTTCACTGAACCTACGCTAAAAAGCAGCCATTGTAACTATATAAGCTTATTTTCTCATTAATACCCGCCTATTTTTGGATGCATTCCAGTACCAGTGCCGGCATCAATCAGAAGTATTTGTTTTGATCCATCTTAAACAAAATGTGAGCTTACATAACCCCCTGTAATTTTAATTTCCTAGATTAACCCCATTTTTCTCCGGGCACAGTTTAGCTGCCGGTATTTTAAATTTCTGCGGCACCCTTAAAGTAGTCTGTGTTCTGTAGCGACACTAGAGACGTCAGACGCCCGCTTTATATGCGAAATATGACCGTGTCTGGCTTTATAGAGAACCCTGTTTTGCATTACGCATACCGACCCTACAAAGCAACCTTTGGTTCATAAAAATTGCCGACGATTACGTTACTTCCTAATGCGAAATTTGAGCACATCTCATCAGCTGTTTCAGCTTTTCGATAGATTGAGGCAAAGAATTTAAGCAAGGCATGTATGTACTATTACAGACAACTTGTCATTTTTCACAAACATTCCTTCTTCAAGAAACACTCCACTAACAGTTCTTGATAGTCATGAAAGAAGCTTTGTGGATTGAGAAAGAGATCAATATATGCTGGACTTGCTGCACCAATGCCCGGCTCTCAAAACGAGGTCTGCGCAAGTATTTTGCGAGGTTGTCACAGCTGTGGGAGCCGTTACAAGCGAGAGGAACGGGATGTTCTCCCGCATAAGTGGTAATAAATTCCCGCTTTTCTTTACATACACCTTAAAGCCTGGTAGGTGGCAGCGTTTCTGGCACAAAGTTGTCAATACCACAGCATGCAACGTACATATGTCTCTACCGCCACGTAGCTTAAAGCACGATTGAGGTGTCCACTGTTCCAAGAGGGCAGTTATGCGCCTTCCCTCTGGTTCAGGTGCCCACGGAAATGTGTGAGACATACTGCGCATTTCCTTTCCTCAAAAACCAATTTACAAATTTTACATTCTGCTTTCCAAGCCTCCGCTCTATTGGTTTCGCAGCTGTGGGAGGCAGACACTGCGCATTTCCTTTCCTGAGAATTTGTTCACTGAAGCTTATACTGCGGCTTCGGCGGTCACCGCACTTCTTATATAGGCTCGCTCCACGTCTGTCTGTTCTTCGCGCCTTGGCAGCCGTGCACATACACACAGTGTCGGCTGTACAGTCTCCTCCTTCTTCTCTCTCTGGGCGTGCGTCCTCATTGGTCCAAGGCTGGCAGTGGTTTCGAGGAGCATCTGGAACTTTCTGTCGTGGCGCCGCCGCCGTCGCGCGAGTGAAAAGCTGGAGGGCATCTCTTAGCGCACGCAAGGCAACGCCCTCTCCGTCAACATCGTGCAGAAACAGTCTGCAAGAATCGACGACAATCCCTCCGCGCTACTCCTCGGTGAGCGGTGGGAGAGGGGCAGGCACACACGCAAGGCTAGTCGCTCTCGAGAGGTTCCTTCTCCTTCGTTTCACGATGCGCGCTGGCGAGAGCCGTCCGCGCGGCGCTGTTCTTTTTCTTTGTTTCTTGCTAAGGAGGGGAGGAGGTTGCGCTTTTACCCTCTCCTGGTTACAACGGACGACGACAACGGCGACGCCGCGAAGCGCAGAAACGGGCGCTTAAGAGCTGCGCTCTAAAACATCGATGGTGTAGCGTTTAACACCGCACCAGCTCCCTCCTTTCTTCCTGTCACCTGTTTCTCTTGCTGGACCTGTTATGTAAAAGCACGTCTTGTAAACATGACTGCGCAACAGCTCAACACGCCAAGCGGCACGCACGCGCCCACTCTAAATGTAGACGGTGTAGTGGAGCAGGCTACTGTAAAGAGTGCAGCCAGAAACTTCCCTACAACCTACTCATGGCGTTAACGTGGTTGTATCCGCAAAAAGGCAACAGATATTGCACATCCAGGGTTTAATAAACTCTTTGGCACCCGCCCCCAGAGTTCCTAAAGACTGCAACTCCCATAAGTAATTAGTTCCACCCCAGCTATCACTGAAATTTTCATTACCAAGTGTTTGAACGTCCAGTACATTTTCAAATAGCGCTCTCTAGAGTATTCGAGCGCTCACAAACGCTTGCAGAAATCCGGCGCTTAAGAAAACAGACAAGAATGGTATGGAAAAAAAAGAAGCCTCAATTTTTATTGTTCGGCAGACACCTGCTTCCATATATTTATCTCCTCGCCCCATGTCTTCTTCTCGTCTCACGAGAAGTAGCGGGCGGTGGAAAGAAACCAGCAGACGCGGGGGAACCACGCAGGCGACATATTCCCACAGTCGGCTGCAAATTCCAGGCGTAGCATTCGCAAGCTGGATGGCAAGGTCCGTTTCGAGAGGGAGTGCACTGATTGAGGAAAATGGAAAAAGGAGAAAGTACGTTTAAGAGAATGATAATTCGACATTGTTGAACTGTTCTAAGCGATGTAGCCGGTATATGTGAGAAAATCGCAGCAACAACAGCATGGCCTTCATGGCAGTTAAATCATATTCGACGACAATACATTGCAGCCAGTGCTGCCACCGCTGCCGAATAGTGTTGTGTTTGTACCTAGAAATTCACATAAAATCGGTTTGATTTATGTTATATCTGGTGGATGTTTTCGACGCTGATTTTCGTAGCAGTATACTTCGCCCCTTTAGACGTATGCGCAAAGACCCGCTTCTATATAGGCTTATATTGGGTCTCGCGAAGTTTTAGCGCTTCAAATTTTTGAAAGGTCAGTTTTTGTTGTTCGGCGACCACTTGCACGTGCATGTTTTACATCACAATACAGAGTCTACTGACAGAAACAGAACAGCACTCGTAGTTGGCCGCCAGTTTCTGGCGCCGTCCGCAACGGCTGCGCAGTCGCTAAAGGCACGCCGCATCGAATTGACGTATGCTTCTTGCCGACCATTCCCATGACACCTTGCTTTCAGGCAGTCTAGAGAAAGATTTGTGCTCAGGCAGGCGATATGCAGAGCTTCGTCCGCAAGGAGCAGGGTCTTCGCAATGGACGCATCGTCATTTGTGCAAAAATGTCAAGACAGCAACCACGACGTAGCGACGTGGGCGGACGAATAGAGGAGGGCGAAAACTTTGCCGGATGGTCTGATTGGTCGTGATGCAGAAGACGGAGGTGATAAGAATATTGTGTCCCAGGTATTCTAATCTGAGGCCACATAAAGAAAACATGCTGGTTACAGTCCGTTGATGCGTTCAGTAAAAAGCTTTGTCCGTGGGTAACAAGGAGCTTCAACAAGGAGAGTCAAAAGTATGTGCGCAAACGCCGGAGCTAGTTGACGGTATCCGTTTTTAACAGACGGGTCCGCTCACTTCTTCATCGTTATCAGCGTAACTACGCCCACTGGAGGACAAAGTGTTCGCCCACAGCTGTCCACTAACCCCAGTATTGTGCTAGCAGCTGCAAACGTTGTACCCGTAAATTTCATATTCTCATAGGCCAACCTGACTTTCTAACGCCACTTGCTCCGCTTGCCTTTCCCTTGCAACTCAGTTATTATTGACTACCAAAACTCATACTGCCTGCACGTTACATGACCTGCCCATCCCTTTTCCTTACTGGCTTGTACTAATAAAAGGCTCGGTGATCCAGGGCCCAAGACTACAACGCGAGGCACAAAGTGCTACACTGGGTACGCTGTAGTAGGTGCTCCCTTCTCGGGTAAAGATAAGGCTATCAGCGAGCAAACCACTTTAGTGAGCTCGGTGTTTGTGTCCCACTGTTGATCGGCGGACCGGTCAGGATAGCCAGCTTGTTTGTACGCCTGATGCGACATCATTTAAGCGCCGTCGCAAGCAACAATACCTGTGGGCTGTGTAAGGAAGAAAGTGAATCAAAGCGCCACAACTGCACCTCTTCACATTAAAAGGCTGATTTTGGGTCGATTTCACGACACAGGGGAAATATCGGGCGATGTGCTCCCGCCAATAGCGTGCTGACGCTGCATATAGGACTAAAGCTGTCTGAGAGCTACGGTATTAAAGGAGGCATAATCACACTGTCACGTAGTGGTGACGGCAGTCAAAAATACACTGGAGGCGGCTTTTAAAGGGAACAGTTTAATGGGCAGCCGTGCGCGAAAAAAGAACTGAATGACTCGGCAGCGTCGTAACAACAATCGAGCTCGGCGATCGTCGAACAAAATGTCCATCGTTATCGGCCGTGCTCAATTCAAAATGGGGAACAAGCTTTCGAGATACGGCGTGCGAAGTAACCAAAACAGCCTGAAACAAGGTACGATTGGCTTCGCTTGGTGCAATCAGTCGAGTTAAATCTGATCGCGTCTTGTATCGCAAGCAACGCGACAGCACCACGTGCCGGCAGCTTTGAAGAATGAACAAACAACCTTTAGAAAACTTTAGGTCTTTACCCATATCTTTAAGAAGCATCCACCCGATGCTTTACGACGAAATGAAGCGGGGACAAAAAACACTGGGAGTGCAAAAAAAACCAAAAAAACACTGAGAATTATGATAGTCGGGAACGGGAAGTTTGAGCGCAGCTTCTCACACTCTACATAGGGTGGCGCAAGTGCCCGTGGAACTTTACACTGCTAGCCACCCTCCGCGTTCTGCCATGTGGCGTTTCGCTCTGCTACTTGGGCAGCCGGTTACTCTGACGACGACGAAGACCTCCGTTCTAAAATAATCACTGAATATGCAAGCACAGATGTCCATTACGATGCATATTGAGCTTTTAGGCGAGCAATATGTATATTTCTGGGCGTGCACAGCTCCGCTGGGAAGCTGTCGCGCTGTTTGGGCCTACTTCATAGTCGAGCTCTCCAGGAAGACGAGTGCTCTTGTATGGGCCGAAGTAGTGGCACAAAAGCCTTTATTCTGTACGCGGCTTCTAAAGGGCATCCACACCCGTACATCGTCACCCAGCTTCTATTCATAATGGCGTGGACGTAGTCTGCAGCGTCGGGCCTCGATACGCTTTTGGGTCTTTATGCGCAACCAGGCGAGACGTCGTGCTTCTTCCGCGCGGTGAAGGTAGGCGGCGACTTCGACGCTACCTTCTTTGGTAACGTTGGACAGCATGGCATCGAATGTAGTCGAGGCCCTCCTGCCTTGAGCGACTCTAAAAAGCGCCATCTGGGTGGTGTCTTGTACTGCGCTCTTGTTGGCGAAGATGATCTAAGGCAAGATGCCGTCCGAATGCTTGTGTTCGGCATCGGCACAGATAACAAACATGTCAGCGATGGTTTTGTTCAGGCGCTTCGTAAGTTCGTTGTACTGCGTACTTTTCCGGTGGCTTCTTTGATTGTAGGGCAAGACGGCTTGCGTCAGCTCCATCCTGGACGTTGTTGCTGTGTCTGTCATGAGCACTTAGGCTGAGCCGTGCCACAGAAAAACGCATTTAAAAATATTTGGCGACTTCTGCTGCTCTTTTGTTCTATCGGGTTAGGTAGTCGGTTGCTACGATGATACACTGATTTTCAGATGCTAGCTTCGAAAAAGGACCAAGCAAATTTTATACATCTGCTGGAAGGATCTTGAAGGTGGTTCCATAGGGCTTCAAAATTCTTCTGTCAGCTTAATGAAATGAAAGCTTTTTATTTGTCATCGAGTACAGATGGGGGAACCGTACGAGAAAAGCTGTTCTTGGACAGATTGGCGTGTCCACAATCCCTTATTTCGGCAGAGTGGCCGCACTACATATGCAAACATATTCTTCATGCCCAAGCATATACATACATGATTAATGTGATGCATGCGCAGTTTGGGACCCTCACATTTCTTATCTAACTAAAGCACTTGAATCAGTGCAAAACCGTGCTGCTAGATTCATCCATTCACACTACTCTTATCATTCTAGTGTGACTGCCATGAAATCAAGAGCTAACCTGCCTGACCTCGAGCTGCGACGCAAAATCTGCCGACTAATCCTTTTCCACAAGTTTTATCATTCATCCCTTGCAGATCTAAAACCAACTCATCACGTGTCTCCTCGCACCAGTCACAGCAAAGCCGTTTATCCCCCCCGCGCACGCACCACTGCGCACCTTCATTCCTTCTTTTCCCAGACTGCAGTAGACTGGAATGGCCTGCCTGCCGATGCCGCACTCCACACCAGCCCCGTCCATTTTAAAAAAGCCATTGAAAATGTTCTGTTTTAAACCCCATGTCATTCATTTCAGATTCATTTTTTTTTTACTGTTTCCCCTCATGTAATACCCCTATTCAGGGGCATTTGAGGTGTACAATAAATAAATAAATAAATAAATATACAGTACTTATAGTACAAATGTAAGCGCAAACAACAGTGGAACTCACTGCTACAAATACAGAAGAAAACAACAGCAAGGCTAGACAACATTACATAGCAACCAAATACATCGGCCGGAGGTGTCGTAGGATGCCGTGAAGAGATCAAAACGGAAAGAATTAGAATAATTTAAAAGCTTTGATGTAGTGTACTTTGGGCACTGTTTATTTGAACGTAACATCGGTACTGGTCAATCCTCGAAGTGTCTTGTAATGTAACTTGGAGTTATCTCCTGTAATTGGGATAGGTTACGTATATTGTTGACATTCCTGCAAATTTCCTCTTTATATACATGACTTAAGCGATATCTATAGCGATTATAAGCTGGAATTACACGACTTCTTAAAGAAAGTCTGTGTGGAAGCCGAATAGGAAGCATTATAAGTGTCGGAAATGCTTTTTTTGTAACAGGTGGATGTGTTCTATAATAGTGGGTCTTGTGTTTCCCCATACTAATCGACAATAGTTCAAGTGTGATTGGAAGAGTGAATGATAAAGCATAAATTTTATGCTTGTGGGAATAATATATCTTAAACGACCTATTACACCAGTTATTTGGCTTATTTTGCTTAGATATGCCTGACGTGATTATCTCAGGACAGGTTTGCAGAAAAGGTTACACCTAGATATTCGAAATTTTCGTATAAATCGATGCATCATCAATTCATTATAATGCAGGGTATGAGGTAAACATCTTTGATATGTTGTTCAATTGGTGTTAATCGACGCCAATCAATGGATTGCTGTTGGAAGCGGTGTTTCGTCGCTGACGATCTCTGCAGGTTTTCATTTAACGTGCTACATTGAGAGGTTGTCGGGGCCAGTAGAATTTGTCTTTAATGCTTCGAAGGGTGCTAGAAAGCCCGAGATGTCCCGTTGTAAGCTCGTCGACTGACTCTTGTAGAACTTCTTCACGACAACTTGCAGGTACGACCAGATTAGGGTTTTTATCGGTGCGAAGATCTTGGTACGGACGTAACAGCTATGCAGGAGAGCAGGAGCTGAAGGGTCCCAGGAAGGTGCCGCCATCATCGTCCAGCGACGGTGTATCTGGTCGCACGCAATCGGCGTCAGAGTGTTTGTGTCCAGTCTTGTAAAGGAGAGTTACATCAAACTCTTGGAGTCGTAAGCTCCATCGGGCAAGGCGGCTAGGCGGGTCCTTCATGTCGGCGAGCCACCACTGTACGTGATGACTCACAACTTTGAAAGGCCCCCCTTACAAGTCTGGGCGGAATTTCGACATTACACACACTATTCCAAGGCACTCCTTCTCCGTCGTGAAATATTTAGCCTATGCCTTTGATAAAGAGCGGCTGGCGTACGCTATTACCTTCTCGCGGCCTTGCTGCTTCTGAACGTGAAGGGTGCTTAGGCACACGCTGCTTGAGACTGTATGAATGTTAGTTTCGGCGTTGTCGTCGACCCGTCGTAGTGGCTAAGTGGTTAGAGCGCCCGCCTACTGGACCGGAGTTCCGAGTTGTAACCTGGACGCGGCGGCTGCATTTCGATGGAGGCGAAACGCAAAAAGCGCCTGTGTGCTGTGCGATGTCAATCCACGTTAAAGGCCCCCTGTGATCGAAATCATTTAGGAACCCTAGACTAAGGCACCTCTTTCTTTTTTTATACTCTCACTCCCTGCTTCATTCCTTCCATTACGGTGTGATTCAGGTGTCCACCGACCACCAAGATGTAGTACAGATACTGTGCCATTTCCTTTTCTCAAAAACCGATTTTCAATTTTCATTTTTTTTTGTCGAAGTGTCCAAGCACGGGAGGCGACCGCCCACAACGCTTAGTTTCTCGGAATACTTCAGGCTACGGAGATTCCCGCTTGATGGCACATCCGACTAACCTAAGCCAGACCGACTATGACCTCTACACTTTCCGATACATATGCCAATTTTTAATAGATCGTCAATCATACATCCACATCCAAGGTAGAGAGCACGGACCGTACCTTCTCGGCACGCGGTGGTGGTGGTGGTGAAAAACTTTAATATTCAAAGAGAGTTTGAGGGTCAAAAAACCCTGCTGCATGGTCGGTATCCTTAGTCCGGGACACCGCACGACGAGGCCCCGTCTCGCGCCCGCTTTACTGCAGCCCTTTGAGACTCCAGTGTGGAGCAGTTGAGGAGGGCAGTCTCCCATGCCTCTCGGGTGGCGGTGGGAAAAGGGAGAAGGTGAGGATTCTGAGTAGATGCCCACACCATGTGAATGATATCGCAGATCTCTCCACAGTGCGGGCAGCGCCCATCTGTGTTCGGATCGAAGTGTTTTGCTATGGCAGAGCAGAGAAGAGTTCCTGTCTGCAGGCGCCGCAGAGTTCGCTCCTGCGCCTTACTCAGCCCCTTGGCAGGTGACGGATAGAGACGGTGGCTGTCGCAATAATGAATTAGGATTTCTCGGAACCGCAGAAGCGGTTTATGAGCTTCTGAGCCAGGAGAGCTAGGATGAGGAGCGCTCGGGCGGCCGCATCAGCGGCCTCATTGCCTCGTAGACCCTGGTGGCCAGGAGCCCATATCACTTTTGTGTAAGTTGGATCGGTGGGAGCGCGTCTTAGAATTTGGGAGGCAAGAGGTGATATTTCGCCGGCAAGATAATGTTCACAGGCCCGGCGAGAGTCTGTGATAACCGTTCTCGATTTGGAACGGCGGCAGCGAGAGCTATTGCGACTTCCTCCGCTGGTGTTGAATTTCGGGCCCGAAAAGATAGCCCATCGACATTCATTCCCCGGTGGACTACGAGAGCCGCGAAGAATCCCGCGGCCGACGGCCCTGTGACGTCCACGTAGTAGACGCCCTCTTTATATTCATATTGCCGCTCAAGCTTGCGAACCCGCGCTTGTCGTCTGCCTTCATGTGAAGCCATGTCCATATTACGCGGGAACGGAGCGACCCAGAGCATGTGGCGCCACAGCACCGGTGTGTTCTCCGTCCCCTCTGGTATGCATGTGTGTTGGATGTGTAAGCGGTTTAGCGGGCGGCGCCCAGGTACCGTCGGCGATAGCCGCGTATATTGGTTCACGAGGTGGGCCTCCCGCAACTCCTGATAGGAGCTTACCACTCCCAACGCCTTCAGTGTGGCGTTGGAGGTAGCCACCGGGAGGTCCAGTGCTCGCTTTGTTGCTTTCCTGATGATAGCGTCAATGCGCTCGTCTTGTTGTTGAGTGGTGCGTAGGTACGGCACGGCGTAGAGGATCCGGCTGGTCACGAAGGCATGGGCGAGCCGTAGCGCGTCCCTGCCCCGCAGACCACCCCGCTTGTTGGAAACACGGTGGATCATGCGCCCTACCTGTTCACCTATGCTCTTGAGTTTCGCTATAGTAGAGTACGGCCTAAGTTTGTTATTGATGAAGAGACCCAGGATCCGGAGCTCTGCCACTTCTCTGATCGGACCGCCCGACAGAGATATGTGTAGAGACGTGTTGTCCTTGTGGTTTGTCCTGACGTGTAGAAGTTCTGATTTGGCGGGAGCACATTGCAGACCACAGTCGGCAGCATATGCATCGACTATGGAGGCAGCCTGCTGAAGGCGGTCCTCCATCTCCCCAATATCCTCCCCAAGATTGTAATATCGTCTGCGTAGAGTGCGTGTTTTATGCCCTCCACCTGAGCCAGTCGTACGGGCAGGTGCATCAAGGAGATGTTGAAAAGGAGCGGTGATAACACCGCCCCCTGTGGTGTACCTCGTGTACCCATAGAGTACGGGCCGTATTCCTCGTCCTCGATCCGGAGGAGTGCCGGATGCGCAGAGAGGAAGTCTCTGACATAGGCGATGACCTTCGCCCCGCGGTTAGTGGTGTTCAAGTTAGAGAGTACGGTACCATGTTTAACATTGTCAAACGCCCCCTTACGATCGAGGGCGAGAATGGCCTTGTCGTTATATTGCACGGCTGTCGGTCGTATTATGTCCCTGTGTAGTTGGAGTAGGACATCCTGTGCAGACATATGCGGGCGGAACCCGAATATAGTGTCTGCAAAGAGGCCGTCACCCTACATGTATGGAGAGAGGCGATCCCGAACCAACGTCTCCATGAGCTTTCCCACACACGAGGTCAATGAGATGGGTCTCAAGTTGTCCGTAGTCATGGCTTTACCTGCTTTCAATCTGGCTAGGACGCACCTGCCGGCCCGGCTGGTTGGTGTTGCCGGCGTACAGCACGCCCTGTACGCCAATGACATCACCCTATGGGCCACGCAAGGCAGCACAGAAGACATTGAAACCAGCCTGCAAAAAGCGGCGACAATAGTAGACCGCTACGCCCGCCGCTGCAGTCTTCAATGCTCCCTTCAAAAATCGGAATTAGTGCACTTACGCCCCTCACAAAAGTGTGCAACTAAAATCTCTCTTTCTCTTGAGAGTGGTCCCATACGCGAAACTGACGAGATACGGGTACTCGGACTCTACATCCACAAACACAGACGGCCAGACACTACATTGGCCAAACTCCGTAAGGTGGGGGACCAGGTGGGCCGCATGGTCCGCCGGCTTTCCAAGAAACGCGGGGAGTTACGAAGTAAGGATGCCTTACGGCTGGCAAACGCCTTTGTAACCAGTCGAATTCTCTTTCGACTCCTTATCTCCACTTCCGGAAAGAAGAGGAGGATGCGCTTGAGGTCATCCTTCGCAAAATTATTAAGCGTGCCCTTGACCTCCCCATCACTATTTCAAACAGCCGGCTTATGGCCCTCGGGGTGGTGAACACTTTCCGGGAGCTCCGGGAGGCGCACCTTACAAACCAGTACATGCGCTTGACGCTAACGGAGTCGGGTCGCCTCCTTTTTCCTCGACTCCATATCCAACATTCCACTCCCATGGAAGACAGGTTTCACATCCCACAACTGTGGAGACGTGCCCTCCACGTGGGGCCTCTCCCAGCCAACATGATACACCAAGACCATGATGGTCGGCGCCTGGCACGAGCGGAAGCCCTAGCCCGACATTATGGCAACAAAACAGGTGTATACTACGTGGATGCCTCCGGTACTCACCGCGGGGGATGGTACACGGTCGCGGTAGTTCACAACAGCAACACAGTTAACGGCCTCACCTTCAGGGCCCGCAGTTCAACGCCAGCAGAAGAGTTTGCGAATGCTCTCGCTGCATCACATACCGATTCAAAATACATAACCACCGACTCGCGAGGGGCCTATCGGAATGTCGAAAAAGGATACACTCCCTTCCTAGCCTTTTGAACCTACCAAAATTGCATACGGGATACGGACCCCGCGCACCGTTACCTTATATGGGCCCCTGCTCATAAGGGGTTGGCTGGAAACCAGGCCGCAGACGCAGCCGCCCGTGCGCTCACTTAACGAGCTGTTTTCTCCTCCCCACCCGATCAGGAACCCGATCCTAATCCGATCTATACATTCAAATAAGTTACAACCTACTATCAAGACAGTCATCGCATTTACCTTAGCCCATGTAAAGGCCTCAAGAAGGCGGATGAGCGACTCCTTCTCCGCCTTCTCACCAATACAGTAGTGTGCCCAGCAGTACTAAAATATTTTAACCCGTCCTTTACCGGCAGCTGCCCGCACTGTAGTGCTGTGTCTTCTGACACCTATCACATGGTGTGGGCCTGCCCCACCAACCCAACTATACCCTCCATCCCCAACCCAACCCGGGAGGAATGGGAGGCGACCCTGCTCTGCTGACACGGCTTACAGGGCCAACAAGCCTTAGTCGGGCGCGCCCTGGGGGCGGCAACCGCCTCTAGGTTCCCATAGTAAGGACCTCCACCTTGTGTTTGTAAGAATCGGTCCCTTACGGGGTGATCCAAACATACCTGCTCTCATTTCTTAATAAATATTTTCACCACCCCCCACTTCATTAGCGGTGACAAGGATCCGGCGATGCGCGACAGTTTCCTTACAAATCCTCTCTAATATGAGTACAGCCCCTAAAAATGGTGCAACTTTTTCTTGTCGCTTGGCTGTGAAAGCTAGGTGATAGCGATGGTTTTCTGTAGGTCCGGGTGTATTTCATTGTTACTTCAGGCACTTCTCTTCCTTCTGAGTGCACCTTGATGGCTTCGTTGCCTCTAACACGGTTCGAAGCATTTTTAATGAGCGTCAAAAGTCGAAGAGACGACAGCGTCATCTAAGTATACGACATAAATTGGTTACTTTAGGGCTGCCTGTATTGTGTCCGTTACACGCTGAAATGTTGCTGGGGCAGAACAAAGTTCAAATGGTTTTACGCTGAATATAAGATGCCGTCTGGAGTGATGAAGGCGGTCTTCTCACGGTACTTTTCGTCTTCCTTGATTTGCTGATACCCTCTGTTCGTTACATGGAGGGGAGATATTTGGCGGCGCAGAGGCAGCCTAGGGTATCGTCGATGCAGGGTACGATACAAGCATCTTTGTTATGTTGTTCAATCAGTGGTAATCGACGCCAAACCATGAATTGCTGTTCTTCACGAGTATGACCGCTGCTAGTAGCCAAACGGCTCTTCGATGTTTGAATGACATCGCCACGCAGCATTTTTTTAACTTGGTCGGATTGCTTGGTATTCATCAGTTGAAACAAGGTAAAGGCGTTGACGAAAAGTGCGGCAGTCTTCATCGATTATAATGCAATGTTTTGCAGCATATCGTCTTCGTATCTTTTATTAGGCAGAAGAATCGCTATAACTCTGAAGGAGACTTGCGGATCTGGTATGTGCGGTCTTGAGGGAGCGGGCATCTTCTGTATGAGTCAAAGAAAGTGAAGGTATCTAGTATGCCCGTGATTTCGCCTAGAAATGCAATCGTAGTGCCTTTGTTGCGGTGTCGATATTTTTCATTAAATTTTGTCAGAATCACTTCAGCTTGGCGATTGCCGAAGTAGGCGATGTCTCTTGCGATGCCGCTTTCTAAGTATAAAAGCTACTCGGTCTTCCCCTCGATGATGGTTCGGTGTTGTTGGCTTCCGTTGCATCTACGGTGACCATGACGGTTCAGCGGAGAGGGACGCTCACTTGTTTATCTACGACACTCAGGGCACCATGATGCTCCAGGGCTGTCATCGAAGGGACGGATTCTTCCTTCGAAAGCGTAATGAGCTTCAAAAGAAGATCGATGATCAGCTGATGCTCACTAAGGAAATACATGCCCAATGTCACGTGACGGTAACATTGGTGTAGCACTAAGAATGTTGCAAGATAGGTATGTCCATCGATGGTCGCTAGCAATGTGCATTGTCTCGATAGAGTAAAAAGGTTGCCTCCTGCAGTGCAAATTTTTGCGCCGTCCCAAGCTGTCGTGACTCTACTCAGTTGCCTGGCGAATGCTTCATTCATCACAGAATAATCGGCTTCTGCCTCGACTAGAGCGGCCACTTTGCGGCCGTCGATAGCCACCTCTACGTCGGATGTCCTGGCTCTTGTGTTCCACGTCGCACTCAGCGTCGGACCACGCCTTCGTGGGGAATGGGAATCGTGCGTAGGGCATGTCGCGGGGCTTTCCTGTGTGGCGGCATCCTTCTGAAGTCCGATCTCGGGTTGGTCGAGCTCGTGTTTGTGGGCGGCATCGGCGTAGTGGGTGCGACTTCTTTATGTGTCGTGGTCTGTGGATGATCTTCGCCATTTCACTGGAAAGCAACATCACCGCCAAAGATTGCTTTCTTTAGTGTCCTCTGTGGGGAGGGGGGCGGACGATCCTCGAGGAGCCGCTGTGTAACTGCAGTTTGGCAACGCAAATCGTCTGCTGGACAGTGATGGGCAGCGGGTTGACGACGCAGGTAGTCGTGAATTCCCCGAGGTCGCTGGCGGGGGCGCGGTCGTGGGGCATCGATGGCGAGCCCGCGCAGGCTGATTGGTCAGTGTGGGCAGTGACGAAGATGTGGGCGCCACGACCAGAATGAAAGCACTGTTAGTCGCCGTCGGAAGTCCTCCAGTCGTCGCATTTCCTAGAGCCGGTGTGTCGCTCATAAGGCGGGCATGCGCGAGCTAGAAGGCGCAATTCTGGGAGAGCTGCTTCACGCTTAAGATTAATTGGTGTGTCTAATCGGGGTGCAAGACTGCGTAGTGCGGCGACGTAGGTAATGGTTCTATGTTTATTTATTTATTACTTATTATTACAATACCCTCAGGGCCCGCAGGGCATTATAGAGGGGGTGGGTGAAAAAAAAATACATAGTAAAAAGTACAGGCAAAAGGCAAAAATCATGATGCAGACGCTTGTTCGATGATATGCTTGGTTATAAGTGGCTTGAAAGATGACGAGTCTTCAATGCAGGCGATATGGAGTGGAAGGTGGTTCCACTCAGTGCTAGTCTTCGGTATGAAAGAATTAAAAAGTACATTCGTTTTACAACTTGAGATGGAAACTTTATGCGGATGATCAACACGTGATGACAGGTATGATGGTATAGAAGAAAAAATTCCGGTTTTAGTGTCCCGTTATGAAAGAAGGTGCTGTGGAAAAGACAGGCGTGAAATATTTCTGCGAACTGCAAGATTAGGCATACCAAGTTTAGTTTTCATTAAAGAAACACTAGTCGTGCTAGAATAATTGAAAAGAATGAAGCGAGCTGACCGGTTCTGAACAGATTCTATAGCATCGCTTAAAGTGAGTTGTGCGGGGTCCCATACTGACGATGCGTATTCTAGCTTTGGCCGTATTAGTGTCTGATATAAAAGTAACTTCAAATGGGATGGAACCAGAGAGAAGTTTCTCCGTATGTAACCAAGGGCACGGTTTGCATTGTTATTAACATATTCTATGTGCATGCGCCAGGATAAGTTGTTAGTGATGTGAACACCCAGATATTTATAAGATGAAACGTTCTCTAACGAAACGTTACATGGGAGTCGTTACGGAGTCTGCGGTAAAAACTTGGTCGAGTCGGTAACGGTGATCCATGATATGTGAAGTGGCGCAAAACGGGACAATGTACAGAGAAAGACGCACACAACTCAGGCGCCTGTGTTCTGTGCGTCTTTCTCTGTTCCTTGTCCTGTTTTGCGCTACCTCACATAGCATGAGCCTGCGGTGACGATGAGCCAAGCGCATGCTACACACCTTCCCGGACGATGTCTGTGTGAGTGTCTGGTGGGAAGATGGCAATTTAGCATATGAGATCCCGCACAGTATCTCCGCTTGTCAGTGTATTTACTTAGGGGCTTGCCAACAGCACTTAAAACGGTCGGTTGTACTGGCGATTCGGGCGTTAAGGGTAGTTCCGAGGCTAGACGCTTATTCCTACAATTCGGCAATGGTGTTAGGAGGATTGCAGATGAGGCCTGCATGCAGTTCGTCCTTTAGGGTACTTATCAGAAAGGTGACCTTCTTTTCTTCAGTCAAGGCTGGGGTGGCACGCCTCGCCTGAAACAGTGTTTCATCACCTCAGCGTGTGCAAGGAAACTTTCATTTGGCTTTAGCATGCACATCGGTAGCTTCGATTCGGCTCTTTCTCTATGAGGATGTGTGAAAATACTTTCTAGAGTTCTTTCTTAAGTTCTTTTCATGAAGGCGGATGATTCCCATTATCATTGAACCACTTTCATGCTGCGTCATCCACAGCAAAGAAGACATACCGCAGTTTGGTCTCATCATGCTATCTGCTGAACGTTGCCATCAGCTAAAACTGATACAGCTATTCTTCCGCATCTTTATGAGGTAGGCCGTGGAAAGTTGGCGGTTCCCGGGGCTGTCCTAAGACAAGCGACGAGGATTAGGTGCGAGAATCCATCTTCGTAACCATGGCGCAAAGACGATGCAGCACCTCCACCAGATGTCACGTGACGGCATTGAAAAAGACCATAAAGGGCTTCTCATAGACACTTTTTATTGGGATGACTTACGCCCAAAACGAACTGAATAACTCGGCGGCATCGTAGCAACAAGCGTGCTCTGTGGTTGTCGAACCGAATGCCCGCCGCTCTTGGCCGTGCTCAATTTAAAGCGGACAACGAACTTTGCAGACCCGGCGTCCAAAATAAACGCTATAAAGTGAAAACAACATAGGATCGGCTCCGCCTGGTTGCGATCAATCGAGGTATATCTCGTCGCATCTTGCGTCGCAAACAAACCGATAAAGCCGTGTGCCGGCAGCATTGAAAAATGAACGCACAACCTCAAGTTTTCCGTCAATACGTTTTTTATCACTCCGTAAGATCATGCCCTCTTGGTACTACTATTGCTGGAGCGGCTAAGCACTACACACGTAAAAGTAAAAGGATAACAGCTGAAGACAACGAACCAGAAGTAGAGGCAGTGCGTGAGCGTGATAGTTTCATTGTGCAGCTTCTTGCTGAAAAATGCGATGTGTTACTTCAGAACCCTGCCAGTTTTTAAACGTATAATGCTGAAGGCCAATGTGAAATCCTCTATAATCGCCATGTTTTAGTCTCAACGTACCGAAGGTAGTAGGTAGTACCCACAGTTATACGCGCTTTTAGTCTAAATTTGTTAATAAATTTCCTCTTTTCCTGCTATCAACGAAGTTTACAAAACGTGCCAAAGTGGAATAGGTCTAAAGATACTCTTGAATTATCTATATCCTTTGACGTCCTTTATTCGGAAACTTAAAGCTGAATGTGCGCCCATCTGCGGTGCATGCTGTTAGTTTCGGATTTAGCTGACGGAAAGCGGGGTTTTGATAGTTGTATGTCTCAAGAACCATTTCTTTTTCTAAGTTATGTAGATTTCGTCACTCTTGTATCGATTCAGTTTTGAAAATTGAGATTCGAAGAAGCAGCATGGAGTAAGCTTGCAGTTGAAAAAAAAATACACATATTGAGACTAATATTCCTATAATCGCGACAGCTCTCTCGAGACCTTTTAACCATTGAGCCCAGCACATACTCAGTGAAGCGAGAATCAAAATGATCATGAGCGTCATACAAATTGAGACTAATTAGTTCTATAATCGCGACAGCTCTCTCGAGACCTTTTAACTATTGAGCCCAGCACGTGCTCAGTGAATCGAGCATCAAAATGGTCATGAACATCATTTTTTTCCCGAAGATTTTAAGAAACAACAACACTATTTATGCACTAATCCACCTTGTTCATCTTTCGCACGTGCATGCTTCAGTGGCAGTGACCAAGTCGCGCACGACTAATAGCTAGAACAGCTGCAACTCCCAAGAATATAAACCCCTATTTTATACACACAATGTAGAATAGAAAGAGAAGAACAACACGTAATCAAAAGTAAGCTAATGTTTCAACCGTACCACTGTCCCGCATGGATCATTGCGCCGACGTCGATGGCTCAAGGGCTGTGCCCTGAAAGGAAACGTAAAAACCGAATAAAATCACAGGTACGATTTAAACGCTCAAAAATGAGCACCCGAAGTAGACATGATGAAAAAAATGCACTCTGTGTAAAAACAAATCGTTCTAGTCGTCGTTTCAGCAAAATCGGTATGTGCCCCCGTCCGCGGTGTTTAGTTAATATTCGTATAGCACGCGCAATTTGGCAGGAGATAACGTTAGAGGAAATAGCATCCCCAGATGGCTTCCTATTTTGTTTACGAACATTAGAATCGCATAGTCGTTTGCTTAAAAAGCTCAGTCACTTTGTTCCTGTATAAATAACGAAGTTCTAAAGACTAAAGTATTGTCTTAAGGCCCTTAGATGTGTTCACTTTAAATTCTGGCTGCATCGTGTATCCAGTTTAGGGGGCAAGTGTGGCTACTGTAGCTTAGCTTTCCGACTGTTCGAAAATTTTCGAGCAATGAAATAAAAATGAAGCCTAATTGCTGTGGTCTGTAAGCATGCAGCTGCCAACCGAAAAGTGCACTTTGCACAGAGGTTCACGGACTGCACAAAGCTATCTCCAAAACACCACCTCTACGCAGTGATAAAATTCAACTTTTGCCTAATTTCGGGGTGATGAAGACTTTTATGGGTGCATGTAAAGCTGAAAGTAACCAATTGAGCTAAGCTAGTGTCTTGAAAGAATGCCCTGTTCACTTTAAAAGTGTCTTTTCTACACTAGGCAAGCGGCCGGCGAATGGCTGGACCGCCTTCAGAGAATAAGCGAGAAATGTCTGCTGGAACGCGTTGTGACACGGGTTTTTGTAGCGTGGCGGTGGTGAGCTACGCTGGCCGAGGTTGAGCAGTTTCGCGTGGCTCCTGGAGAGCCATGCTGAGCATGCGCGAGGAGCAGTGATGTCACACGGCGCAAAGCAGGCGTGCCTCGCCGCGTGCGCTCGCCTTCCTTTCCTTAAAATGATCGGAGTGTAAAACGTTGACAACGCCAACACCAATGAACACAATGAACGCCGTCGGCCTATTGCTTAAATTGGTTTTTTAAGGAAAGGAAATGGCGCAGCATCTGTCACACATATCTCGGCGGACACCTCAACCGCGCCGTAAAGGAAGGGAGGAAGGCGGGAGTGAATGAAGAAAGAGAGAAAGAGGTGCCGTAGTGGAGGTCTTCGGAATAATTTCGACACCTGGGGATCTTTAACGTGCATGTGACATCACACGGCACACGAGAGAGAGAGAGAGAAAACTTTATTTACAAAGGAATTCGGGGCACGCCCCAGGGTCCCCGCACGACCCCACTGCACTCAAGTGTTTATGTTCCTGAGGTCCATAACACTGGCAGCACGGCCGGTGGCGATGGTCTGCACGGCCGGGTCCTCCGAGTGCAGCAGGGTCTCCCAGTCCTCCCAGGTCTTGAGGTTCTCTAGGTCCCGCGGGGGAGGGTCCGCCGGGCAGAGGGAAAGGATGTGGAGGGAAGAAGCGAAGGGTTCTGGGCATAGGGCGCAAGCAGGAGTGGGGAAGGAGGGATGATAGTGGGTTAGGGTAAGGGGCGAGGGGAGAGTATGTGTTTGTAATCTGCGCCAGAGTGTTGCGTGTCTGTTATCTAGGGAGGGGTGGGGCGGGGGGTAGAGCTGGCGAGAGGCTCTGTATGCCTGGGTCAGCTCACTGAATGAGTGCATGCGATCCTTCGTGAATCCCCGATCCGAGGCCACCTGAGCCCGGTTTAAAGAACCTCGGGCTAAAAGGTTGGCGGCCTCGTTTCCGGGATTCCCGGAGTGCGCAGGCACCCATATCAGCTCCACTTGGCGGGGCGGGGGTGCATCGGGCGAGTCCAGTATGCCAAAAGCAGGGACATGAACTCGGCCTCGAGCGAAATTTAGAATCGCAGTTTTAGAGTCAGTTAAAATATACCGGGCTTCCGTGCGGGTTATAGCAAGTGCAATGGCGGCTTCCTCTGCAGCCTCTGGGGACGTATCTGGAGGGAGAGGTAGTGTGAGGAGGGTGGATGAAGAGGAGTCCACCGCAGCTGCTGTCGCTTCATCACCCGTGCAGGCAGCGTCCACCCATACGGCGTCCGGCTGGGGGCCGTACGCTCGATGGAGTGCCTTCGCACGGGCTCTGCGGCGCTGCTCATGGTGGGACGGGTGCATATTCCTCGGGAGCGGCCTGATGAGAAGCTCTCGGTGAAGGGATCGTGGGATGGCGAGAAGGGTTGGGTCGTTGGCCGGTGTTTTGATTCCCAGGGAGTCCAGGATATACCGACCTGTGGAAGTTTTTGTGAGCCTGATGTATTGGGCCTGTCGGTGGGCCTCCACCAGTTCCCCGATCGTGTTGTGGAGGCCCAGGCCTAGTAATCTGTCTGTGGGTGTGTTGAGGGGAAGATGAAGTGCTACCTTGAATGCCTTGCGAATCAAAGCATCCAAAGCGTTTATGTCATGTTTGGATAGTTGTAAATATGGGGTAGTATACAGTACACGGCTGAGTACAAAGGCATGAATGAGGCGACATAGGTCGCGCTCCTTCATGCCTCTATGATGTCCCGAAACCCTGCGGATGAGGTGCGATATCGCGCCTGCAACCTGCTTGAGTTTCTTGAGGGTAGTGGTGTTTTTGCCATCGTTCTGGATGTGCAAGCCCAATACACGGAGGGTGCCAACCTCAGGTACCGGGTAACCATTCAATTCAATGGCAATGGGGGAGCTGGGACAGCGGTGGTTCTTAGGCCGGATGAGGAGCAGTTCGGACTTCTCTGGGGAGCAAGACAGTCCGATGGTCCGTGCGTAATTTTGGGTGAGGGTGGCTGCTTCCTGTAAGGTGTTCTCTATGTCGCCGTCACTGCCGTGGGTGGTCCACAGGGTGATATCGTCGGCATAAAGAGTGTGCTTGAGGTGGGGAATAGTTGCCAATTTCCGGGCGAGGGGTATGAGGGTTATGTTAAAGAGAAAGGGGGAAAGGACGGACCCTTGAGGGGTGCCGATACTCTGAAGTGTGTAGGAGGTGGAAGACAGAGGGCCGAAGTGTATCTCAGCCGTGCGGTCAGTCAGGAATGCTTGAATGTAGGCATACGTGCGCACACCCACATTCAATGGGGATAGAGCAGTCATGATCGCCTGATGTTCAATGCGATCAAAAGCTTTGGAGAGATCCAAAGCTAAGACTGCCTTGGTGTGACCTGGAAGAAGCGGGTCAAAAAGGTCGTGTGTGAGTTGCAGCATGGCATCCTGTGCGGATAGATGAGGGCGGAATCCCACCATGCTATGCGGGTAGAGATTGTTGTCCGCCATGTGACTTGTGAGTCTCGCTAACACAACATGCTCGAGGAGCTTCCCGAGGCATGAGGTTAGCGAAATCGGGCGAAGGTTTTGAATGGTGAGTGGTTTGTTGGGTTTTGGTATAAATATTACCTTCGCGTGGCGCCAGGACTGTGGGAGGTTGCCCTCCCTCCAGCACTGGTTGAAGTATTTCGTAATGTGGGTGATCGATTGGTCATCCAGATTACGGAGCATGGAGTTTGTGATTTGGTCTGCACCAGGTGCGGAGTTGGCGCGGAGTTGGCACACGAGCGCCTCTGCGTTTCGCCTCCATCGAAACGCAGCCGCCGCGGTCGGGTTTGAACCCGGGTACTCCGGCTCCGTAGACGAGCGCCTTGCCATGAGCCACCGCAGCGGGTGGCCCATTGCTTCAGCGCCGCGTTTCTGGCACAACCTTGTCAATGCCTGCAGCCCATCTCTCTGTAATCCCCCAACGTACCTGCATGCACGATTTAGGCGTCCACTGACCCAGGGAGCTATTATGCGCACTTCATTTCCTTAAAATTATCGGAGTGTAAAATGTTATCAACCCCAACGCCAATGAACACAACGAACGTCGACGGCTTATGGCTTCAGTGAGGCGTTTCTGGCACAACGTTGTCAATGCCGACGCATGCAGCGTACACCTGTCACTACCGCCACTTAAAGCACGGTTGAGGTGTCCACTGTTCCAAGAGGGCAATTATGCGCCTTCCCTCTGGTTCAGGTGTCCACCGAGATTTGGACACCTCGCCCTCACCTCATGCTACATATATCCTGCCATAGCAGAGCTAAGCCACTGCCAATGTTTTGGTGATTTGCGCCATTAACTTTAAATAGCTCGCTTCTAAACGCGTTGCACACTAATACCAGTTACGCTGAAGGTTTTAGTTCTATAAATAGAACTTTATGAGTCCCTCTCACAAAAATTTACCACCGTCTGACTTCCTGAAGGTCCTATTCTGTAAAAGCTCAAAGATGCTGCAGATGCCGAAATATAATTCTACACAATCTGGTTAGAACGGCCCGAAAGCCTACTGTCTCTTTTTCAACAGTGGCATTTCTCATTGTTGCAACGAGTTTCCTCAGATCATCTTAAAGGTTCAAGAGTTCAGAGTTCATGTTCAGGCTGAATTGTTTACATTGCCATGCATAAACCTTGAAGCATGACTCTTGTTTTCGACAAATTACTACAAACTTGTTCTTTTTTTTTCAAACGAAGCACAGTGAGCAACAGGCGTGGTCTTGTCACGGTGAGGGCCGGATCACTCAGCCCACCCTGAGCCTAGCTACAATGTAACGTCATGACACAGCTGGCATGGAGCTCGAGCTATACCGTATCCTAAAGGCCCATCTCCATGGACACATCCGAGGCGCAGCAGCGCAGCGCTTACGCGCCCAGCGCCACACCGCGACAAGCGTCGGAAAACGCATGCAACTCGATGACCTGTCGCTGCTAGCGCGTTCAGCTCGGCTCGGCGAAGCAAACGGCGCGAAGGGTCGTACCGGATGCCGAGAGAACTGCGTTCTCTGATTGGTTACACCGACCATAAACCAGCGGCGACTTCCGGCGCCGGCGCGAGCAAGGCGCGAGCGAGGCGCGAATATCTGACATGGACAGATATTTGCCAAGCGCCAGCGCCGGCTCGTGTCGGCGCGTCGCGCATGCGCACACCGGTTCCGGCGTACGCTGGTACGCATTGGCTCTGCGCTGGTGCGCCTCGGATGCGCCCATGGAGATGGGCCTTTAGTTACGTTCTATGCAAGGAGGAGCAGTTGGCAGTGATAGGGGAGACCTATACTCCGTTTCATACATCATGTGCAACGCGGTGAAGGCTACGGAAGTAGTCTGCAGAAAAAAATAAAGAGAGGTGTATCCCTCCGCGCTGTTTTGTGGCCGTGCGGTCTAACGCGTCGCTCCATCTTCCTCCCTTCCTGTTACGGCGAGGTTTAGGTGTCCACCGAGATATGACAGATACATTTCCTTTCCTCAAAAACCAATTTACCGACGAGCAAGGCGTATTTGCCCGCGTTTCAGATTGGTCCAAATTGTCGTCACGCCGCTGAGCTGGACGCCATTTTCTCAAAAGTAAAAGGGACGCGGACAGAAAGAGTAAACACGGCGGCCAGCGGGGACAGCGAAAACGTGAAATGGAAAAAGACGACACACGCAAAATACAAAATCACAGATCTCTACCGATTCGCTCGCAATATCATCGCTTTTTGTCACGCTGATGACAAATGTATTACCCGCGAAGCCTGTCGGCAATGCATTTGTTATTTTTCACTCACCACAAGCAACGCACTATTTTCTGTCACGGATGCAGGCTGCGCAAAAAAGAGCGCTAGCTTTGACAGCGTTGCACCTGATGTATGAAACGGAGTTTTTATAAGGAGAATTGGACAGTGAAAGCCAGACTTTCACAACACAAAACAACGTTTGCATGACCTGCCCCAAACCCACCACGGAACTTTAAAAAGAAAGGACAGAGTGGGGAGCCAGAATAAGTGCTGTCGTACAGTCATCACGTGGCTGATGTTGAAATATGGCATATTACGGTGTCAGGATGAGATCAATATAAGCAGAGATCATTCATGTCAATCATGGTTGCAACGTAAAAATATATATCTCTTTCTCTCGAGAATATTTTGCATACTACTACATGCATGAATAAAAAAAATCCCTCCTAGTTCTGGGCAACCTTTCCATTTGTTTCAGCTCCGAATATGATTCCGAACAAAAAAAGAAAGCAGTCTTCCTTCCGCAACCTTGCTGCTAGCTTCAAGGAAACGGCGTCGACACATGCAAGTGTAGGCGTGATGCATTCTTTAGATGCCGTGAGCATCATTATGCAGTTGTCGTATTGATTACGAAGAAGCAGTACATTAATATAATATCAGAGCTCGAAGCAATTTACACCAAGGTCTCTTAGCCTACATCAGTTTCGTTTGGAGCTCCTCATTTATCTACTTTGGCAGAAAAATTTGTTTCTCAAATTCAGTATTCGTCGACCATAATAAATGCTGCAATGATTGGGTGGATGAGAGATAATAATAAAACAGAAGAAAAATTCAGGGGGCACTTTGACTGCCTAAAGTGGGTAGAGGCGGAAGCGTTTTCCGCACCACCGTCGCTGTTTCTGTGCCACTGGTGGCGTCACATGTAATTAAGTACTAATTACTAAGTGATGGCAAATCAGTAAATAATGGTTAATTACTGACTAATGTCTGAATACTAATTAACTGCTAATTAATATCGCTTAAGCTTCGCCTTTAGGAGTGGAACGCCACAGCGCGTTGTAGCGCTGCCAGGGAGTCCACGGAACGCCACCACCCGTTTGGCGCGATGCCTTGCCCTTTGAACGCAGCGCTTTTTGAGGAAAGGAAATGGCGCAGTAATTGTCTGTCATCTCGGTGGACACCTGAACCGCACCGCAGAGGAAGGGACGAAGTAGGAGTGAAAGAAGATAGATAAAGAGGAGCCGTAATGAAGAAAACGAAAATTGTATTTGAGGAAAGAAAATTACGCAGTAACTGTGTCACAAAATTCAGGGGGGGGGGGCGCTTTTTTGACCTAAAGTGTGGTCACTGATGTGTAGTTAAGATGTTAAGCTTCGCCCCTAAGAGTGGAACGCGACAGCGTCTTGCAACGCTGCCAAGGAGTCCATAGAACGCCATCGCCCATTCGGTTCTACGCCTCGCTCGTCGGTACATTGGTTTTTGAGGAAAGGAAATGTATCTGTCTCTCATTTGTCGGTGGACACCTAAACGTCGCCGGAAGGGAATGGAGGAGGATGACAGTGAGTGAAGACACCGTATTCACTAGACGCCTTTGTTCATTCCAAACCATCGAGCTGGAATGGCGGAGTGGATAGATGCCCGTCTCTCACGCCGAAGACCGGGGTTGGATTCCTGAGCTCGACCTATTTCTTAATCGGTTTTATTTATTTATATGGCCTGACTAGTAAAGCTAATTAGGCTAATTGGGTAATTAAGCAATTAACTAAGCTCAGTCCCACTTACTTGGAGCATCACTATACGATCCCTTCAATTGGTCGCATGGTTACTAGCCAAAGTACAATTGGCCCCGTTTGAAATTCGCGCACTGTGACGTCACGACCGTTTCCACCAATTGAAAAGCGTGACATTTTCTGTCGACAACTGTCGACAAAAATAAAGATTTGGTTTGATTTCATTTCTTGATGTTTAACGTCCCAAAGCGATTCAGGCTATCAGGGACGCCGTAGTGAAGGGCTCTGGAAATTTCCACCACCCGGGGTTCTTTAACGTGCAGTGCCATCGCACAGTACACGGGCCTCTAGAATTTTGCCTCCATCGAAATTGAACCGCCGCGGCCAGGATCGAACACAGGATCGAACACAGGAGAGTCCTGTATTATACAGGACTGTCCTGTTTTATACAAGATATTCCGGTAATCCGGTATCGAAAATCCTGTACAATAACCCGGTATGCGGTTCCGGTTTAAAATTCATACCGGATTTTTCAGTAGGGGTTGCTTTTTTTCAGGACTACATGAAGCGAAAGGTCAGGAGTGAATCGGATTTTTTCATTGCTTTTCGAACATATCTACTCCTTGAAGTTGTAGTGAAGGATCTGGGCTGGCACAGCTGAGGTGATCTGTAAGATGGCGCAAGGAGCAGATCGGAGATAGAAAAGAGCGAAGGGCCTATGTAATTGCCTCCGTGATCAGGGGCCTCGACAAGGTGGCGAGACAGGCAGCCGGCTTCTTAATGGAGGTGCCTTACCGTGCATAAAACGGCGTAAAAATATGCTTGGTAGCGCGAGGCCCAATGATTAAGCCGGCCTGTGCGATTGTTCTCTGAAGAAAGCCAGCAAAGGGCAGAGTGCTCAGTCACAACTGAGAAAGAACGGCCAAACAGGTAAGGCCGAAATCTTGCAAAAGTCGAAAGGAGTGCGGTGGGCTCACGCTCTGAAATTCAGTAGTCACGCTGAGCTGTGGGAAGAAGGCGATGGCATAACCGATGGCACGGCTTTGGCCTTCATAACGCTGGTGTACCACGGACAGGACTGCATGTAAATAAATAAGCTCATACAACACGTTCTCCTGAACGGGACCTAATAAAAGGGGCGTCGTTTTTAAGAGGGTGGGCGAGGAGAGGAGAGGTTCGGCGAAAAGTTTGATAAAGGGGCTTAAACACGAACACAGGCGTAGAAGCCGTTCATGTACTTGGATTACCACGCAGTACGAAAGTCTCCTATAGCTTGAATTTTAGCGGGATCAGGACGTTCACCATACACTCTAAGAAAAAAAGGTGTGATCTTAGTCTTTTTGGGGGGTAAAACACTTGTCGCTGAGCTGACACCTTTTTGGGGGTAAGGTTACGCTGTTTCTTGGAGACTAAGTATTTATGCTCTCGCACATAGAGTAATGTTACGCTCTAATAGCCTAAACTTGCACTGACATAAGAAGAGTAACTTTAAACCAGTTAGGTATAACATTACGCCTTTCTAAAAGGGGTAAATGTTAGCCTGAGGAAAGCATAAACATATCCTAGCATGCAAGGTGCAAGTTTGCACCTTTAGCAGGTAAATTTATGCTACGTATAGCAGTGCAAAGTTACTTTGTCAAAGACTAAACTTATACCGTCATAAACAGAGCAAAGTTTGCACCCCTGTGGTGCAAGCTTATACCATTACATGATGGATAAAGTTACCCTTCTAGTGGTACAAAGTAATGCCCTACTGCAAGGGGTATCTATGCACTACTCGGTGGTGTATTTATACTGTCCACACGAGAGCATTATTACCCTTCTGTAGCGTAAACCTGCCCACTGAATGCAGAACTAAAGTTGACCCATATGGTAGAAGCCCGAGTCTTTCTGGAAGTGCAGGCAGTGTCAAAATGTTGCGACGAATCTTTCATGTGAGATGGTCTGTGTCATTGTGTGTTCAGGTGCAGGTACTACTGCAGAATGTACACAAAGAATTCATAAACGAATGGGAGAAAGAAACATACCGTCATATTTATTTTGCCACATGCTACACCATATTACAGCAATGACCCTGGCAGTCTTCTTCATACAGGTGGAGGCAGTATGTACCATGTATTTGACCTGCACAGAGAAGAAAACATATAATGAATTTTGCAACCACAAAGCTCAGACGACGTGACCATGGGCTTAGTTAATTCAGGTCTAAAAGTGTAAACCACACAAAAGGCAGGGATAAATGGAAATGCATGAAAACAATGCCACAAGTGCAGGCTTCTGTTTATTATTGAGAACCAAAATCAGAAAAGATATGCAGAAAAAACAAAACATGTCCTAAATGGCAGCTACTTAATCACTCACATATGCTGACATTATCACAAGCACACTGGCTTCTCAGGAAAAATCCAGACTATTGTGCCCAGCTGCACGGTCAGGCTGTAGGCATCCCGGATGCCAGACTAAGAAGAGGGTCATATCGAGAAACAGAAAAACATGTGCATGAAATGGAAGCTACTAAAAGGTGATACTAAAATGAAATGCCGTTTAACAAACCCTTCCCTCCATTCTTGTGTTTTTATTTCTCCGTATCTAGAGTGGTTAAGGTTTCATGCAGCCCTTGCTAACAATATGTCTCTGGTCTCTGATGCCATTATATGTTTTGTTGCCCATACAGTGAATTTTCTTCCTAAAAGGGAAGTGTAGGTGATTATCTGAGCATCAATGAGTGATACTTCCAACTGTAATTTTCCCTGCATATATTACCTGTGAATTCATTTCCAATTAGCAAACAGCAGGAAGCTTGTCCCTGTGATGACATTTTTGGGTGCATTCCATTGTCACAGCCTTTCGATACAGTTTAAATACCTGGTGAAAGGCCTATGCACAAAGGCTATGCACTATAAATCTTAGTGTACCACTCCTGGAAAACAAAGAAAAGCTTTCGGCTAAATGTGAAATAATAGCAAGGGCAACTTACACATCTAAAGAATTGTCTCCATGCATGAGGTAACGTCATACCCAAAAAATTATTTGGACCACATTATAATACAGATACTTTTTATTCACGTTCATAGCCTGTTTCATACTACACCTCTACGTTATGACTGTGCAAAAAGCTTTGGGTATGGACTGGCCTTCACTGACAGACTACATTAACTACACAAGCAGCATAGAACAGTCTCCTTCTAAAGCACTATTTTTGCTTGAGGAAATTACAAATTTCGTCTTTTTATTTAGACAGTGCTGCTTCATCCAATGCTTGCAGCATATGCAGCAGCAGTAATTCTCATGAATTACATTTTGCTGGCACAATAGAATGTTACCTTTACACATCTTTTCAGATGCTTAGCATAATGAAATTGTAAACACTGACTGACAGCATTCAAGAATGGCTATTAAAACAGTTGCCTTCCATATCTGCTGTCACATGCAGGGAACGTGAGCTTAATTATATTTTAAGTTCACTCCGATGTGAAATAAAACTAATATGGATTCATGTGAGTTGTTGGAAATTATTCACATCCGTGAACAGCACCTTCCTACTCAAAAAGAAAGTGTGAACAGTGCAAAGAAGATTAACAGCCTCACGTAGCTGCATATCACATTAAGCTTCACATGCCTAAACGGTGCTAGTCATATTAGCTTGGTAGCATGCCACCCTGCCAAGCATTACCATAATTGTGTCATTTTTTTCTGACGTCAGCAACATGGATTGTAGGCAGTGCCTCTCAAACTAATTCAATATGAAATCTTTGCTGAAGTCTAGCCTACTTTTGCAGAAAAAAAACTGCATTTATACTTCATGCCATAAAAAGTGGTCACAATTAATCAAACCATTATTCAGAAATTCTTTCAGAACTAAGTCCTCGAAAACATTGAAAAGCTCTAAAATCTCTGTAATAGAATGGCTGCAGCTGTGCAACATAGCATACTATGTTCACGGATGGACATCAAGTGATGATGAACTTGCAACAATGTCCCAATTACATAAAAACATACATACCACACACATCTTGTCCCGGCCACTTGTACGGTTTTGAAGAATCCAGGCTGAACTTCGGTGCTAGGAGTGACAATGGTTGTGCACCTTTGCATCCCTCCTTCTTCCAGGTGCACTGCAATAGAGGCGTCATTTATAGCGTTAGTGTAATGGTTAGTGATAACTTATATGTTCATTAAACCACGTAATGCCAGCACACATGCTCAAAAAACTACAGGAATATTTTGAAAATAACAAACAACTTTTTATTCCAAATTTTATCCATTACAGCACTTGCCACATATTTATAAGAGGCATAATTGACGCAATGCACTGGCACAGTAAGCCTACACAAACTTCCACAGCACAATGGCCTATTACCAGTGAATTGCCACTAAGTGCCTAACATAATTAACATATTTTCTAACAGCCACTGCAGAAAAAAGAAAGAACTATACTGCTACTGCTTACGAGATTGACAGTATTCATTACAGAACTTTTTTTTCATTGACAGATTACAGGAGTGCAACCAAAATCCTTATTGTTCTAAACAGAAAAGCTTAGATACTAGCGTATTCTTCTATTCAACCTCTTAGAGCGACATCAAACCTAAAGTCTCCCTCTTTCACAAGAGAATACAAGAGCACAAAAAGAGGTGACATAGACTGTACGCTTTTGTGAGCTAATGTTTGGCCACCAACTAGCCCCGACCTTTTCACTAGTAAAAAGAACTAAACAAGTTCACTTTTCTCTATTAGTTCTCAGCCTAAGTGAAGAGCCAGTTACATATCAACTTAACACCATTAGCAAGCGCATCTTGCCATTCGAATGCAGTAAAACTGCTGGCATGATAAGTCACATTCTGGGTTAGCAAAAATATTGCAAGGTGTAAGCGAGAACGGCCGCATGCCAGGAAGCGCAGAGCACAAATGAGCTGCTAATTTCGAGCCTATGCATAAATAAATTTCACGTTTACTGTTTTATCGTTTGCTTGCTACTCCGTGATAAAGAAAAAAAAATTGACGCCGTCCATTCGCAAAAAAAAAAAAAAGTGGCCTGGCAGAAGGAGTTGCCTTGCAGCGCTAAAATTATAAAGGGATTATGGTCCAATAAGAATCATATATACAGTGCTGCAGTAGATGTGGATGTGAGCACTGCGCGCAGTACGTGACACAGAAGCGCGCACACTAATTTACTCGCCCCTTTCTGAACGGAGACTGCGGCTTGGACTTACCTTACTGAATGGTCGTGAGCAGGGACAAATACTTGGCGTTGAAGAGACGACCGGCAATGTTCCTTCGCACGGCAGACGAAGGATCAGGGCCTGCAGCGAAAGAAAGCATGAGAAAGACGCCGGCAGATTGCGCCGCTGCGATCGTGTGTTGTACACGATAGGCTCCCTCCGGCCGCACGCGACCGGCTCAAAACAAGAAAATAGCAACAAGCAGCGGCTCGCGCACACAGTCAATGATAAAAAATCTGTACTGAACACACCATAACTTGATGGCAGGAAACAACCCGTATAACCAAACGAAAATGTCACTTACTTGTACGGTTGAAATTGGGCGCAAAGAATCCGTACGATGAGGGCGCCGCGACGATCTGGCGTGCGCTGTTTCTTTCAGACGTTGACTCTTTCGCGAAGATGTCGCCCACTGCAGCGTCACACATCGATGAAGCTTGCACGATGAAGTAATCGCTGAACAGAACCTAAACGCACACAGGCCCGTACTACAAGATGAAAAGAGGAATGCGCGTCGCGGCTTGCACGACGGCACCCAGGCGCGGTAAACAGCGGCTTCGTCTTCGACTCTACGCGAGCGGCCAATCCAAATAGACAGATATTAGTGTGGGCTTAAAAAAAATAAATAAGAAAAAAGTGCCCTGCCCGCACCGTCTAAGGCATGTGACCTGAAGAGAGAGAAGGGAGAAACCACGAGAAACTACAACCCATCGCCAGCCATCGCTTCCAAAGCTTTCTTCGCGCCATAGAGGAATTACAGAGGAGGTTTTCCTTCCTCCATGCTTCGTGCCTTTCTTTCGTTCCGCCGGACCCCGCGCTTCCCCTCTTTTCCTTTTCTCCGCTGACTGAAAGAACGTCTGCGTTCCCTGTAGTGTCCCAAGGTCAAGCCGCCCGCGTGCGGGGCGACAACCTTTGGTCGTTGCAATGTGCTGGTAGCTTATTATTTTTGCATGCGCCTCTCTGCCCTTGTGGCACGTATTTTTCCGCGCTTTCGGCGTGCGCAGAGCTCTTCCGTTATCGGAGACAACGAGCGCGGCGAGACTCGTCTTGTCAGTCCTTGCAGTATCCCTTTGAAGCTTTTAATGCAGCCAGCTATTACGCAGTATGAATTACGCAGATGCTGCCGTAAATGTGTGGCGTATGCAACAGAATAGTTTTCAGAGCAGCTGCAGCTTAAAGTTACGAGCATCATTCGGAAGTTCTCGTCAGCTCTCATTTACTACCGCGTACAGAAGGCACTGCGAAATATATATCAATAAACTGCCCTTCCTGTACTTCTAAATCAGTCATAGAGCCGGCTAAAAAAGCGATGTAAATGCTGCAGCATTATTGATTCAATGTCAGGCACAGTAACAGTTTTAAATACTGATATTGCCGCGTGATATTGCTGCGAGAAATTTCAACTTTCTTTTGTGCTTATGGTGCCGCACGTGTGAGGAGAATCCGAAGAAAGAAAAACCGCTCTGTTCAAAAATAGTTTAACTCAATCAAAATAGATACAGTTGTAGAAATATTGATTTAATAAAGCCGCATCGAGTGATCAGAAGCGTCAGGCAAACAAAGGGGATTCACAACATTTGAACATTTGAGGAAGATGGCGCAGAAGAGGGCTTCAAACGACAGTCGACAAATGCTGATGCAGCAGTTCTCACCTCTCATCGTTCCAGTGTTCGCGAAGTTCTCAAAATATTTTCAAAATGGGTCAACAGAGCAGAAATGGAGCACTGCCAGCGCTATGCCAGCAAGCATCCGCTAAGACGCTTCAACCGACTGGTTATTCGGGCGATTCCGTCTATTATACGCGCTTTCATTTTATTCAATATAGGCAGTTGCCACCGCTGAATTTATGCTTTTGTTCAAGATTGGTTCGTCAGTGCGATACAATGTGTCCTTTAGCTCAGTTTTATTTGTGCATACAAGACAAAAGTCTCAGTCATCCGAAGCAACTTACGATGATGAAGGAAAACCTGCCGGTTTATACGCCGTAGTTTCATTTATTTTCGAGCTTGGGTCTTCGAGCAGCGTCTATCTAGTGCAATGTACTGTTTAGTGCTTATCATTAGCCTCTAAAAGAAAGAGTTATTTCCTGACGCATGAACCACTCCATAAGAATTCACAATGCACTGCCTCAATATAAGCGCCTTGATTACTGTTTCCTCTGGCACCCGGTTTGTTGCGGAATTCGATGCTTCCATAGCGCTACAGTTCGAAAAAAAAAATTGGAGGCAGTCGACTTCATTTCTGAATATCAGTACTATACTTGACTGCATTAAAGCTGCGCGGAACAACCTAAAAGCTAAAAGTTACGTACACGTACACTGAGTTTAAGCTAATTTCTGCTCTTGTAGGCGTGCAGCACAATTTCATACGCAAGAGAAGTTCGAATAGACTTAAATCGCGTTGGTCACCTCGCTCCCTGTTTATCAATTTAAAATAAGCTGAAATTGAATTGCTTCTATGTGAAACACTTGTACGCGCCAAAACATGATCAGGAAATGCAGCTATCTCGAAAACTGATTACTATGGGCTTCGCTATCTTGTGCCGAGAGAAAGGATCCGTACACTTGTTGGAAAGGAAACGCAGAAATGTCTTTTACACTGCGTTGAGGAGTTTCCGAGCAGATGTACAAATGCTGGTGATCTCATAGTAGACCAGCAAAAGTGCGACTCTGAGGCCTGGCTCGTGTCTTGGTAAAAGTGCTCTAAACAAAAATGTACCTATATATATGGAATGGTCAGGCCACGTTCACAACTCAGTTCAGATGCAGAATTATTCCTTCCCTAGTTTCTTGCATTTTTGTTTTTCAGCGTTGTCAGTATTAGTGGTGAAGATCACGCGTTTATCAGCGAGTAGGGCTCTTTTTTGTTGTTGAAATGGAGCAGAAATATGAGAGTGCAATTTATTAGGGATTTGCGTTACATTGCATCTTCAGCTAACATAAAATTACAGCGTCAACAATCTCGCTCGTTCGTCTGATTTCGATTTATTAACTTGTATGCATGTTAACCTGAACCCTTTCTGTTATTCGTCTGTTATTTGCTCAGGAACATGTGCCACAACGAGGGGTTATTCGAAAAGCAGTGCACGTTATTCGAAATTGTACGGAGGGAATTAACCGCCCTGGTACTTATCGTACGCTATTACAAAAGGAAGAACAGCGCGGACTAATAGAGCTTACGCTGGCTGTGAAGCAAAACTCTTGCTTTTAAAGCTTTTATTACCTCTTTAATAAAAGCTCGACCACAAGCCGAAATTATAAGCGCAATAATTTTCATGCCTCTGGTGTGTTGAAGCGCTAAACTGTTGATTTCGTTCAGAGCTGCGATTGGTCAGAGGAGTAACACAGCACCGATCATGCCGTCTGCCTTTGCTGACTTACTTCTTTTTTAAAATGATATCCAATCATGAGTATGAAAGCACATGCACCGAATATTAGTGATTATTTTGGTCGTTAGCAACCAAGAGCATGTTTGCATGCGTGATGGTTGTCGTGGCCGATCGCGGCCAATGCACCTTTTTTCAGTAACGTTCTGTGCATCCGCCAAGCCGCCTCGTCCGCCATTATTGCCGACCATGTCAGGCGGAGATGGGCAGAAGATCGCTGTACGTGTTCTTCGAAGAAATAGCTTCTGGTCCCTTGAAGAAGCGAGGAGGCGCGGTCAGTGTCGCCAGCGCGGGTGAAAGGATCAATGCAGTGGGGGAGCGTGAGCCAGCATAGCTTTTAACTATTGTCCTCAAAATAACCCCGCCACCCCGCTTTCGGGAGAGGGCCGTCTTCGAGAGGGAGGGGAGGAAGTGAGGGCTGCATACTTTGCTGTACAGCGTCTTCGCGCAGAAGGAACACAGCTGGTTTGAAGAGTAAAAAAGGGGGTAAGTTTTCTGAAAGAGACTAACGGCCTCCACCACCTCCACACGGGTGTAACGATGCACTCTGCAAAGTGCTTCTTTAGTCCATGCGCCTTCAGATAGCATAAGTCGTGAAGATGCACCCTTCTTACACCCTTTTTTCTTAGAGTGTAGTCCCTAGAGAACGAAGCGGCCGTTGCACCTAGAAAGGCCCCCATGCAGAAAATGCAGCCGCCGATACTGTACGACGTCATGGCTCTCGCTGAGAAACAATAAAGGAACAAACAAGATATTCATCATTCATAACAGCGGAGCAAGCACGCACAGAAGGGACACTTAGACAAAACAAGCCTTCGTTTTGTCTGTCTCCTTTCTTTCCGTGGTTGCTGCGTTGTTGTGCATCATGAATATACATCAACTCGCCCGACTTAAAAGGCATTCCTCCGCGCTTACAGCACGCATAGACCTGTACCAATATGGTCGCCTTTGCTGGTCGACTCAGCGTGTCCGCGTAGCCATTCAGACTGCTGTCATAGCGCTCGTAGTCAGATGTTAGTGCTCGTCACCCATATCCCTCGGAGACATTTAGCGAAAAGTCTTAAAAAGGAGACCGCAATTGTTCACAAGGTCGCATGGGCGTTGCTCGTTCAGCAGTGATTCAACGGCGCGGGTTGAACAGCGGTCGTCGACATACTATGCGAATATCTTGCGTCCTGTGCGTTAAGTGCTTCCGTGTATGTGTGCGTGTCACGCGGTCCCATTTCCTTGCTTGCTTTCCGTTCATACCCCTGCGGCAGTGATAACCCGCTGCCACTTATGACTTTCTTGCAACTCTCCAGCGATTGTAACTGATGGTGTGCGCAAAACAACTGCCAGTTCTGCTTTATTTTTTTTTTGATTGCGCCAGGGCATTTTCAGTATCAAGGGTGACGAACAGCGCCCGACGATGACACCGGATTAAAGACGTTACGTGGACGGAGGGCGATATGGTAAAGAAAAGCGCTAGCTTTGTGCTTAGGTTAGAACCTTGTAATATAGCTGCATGCTCTTTTCATTAGTGTCTCTTTTGCGGCATCTCGCTAGCTAATCGCGTTTGGGACGTGGAGGGCCGAAGTGTTCTATTTCAAATAAGGGTTCCGTTTGTGTTTTTTGTCACGCTCGATTTTCAATATATGTTCGTTGTAGCTTTTTGCTTGGTTTTTTGGCTTGCGGTCACGGTCAAGAAGCGCCAAGGATAAGGACCCTGGTATTTAATGACAGTGAACATGTTTCAACTCTGTAATAGTTTCTGCATTTTACTTCCCACCCTTCCCGTATGAAATAAACGGTATTGTTCTGAAGCCTTTAACGCAATTTGTTTAAGGTGTTGATATCTTATTATAATACGTTGTCCAAAATTTACCTCACGGGCCGCCGCGGTGGCGCAGTGGACCAGTGGTTATGGCGCTCGGCTGCTGATTCAAAATACGCGGGTTCGATCCTGGGCGTGGCAGTCCAATTTCGATGGAGGCGAAATTCTAGAGGCGCGTGTACTGTGCGATGTCAGTGCACGTGAAAGAACCCCAGGTGGTCGAAATTTCCGGAGTCCTTCACTACGACGTCACTCATAGCCTGAGTCGCTTTGGGACGTTAAACCCCAAGAAACCAAAAGTACCTTATGAAATAACAATGTACATGTGCTTTCAATAGGAATGGTTTGTTCAATTATATTCAGTAAAACTAATTATACGCATTCATTAGCCACAGCAATTCGATTTTGACTGTGGGAACTGTGGACCGCAAGTAAAATGTGGTACTGTGCGGTGCGCTAGTATTTCACGAAATATATATAACTGGTGCGGACAGATGCAGTTGTGCACCTTAAACAAGATAAGCAGCATTGAAATAATGTACTCTATAAAACTTGTACTACGAGCTGTCGGTACTCTAAGACTTCTGGAAGCAGTATGAAAAGATTTGGTCATGCGGCTTATGCATCAAATCTGAATATGGATGTGAACCGTTTTCTGTCGCTGGCGGTCCTCTCTAGGTCTTTCTCTCGCCTTTACTACTGGCTCTACGAATTCTGAATCAAAAGCCATTGCTGGGACGGCAACTGGAATGAACCCATATTATGAGCCAAAATTTGCCAGTCCACATCAAGAACTCATGCCTTTGAATGCTTTTTCCACTCTCCAGAATGTATGTGAATGCACTACAGCAGCAGTTGGCATGACCAGATGCTCGAACGCACGCAGTGAGAACAGACTGCAGCATTTAATAATGTTGCGTGATGGCAAAGGAATTCTGTGAGGACAAAGGCCGATGGCTTCAGACAGCCGAACCACTCACAAAGTTTCACAAATGCACAACACAGCGTCGTCATCGTTCTCAAAAAACACTTCCTCGTCCTCTTACCATATGTATCCATACCCTTCGCGACAAAAGCAGTCTTGGTGCGTAATACACGGGGAAGGCAGAGTTCGAGTAGTAAGGCTTGAGGCAATAGACGTGGACGACATCGGTGCGGGGCGTATCATGAACATCATTGAAAGGTCCATTGAACACTAACTGGGTTATGAGCCGCGCATGGCATCATCTTTCACAACTCAGCCAGATGCAGACACGTGCACATTCATTGAGAGCAAAACTGGAGGGCTGTACTGCCCGTTTGTGAGCAAGATTAAACTTTTACAGGTGCAGCACGTTTACAACTGATATAACATTTGAACAACGTGACATTAAAAAAACTTTGATCGCAGATCTCATGCACGTGCGTCCGATGCGCACCATATGGTTTCGTACATCGCAGTTTACTTTTTACCTTTTTAGATTACAAAATCTCAACTTTCTGTGCAAGCACGTACTTTTCATGGTAACGCGGTAATCTAGTCTTGCAAGCCAACTTTTTTTCTCAGTGTCTATTAAAATAGACGCGCTCAACTCGCTTTGCAGCGCGTGTTAAAAGGTCGCGTATAACACACCCCAACTGCTTAGCTTCTTGTTCCTCATGATTTCGCATGTGGCAATCAAATTTTTGCATCGTTTTGGAATTTGGTAGGGAGCTTCCTTTCCTTGCCGTCGATGAAGGGCGCCTGGCATGCACTCCGTCTCCGTCTTGAGCTACACCTGGAGGACGCCATGGAATAATGTTCTGATGCACTCATTGCACTGCGTAGGCTGCACTCAGCAAGACTAGATTCAGTTAATCGGTGTTTCCTGTGCAGGTGCTTGATTTGTGAAAGCAGGCGCTGTAGGATGGTGAGGAAAAACAAGTTGTTTGTAGAAAAGAATGGTAGCGCTCTGCTCCTGCGGGATCTCTTTAGTGCCCTAGCTGCATACCGTAAAAAATTTATGAGACACACTTAATTCTCCTTATCTGTGGAAATGGGAAACCTTTGAGAGGTTCGCTAGCTGCGCCATCTGCTGGGGCAGCGCCGAATATCGCGAAGGGGCTTTTCAATGGGTACCTCATGATGGCGCTACGACTGCACACTAAGCACGGGGAAAACTTACCGGAAACGGAGGAAATGTGGTACTCATTTGATCGCGACATCTGTAATTACCATGCTCATCATTACTCATGTAGGCCTTAGCACATATCTCGAAGACACGTTTTTAAAGCGAAAGCTTTACTACTTGCACTTCCGGCTTTTATCCTGGCACGGCGGTGCCACTATTGACCTTTAGTTGACCTCTGTGTGACGTCATGTGTGACATCACGCCGAAGAGAAGGGTGACCGACTCGCGCCGTTGCAAGCCCCGGCGGTGCCACCACCGGCGCCCAACTCCTGCGCTCTCGGCTAGGAGCGCGATTGTGGCGTTACGCTGAAGAGATTAGGCTCGACCAGCGCCTCCTCTATTTTTACAATGCCAGCCGCATCGCTCGCTTCGCAATGGGAGCCGTCGGTACACCTCATTTCAGTTCGTTGCCGCGCTGCGGCGCTAGCCAGATGGTGGCGCTGCGGCGCTAGCCAGATGGTGGCACTGCTTGCGTCATGCTTGCGTACCGGCGCGCGGTGGTGATAGCGCTGTCCTACTCGTACACCTGGCATCTGTGAGGTTGTTGCTGTCTACCCCTTCTTGTGTAGCTCTCGCTTCATCCGTGGCGCGGCGCTTTTTCCAACGGCAATCGGCTGGAGCGGCAGCTGCTCGCCGTTTGCAGAGGTGGCCTGTGGCGATCGGAGCGCTCCGCCTATCCCTTGAGGATGGCGGCTGGCATACTTGATGCGCTGTTTGAGGTACTTGCGCTACTTATTGCTCTTCCTTGCCAGACGAGTAAAATGTTAATGGCGGCTGGCATACTTGATGCGCTGTTTGAGGTACTTGCGCTACTTATTGCTCTTCCTTGCCAGACGAGTAAAATGTTAAAAGTTTTAGGGCTCGTTCGTTTCGTGGCACCATTGTTAACGGAAATTGTATTGCGCGGGTAAATGTGGTCCGCGAAGCTGACGAGGTGTCCTCGCAGAAGCAGCAAAATGGCACCGGATAATTATCTGCAGCAGGGCTGCTGCTTTCAGTTTTGTGTGAAGAGTGGGCAATTTTAAGCTCGTTTGCGTGGAGCGGGGGAACTTCGCTGCATAGACAGTACAAAAGAAGTTGACGTTTACGTGCATTTATTCACATATATTTACAACAATTTACAGTGATATTATATACAACTCTTTGTATTTATAGCCATTCACATTTTTAGAATTGGTGCTTGTATTAGCAGGTATTTACAGCCTTAAGAAGTTTGCATTGTAGCTCAACCACTTTTGTACGCACGACGAGGACAAAGCATCGTGCGCGAGCGGAGCTCAACAAAAATCAAAACACACTTAACGCCCGGGTGGAGACGCCAGTTCGTGCGCCCTCATGTGTTTGGTCGCCCTCTCTTGCGGCGCCGAACGACAACGCCGGTAGAAGAGACGCTGACGCGGTGCCGAAGAAACGCTGCCTTGCGGTTCGGACTTTACGGTGACTGCCCCTGAACACGCGCTGAAGAGGTTTTGATTTCCGCTTTATCTGCCTGTTTTTATTCAGGCGCTTTTCTTTGTTTTGCACCGTTTTATTAGCGCCTGGTTGCAGTCAGGACCAGGCAGAACTTCCGATATGCTTTGGCAACAGTTGCTGCGCCATATATTTGCGAATGAAGTTCATTTTTCGCTTCTCAAAACAATCGTATAGCTGCAGGCTGCCAATGACAGAGAATAATGTTTATCTAGTCGTCGTAACAATGACAGCTTATCTTGACAAAAGTACAGCTACGACTTGAAAGCTATTCTTGTCGGGTAGTCTTGAAACATGCCTTGTCGTGAAGATTTGCCAAGCCTTCTTCATTTCATTCTCCAATTTTCCAATCCAAAGCCAAAATAGCATAACTTATTACTAAATACGTTTACCATCTGATTTCATATTTTCGCCAAGCAGTTTAAGTTCCTCTCCTGGAATGTTTCAGCGTTGTAGCTTAGCTAAAAGACCGACATGATTTGGCAAAGCCGCCACAGCCTTCCGTTGCAAGGCCAACGCCGTTGCTCCGCACTGTCTGACTCCTTTTAAAACCAGCGCCTGAAGCGGCTTTGCGATGACCAGTGCTTCACGGTGAGCAGCACCACGAACAGCGCGCTCAATGACGCGTCCATACCTGACAGGAAGCCCGATGGTCATGAAGGATGCAGAGCGCCGCCTCACGAAGAAAGATAGAAATGATAACAAAGTGGCCTCGTCCGCTTTCCGTTGTCTGGCGCCACCCAGATGGTCCTCTCCCCCACAGACGCACAGCAGGCTCGAAGGCTAGCCGACGGGGGAGAGTAGGAAAGGAGGACAGGAGAGGGTTTTGGACGGTCGGATCGGCCCTACTCGGCAGGCATTGTAAAAATAGAGGAGGCGCTGCTCGACTCACTTCGCTAGAAAGCAGGAGCTGTGCCAACCACCAGCGGCTTAACATTGCTTCGCAATCTCGCGCCGTCCGTGTGCGACGGTGGTGCCCATGAACGGCGGCCTGACTTTACTAGATTTAACTGGACTGGATTGGATTAAAATAGATTAGATGAAATTAGATTAGATTACATTGGATTGAATTGGATTGGATTGCATTGGATTGGATTGTATAGCAGATGCTTAGCCACAAGTCTAACCACAAGCACCACCACCAGCTACACTACCAGCTGAACCATGGCGTAGGTATGGATATTGCTTTCGCAATTACCGGGCTTAGCCAAGCTAAGCCACAGCGAATTTTTAAGTGTGCATTCAATAAGAGCGCCTTTATTCAGCTTCAAACGTCGAAGTGTATTGTTATTGCCCTTTCAGCTGTGTTGTCTTCTGTCTAGTTAGTGCACTGCCATCCCTAGCTACGTGCTTTGTAAAAATCTGTATGCATCCTCTTTCTGTACATATATGACCTCATTTAGTAACTGCCATCTTGAAAAAAATGTTGTGGCAGAATGGCAGCGTCCCGTCTCGCACGCTGGCGGCCAGGGTTCGATTACCGCCCAAAGCTAAATTTTCTTTTCTTATGATTGATAGTTCGAGCGGACACTTTTGCGGATAGCCTCAGTCTATAACTTCCATGCGCGCCACTCATGAGCCCAGAAAAATTTTAGCTTTAAAATGAAGGCAACTGGGAGATCTGTGTTAATCAAGCGCTAAAACACAACACTTCATTATTTTAACTTTGTAGCCCCAGTACCGCATTTATTATTCTACTCTTCTCAAGTACAAGGTAGCATTTGGGCAAAAGCAGCGAAAATATTCTGGCCACTTTTATTGTACTTCTAGTTTATGCAAATTTTTATGTGCGCGGATGCACGCATATATTTGTTACTGCTTGGGATACCGAAGCAAAATAAATTGCCATGCATTGTTCAAAATTTTCTGCTTTCCAGCAACGGCACTTTTCCGGAGGTAAATCAAGACAATTCGCTATCGAACAATTCACTATCGAACAATTCACTATCGAACAATTCACTATCGAACATTTCCTCAATAATAATCGTTCTTTTCTACTACTGTATGGTAAAACGACGTGTAATTTTTTGTATTTCCATGTTTAGCGTTCTCAAATTCGAAAATTGCCAAGCATATCAACTTTGAGTCGTATTTAAAAGAAACGATCATCTCTGCTTTCCTTTAAAGCTTTCCTGAAAGACCTCTACTACCTCTTAATCCGAGGAAAACATAAGTTGCGTCGTTATATTGTACAAAAGTAAAATAGAAATGCATTATGCAGAGCATATTTTGTTCATTTATCATTACAGGAAATTATTCGTTCTTTTATTACAAATCCCTCTCCCACACTTCGTTCCAGGAAATATGTCTCCACTATACGAGGTCTGCTAGAAAAGTATCCGACTTTATTTTTTTTTGCGAACACCTGATGGATATGAAACAAGCGCGCTTGCATCACGTGACCTTGAACCTTCATGCGCATGCACGAATTTTTTCCCGCCTGCCGATAGCGTCAGTCGCTGGGACGCAGCATTTGAGTGAGGCGGTGCGCGGTGCTCTCGTCGGTTTTTTATAGCAAGGAAAATGGCGGAGTTACAGGAGCAGCGCTACTCCATCAAATTTTGCCATAAACTGGGCGACAGCCAAGTGGAAACCATTCGGAATATTCGTACGGCTTTCGGTGACGATGCTATGAGCAGCACACAGATTAAGCAGTGGTACAATTGATTTAAAGATGGCCGCACATCGGTGGAGAGCGAGCCACGCTCCAATCGGCCATCAACATGCCGAAATGACCAGGTCATTGCCGAACTGAACGCTGTGGTGATGCGGGACCGTCGCGTGACTATCCGAGAAATTGAGGAAGAGGTGGACATGAGCAATTTTTCCGCACATTCCATTATCACCGAAGATTTGGCCATGGAGAGAGTTGCAGCGAAATTCGTGCCGAAGCTGCTCACGGAGGAGCAAAAGCAGCTTCGTGTTGAAGTCTCACAGGACATGCTGGATTCCGCAAACAGTGACCCCGGCTTCATCAACATCATAATAACTGGTGACGAGTCTTGGGTGTACAGGTACGACCCGGAAACCAGATCCCAGTCGTCACAGTGGAAGCATTCCACGTCACCAAGACTTCAGATGGCCCGCAAAGTGCACAGCAACGTGAAAGTGATGCTGACTGCTTTCTTTGACACCCTCTGTGTGGCAGGCCACGAGTACGCACTCCACAGGGTCAAACAATGACCAAAGAGTGCTACCGGGATGTCCTTTGTTGCCTACGTGATGCTGTGCGGCGCAAGAACCCGGAGTTGAGGTCAACAGGAAAGTGGCGCATCCATCACGACAATGCTCCTGCACATGCCTCGCACTTGATTCAGACTTTTTTGGCGAAAAACCAGACTCCTGTAGTTCAACAGACTCCTTACTCTCCTGATATGGCCCCTGTGATTTCTGGCTGGTTCCCAAAATCAAAAGGCCATTGAAAGGAGCGCGATTTCCGACAAGGAAGAACATTATGGCAGCAACGACAGCTGAGCTAAACTACATTCCGAAAGGGGCCTTTTCGGAATACTTCCCAAAATGGCAGCACCGCTGAGAGAAGTGTGTGGAGTCCCAAGTAGACTACTTTGAAGGTGACTAGGTTTGGAACGCTCCAGTTATGCAAGTTTTTTTTCTACGGCCAAAGGTCGGATACTTTTCTAACAGACCTCGTATACACGTTTTATGCGTTAGCTATAACACCTCAATAGGCGCACAGTGTCGTGCGTTGCCTGAGGCGTGTGAAACCTCAATGGAAAGGAGGCAACGTGGAGAGAGGGAACGAAAGAGAAAGTAGAAATACGGTGGGGGAAAGATCATGTGGAAAGAGTAAGTAGGAGGAGACGGGTGGAAAGAGGGATAGAGTGGTCGTCAGACTCCAGGACTAGGGGAGAGGTGGGGGAGTACGGCCTGATACGCTATGATTGATGGATTGAGTCCTGTGAGCAGTGATGCTGTGCGTTGTCAGTGCACGTTAAGGAAGCCCAGGTGGTCGAAATTTCCGGAGCCCTTCACTACGGTGTCCCTCATAGCCTGAGTCGCTTTGGGACGTTAAACCATGATTAACCAATTAACCAATCCTGTGATCAGTGAAGCGGCCCTGCCTTCCACAAGGTTAGTAATCATCTGCATCACACCACCTGCCAGCCTCAGAGGTGACCATTGGTAACGCGTTGCTGGATAAGCCGCACTGATAGTTCGTAATTGCCCGAACTGAAAAACATTCATTCCTTATATTTTAGATTTTATTAAGTCCGCACGCTTGTGGAAGGTGCTACCACGTTTGATTGCAGTTTTCCTTTTCAGCCGACCGAATATAGCTTTTATTCATGTTGCGGAGCAAGTTACGCTCGACGCGAGCCTTATATAGACATATCAGCGACCATGCGTGTCCACCCCTGGAGCACTGGTTGCATTTTGCAAGCCTACCCCTCACCAGAATTTTAAGTCACGAAAGAGCACATGTAACGTGAGCATTCGGCATCCCACGAGCTGCCTTTTTTTGAACCTCTTGGCTGCTTCCCTTGGTGGGACGGTCCCGCTGCACGCACATTATATGGATGTATGCACGACATCATGCCGCGCCATCAGAATCGCACATATCCACAAACCAAGCCCCATCTTAACTCACTCTCCATGACTCTTCAATCCATAATGTTAATAAAACTGCGCAAATATTTCACAAACCTGACCACGGCGCTAATGCGAACGTAGCAAAATGAAAACGGGCGAGATCTCATATTCAGATTACCTAAACGCTTCCACACCCCTACAAGGAGTTCCTAAACAACGCGACCTGAACCAGCAGTTCTGAGACCTCAGCTTTGCCTGATATTCTAATTACTGCTCGCTTAAATGTGCAGTCAGATAATTTAAACTGCACTATCAGCAATTTTACAGATGCAAAAAATCGCTTGAGCAAATTTGGTGCTGAGAGGAAGAAAAATGGATATGAAGAAAAAATCACACAGGACCTAAACGACTTTTTATTTTCGACCAGATCTTCATCTTCCCACTCCTTGTCTTCTTCTCGTCTCTCTCTGAGTATCCGGAGGAGGAAAGAAGCCATGAGGAGCGGGGGAACCGCGGAGGCGGCACAATCCCAGGTCCACGTTTTCTTCGTATGCGTAGCACTCACATTCATGGGGGCATGGTTCGTTTATGGCGGGAAAGCACTGATTGAGTGAAATGGAGGAATCAATGGACAAAATTAACATTTACGTAACATCTTTCTAACGCGAAGTATGCATAATAACTTCCCGGAACATTGAATGTACCAAAGTGCGAAGAGCACTATGAGAGCTGTTTAAAAATGTTTCCAGGAGCATACTTTATTTGTTCATTCAAAGAACCTAGCGTGTCCTGCACGGCATCATTGCAGGGGGGTTAAGTCAACAAAGATCTCGGAGCACAAAAGAACAGAGCTTTGAAAAACGTAGTTTTAATTTACTTTAGGGACTTAATTTTCAGATTCAGTTACCGCGTATGTTACCGCAGCAAGGCTAGAAACTGGGATAGTGGTTGGTCATAAGATTAAAAAATGACCCGCTTTAGATGGGGACGAAAGGAAGAAAAGGCGGCAAGCGGGCTAATTAGCGCTCTTCGTGTCTCCTTTTCTTTCGACCAGCCTGAAGCAAAACTCTTTTCATGATATGATGGACAACAACCTACTGTCGATTGTATTTAGATCGTGCAGCATCCAAGCAGAATATAACAAATTATAATCCGTGGTTCGTTTTTGGAAAGTTGAGCCTCTGTACTCACAAACAAAGCTATGTACTTATCGTGTAAAGAAATCGTGCACCTCAACTTAGTTTTTTAACGAGGTTGTTACCCTACTGCTGTTTCGATCGACTCTTGATAGTATTATGATCTTGGGTACCGGCCTCTTGATAGCTGTCCCGTGTTTTTTCTGCATTACGATTTGTATATAGAACAGATCAAGCCTACAACATAATTTTATGTATGCTTCTCACGCGTCTTCACAAATATTTTGGTTGAAAGCATCATTGCCTTCTAGGAAGCGTCCAGTTCCCCATATTCTCACTAATGAGTCCAACCATTTAAGAGCGACCTTCGCTTTCGTCTTTTCTTCCCTGCTGCTCGTCTCGTTTACAGTATGTTGCCAGCTATATCATATTAATGAGTAATCTTACGCCTAGTTCTCGTCTGTCCGCTAATACACGATAGCGGATCCCTCTTGTACCTCAAACAATACTGCAAGGCTAGCCTCACTGGACAAGGTTCTCCGTAGCGTTTCCCACAGCGAGCACAAAGTAGCTGGTCAAAGCTAGCCACCCAGCCTTGGCATGGCCGGCAATGTGGGGACGGGAGCTGGGCTGGTGCAAGGCAGGATATATCCAGGGTAAGTAAACGGCCATGAAGCTTCACATGTTTCTCTGCCTAGTGCGACTTATCTTTTTTGCTCTGATCTCCCGTGCTGAAAGGTCTTCGTTTTGTATAAATTTTTGCTAATCCAGGTATAGTTGATTGTCTCAAAAGGCTTCGATTTATGTTGTGTTGTGTTGGGTTTAGTGGCGCATAAGCATCTAAGGCTACCATGCGCCAAGCTGCGTTTTAGGACAATTGCAACTCGTTATCGCGGTGCATGATCTACATCCAATTTTAGAGCGCAGCTCTTAGGAGGCCGTTTCTGCGTTTCGCGGCGTCGCCGTTGCCCGATGTAACCAGCAGTGGTTACAACAGGGGTTACACCGTTTAAGCTGCGAAAGCAATGGAGCGGGAGCTTGGAAAGGAGAAAGTAAAAGTGCAACCTCCTCCCCGCCTTAGCAACCGACGCGCCAGTGGGGAGTGCATCTGTGCATAGCAATCGTAGCGTCACACAGCAGCAGTAGAAACAGCGCGCGTCGGCGGTGGCAGGTACACCGCCCCTCTTTCGCCAGTCGTCTCGTTGCAGTCGAGTGAGTGAGACGTACAGTCTTTTTCAAAAGTAACCAGGCTGCATGGTTTGCTTCTAGCTTTCATAGTGGAGCCCATGTGGCTTTCCTAAAGATCAAAAGGTATTGGAAGGTAAGAAGACCCCGAGTCCTTACCTTTAACGACCATTTCAGCTTCGGGGAAGCTGTAAGGGCTCCACTGTACGAGCTAGAAGCAAGCCATGCAGCCTGGTTACTTTTGACAAAGGCTGTACGTTTCCGAAGCGGCCCCGTGATTCCGCGCCAAGCGGTTCGAGGCAGCGGCAGTGGTCTTCGGTATTTTTTGAGAAAACTAAATGCGCGGTATCTGTCTCCCACAGCTGCGAAACCAATAAAGCGGTGGCTTGGAAAGCAGAAGGTAAAATTTGTAAATTGGTTTTTCAGGAAAGGAATTGCGCAGTATCTGTCTCACACATCCCGGTGGACACCTGAACCAGAGGTAGTGGTGAAAACATTTACTCAGAAGGGACAGGAGGTATGTTTGGATCAACCCGTGAGGGACCGATCCTTACAAACACTAGTTGGAGGTCCCTAGTTTGGGATTCCAGTGGCGGTGGCCGCCGCCCGGGCGCGCCCGACTAAGGCTTGGCGGGCCTGTAAGTCGTGGCAGCCGAGCAGTGTCGCCTTCCAGTCGTCCCGGGTTGGGTTGGGGATGGGGGGAATGGCCGGGTTGGAGGGGCAGGCCCACACCATGTGATAGGTGTCCGAAGACACCGCACTACAGTGCAGGCAGTTGCTGCTAAAGGAGGGGTCGAAATGTTTTAGTGCTGCCGGGCACGGCAATGTTTTGGTGAAGAGGCGGGGAAGGAGCCGCTTATTCGCCTTCTTGAGGCGTTTACATGAGCTAGGGTAAAGGCGATGGCTATCTTGATAGTAGGTTGTGATATCTTTGAACGTATAGACCGGATTAAAATCGGGTTCCTGATCAGGTGGGGAGGAGAAAACAGCCCGGTGAGAGAGCACGCCGGCGGCTGCGTCTGCTGCCTCGTTTCCTGCCAGCCCCTGATGAGCAGGGGCCCATATACGGTAACGGTGTGCGGGGTCCGTATCCAGTATGCAATTTTGGTATATTCGATAGGCTAAGAAGGAAGTGCAGCATTGTTCGACGTTCCGACAGGCCCCTCGTGAGACGGTGATTATGTATTTTGAATCGGAATGTGAGGCCGTGAGGGCAATCGCGACCTCATCTGCTTGTGTTGCACTGCGGGCTCTGGAAGTGAGGGCTCTGGAAGCGTGAACGTTGCCATGATCTTTTGTCTTATCCATGCGATCCACGTTTAGGGCTGCTATATCTGTCTTTAAAGCTGTCTCTTCTGCTTCTTCGAGCGTCAGCGACGATGTTGTCAAGAGTGCTCGCTTAACTTCAGCGTCACGCAGGCCGCAAACTAGTCTGTCTCGAGTCGTAGCATCCTGTCATTTGAGTCGCCAAACTTACAACTGCAGGCCATCTTCCGACTGGCGCCTATGGAGTCCTTCGTTGTTTCGCCAGGACCCTGATCCCTGGTGAAGTACTTGTATCACTACGCTATTTCATTTCCATGGGGCGCAAAATGCTCCCTTAGTAGCTGGACCAGCTTCTCTTAGGTAGGGTGCTGAATCTTGGGCGGCGGGCAAGACCCCGTTATTATGCCGACTGCTGCGGTGCTTAAAGCTGGCGTTAGAAGCGCCCGTCGCTTCTTCGAGACATCAATTCCGCAAGCTTCAAAAGATGACTCCAGACATACTTGGCAGGCTTCCGAACTGCATTCCACTTCGTCGAAACCCGGCGGTCCAGCAAAGGTCGCTCATGGAGCAGGCAGTTGCCCGGCTGTGGGCCGATCATCTCCACTGAGGTGAATTGACAAGGGGTTGGTGAAGAACGAACGAGCTTTATTAAGGGCTAGTAGTTTTCATAGCCTCTTGGCCAGTGAAGTCAGCGAGACCACTGCCATTAACAGATGGCTGGGTCTGTTAACCTCGTACAAGGTAAGCACGGCAGGTGTCAGTACAGCCTGCGGGTTCGCAAAGATATGCTATGGGAAAATGAGAAAGCTGTCCCCTCCCCACCTTCCCAAAAGAAAATGCGGCCATGGACATCCCACCGTGGGCCTCTTGTGCAGTGTTCCCGTGCCACGCCAGCGATTAATTACACTCCTTGACAGCTTTCGGGGATTGTGCAGCCAATGCTAGGCAAGAAACAAAAGATGGGCCAAATTTTTGCTTCCAAGTGTTTGCAGGCCTGTACGATGAAATAATTTTCGCTGTATCTCTAGACATTTTCCCGAGAAAACACATTTGGAGCTGCAGTTTTCAGTAACCTCGGAAATCTGCTACATTTTCAATGCGTTAGAAATAAATTTCCCTTTATCCCTTTGGCCGCCGCTGTGGCCCAGTGGTTGTGGCGCGCGGCTGCTGACCGGAAAAACTTGGGTTCGATTTCGGCCGCGGTGGTCGAATTTCACTGGAGGCGAAATTCTAGACGCCCGTGTACTCTGCAATGTCACTGCACGTTAAAGAACCCCAGGGGCTTAAAATTTCCAAAGCCCTTCATTACGGCGTCCCTCATAGCTTCAGTCGCTTCGGGATGTTACACCACCATAAACTAAAGCATAAACCAAACCTTTTTCTCTTTGTAGCTTGCTTTTCTGATGATTTGGCATCACAGCGAGGCGTATGCCAGTAATTACTTTTTAATGCAGGAGAGCTGTGGTGACGGGTCTGCGGATTCTTTCTCTATATTTCGTGGGGGCGGTGAACTAACAACATTGCATCACATAGACCCAGCTAAGGGGGCTTCCTTCAAGGGCGTAACGAGAATAGCAAGCACATTTTCAATCTTACGCGTCCACCATCGACGTATTAGTAGAGCTACACGATCGATTCGACTGCTATAACGGCGTGCTACAAATGGTCGACGAAAGTAGAAGTAAAACGCGGCAGTGACCTTGAAAATGCTTCGCGGTCACATCGAATTGCTTCGGGTCCCACATCTACTTCCGGAGGTGCGTGCTTTTACAATCACGTTGATCTGAAATTTTCTACGTAAGAAGGTCAATCGATCATTTAATACTTGACGTCACTGTTGCGTCGAGGCCGCCCAAGCTGGACCTTGATCGCTTTCATGGGAACGTACTTCAGTGGTAATCCTTATGGGACACGCGACAGTATGATGTGCGCAAAAGTGCCAATCTGAATGACATCAGTTGCTTGGTCTACCTATAGACTACTCAAAGGGCCGTTGTAGAACAGAAATTTAGTCACTCAAGAACCTCAAACTTCTCTGAAATTCGTGTAAGATTTAAAGAACCGCATTAGAAAAAGAGCGCAAAAAGTTCGAAAGAAAAAAAAATTTACGTAACGATCTGTTGCAACGAACTTTCGTATAGGCAGTGGTGATTTTATTGCGTTGATGCTTTCACTATTAACGCTTTTTAAAGTGATACTTTTGCGCCGAGCGCTTTTCCATTTTGTCGCATTTAAAGGGGCACCGCGATGATTTCCTCAGTACCAGTTAATATCATTAAATAGATTCGCTGTGCTTTCCAGGGACCAGAGCAAAAAGAAATATTGAAATCGGAGCACGCAAACGAAAGTTATTCCACTCTGAAAATTCAAAATGAAAAGATCAGGCAAAAACGCATTTCACTCGCCCATTTCACTCACCCAGTACCGAGATTGGGCGCTACCAATCAAAACCGCGCCTAGCGCATACGCAGCGGAAGCGTGCATGCAGTTGTTGCTTTGTCGGGGCTCTAGACAGCCGCGCATTTTGACGGCGTCTTCCCCCCGTGTACGCGGCGCCGTAGTCAGGGCAGGGGTGACTAATAACAAAGGACGCTCCCCGAAGTTTCTTTTTTAGTGGGACTGGAAGGCTGTCGGCAGTAGTCCCCCTCCTCCCCAAACTCGACTCCCGTCTCCTGTCCGGCCTTTCTCTTCACAATTTTGGGCAAGGTGTGTCGACAGGCTTTTTTTTCGCTGCCGTCTTGGTATGGTCACGGCCGGTCTCGACGCGCGCGCTTTCTGGTTTGAGCCAACGTTTTTTGAACAGCGCTGGCCGCCACGAAGGTTTGAAGCGGAATGGAAAGTGTCGCCCCTAGCTGTATTCTTGTCAGTTTTAGTTCGCTTTCCCTGCTCGTTTCCAGTTTTTGTGGCATCCGAAAAGCTTTCAGTACTCAGATACATAATATTTTGGATCCATTCCGCAAGTATAAAGCAACAATATGCAAACTGGACGCCCAACCAATGAGAAAGGCAGCGCTCTATCTGGATGCCACCTCATTTCCGCTGCCGCAAATGGCCGCCGCGTTGCGACACCATCGGCTCGAAACGAGCATTTGTAGCGAAGATTAAAATATCAAATATTATGATTTCGGTGATCTCATTGCGGGCTCAAGACTCACAATGTCCCTTACTCTGCATACAAAGAAACAAGACCCCATGCTTTATCTACGTCCCAGGGCACCTTTAAAGGCCTCATGTACGCATAGTTTCGTTTTCTATTTTGCTCGCTCAACCAACAAGCTGCTGTATTGCTTGTGATGGCTGAATTAATCAAATGGTTAATGCAGTTGTTTTTGCGAGATCACCATTGTTCGCCTGCATCCAAGGAAACTGCTGTCACTGCTTACCCGCATCAATCATTGACTGAGTATTTATTTATTTATTATTTGCTTGTATTTTGAGGAACCCCGTTGTTTTCGACGGATCCATCAATTGGGCTTGAATTAACCGCTAGGACCATAGCTAAAGGGCTACAGATAAGCAATTACAAGGCTGTCCAAAGTCTGTGCTATGCTTCCTTTTCTATGTAAGGGTCATTGCAGGCATGTACTGAACGCAAGTGAGGAAAGAAATATATTTTATTCCTATTCTGATGCTTACGCAAATGTTGGTTCTTATAAACAGAACCCCTCATCAGCGCATGAAAAGCGTGACGCAGGAAGCCGGCGAGAAAAAGCGAAGATTAGTAACGTCATTGCGCCGAATTGGGAACCACGCAGCCATATGTTCACAAAAGTGCTCGGTGGCTTTGCGCGGTGGCTTGGCGCTCGTCCGTTCGGGTCGAGCGTTGTCTACCATCACCAAGGGCCAACAGCTTGCCTCTACGGTAAACCCGCTTTCCATTTTAGTTTAGTACGAGTCGGTGAACGAATGGCGCAAACACTGCAGGCACCATGTAGGACAGTCACCCACAAGTGGCATGGTGCAGTGGCACGCCTGCTTGTAGCGCAGCGCTGTTTTCATTTCGCACTTTTCGTCAACAAACGCCAACTGCTGAAAGTGCAGACTTTGCTGTCTTTACCACGCAACCCGTTAGGAGGTTTCAGTGGCTTCGGCAGACGGTAATCATCCAGCCCACGGTTTCGTGGACTATTTCTTCAGCAAGGCAGGTAGCGAAGTGACTTTGAGCAAGTTTTGTCGGGATGCCGCGCAGAGAAAATCGTGTGGATAATTTATACTTGGCACTGGGCGCCACGGCTGGACACTGGGAAAGTTGAGTGTCATGTGCTCGCTCTACTTCGACTTCGGCTGCTACCATACAGCTCAATCCTGCATACCTCTCAGCTTCGGCACTGAAAAGAAGCGCTACCTCAGGCCTGTCTGGTGTCGTGGCACATTGTAGCCTGCAGCTGCACTGCGTGTTCTCACTAGTGCACTGCACGGGCTCGGGCCGGCCCAAAAGCCCGGGCCCGGCCCGGCCCGCGGGCCGGGCCGAGACATGATCTGTTTTGTCGGGCCTGGGCAGGGCCCGGGCCTGAAGTTGCGGGCCCGGGCCGGGCTCGGGCTTAAAGCTGCGGACCCGAGTCGTGCTTGGGTCCGTACAGAAACGGCTGGTGTCCGATTATTCATTTACGTTTGCAGAGTGAAGTACACAACTGCGGCATTGCAGCAGTGACACGGATGAACTATGGGTTATAGTACGTGCTGAGAAAAAAACTAAGCTTTACTCATTGACTTACTTCTTTCCTTATTTCCACCCCGCAGTGCCTTAGTGGTAGGGCGCTTGATTACTGAGCCGGGGAACCAGGGTTTGCTCCTAGCGTCGGTGGCCGCATTTCTATTGAGGCGGCAAGCATTACCGCCATCTACTTTGCAGCATCGTTGTTCGCCGAAATGATACGGAGCCCTCTGCTTCGGTTTCTCTCACAGCCTAACTCCCCTTGGCCCCTTAAGCCCCAAAAATATAGCTTTTATTTTATAGCTATATTTTTCTCATCTGAGAAAATTCACAAAGTAAAGCGCGTTTAGTTTTCTTTCTGATCAGCCGACCGGAAAGTCTCATAAATGAAAAAGCCACAAAAGCTCACGAGAGTTTGTAATTCTCATCTCATAACCACATCTATCCCTCCTCGTTTCTTCAGCCTGGTTGTCATGAAAAGTGTTTGCCCTGTAAGTTATCACGTGCTCCGTGCGTTATCTTCTGCTCCACGAGTGCGAATAAAATTCAACCGGTTTTAATTGGTCATTGATCGTTCTTCATCGCAAAACATACCTATACACTATTAGAAATGCATTCCGGAAGAACATATGAGTTTAGGACGCTTATAGTCTTCAAAACACACACCATAAAACACTCAAGCCTTTTAGCTTTTCGTTTCTGCTGAAAAGCGACCAGTTCGGACATGAGTTCAACCTATGAGATCGCGTTCACTAAAAAAAATGTTATCCCACAGCTTGCTAGGCAGCTTTAATGTTTATACTTCCGGGCGGAAAAATATAACTGATTAAAATCATGGGGGAATGCAAAGTAGTCTATTACGCGCTTATGCAGCCATTTTTATTTGGCTCTCGGAACTTCCGAGTTTATCTTTGCGCACCTACACGAGATCACTGTCCAAAAAACGGGCCTGGCGAGCACTACTCTTAATCACTTCCTTCTGGGTTAAAAAGAGCCAACTTTCTGCAAGCCAAACTGTCGTTTCAGAACATTTGTCGGCCACTTTCTCATCGGTCTAGTAGCAGTCTACTTGCTCAGAGTGAGCAGTATATCTCAAGCTTTACTGTGAAATGGACCGGGCCGTGCCCGGGCTGGGCTTCATTCCGGGATTCACGGGCCGGGCCGGGCCCGCTAGAGCGATAATCTAGCGGGCCTGGGCCGGGCCCGGGCTATAAGCCGCGGGCCTGGGCCGGTCTCGGGCTTCAGGTCTCGGGCCCGGGCCGGGCTTGGGCCTCAGATTGAGGTCCGTGCAGTGCTCTAGTTCTCAATGCAGAGGGTGGAGCAACAGAGCCATAGCGACTGGTTAGTACTGCATCCAATCATGGCCTTTGGTGTCGTGTTGATTTAGTCCAAGCCAGTATACTTCTACGCATTGCGTTTCTGACGGTGTGAGCCGCCTTGACAGCCCCATTGACACCGCCATACGGTCTCTCCGACGTTGGACTACTTGTTTTCGTGCACAGTTGTGCAGTTTGCGCGAAAATATATGTTTCTTGGGTTCTTTCGTGTTGCGCCAGATCTAATTCTCGGGCTGGCTGCTTACCTTCGACATCATTGGTTAAGCAAGGTCCTTAGGCAAGGACCTCCCTAGGGTTAGCTCCTAAACGCACGTCACGTCGGGCATGCACCAGTCTCATCTCAAAACTTATCAAAACGAAGTGACGATGACATTAGGATGAAGCGCACCACAATAGGGTTTTGTCGGATGGTAGCGCAGGCCGCTAGCATCTCTATTGTAACGCTGCGTCGGAAGAGAAAGCTGTGCAGTGGAGGTGGAAGTTGCTACGAAAAGCTTTCTCTCCGGTTTTCATAATTCATGGGCTCTGTATTTAATTTCATCTGACTGTTTTTTCTACTGATTTCCTTAGATGAAGTGGCTCGCAGGCTTGTGCGACTTAAATGATAGATTCAGTGGAAACGAAAACTGTTTATTGAGGAATCGAATATCTATTTTTTCCTTTTATTTTGGGTCATTACACCACAGTCGAATAACCCACCAGCTAAATTAAAAGCGCTCTCTCTTCCTAGCACATGAATGGTAACCTCGCCTTACATAAAATTAACCGGAAAGCTCTTGCACATACACAAAATAGAGCAAGCACATCTATGGTTCCTATCAGCAACTGGAAATTATACAAAATATGATTGACAACATTCCTTGCACTTCTGGTCCGTTTCATAACATCTTCTATGGCAGTGGCGACTCGATGAATATGCAGCACATCCATTTTTATCATCGCGAGGGAAATAACACGTCTTCTTCTTTGGATTTGCTGGTTTGACATCATAGCATGCAGGTTTTTCACATGAACTATCGCATTTTCCGCACGCATTTAGTGGGGAGGCCAAATCTGGAAAGAAAAGAAAGAATAGCTTCAAATACTTAGTTTTGGAATTTTTACACTAACCTATATCGTGCGAAGCCTTCCTCTCAACATTAGTGCATGTTTTTTTGTGCCTTTTAAGGGGTCTGAACGCACATTAGAGGGCATGTTCAAGGCATGACACATTAATTTGAACTTTCACAGTGCTCCAGCGCAGTTCGAGATGCAGAAGCGACCGGACACGTGGAGAAAGGCTATGTGCATACAAGAAAACACTGTGCAGTGAAATTGGATTGCGCCTCCAAAAAATGACGTCTAAAAATAATGGTATCACATACAGCTAAATCTGGTGCAAGCTTTGGTTGTTAATGATCAGCAAATCAAACACAAGCAGTGCCAAGCTTATTTGCTTAGCATATAAATTTCCACTGTGAGGCTGTGTACTGCGCACTTTGCTTTGCTTCTATTAACGCAGCGCAGAAGAGCTACGATAAAAAAAGACGCACTATGCTATGGTAAGTACTTACCGAAATGAAGGCGATATGTGCAACTTTTTCTTTTTTTTATTGTTTTTAGACAGCATAAGTACGACCCTGTAGTCAGTAAAGTGCGGATAAATCAGCTACATGCCTCCTACAGCGCTGTGAGTGTGAAACAAGACAACAAACGTCTTTTTCTATGTAATTCTCTTTGCTGAGTCCTAAAAAAGTTGCAGGGGAAATCTCGAATCTCTTGTACGAATCGCTCATGCGTAAATTCTATGTTATTGTCACCCACAAGCACTACGGAGTCGTCGGTCTACTGCTCCAGAGCACCGGATGAAACGCTGAACGTCGCTGTAGGGTGCAGCTGGCGAGGAGTAAGCGCGAACCAGCACCTTGACCTGAGGTAAACTCAGAGAACATATTTCTCAAATCTCAAATGCTTCATTGGCGAAGTGCATCTGACGCCGATTCTCAGTTAGGCCCCGGCACCAATCGTCTTCCCGCTCGGCAGCGCACTCAACAGGGTATCCTCTTCCGGAAACTTTCACGCTACTCTGTGTCCCAGTGATCGAGGGCTTCTTTGTCGGCGTTAGCACAAGGAGAAATATAGCTGGCGTGTGAGCAAGCACGCGTCGAAACCAACTGCTCCTTGTTTCATAAGGTCGCAGCCTCTCCATAACACCATGGCACAGAGAAAAAGCTTGG